>NW_027536464.1:5535000-6132759 GCF_008692635.1 Crocuta crocuta
TTTTTTTTGTCTTTTTTTTTTTTTTTATTTTTAGCGATCTCAGGACTTTGGATCAGAAAAAAATATGTAGTTTGTTTTTTTTATTCTCTTTTTTTTCATTCCAAACATAATTTGGCCTTGAAATGGAAATCCTGTCACATGGACAGGAAAATGAGATCGAGTTCTACAAATTATAAACACTCCTGGGTGTGCCCACGTATATACACGTATGTTCACTCACATGGTATCTGAGAAAGAAAATGTCTGGCAGGAAGGCTGAGCATTAGAAATGGAATGAAAACCCCAGACGCGCTGAAGAAAGCCCGCAGGGACCGCCGCCTCATCAGGAAAACGCTTCCTTGTCATCTCCTCACTTCAATCCCTAATCGCTCCACTGTTCTCATGAGACTGTGTATTCATTTAATAGACTCTTCTGTTGGAAATATTTCTCCTCTCTCTGCCTTCTCGTTCCTCCTTTCTCAAAGTGAGTCATTAGAAGCGTGGGCTGTGATTCCACACTTGGTTGTGTTGAAGCGTCAGCCATGGAGAGACAGATGTGAAAGCCTCCTTGTCCTGAAAGAAGAGGCATTTTCAGTGAGAAAGAGGAAGGATGGTTTAAAACGAGGAGGCCATTCAGAAAAGGGCCCAATTCAGGCCCACAGGGTAACGACTAAGTGTTAAGACATCACTGGAAATGTTGGAAATAGTGCACCATTTAATTCAGATCATTACATGTAGCCAGAGAAGACAGCGCCTCCCAATGGAATTTTGAAAATAAAACATCTTCCAATGCCTCTTCTTATCCATGATGCTGGATGGAAAGAGTATCAGTCAGAAAACCCCAGATTGCTGGGATGCTTGGTGTGCCCTGTGTCTGGATGCCACCCTGGCCAGGGCCACTCAGTATGTCCGTACAGAGCCCACGGCAGCAGCCCAGGGATGCCCAGAGCAGGAGCTACGGCCCGGAGGTCCTTCTCTGTTGTGTCCAAAAGGAACGTTTGGCCTTAGTCCCCACCTCCCAGAATGGTCAGTCCAGTGTATTTTAAATTCTTCTCTCATTAAATAGCAGTGAGTGACACCAGCGGATACCACACTTGTCTCCAAATCTTTGTCATTGTTTTTGCCTGGAATAACAGGACTATTTCCTGCCTTACGAAGTCATGTTCTGTGTTCATGATGCTGGCCTTACCCCTGGCTTCTCTCTCAGCCATTGGTTAACCCCCTCCTCCCATCCTGCATGGGCCCCCCTCACCCCATGGGCCATCCCATCCCTGCCTGGGCCCCACTGTGGGTAGGATGGGCTCAAATGTGGAAGAGAGTTTTGCTGGCAGCCTCTGATCAGGGTTACATTTTAGTATTTATTTTATTTTATTTTTTTAAAGTTTATTTATTTATTTTGAGAGGAGGGGAGGCAAGGGGGGGGGAAGGGCAGTGGGAGAATCCCAAGCGGAACCTCATGTGGGGCTAGAACCCACAAATTGAGAGCTGATGACTTGAACTGAGATGAAGAGTCAGACGCTGAACCGCTTAACTGACTGAGCCACCCAGGCAGCCCAGGGTTAACATTTTAACTATATCTAGACTTTGATAAGAAGCTGCAAGAGTAAAAGTGTGAGTTTTAATTTTTTGCCTACATGGCTATTGAACTCTATGGAATTTTCTATGAACTACAAACAAATATTTCCAGTGGGAAAGAACTTAAAAAAAGAAATAGTCCCCAGCTGGTCACAGTAAGGGGAAAAAAGGCATTCTCTGTGATTAGAGAAACCCTAGGGAATTACAGGTGAGTCTGACTTGCTCTGGAAAACCTGAAAGGGCCTGCTGGCCACCAGGTTAGGTGGGTCTCTCTCTTCTAGGACCTCTGCCTCTCTCAGCTCTAGTTAGGCTTCAGGGCAAGTATCATTCCCCAGGTCATATATGTAAATGGTGAGAACTCTTCTGGAAGGTTGCCTCTAATAAGCTTAAAGGGTTAACCCCAGTCTGTACTTAAAAAAAAGAAAAAGTTTATTTATTTTGAGAGAGAGAGTGGGGGAGGGCCAGAGAGGGGGAAAGAGAGAGAATCCCAAGCAGGCTCTGCACTGTCAGCGCAGAGCCTGATGCAGGGCTCAATCTCACGAACTGTGAGATCATGACCTGAACTGAAATCAAGAGTCGGATCCTTAACTGACTGAGCCACCCAGGTGCCTCACCCTGCCCAGTCTGTACTTTTAAATATTCCTAGAAAACTCTCACTCCAAAGGAAAAAAAAAAAGAAAAGGTTTTTGTTGGTGTATTTTCAGGCAGTAGCCAGCAGACCTATGAATGGAAAGGAATTGATCATTATCGAGCTATCATGACTCAGGAGTTTTATATGAATGATTTTGTTTAATCTTTATCAAAAGCTGATATATAGACAAAGATTAAAGAGTCTCATGGAATCCTTAAGTTCAAGGATGTCTGGCAAAGGCAGCCTACCTGAGTACCCTGGAAGAGGAACTGGAATATTTGATGGAAAGCTAGTGGTCTTTGTCACAGGCAATAAATGCTAGATATTAGTATTCGCATTTCACAGGTAAGGAAGTTATAAGTTACCCAAGATAACTCAGCTAAGGAAGTGACTGAGGAAGGATTGGGAGCAAGACAGAGAGACAGCGTGAGCAGGGGAGGGTCAGAGAGAGGAAGATACAGACTCCGAAACAGGCTCCAGGCTCCGAGCTGGCAGTCAGCACAGAGCCCGACGCGGGGCTCGAACCCACGAACCGCGAGATCATGACCTAAGCGAAAGTCGGAGGCTTAACCGACTAAGCCACCCAGGCGCCCCTCTATGATATCTTTCATAATAGCAGCCGGTGCAGGCTCGGGGAGGGCTGGGTCAACTAGGTTAGCTATCAGCTTTCCTTGAGTACATCTTGCCCTTTATTAAGCACAACTTCGTTCTACTCCTGCTGTTTTAAAGCTCAATCCTCCGATCTATTCATATGGCTTTGACTGGAAGTCTAAATGGCAAACTAGGTCTTTCTAGTGAATAATATTTACAGTGCTACTTTCGTCCACATATTCACAGACATTATTCTGCAAGAAAAGAGAGGAGGGGAGTTATCCTCTTAACACATGTTTATTGACCACATTACAGAGGGACTCAGGATGCTGGGAGGTGGGGACGTAAACCATAAGGTCCCTTGTTCTCCCTGGCTCACAGATGGGTTGGGGAGATGGGACATGACTATGTCATGAAATAAATGACAACACAGGGCAGAGTTTGGTGGGAGCTGTAGGACCAGTGCCAATGACCGCTGGGAGATGGTTTTTGAGCAGTCACTAATGTGGCAGCCTCAGTCCTAGGCAATTTGCTATGTTATCACGTTAATCCTATAGGAATTCAATGGTGGGAATAATCCTTGGGGACTGGAATGGTCAGAACAACTTCAGAGAGGAGGGAAGGCATGAGCTGGGTTGAATTACATGGTGATATTTTTCAACAGTAATATTTTTCAAAGCTGGCTGAGCTGAGACCGGAGTAGAATTTCTCACTGGCTGGTTGTTCCAGGTAGTAATAGCTTCCGTGCCCTTCAGAATGGAATTTTTCTGAGCCTGTGGAGATGTGTGAGGTGTGCCCAGCAGACTAGGCTTCTTTCATTGCCTTCTACCCATTGCTGTAACTGAACACACTTCTCTTGGTTAGTTCTTCCAAGCCTCCTAAAGTTCTAGAAGCAACTGAATGAGCAGACCCCTGTGTGGTAATTGGGTGGGGGGCTGGTGGGGGAAAGGTCTTTTAAGTCCTTTTCCACCTGGTTGGTGGGATTTGGGGGCAAGGAGACTGCGGGATCTGGTTGAAATGCAGAGGGAGAGAATGATTCTAGGGAAGATTTCCTCTTTTTTCTGAGTCCCTTTTCTGATGTAATTTCTGCTGCTTATACAGAATTCAGTTGTGGTTCATGCAGGAGGCTCTCAGGTAAACAGTCTTCTCCAGGAGTTAGGAAATAATAGCAAACATAGCAAACATTAACTGAGGGCTTACTATAAGGTTAAACCCTCTATATGGATCACTTGATTTCATTTTTTACAATAAGTTAGGCCCATTTTACAAATGAGGAAAATGAGGTTTAGAGAGGTTCAGTGAGCTGCTTAAGATTACACTGCTAGTAAGAGGGACACAGAGGGATTGGAACCCTCCACATTAAATATATTTTTTTAATATAACGGCTTTATTAAGATATAACTCACATACCTTACAATTCACCCACTTAAAGGGTGTAATTCAATGGGTTTTTAGTTTATTTAGATGTGCAACCATCACTACAATCGATTTTAGACCATTTTCATCTCTTGAAAAAGAAACCCTGTACCGATGAGCAGTCACACCCTATCTCTCCCAACCCATCTCTCCTGCTAGGCAACTGATCTCCCTAGATTTCTGTCTCCCTAGATTTGCCTATTTGATATGAATGGTCTCCTATATGCTATTTAGTCTTTTGTGACTAACTTCTATCACACAGCATAATGTATTCTAAGTTTGTCCAGATTTTTGTGTATGTCAGCACTTCATTCCTTTATATAGCTAAGTAATGTTCCATTGTGTGGATATGCCACATTTTATTTACTGATTCATTGATAGATTCAAAGGTCGGTTCCACTTTTGGCTCTTAGGAGTAATACTGCTATGAGTATTTACGTGTAAGTTTTTGTGTGGGTGTATGTTTGCATTTCTCTTGGGTATACATCTAAAGCAGAATTGCTTGATTATATGGTAACTTAAAGATATTGATAAGACTATTTGCCAAAGCAAATGTACCAGTTTTGGTTTCTACCATCCTGGAATCCTCAGTGTTGACCACGAACAAGGCAACTTATACCTTAGTCACGTATTGGCAGAAAAAAAATGTCCGCACAACTTAGTAAAGCTCTAAAAAAACCAATTAGAAACCGGAGAGTTTTCTTGATGAGAAATCTTAAAGCTGAACTTGAGTGGTTTCTGATTTGAAGACGTCAATTGAGCCCAAGTCCCAAAGAGGTAAATGGCAAGAACGGCCATATTTGTATTTCCCTCTGTTCCCTAAGGCATTAGGGGGATTTTCTGCTCATTTCTAAGACTGAGTGAGTTCTAGCAGGACATTTGCAGCTGCTGCAATGGCCTGGGATTGCCTGTGATTCTGAAAAGCCATTGACATTTGCTGAAAGACAGCACACAAAAGAAGACATGCATAATATCTTGCATGTGTCACGCTGGTCTTGGAAAGTTAGGTATTCTGGCATCAAGTTCACTGCCACTTGATTGCAGGTGACACAAACCTCAAGCCCATTAAAAAATGAAATAATAGTAATAATAAAAAAAGAGAAACACAGCAAGTATTTTTTCCCCCTCTTGCAACAGATTTCTGAAAGGGTCCCAAAACGTGATTTTCAACAAGGTATACTCGAGTGAGTCTTGAGGTTTGCTGTCTGGGAATGGAAGAGCATTTGCTGAGTGCTTATTTTGAGTGCATTGGGCATATATGAGAAGGACATAAGCCATGGTCTCTGACCTCTGGGAATTTCTTTCCTGTGTTATTACAGAATAACTCAATGCTAGACTGTGACCGTAAATGCTAGAGGGGTGGAGAGCAGGGAGAGGTGGCGTGTGCTGGAGCGCTGGCCAAGAAAGCCTATACGGGATGTGGAAACGGCCTTAAAGCAAGCCAAACCAGGACTTTGTTAAACTGGAAGAAACAGCATGACTATTCCAGGTGTAGGCAGTGGTGCCAATCTGACAAAAGCCAGAATATTCTTGGGGGCCAGTGGACAGATGGGCCTGCCTAGAGAAGAAGGTATATATGAAAGCTGGAGAAAAGGTTAGCCTCAGTGCATCCTGCCAAGAGCACTGGGTAGTCTGTCTGTCCGTGGATGCTGTTTTCAGTTCTGTGGCTTAACTGGATTTTGTGTAGGCTCTGATTTAGCAGCTTGGGGCTTCTGTTTCTTCATTGATAGGCTATGAAAGCTGGACTAGTTCTGTTCTCAAGATGGGTTTCACATTATAATCTCCTGAATGTTTATTTAAAATAACAATAGAACTCCCCTATGACCCAGTAATAGCACTGCTAGCAATTTACCCAAGGGATACAGGAGTGCTGATGCATAGGGGCACATGTACCCCAATGTTCATAGCAGCACTCTCCACAATAGCCAAATCATGGAAAGAGCCAAAGTGTCCATCAACGGACGAATGGATCAAGAAGATGTGGTCCATCTATACAATGGAACACTACATGGCAATGAGAAAGAATGAAATCTGGCCATGTGTAGCAACATGGATGGACCTTGAGGGTGTTATGCTGAGTGAAATACGTCAGGCAGAGAAGGACAGATACCATATGTTTGCACGTATAGGAGGATTAGGAAGGACTAAACGGAGGACCGTGGGGGAGAAGAAGGGGAAAAACAGTGGGGGAGAGGGAGGGAGGCAAACCATGAGAGACTCTTGAATGCTGAGAACAAACTGAGGGCTGGTGGGGGAGGGAGGGGGGAGATGGGCATGGAGGAGGGCACTTGTGGGGATGAGCACTGGGTGTTATATGGAAACCAAGTTGACAATAAACTATTTAAAAATAAAATAAAATAAAACAAAATAAAACACAGATTTCTGGATCCCAGCCCTGGAGATCATGTTTCCATAAGCATGAGGTAGAGGTTCTCTTGGCCCCACGTTAGAATCACTCAGGGAACTTTCAAATCTGGTGATGTCTTGGTTCCACCCCAGAGATTCAAGTTCAGCGGGTCCTGGGTGCAGCTGGGAGTGCTCAGGTGATTCTAATGGGCATCAAGGCTGAGAGGCATGATCTCTGGTCAATTCTGAAGTCTTGAGGGCTGGCTAGAGATGCCACTGGAATGGAGGGGCTCGAATCCCCTTCAAGCTCTGAAGGACTTTGATTCCATGCAAAGAATGTTGGGATCATGCAGTAGAAGGCCTTCCATCCTGGACTAAGGGATCTCTGTACTTTGTTTTATAAGTAACGGGAGACCTGTTTGAGCAGAGGAATCATTTAAGACCTCTCACCTGTGTACATTTCATTGCTTTGGAACGTGATGGCCACCATCGGGGAAAGAAAAGAAATGAGCAAACTGCCTCTTTAGTCATGCTTCTGACTGGAAAGAGGCAACCGTTGCCAATTCCATCGTGTGACAGAGTCCGATGTCTCTGTGTAGCAGAGGCACAGCCAAGGGGGATAAGTGCCCAAGATGTAGCCTGGGGCAGCGGGACCTGGAGCATGGCCTTAACGAAAGTGTGGGCATCCTTATCCAAAGTATAGTCCCACTGGTGGACTGGAGACAGTGGTAGATAGGGTGGGTTTTAAATTACATTTTAAATTATACTCCCTTTTCAATTCTCCTTTTAATCCTCAGATGAACAAGACAAGTCTCAGATGACCAATAGTTTGACTCTAGGAGCTCTCTGACACTTGCCCATCTACTCCTTTGAAAAAGAGAGAGCAGGCCCCAGGCTTAGAGCCCCAGGCAGGTGTCATATCTTACTAGGATTCAGCAAGAGTGTCCTTCCTTATCTAAATCCTCCTGGTCCCTGAATTTCAGGGGGGTCAGATGGGAAGGGTTGGGTTCTTTTTTTCTAGGCGCTGATATGATCTTCCATTTATAGCCCAGACTCAAAGTTTGCTTCTTGAATAAATCTGAGTGAAAACAGGAGTTGATTTAAAGGGAACTGTTAATAATAGCACAGATGGAAAGGTGAGGCAGAAGGGAAATAAAATTGCGAAGGAGTATACAAATAAATGACCTTCGGGAAATACTGGTGGGATCTTTCCAGAACCTGGACCGGGAAGAGGAAGCCCCATTCTGGGTTCTTGGTGCTGGAGGGTCTCCTTACATCTCTAGTGTGTTAACAGTCGAGGACTCCACTGGAAAATGTTTTAAAATTCTTGCCAGGTCTGAAATTCTAAGTTCGTGGCAATATTTCTAAAGTACAATCCCTTCTCCAGGAGACTGATCATATCTGTTTATTCACCAGTGGTCATGACCACCCTGTTTCTCATGAGGCATGGAAACCTTGTGGGCAGCACCACCGGATGAATCGTGGCAGCACCTTGTGGGATCACCAGCCCCAGATTTCCTCAGATTTGCAAGGCAAGAATATTTTAAGGGATGTGGGCCCTGCAGGCTAAAACATAAAAAAAAACTTTCAAGGGGTAAAACAACAACAACAAAAAACCCCAAAAAACAAAACAAGACAAAATGCACAAAACAAAACAAAACTAACAGAAACCACATCAAATAAAAAATCCTTAGAGTTAACGACTGAATCCCCCACCCCCAACTTCCAGTTTTTTTGGGGGGGTGTTTTGTTTCTTTTCCTTTCCTAAAAATGTTTTGTCAGGAAACAGATGATGAATTCCATTTGAAATGTGTTTGTTGCCACTATTGGAAAAATACTTCTTCAATCTCTCCCTTAACCATCTCCCACCTCAACAATCTAGTGCCAGAAGATATTACTCCATAGATCATTTGAGAGGAATTTTGCGGTTCTCTAAATATGTGGTTCTCAGATGCTAGTGTATAGAAAAATCACCTGAGGATCTTACTGAGCTTGGAGGTACTTGGACCCCAGCCTTAGCAGTCGATTGAGCAGGTTGTGGGAAGATCCCAGGAGCAAGGCTCTTGAACAAGCTTCCCAGGTCATTTTGATGTTGATGGTCTGCAGACCACACATCCAGAGGTCCCACGCTAAGGGAAGGTATGTGATGCATGCAGTGATTTCTCTGTTACTCTATGTTCTCAAAGTCTCAAAGCCAGGGCCATCCTAGCTCCCTTTCCTTTCCTCATTTTTACCCAGACTTCAAATGAATATCAAGGTCAGCCTGATGTGATCGATATCTCAACAACAGTGGAAGGATAATGTAATGGTTTAAGGGTGTAAGTTTGGGCAGTTCAAAGTCTGCCTTCAAATCCTTATTTTCTAGCTTTGTGATCTTGGGCAGGTTGCTAATTCTCCTGTCTCAAAATGAGGATCAAAACAGGGTTAATTGAGTTAAGCTCCTGGTATGAGGTAAGCATGGCAACGAAGGTTAGTCTTTATTAGTATGGTTGTTACTTGGAAGGAGAACAAAAAGGCAAGGCATGGGAGGTATCATGGAAATGGAGCTTGCATCCCCAGCGTTGCCTGTGACCAGAGAGAAAGGCAGAGTTTCTTCTGATATGGGATGTGTATGTGCAGCTTCTCATCTTTATCCCATGTGACATTCTGTGGCTTTCTGGTGCCCTGAGTGGCAGCAAAAATCAAATGTAGCGTGGGGATGGAGCAGGGGAGGGCTCCTATCCTGTCTCCAGGATTCCACACGGTGGGGGTCAGTTTGGCATTCACACCACCGAGATCAGTCAATATCACATTGCTCACAGCCAAGTGTGTCATCTACAAATCTAACATGGCTGTGTCCTGGGCTGTTCCCAACGGAACATCCCCTGGGCAGCCTCCAGCACTCTCAGGAGTTTGCTAATGCATTCTAAAAATGCTTTTATGAGGAGGACTCAACAAATAAAAGGTAGCTTCTTCCAGAATGCTAATGGGACTTTGTTAGCACATTATTGAGGATTCTGACACATACTCTCTGTTTTGTTTTGTCTTTAGGTATTTACCAAAGTTTGTGCACAAATAGTGCAGACGTGGGGTATGAGAAACACATTCCCCTCACCCTTTTCCTGTGTGGAAGTACTGTACCTTGACTTTGGCAGAGAAGCAAACCTCGCTTCCTAGGAGACTCAGGTGTGTCTGAATCTCCGGGAATGCATTGAGTTTATTTGAGCTCTTACCATGTTTTCTCTGAGTGGTAAATCCTGCTGACAAGGAAAACGGATAGATTTAAAGAGTAAAATGGAGGAGTAAACTGGCCTCCCCTCCCTTTTCTCCAATCATCATTCTGGGAAAGGATGAAGAGGAATCGAGGAAACACAAGGACAGAGCAAGGAGTTGCCTTTTTGGTATAAACTGATTTTTATCACGTTTAGAATGTCTTTTTTAAAAAAATATTTTATTTATTTTTGAGAGGGGTGGGGGCAGAGAGACAAGGAGACAGAGGATCCTAAGCGGGCTCTGCACTGACAGCAGAGAGCCTGATGCGGGGCTTGAACCCACAAGCCGTGATATCATGACCTGAGTTGAAGGCTGATGCTTAACCGACCGCGCCACCCAGGTGCCCCCACACATTTGGGATTTCTAAACTCACCTTCTAGTCTTGGAATCCAAGTTTATGAATATCTCCTAAATAGTAGAAAAACAATCTGACTACCGAAGTTGGATGTTATTTTAAACACCAATAATAATGGCTTTTTCTGAAGGGGCAGTGTGTTAAAACACACAGATAAAACCCAGAAAGTCACCACCTTCCAAACTCGTAAGCCACACATTCCCGCCTTGGCTGCTTTCCTTTCCAGCCACCAGGATACACTCTTTTCCTGCCTTGTAGCAGCAGCCCCAGCCGTTTCTTCCTGCCACTGTCAGCCAATATGAATCCAATAAGGGGCCTCCCTCTGTGTCGTCAAACAAACCCCAACTCCTGATGCAGAGGAAAGATGCAGAGCCCTGACCCCAGCCAATGATAACAATGTTATAACATGTTCTAGATTTGCCTCTTAGGCGCGGGGCTTTGCTTTCCCCACCTGCCTTTAATTTTTCTCTTACCACAAGCCGATAGAGATATGCATCAAAGACTTATCAGATGAGTGCATTCAATAGAACTGAAATGCTCAGTCCATCTAATTTGGCAAATTCTAAATAGCTACCTTCAACTAAGTTCAAAGAATATCATTGTTCCTATGTTCTTTCTTTAAAAAAAAAAAAAAAAGCTCTTTTGGCTAACTGAATCAAGACAAGCCACAGAGAAAATGTAGCGAGGTATTTTTAAAAATGGAAAATACAAGAAAATAGAAAGTTAACAGAACATTTTCAAGCAGTAATTTAAGTTTTCACAAAGGCTTAAGGTTGGTCCATATTCTGATGTCACTGAAATATCCCTGATTTAAACATAAGTACTTTAATAACTAGTTAGGGAAAGAAAAACTTTCTTTCCCAGGCAAGCAGCAATAGAAACCTTTCTGTTGGATTCCTTTGATTACAATAGTTCTTTGTTAGCAGATTGTAACTTTGCCCCAGGGCTGTTGATAAGCTCCTAAAATCAAGAGGACCTGTCCTTCCCATGAAGAGAAGTGTTCACCTTGGAGATGGGTTGAAAAGAAAAGAAAGGGCTAGCGCTTAAACTTTATTCTTATTTGTCTTTCTGCGTCTCTTTGCCTGAGCAGTCTGACAAAATCAACATGAGCGTGGAAATAACATAACGCCCAGCATACTGAATGGAAAAGATGGTCCACACTTGCTGCTTGGAAATCCTTCTGAAATTAGGAAATAGCATCTTTAGGCGTGTCCCTGACGCTCAGAGCAGAAGTTGGGCAATTATCAGATTCATTTGCTTAAAGTGGGTTATCAGGACAAAAAGATCCATTTTGGAAGACCTGAATTATTTAGCCTGATTTTATAATGATCAAATTAAACAAGTGCTGGATCACTAATTCATTTGGAGGAGGCTAGCTAAGTGTCTTGGGTCTCACTTAGGAGTCCTTTCATCAGTGAACGAACCAATTATTTTGTAATTCTATTATTATAATTATTATTATTTTGAAATACTATTATTTTGTAACATTGTTTTTGCAATACTAATTATTTTGTAATACTTTTTCCAGTTTCAGAAATTCTNATGTTTCCCCTTCTTCTCCCCCATGGTCGTCCGTTTTTCTCCCATTTTACAGTCAGTGACAGAGACACTCAAGGTTGGGCAGGATTAGAACCCAGAACTATGAGTTCCCAGGCCAGTGGACTCTCTAACCTCCTCCCATTGCCTTATTATTTGATGAGTACAGACTTTGGCTGGGAGGCGCAAGGGAACGGAGATGCACTCTAACCCGACCTTGGGCATCCTACTGTCCCTCCTCTGGGTACCCTCCTACGTGTGTCCCTTCCAATCCATGGATTATGGTTATGGAGGGGAAAGAACAGAGAGGAAAGATGAGACACACAGAAAGAGAAGGATTAAGAAAGATTTGGCCAGAAAGCTAGAGAAGGATTCCAGGGAAACGGCTAAGTCAGATGGGGTGGGTTCTACTCTGCCCCAAATGAGAGGAGGGGCCCAGCTCCCCTTCTCTCCTCCCTACGCCTATGCCAACACTGCTTGCTAAGCGTTTCTTCCACACTTCATCTCCATTTCCCCCTCCAGTGGATGAGTGTTTTCATTCCTGTTATGCCTGAGAAAGTTCCAAAAATACACAGAGAAAGTCTGGTTAAATGGTATTTAGAATTGGCCCCAGAACAGAAACTCCTTTGAAAAGGAGCTCGTTTCCAGTGTCTGTTTGTTTGCCAGGATCCAGCATCGCTCTGTAGGCTTGGGGTCTGAAATATCTGTGTTTTATCCCAACCAGTCGCAAACATTTGAGTTTTTCTTGTTGCCTAGGCTCATTTTAATGATCATACTGCAGTTGAGAGAGAGTCAGACTTTCAACCAGGGAGACAGGAGTTGAATCCTGGCTGGGCCCCTGTGAAACCATGGATAAATTTGTTAATCACTACAGGCCCTGGTCTTCTCATCTGTGGTGGGAATAATATCATATATCTCCTGGAGTTAATGAGGAATAAGTAAGATAATGTTAATAGGAGGATTCCCACAGTGTGTGACATGGAGTCAAAACTCAGTAAGCGGCAACTGACATCACTATCATCACCATCATCATCATCAAGTTGTAGTGGTATATCAGGGCTTGGCCTGTATCTGTGCTTAACTAAATGTTAAGCTAATCAGAAGCTTTCATAGCATAATCTGGAAGACCCTTTCAATACTCTTTACGTATTGGGTGAAGTTTAATTTCCCTTAGATGCATACTTTTGAAGGATTTGGGCAGAAACAGTGTCTGTACAGAGAACGGAACTTCCCATGTGGCGTCATCAGGGATTTCTGGGAATGTCTACTTTGCCATGCCTATGACAAGACCTGGAATTACACTGTTTTGGGTTTAAATCCTGGTGCTACCACGAACTAGTTGTGGACCTTGACAAGGCACTTATCTTGGACTCTATTATAGAGAATGCTTTAGTGGGAGCTGATTTATCAGGTTACTAGCCCATCGGAGGGCTGGCTGAAGAGGCGGGAGAGGGGAGCATAGTCAGAAATCTTTAATTCGTATTGATGGTGTTGGTGTTAATAATGGGTACGCAAGGGATTCAAAGGTGGGAGAGGCACGCGGCTGGGAGAGGGTCCATAACCAGGATTCCTATCATTGCCCAGGATATGCAATTTGGCAAGAAGGCCAGAGACAGTCAGAGCTTCTCATAGCTTTTGAAAGAGTGACAGATGGGACCCAAATACAGCCTGGACTCTGTGTTTGGGTCTGTAAGTCACCATCACATGGGACAAATTCTTTGACCTTTCTGAGCCTCCATTTTCTTGTGTGTAAAATGGGGAAAACCACTTCCCTGCTTGCCCTGCAGTGCGTTGTCAGACTCAAGGTCGTTGCCTGAAAGCACTTTGTAAAGTTGGGCTGCAATTGAAATGTGTCCGTAAGTTTTTCATACCAGAGGTGACTGAGTAATCCGGATCTCTCTTCTTCCTACTCCTCTTCTCAATATGTCTTTCACTTTCCTTATCTCTACTTGCTTAAGAGGGGGGCGTTGTGCTCCTTAGTGCAATATCATATATAAGAAAAGCAGTTGAAACGATGTGATATTTACAGGATTCATCAGCATGCAAAGGAAAAATGGCTCCTATTTTAATTATATTAGACAAAAGGTAAATAAATAATGGAATTGAATTTGACATGTGCACTCAAAAGAGGGGTTTACTTTTTCCTAATAACCTTAAAACAAAAAAACTTGACAAAATTACCAGACTTGATGGCTGTAGGACAGATTTGTGGTTAGGGAGGGCATGCTGGTGAAGTCTTAGAATTGAAAAATCAACTGGAAGATTAAAGTTTGGAAAATGCTTACAGTACCTAGTCAGTTCTGCAAAGGAAATTTCCATATCAGAACAGCTCACTTGACCATATGCATTATAGCTCTGCCTGCCCCTCGTCTTAGCTTTTATTAGGTTATTCCATCTGGCTCCTGGTCACCATTAGAAAGTATCATATGTGAGGAATCTCTGCAGCCTGAGGTTTTAGTTCACCGAGAATCTTGATATTTCCACTTATCTTTATTGGGCTGCTTGTAAAGAGATTCAAGTTCTTTAACCAAACACTGTCTAGAAGTCCATACGGAGAGAAGATGATGGCTAAGTGATTAAACTGTTAAAATGGAGAAAATGCAGGATCTGTTAATGGTCAGAAGGAAGACATCAGGTGGTGCACTGAGCTATTTGGCTGCTTATCAGGGCTACCTAATGGTGTGGGGGCTGTGTGTGCACATGCGTGTGTGTGTGCATTCACGATATTCACCTAGGGTAAAATTGTGATTAAAGCTAAGCGGTTTCTTCTTATGCCTCCCTCTTCTTTCTTTTTGAGTTTCCTTTCCCTACTTCTCCTTTCTGGCCCAATACTTTATTATTCTCTCCCTGTTTGCTTCAACTTTTCTTTTCAGAGTCTGCAGTAGGTGCTTTGCTTTCCTACACACCAAGGGCCATTGATCATTAACAGCGTAGAGTGGTTTCACGGGGCTGTGGGAGCCTCTTGCTTTGTCAAGTTCTTGCTTCAAAGAAACTTTTGGGCCAAAAAGGGTGGAAATGTTGACCAGGGTATCAAGGGCAGAGGTCTAGTGTTTGGAAAAATCACTTCCCTCGAGGACCTGATGATGTTTTACCTGAAGGAGCTCTTGAGACAGAAGGAAGTGAGAGCCGTTCTGGGGGGGTGGGAACACAGATAAGAGAAGACTGGTGTAGTGGTCAGGGTGGTGCAGGGCACTAGTAGTAGAGGCCAACCCCAAGGACAGGATTTCATCTGAGCTCTCAGGGGAAGGGCCGCAGGATGTGAAGGAGTGAGCTTTGAGGCCCCGGCAGGGCTGAAGGGCATTCTTGCAGTGAATGTGAGTGAGGGAGGGGACACACCATGTCCCCTCCAGCTCCAAGTACTAAGATTCCTCCACACTCCCTCAACTACTTCTGGGAGTGAGCCCTCCAGTCAAAATCAGCCTGTATTTTTACTAGAAAAATGTATTTTTCCTTCTGTTTTGTTGCATTGGAAAAGCAATATCCGGGTTTTAACAAAGTATAGCCAGGACCACCCCCCAAGCCCCATTCTCTGCCAAATGTTGATTTTTCCTTCTTCATCACTGTTTTGTTCCCTATTTTTAAAGAGGTGGTCGGGTAGCTTGAATTTCTTAATTTAGACTTTCACAACTTCCTGGAGACTAAATAAATTCCTGCCTTGCAAATTGCAGTTCTCAAGTGCAAGGTCATTCGGATGACATGAGACACAGTGGAAAACGGCATCATTCTCGTTTTCAATAAACATCTTGGGTTCGTGTTCATTTGAGATATTAACAGTGCTCAGAGTAAACACCAGGGTTTTATCCCCTCATCTAAATGGGCATTAGCTCAAGTTATGCCCCTTCTGTTTTGTCATGATTCATAAATCACCCGCCTGTAAAAATCAAAGGCTAAGAATATTTGGTTACCTGTGGCAATGATGGACTTTCTATCAATGACATTTGCCTTCCTGCCCTGGGTTCTTCTTAAGTACTGGAGCCTTTCTCCCTCCACCTTTGACCTGGACTTCCTGCCCTAGCATAAACATCTCTCCTTTATTCTGACAGACGCCTGTGGAAGAGCAGTGAAATGTTACGAGACTTGGGTTTGTTTGTGTTTATTTGTTCCTCTGCAAAGTGGTCTGGCTCAGTATAATCAACGTTGTCCCTCTGTTTGGTTCTATGGGCTTCGAGTAATGATATGCAGATACCAAACATGATGTGTTTGGGCACAGGGTAGTTTAATTCTAGTCATATTTGGGCCTCACGACTTGATGTCATTTATGGGTTTCGTCTCCAAGAAGCCAGCTCAGAGAGAAAACCAGCCATGGCTCAGCAGACTATAAATGCAAATACATCCTATAAAAGGCTAGAGCACTCACTTAGCTGTTGGTTCCAAGTTGGAGCACTTAAGAACTGAGCTAAATCATCGTGAGCTTTCTGTCCTTTATTTTTTGTTTCTTTTCTTAAATGACAGTTATGAGTCTGTCTCTCAGTTCACACCATTTGACGTAGGGCATTTAGAAGGTTGGGTTGTTTAAGGAGACTGTTCAAAGGGTCTTGAAATTGGGAGTTTGGACTTAAGTTCGGCCTGTAAATATCTTGTTAACATTCCGATTATGGAATCTGATGGGTGGGAGGTCTATCTGTTATTCCCCTGGTGATCCCCCTGCCTTGAAGTGTCATTACTATGAGCAGGAGTCTTCCCTTGACCTCAGATGCCCCAGATAATGTGGTAAAATATATGTAACATAAAACTTACCACTTTAACCATTTTTAAGTGTACAGTTCTACGGCACTAGTACATTCTCATTGTTCTGTGACCATCACCATTATCCATCTCTAGAACTTTTTCATGTTCCCCAACAGAAACTCTGCACCCAATAAACGTTATTTGCTCATTCCATCCTCCTGGCAGCCCTGGCTACTACTCTCCTGCTTTCTCTTTCTGGGAATTTGACTGCTCTAGGAGGTGTTATATTCTTAAGGGACCGTGAATACTTCCCTTTTACCCCGAGGTGCTCACCACTTCTCTCCCTGGAGATGTCTGTTGCCAGTACTGTGACGAGAACTTCCAGTTTCCTTCCATGCATTTCCATGCTTGCATTCCTCCATATATGCATGTTTCTTAAAAAAAAAAAAAAAGTCAAAGAGTACACAGTATTCTAACTATTCTGTAATTTGTTCCTTCCATGTCACAACATGTCTTGGAAATCATTTAGGGTTGAATTCTTTCTTCTACTGGCATCATAGTATTCCCTAATATAGATATACCATAATTTATTTAATGTGCTCCTGAACTGATGGACACTGACATTTGCAGTGTTTCACTATGATCCATGATCAATAGCTCTACACAACTTTTAACATCCTCCTCTTGTGCGCCTGGGCAAGTATGATTTTAGAACTTGATTCCTAGAAGTGGAATGCTCAGTTAAAAGGCATGTTAACTTGAAATTTTGCTGGATGCTGCCAAATTGTTTTTCAAAAAGGCTTTGCTAAGTTACACATTCCCTAAATGAATGATGATGTTGCATTTCCTGGCATCCATTCCAGCATTTGATATTGTTAGTCTTTTAAACTTCTGCCAATCTGACAAGAAAACCCTTAATATTTGCTATCCACATTTATTTACTATTATGGGAGAAGAACCCAAAGAAGGAATAGAAAAAAGCAGAGAATGAGAGAGGGGGAAAGGGAAGGAAAGTGGGGGAGGGTGGTTCTGGAGGTGCTGGGACTCCCTTAGGAATGTGCAGGGGCTGGATGAAAGCCATGGAAAACAGATGTTCCCAAAGACATTTGGCTGGCTCACTTCTGCGGCATCTACAAGCCATGTGGCCTCTTGCTGCGTGGCCGGGGAGTGACCCACGGCTGTCTACCCCCCATGAGTTGGCCGTGGTTACCTCTATTCATAGCAGAGGCCAACACATGCATGATCTCAGAAACAGCAATTCTTTTCGTGATTCTGGGGCTTCTCTCAAATGTGCTCCACCCACAAAGCTCCCTCTGGCTGGGCTGCTCTTTCCCTGACTCATCTGCCCAATCCGCTCATCCTGAAGTCCCTTTGAATGTCCCTTCTTCAGAAAGACCTTCCTAAAGGTCTACCAGTCCAGTGCTTTTCCTCCAAAGCACTTGTAACAATTGTAGTTAAATATTTTCCCAGTGATCATCACTGATTGTTGATAACTGTCAGGAAAGTTGATGTCTTCTTCTAAAGTATAAGCTCACTGAATGTAAGAAACAAGTGCATTAGAGTCACCATCGTAGTCTTATGGCTGGCAGAGTAGGCACTCATTAAATATTTGTTGGATGGATCAAGGAAAGCCAGGCACTTGCAATGTAGAGCATCACTTCTCTATATTTGCCAATGAGAAAACTAAGGTCTAGAGAGGTCCAAAGACTTATCTATATTGAATGATTGCTGTGTGCCAGGAAGGTTCTCAGCAGTGTACTCAGGGCTCAGAGCCGTGGCTGGTGCTTGTTTGAATCATCTCATCTCAAAGCAACCCTATCATGTAGTTAGTGTTTTTATCCCCATTTTATAGATAGGAACATCAACACGCAGAACCTTTTCTGGGGATAAAACAAGACAATTTAGGGGCGTCTGGGTGGCTTAGTCGGTTAAGCGTCCGACTTTCGCTTAGGTCATGATCTCGCGGTTCGTGGGTTCGGGCCCCGCGTCGGGCTCTGTGCTGACTGCCAGCTCAGAGCCTGGAGCCTGTTTAAGTCTGTGACTCCCTCTCTCTCTGACCCTCCCCTGCTCACGCTGTCTCTCTCTCTCTCTCCTAGAAATAAATAAAACATTAAAAAAAAAAAGACAATTTACTTGCATCATAGCTAGGGTTGGTTCCTAACAACTCTATATGGAAGGGGAGATTAGTTACCTTTCTGATACCTTCCTTTGTAAGGGGGTTCCATACTCTGGACTCACTTGTCTTGGTCTACTTCCTTTGAGGACTGGTAGGTAATTGGCTAGTTGTTCTCAAATAAACCAAATGAGCCAGGGTATTAATGATCTAATTATCCTACTAGGATCCTAATAATTTATTTTTAGATAGGTATTCATATAAGTATAAATATTTATACTTATAATTAACAAACAGTGTTACTTAGTTTTGGGTATGCAATATAATGATTCAACAACTTATACACTGCTCAGTGCTCATTAAGAGAAGTGTACTCACAATCCCCATTATCTGTTGCACCCAACCTTCCAGCTACCTCCCTTCTGACAACCACCAGTTTGTATCAAGAATCTGCCTTTTTATTTATCTCTTTGTTTGTTTGTCTTGTTTCTTAAATTCCACATAAGGGTAAAATCATATGGTATTTGTTTTTCTTTGTGTGACTTCTTTCACTTAGCATTATACCTTCTATGTCCATCCATGTTATTGCAAAAGGCAAGATTTCATTCTTTTTATGGCTGACTAACATTCTTCTGTGTCTATCTGTCTATCTATTATTTATCTATCTATTTATCTAGCATCTATCCATCCACCCACACACCACATCTTCTTTATCCATCGATTCATCTATTGTTGGACACCTGGGTTGCTTCCTTATCTTGGCTATTGTAAACAATGCTGCAATAAACATAAAGGTGTGTCTATCTTTTCAAATTCATTTTCTTTGAGTCATTCTATTTTTAATTTTTTGAGGAGCCTCCCTGCTGTTTTCCACATGGCTGCACCAGTTTGCATTCCCACCAACAGTACAGAAGGGTTCCTTTTTTCTCTCCGTCCTCACCAACATTTGTTATTTCTTATGTTTTTGATTTTAGCTGTTCTGACAGGTGGAAAGTGATACCTCATTGTGGCTTTAATTTGCATTACTCTGATGATTAGTGATGTTCAGCGTTTAAAAAGAAGATTCCTGGGGGAAACAGCTCAACCAAAAGGAATGACTCTCCTATGATGGAAATTCCAGGTTCTGTTGCAGACTGGAGAGAGATTTCCAGTGTTTCTTCACCCTTTGTGATGTCACATCAGAGAGGGCTCAGTCCCCAACCCTCCTCTGGGAAGAGTCTGGTCTTGCATGTGGCACGGTTTGCCTTGCTCCCTGTCTAAGCTAAGAATGCTCTTATAGGGGAGATTAAATTTCCTCATACAGACAGATGAAGGGCCTGAAGACTTTTGCTTTCGCTCCCTGAGGTCTAGAAGGCATTTAAAAATCACATTTCCAGTCTCAAAATAGAGACAAAAATCTACTTTAATTCATTTAATTTCCTCTTTTATATCCCAGATTTTCCGCCAAGGGAATCAGCCAGAACCTATTCCTGACTGCTTTGAACCAGCATGGGACAATGCAAAGAGCACGGAGTCTGGGATTCACCTGGCTGGAGTTAGAGACCCGGCTTAGCCTCTTACTGTGTTTTAAGCTTTCCTATCTGAAACGTTCCCTTCTGTGAAATGGGAACGGCGATGCCTACTCTGTGTGGTGATTGGGAGGTTTAGAATAATGTCTGTAAAGCCCCTAACAGAGAGTCTGGTAGGTCTTAGACAAACATCAAATAGTAGCTACAATTTTTGGATTTAGGGGGATTTACAAAGTCAAGTTTTGATGAAATCTCCTAAATTCTGCCCTTATTAAATTTATTAGGTTTCCCAAGACTTTTAGAAGCATTGGTGCTTTACAAGTGCTTTATTTCTACTTCCTCTTAATTCAGTTTATATTCGAACATAATGAAGAAATGTGTGCTTTATCTAACAGTCACGTTAGTCCTGGAGAATGATTTTTAAAATTAGTATGCATCCTTCAGTTATTTATATATCTTAAAATCCTTACCTGTATCTTCTCTCTTTAGCTACCCATAAAACCGTTAAGAATTTATTGAGAGTCATTTTCCTGGGACTGTAATCAGGCTTCATCTCTGAAAGCATGACAATTGCCTTTTAAACTTTTAATGATGTAGGGCGATTTTTATTTCTAACATTACGACTTTCAAATGACATATGTGCAATGAATGTAAATAGCCATCCATGATAAGTAAGTATCACATAGTTTGAAAATTTTCGGTGGCTGTTTGCACCCAGGCCAAAGTAGACTGGAGACTGAATATAATGGGAAGAGGGACTATGGTTCAGTAAGAGAATTTAGCCTGCAAACAGATTGGTTTGACACTTAGCTATCTTATTTACTTACTTATTTATTTATTTATTTATTTTATTTTATTATTATTTTTTTACAAATAGTTTATTGTCAAGTTGGCTTCCATATAACACCCAGTGCTTATCCCCACAAGTACCCTCCCCCAACTATCTTAATTATTTTTGTATTCTCAGGATTTAGCACACATTGGATGCTGAGCAGGTATTGATGGCATGGCTAAACATCGTTTTCATATCTCCGAGTCATGTTGATCTGTGTGGCTATCATAAATCTTAAGATCTTTAGTCAACTTTTCATTCATTCTGAATTTTTTTAATTGAGTGTTTACTAATGCCAAGTACTGAGTGTAGGGATAAACTGATGAGCAAAACCAGACACAATCCTTCCTTGCTCTCTTGGAGCTTATGTGCTTAGGAGGGCCTGGTATCATGTGGATAAAAATAAAATCACAACTGCTAAGAGACTGAAGCAGTTCATTGAGGGAGAAAACCACCTTCCAGCTGGAGGTGGAAGTAAGAGACTAGTTAGTGGCCTGAGAATGTTCTGAAAGGGTGAGCAGAGGAGCCAGCCAAGACCATTGTTAAGATGGAATCAAGTTCCCCCCAATTCATATTTGAAGCTCTAACCTCAATGCCACTATATGTGGAGATACGGCCTTTCAGGGAATTAACGTTTAGTGAGGTCACAAAGGCAGAGCCCTAATCCATTAGGACTGGCGTCCTTATTAGAAGAGAGACACCAGGGATGTGTGTGCATGAGGAAAGCTCATGTGAGGACATAAAGAGAAGTCAGCTGTCTGCAAGCCAAGGTGAAATCAACCTTGTGTCGGTACCTTAATCTTGGACGTCCAGCCTCCACACTGAGAAAATGAATTTTCTCTTGGGTAAGCCACTCAGTCTGTGATCTTTTGTTATGGTAACGCAAGCCAACTAATACAGCCATATAGGCCACACTGAGGAATCTGGTTGTTACTCTAAAAGCAATGGAAAGCAGTGGAAGGTTTTAAAACGAGGGTTAGCATGGTCAGTTTTGTGTTTTGGAATGATTACTCTGGCCTCAGTGAGAAAACCAACTGGGGGAGAATGTTTCAGGCGTCCCAATTTCAAGTCTAATTCTTTTTCCATGATGCTGCTCTGAGAGTTGGTCTGAAATATAGAGCTCCATCATGGTGGATTCTGGGAAGCATGACGAGAAAGTCCCCCAGTTTGGTCGCCAATAATGGCTGTTACAGTTTATGGATATCTCTTCTTTGACTCTCTGAAACTGCTGACCAAAAAGCACCCTGAGGGAAGACAAGGGACACTACACTGGTGAGGACCTGGCTTCTTTCTCTCTGCTTCTGAGGTCACTTTTGGTTGAATTTCTGTGCCAATCAGAGAAGAGGAAAGGAAATGAACAGACTTCAAAGTGAAATACTTCTTGTCCAGTCCTCCTACCCTCCTTTAAGTAATCTTAGTGTTTGCTTCAGCCTTGAACCAATATTTCTGAGAGCCTAAGAGCAACTTTGATGAAAAAAGTCCCCAGAAAATTTGGGAAGCTGTTGTAATCATGAGTCAAAATACATAAAAAATGAGAATGTGGGGCGCCTGGGTGGCTTAGTCGGTTAAGCGTCCGACTTTCGCTTAGGTCATGATCTCACAGTTCGTGGGTTCGAGCCCCGCGTCGGGCTCTGTGCTGACTGCCAGCTCAGAGCCTGGAGCCTGTTTCAATCTGTGACTCCCTCTCTCTCTGGCCCTCCCTTGCTCACGCTGTCTCTCTCTCTCTCCTAGAAATAAATAAAACATTAAAAAAAAAAAATGAGAATGTGTAGGTGGTAGTTATAAATGGCTACCATTTTTTTTTCCCACTCATGATCCTGCATACTGGAAATTTGGGCTAGGTTCAGGTGAGTGTTTCTGCTGATCTAGATGTGGAAATTGGCCAGCCGGTCTAGGGCTTAGGTCATGAGTCTGCAGTCAGCAGCTGGGTCAGCTTAGGGGCTGGCTGACCATCAGCTTGTTGCCTTGGTTCTACTTCAACTTCCATCTGGTCTGTCAACTTTCATCATGGTAGCCTGGGCAAGAGGATTGCCCAATGAGCATGCATTTGCAAGCTTCTGCTTATGGCATATTGGATAATGTCGCTTTGGCCAATGCAAACCCCAGGGCTGGCCAGAATCAAGCAGTAGAGAAATAGACGTCCATCCTGATGGAAGTCCCCACAAAGACACACTGTATAGGAATGTGGGAACAAGGAAGGGAAGAATTTGTGGCCAGTTTTACAATCAACTCCCCCCTTCCAATTTTAGTCTTTTGATGTACAATGCTTATAACATTTGCCCTGTTTATGTACTATTCTTATTAGTTTTCTTTAAATCAACTTTAACTTAAAAAGTACCCATTTTAGCCTCCACCTAACCAATCTTGTCTTTGAAATCACAGGCTCAATGTATTAGTTATTGTTACAGGTTAAATCGTGTCCCTCCAAAATCCATATGTTAAAGTCCTAACTCCCAGTAAATCAGAATGTGATCTTGTTTGGAAATAAGGTCACTGCAGATGCAATTAGTTAAGATGAGGTCATACTGGAGTAGGGTGGGTCTCTAATCCAATATAACTTGTCCTTATAAGAAGATGGCCATGTGAAGACGGAGGCTCTAGAACACTGTGTGATGACAAAGGCAGCTGCGAGCCAAGGAATCCCAAAAATTGTCAGCAAATTCAAGAAGCCAGGAAGAGGAAGCAAAAGCTTCCCTACAGGTTTCAGAGGGAGCACGGCCCTGCTGACACGTTTCCAAATTTCTAGCATCCAGAACTGTGAGATAATAAATCTTCATTGCTTTAGGCCAACCAGTTTGCGGTATTTTGTTATGGCAGCCCTAAGAAATAAATAGTTACATTAAAAAAACATTAGCTTAAAGCATATGAAATTGTCACCGTTGTATTTTTTAGGTTCAAAAATGATTGATGAACAGCAATTTCATATTAAAATAAATATCTGGCTGTTGAAAAAGTTTGTGGACTACATAAAATGATCTTGTATGCCGTCATTGGCATATCATTCGCTTTTGACGACGTTGATTTTAAGTGTTCTATTAAAAAAATAAGGCATTTACACTTCAGTGGGAAGGTCTGGATGCTTTTTTGCCACAGCAGTCTTTCCTGGCATTACATACTTCAGGAAGCGTTAGAATGAAAAGCTGCAGAATTAATTTGCAAATGCTCTGAACCTAAAACCAGAAGAAACTCAAATTTTCTTAGTACTGAGCCTGATTTTTCAAAAGCAAAAGCAAAAACAAAAACAAAAACATGTGAATGAGTCTCCAACCTTGAGATATTAGTAAAATGAAGGAGTAGATTTTCTAGAATAGACAAAGTGTGCCATTTGGCTTCTAAATAAGATGGGTGGATTGACTGAAGTTTCCTTCATCAAGACAGTCCAAATCAACTTGTAACTATTTCAGTAGAATTCAATTTCAGTCACTTGTGCCTGGAAATAATAAGAAAAAGGGGAATGAAATCTAAAATTTCGGAATCTTGCAAATGCAAGCTAATTAAAAGACTTTATCTGTCATGATTATTTTGAGCACCTGATCATTTCCATCAATCACCCAAGCAACCCTGATAAGCCAATCCTTTTTTTAATCGATGTTGAGCCACTGAAAAGTTGCCATAGATACCAAATTCTACAGCCATCACAACAGAAAGTCGGGTTGGAATTGGGAGTGACAGGTGTATTCATCACATAGTTAACAAGCCTTTGAAGGGAACGAGAGAGTTTGTCAGAGTCCTTAGGCTGGGTATAAAAGATTGCAAAGAACACTCAAACAATTCCCAAAGAGCACTTCAAAAGCAGGGGGAAAGATCCGTTTTTCATTAGAAATGCAGGAAGATGTTTGCTTGAAATTCAAGCTCTAAGTAACAAGTTCCTTGAAGTTTTGCTTGGCTGTCATTTACCAGAGGTCACCAGTAAGTTATCTTAAGAGCACAGTTTCCGTCCGCCCCCTTCTTTCTGCATCAGAATAGGGATGGTTGAGAGCACAGTGTGAGGGTTACTGTAAAAAAACAGTCCTGGCTGCATTGTTTCTAAATGTGGAAATTTGAATGTCTATGCATTTTTGTAGTTTATATATATATATATATAAAACGTAATATATAATATAATATCATATATTATATCATACATTATATATATAATATATAATATTATATAATGCAATATATATTTATGTATTATATAATACATTATATATAATGTATATATGCATATATACATATATATACACACAACTACTATATATAGTAATATATATTTATAAGTTGTTAATATAGCGAGGAAAAAAAGTGTAGTGCCATGAAGGAAATATCTTTTGAGAGTCATTGTGCATAAGCCAGTATCTATTGCTAGTGAAAATATTGGATGTTCAGAACTTCAGAAGAGTTGGTGAAAAAACCAGAGGGTTTCCAGTGAAAGAACTGAATCTATCCTGAAGGTCTAGCATGCACCTTGCAGTCTTGTGCAGAGGCTGAGACAAACCTAGTTTCACCTCTTGATGAGCTCGTCCACCCCCTGCACATAAGCAGTTGGAATGTGTGGAAACAGTGACGACCTAGGTCCCCAGGGATGAGCACTGGAAAGGGAGTCAGGGGAACAGAGTCCTGAACCCTGCTCTGCTATTTCCTCAGTGTGAATGCAAGTTTCTCCAGGACTGTGTGACCCAGGAGGGGCAAAGTGTTGGTCTCCACCGCCAGAAGTTTCATTTGGTTCTAACCTTTGAGTCTCGAGGGTATTTGCATTTATACTCTGCAGCCACCTGAGGTTTGTGGGCACCTGTGTCTGACTTGTCCACCTGCCTCATTGTTGAATGTCATTTGCTTCTTAATGCGTGTCACGGGGGCCCTGTGGCACTACTCTGGTTGTGTGCTCCTGAAATTCTGGGTTTAGGACTCCTAGAACCTAACCGAATGAAATAGTTTGATAAATAAAGAAAAGGAGTTTTGAGGAAGTTCCTGAAGCCTCAGAGCCAAGGACGGGAACTTTAGTGTGCGTGTAACTACACAGGAAGTGATTTTGCTCATCTGTAAGGAGGGTGGCTTCCCTTGGCAGCAGACTCTTGATTTCAGTGCCCCACTTGTCCAAGCATTCTGTGTGACTACCTTTACAGTGCCTGGAAGGTGGTGCTTCATCGTGACAGCCACACGTCAGTAGAGAACTGAATCCATACCAGGGACTATGCAGTTTATCGCACAGTTACGCGATCTATTTTTGGTTATATTATCTATGAAATCTACCTATCTATCTATGAAAAATAATAATCCAGTGTGGGTCTGGTATTAGGTACCCCCGATTTCCTCCCTTCTTTTTCCCTACATCTCAGTTGATGGCTATGATTCTAATTGGTCCATGGTGGTTTCTTTCTTCTTTGCTTGCTTGTATGGATGTGGTTCCTTGGCAGTGTTCTAGCACGTCCAGTAGCTCTCCTCGACATTGTCAATGATTTTAATGCTATGTGAAATGTATTAATGCCTTGCCATGCTTATATTTCTAACATAATGTAAATGGAATTTTGTTACAGATCTCATTCTGTTTCTTGTGCTTTTTTTTTCACCAAGCACTATACTTTTCACATCCATCCTTATCACTATGTGTCCTCATTTCTTTGTTTAGATATTCATTCATCAAAATATTCATTGGGAACATACCATGTGCCAGGAGCTGTCGTTGGCTAGAAGATATACAGTGATGAAGTCTGCAAACAAAATCTTTGCTTTACTGGAACCTACATTCTACTGGGAGGCAATAGACAAACTAGTACATACATAAACAAGACAATTTTGGGGAGTGATCAGCGCTGTCAAAAGGGGAAAGTGGCAATACCTTGAGGTCTACTGTACGTATGGGGTTGCCCAAAGTCATTCTAAGGAGGTCAGATTTGACATGTGACCTGGTGGAAGGGACATTTGAGATGTGAGCTGGTGACATTGCAGTGGAGGGGACAGCAGTGTGACATTTGCAAAAGGCTTACCTGATCAGAAGCAGGAACCTATCAAGTAATTGGTGAATCCCTCAGGCAGGTGTTGCTAAGGGCCGTCGGATACACTTTCAGCTTATTCAATCCTTTGTCTTTCTTCCCATGCCTCTTTCTTTTCTCTGATCCAAGGCAGGGATTCGAGTGGACAGAGAGCATCTGGCACAGGGCAGAGTCACTGAGTTCCTAAAGTGCTCTTTGACACA
Organism: Crocuta crocuta; assembly: GCF_008692635.1. NCBI lineage: Eukaryota > Metazoa > Chordata > Mammalia > Carnivora > Hyaenidae > Crocuta > Crocuta crocuta. The sequence continues at coordinate 5,561,978 of NW_027536464.1, forward strand.
GTGAATCCTTCCTTTCTCCTTTCCCCTTCCTTCTCTCTCCTTTCTTCTCCCTCCACCTTCCCTCCATCTTTCCCTCCTTTCTTTTTTCCCTCTCTCCCTCCCTTCTTCTCAGCATGTATTTATTGAAGACCTAAAGCATGCCCGGCACAGTGCTAAGCATTGAGGGGGGTACACTGGTAAGCATCACTTTTACCTTCATGGAACTTGAATACTAAACATATCCCCATTTTTGTTACATCTTGGCATGTTCTATTTCCTCCCCATCCTCTCCAAGAAGTTTAATGGTAATGAGGGAAATACATATTCTCTTCTTCTCCATCGTTTCCAATAGGGAAACACATACCCTGCCACCACCTTCTCCTTTCTGGTCACTGCTTATGGCTTGCAATCTGTTACAGGCTATTCAGAAAGATTTTCTTGAGTTGTTGGTTTGTTGGTTTGTTGGTTTGTTTTTGCTGGAATGGTCAGGAATAAATTAATAAAATTATATTTGCTAAAAACCAAAATTGACAATATGGCTGTGTTTCACAACATAAAGATGTGCCAGTCATGGTTCCAGTAAACAAAAGTGTAATGTAAGTTGGAAGAAATATGTGTTTTGTTGGCACGAAGGACTGTAACCTGATTAATACCAACAGTGACTTCTTTAAGAACAGGCTGGGTTTAAACATGCATTTGTAAGAGGCTTGTTTAGAAGGCTGTGTGCTTTCTCATGGACACAGGGGTTTTGTGGAGCTATGTCTCTAACCTTAACTGCAAAACATTGGCTAACACATAATACGCTTGATAAGTTGTCCAAGTTGTCTAGTTGTGCTATAAAATCTGGCCAACACTTAGCAGTGTCCAAGGACATTCTCTAGCCATTCCCCCAGCCATTGCTCTAGTTGGCAGCCTNTCATTTGTAAGAGGCTTGTTTAGAAGGCTGTGTACTTTCTCATGGACACAGGGGTTTTGTGTGGAGCTATGTCTCTAACCTTAACTGCAAAACATTGGCTAACACATAATACGCTTGATAAGTTGTCCAAGTTGTCTAGTTGTGCTATAAAATCTGGCCAACACTTAGCAGTGTCCAAGGACATTCTCTAGCCATTCCCCCAGCCATTGCTCTAGTTGGCAGCCTGCTCTCTCTCATCTAAATTACCCTAATAACTTCCTCACTGGTCTGTTTTCTCTGTCCCTATCATCCCCCTCTGTCTCCTTTGGATGTTCACTATCCATGTTACAAGCATGAGATTTCTAAGATACACTTTTGTAGCCTTCCCCTCTAACTCAGTGGTGTTTCTGCTACTTGTGGAATAAAGACCAGACTCCTAACTAGGAACCTAACACCCACAAGACCTCTCTCTCATTTACCTTTGTGCTCACCTCTCCATTCTTCCCCCCTGCAGCTCCCCCAAATATACCTTGCTTCATCAGGCCTTTGCCTCTTCGCTTATGTTGCTCCTCTGCTTGGAATGCCTTCCCTCTCTTTGTCCTTGTAAAATTTCCTCTCTTTTGTCAGGATTTAGATCAGGAGTTCTCTCTTCTCTGATCACTCTCTCCCCACTTTCCAGAGTTGTCTGTCCCTCTTCTATAAGGTAATATCACATTGTTTTGTAGTTACTTGTTTACACAGTTCTTCCCCTGAACACGGAGCTCCTTGAGGTCAGGTACTGTGTCTTGTTCATTTGTATCTCTAGGATGTGGCACAGCAAAGGTAGTCAATAAGTATTTATAGACAGGAATGTGTTCATAGCCATGAGGCTGGGATAGGAAGTGAGGGTTAGATATAGGGCTCCCCATATTCATCTCAAGAGTGAAGGATCTGAAGTTGCCTCTGGAATAAAGACTCTGGTGATGACTTAGGATGGGCTGGCTCTGAGTGGTCAGTCTTGTATGTGTAGTTCTTATAGGCTGAAACAGGATTTCTGTAGGGGAGTTAAGTAAAATGAGCTTCGAAAGTCAGGTTAAGGTCTTGAATGCCAAGCATTTTTCTACTTTCTCTCCAATAGGGAATGCCAAGTGTTATTTGAACTTGGAAATGACATAATCCAAGGCACTTGGGAATGACACAATCCAGAAGGAGTTCTAGAACACTTAACTGGCCCATTGTGGCTGGGCTGATGTGGGACAGAGTGCTACCAGAGAGACCAGCATAAGATTGACTGGAGTGTACTGGGGATGAGCTAATTGGAATCTGAGGTGTGGAAATGTCAGTCTAGATGGAAGACAAGTCTGTACAGACTATGTAGTGATTATCGGGCTATATTTCATATTAACTCTGTAAAAACAATTGACATACCTTGAAATACTTTCTCAGAGGCCCATGTCCTTGGACTGCTTTAGAGCTCCCCCAGGGTTAGTCTGTGACTGAAAGCTCCCCAAAGCCAAGAAGAGTCAGGAGTGAGGAGGACTAAATTGAAGTTTGCACCAGAGAATATCATAAACCCTCCTGAGGGTGGGTGGCTTTTCCTTGGTCCTGCTTGGGAACGGAGATTTGTTTTTTCTGTTGCAGCTAATAAGAATTTCACGATTAGCAGATCTTCTTCACTCAAATTCATATCTCATTAGGCTTGAAAACAACTACAATTAAGCTTGAGTTATGGGGTTTATTTGCCCAAATGTGGATGGTGTAAGTTAGTACCGTCTCCACATGAGACCCTGATGTCATCCTTACTCTGACAGAGTGGCTCTCCACCTTGATGACTCCTGAACTTCAGTTGCATATTGACATCAAATCTATAACCAAAGGCAAAGTAGAGGCAACCTGATGTCAGGGACTTTGAGAGGTTTTCTTTACCACTTAAATACATTTGACTTGATTGCTGATGGATGAATTGACACCAACAATCAACAAGAAAAGACCAAGATGTTTGGAAGAAGTAAAATATTGGCTTATCTTTGCACTGAGATGTGAGTAACAGTATTGGGCACTTGGCTACCTTGGCTCCCATCTTCTCTGTGCCCTTGTACTATGGTGGTACCCGCTTCATGCAGGTGTGCCTTGATAGTGCCTTGCCCAGCAACATGGTGTATTCCTCAGTTGCTTCTCTGGAGCTCTTCTGATTCTGAGATGTGGGGAACTGCAGGAGCATGCCTGGCACCCAGCACAGATTGCCTGGAATTGCAAGCAAGTAACTGCCATGGTCTGAATGTTTGTGACCCTCCTTCATATGTTGAAAAACAAATCCCCAAAGTGATGATGTTAAGAGGTGGGGCCTTGGGAGGTCATTAGGTCACAAGGGTTAAGACCTCATGCATGGAATTACAATGGGGCCCCTTACAAAAGAGGCTCCAGACAGATCCCTCATCCCTTTGGCCATGTGAGGACACCATGAGAAGACAGCTGTCTATGACCCAGGAGACGGGCTTTCAGCAGACACCGAACCTGCAAGCACTTTGATTTTGGTCTTTCCAGCCTCCATAACTGTGGGAAATAAATTCCTGTTGATCATAAACCACACAATTAATGGTATTCTGTTCTGGTAGTCCAAACGGACTAATACACTGTCTAATGGAGAGATCCTTGACAGTGGAGGACAGGAGCTGATGGACAAGTAGTGTCTTCTTCTGTCCCTCAGGTAGACGACCGTGAGGCATGGTCTATATGGAGTGAGCCCTGATGTCCACAGTGGGGCCCACCCCAAGGATATGCCTTTGTAGTTCCCTTCCTTCCTTCTTTCCCAGTTTTACTCTTCAATCCCCTTTTCCTGGGATCACTTCTAAAAAGAAATGATCAGTATGGGAGCTTACTCTTTGTGGGGGTGGAGAACCAGGTTAGCACCAGGACTGGGGTTAATCTCTCCTATGAAGGGTTACTAGAGGTGGGAGAGGGGGAGGAAGACAGCATTAGGACTGGATGTACATCACCTGCATGCCTGTCATTGGCTGAACCATGTTTGTGAATGTGTCCTCACAACATGTGCAGAAGAACTGAGCAGGAAAATGTGCTTTCCATGTGTTTGTGGACAAAGCAGTTCAAGCAAGCTGAAAGTCCACTCCCACTGCAGCCCTTACTAGATAGTAATCATGTCAGCGTGGTTGACTAGTGACAAGAGTCAGTGATGAGGGTGGGACATGGAAAGGCTGTTGGGATTTTGGTCTTCAGCTCAAAGAAGTTATTTATAAGTCTAATTGGTGGTTTTGATGTTTTTTTTCTCACTGTGCAATTATCATATTACACTATATTAAATCTCTCCTCAGTAATGAATGCCTCTGAATTTTAAAAATTGGGGTTTTCTGGTACATATTTTATTTTCATAAATTTCCTCTCCCTTTTCCCTCTGTTACTTTCTTTACTCTTCCTCCTCTTTCTCCTTCCTCTCCTGGCTAGGGGCTCAGTGCCTTGGGTATCTTTGAGTCTCTGAGAGAGTTAGTACCTGAACTTGTATCAGGGAGTTGTGATACCTGGTGGTACCTGGTACATCCCCCCATCCCCCACCCCTTCCACCACGTCATTGTCATGTCCCCTTTATGTGTTGTCACTGTCTCCTGGCTTCTTTGTCCTGAGTGTCCTCTACCTTCCACTCCCTGCCCCAACCACCTCCAACTTCTAGTGATAGAGATAAGACAGATCTAAAGATCTTCATGCTTCCTACTACCATCCAAAATATCTGTTTGCTTCTCACATTTTCATCCTGAGTTCCTGGGTGCCAGCTGGGTATCTCTGCTTAAGAGTAAATTTCTCAAACAACTCCAAGCAGAAGGTAAAAAGGAATATGAATTCACGTATGCTAGAGTTCAGATATAATCTTTGTGGACAAGTCTTGGGAGAAGTCTGACTCTTATTTACATCAGATTGGCACTTTTAACAGCTACCCCCAGGACCCACCCACCCCATGGGGGATCAGCACCCAGCACCTGGAGGAGTGGTTACCCTCACTGGCTCAGAGAAGGACTCCAGCTCTGGCCCCCCCATCCTCTGTTCCAAACCCCAGGTCCATCCTGCCTGCCACCGTGTGCCTGGAATCCCCTCCCAGGTTGAGTTCCTTTGGATAGTGACTTAGTCAATGAGTGTGATATTCTCCTGGCAGAGATGTTGCTTCTCAGAGGAGAATTCTCTGCTGGTGGCTGCTGCCCTTTCCTGGGGCTGATTGCCAGATGGATGAAAAAGCACACGGAGATAGGGCAGAGGGAAGAAGAATTGAATGATCATTTTTGCAGCTGTCACTGCTATTTCCAGGGATGCTCTTGAGATACTGTTGAAGCCAAATCCTTTCTGCACATGGCAGTGAATTTGCTTTGAGCTGGTGGCGTTAGGAGTTGGCTTAGATGGGGCATATATTCAGTCTACTATAGGAGAAAGAACCACACAGATGGAGTGAGCTGGACCTCAAGTGACTAGAAAGAAGCCACAAGTCCTTCTGCACTGTTCTTAATTATTAGCACAGAGGTTAATATAGGCCCTAGAAGAAGACAGGGCTAATCATCCTTCATGGTCAGGCAGGTAAAGATTTCACAATTAAAGAGGTCCCAGGCCTCCAGTCAACCAACACCTCCTCATCCACTGCCCAAGGGCCATGAATCCAGCACTACTGTTTCTTCCCATGCCATCTCCTAACTCTCAGGCCATTACTTTTGAATGCAAGATCTCTAGAATCCCTCCTGCTCATTGGCTCTGGTTGAAGACCTTCAACCAATGCTTGGCATGGCAAGGGCAGATAGAGATATCAATTCTCTTTGTCCTATTTTGTTAATTTCTTAAGGAATGTCTCATGTGTTTATAGATTTTTATTGCTTCCTTTCTTTCTGATTATGCCCTTACTTGGCTAGTTACTTTCTCAGATGTCTGACCTGGTTTTTAGAGGCCATCCAGGCCTAATGGGGTTAACTCTTTTGACTCTACACACTAAGGAGTTCTCATTTAACATATATAGCATTATGCAATGCTGTTCTCTGGAGGTGAACTTCTTTACTTTGTCTCACCCAAAAGTGGAAAAGGCAGCCAGCAGAGGCCAACCCAAAGATTCTCTGCTGATCCATAGACTCATCTGGGTCTTGAACTTGAAAGTTAGCCCTGTCTTGGCCACAATTGAGTCTTTTGGGAGAAGATCAAATGTCAAGAAGGAGATGAACTGTGTGAGAAGTGCTTCCATCCTTATGAACCAAACAGACAGATTAGAACAGTATTTTGTGAAGTGTGGGTCCCAGACTATCGCTATCAGCATCATCTAGGAACATATCAGAAGTGCAGTTTGGGGCCTCACCCCACACCTACTTAGAAACTCTTAGAAACTCCAGAGATGCGATCTTTCCATCACAGTCTCCTAGGTCCCCCAGGTGGTTCTAATACATGGTCAAGTTTGAGAACCTCTGCATTAGAGGGACTAGAGCAGGAATTCTTAAAGTTGCCCGCTCAACTGAATTTTCTGGAGGGGAGGCTGGCTTTTGGAACCCCACTGCCTAGGTGGCACCCCACAGCAATTAGATCAAAATCTCTGAGGATGGGATTGGGATCCAGGCATCAGTATTTTTTTTTTAAAGCTTCCCATGTAATTCCAATGTGCAGCCTGAGTTGAGAAGCACTGGGCTAGACCCTAGGGAAAAGGAGTGTTAGTGAGCTGAAAGTATCTATGTCTGGCCATGCCCTTCCCTCTTTCTCTTCCATTTCTCCAACTCAGGGACTGCTTAGAACTTACAAGATGGGGATGCCTATGTGGGCCAGTTGATTCAGCATCCAACTCTTGTTTTGGCTCAGGTCATGATCTCATAATTTGTGAGTTTGAGCCCTTCCTAGGGATCTGTGCTGGTAGTGCGGAGTTTGCTTGGGATTGTCTCTTTACCCCTCCACCCCTCACTCGCATGCACTCTCTGTCTCTTTCTCAAAATAAATAAATAACATCAAAAGACAAAAACTTACAAAATGCTCCTGCTGTTGAAGACTGTATTTCTTATAAGTCTGTATTATCACAGTCTGAATATGCATATGTTAAAAAAAAATAAATATGCATATGTTAATACCTTGTCATGATTTCTTCTTTTCCAGAAGTGTAAGGTTCTGGCTAATAGGCACAGGCTGGCTAGGCATTTCTCTGCTGGCTCTTGTTTGGCTCTTAGAAGTTGAACATGTACTTCAGGGGCCATTGGATTAGGCATCCCCATCCTGCAAAACTAAGACATTCCCCCAAATCCTCTGGAGGGGTGCTTTGAAGTTCTCTGAAAATGTCTTTGGACTTAGTCTGTAATGGCCGTGGGAGTTACTTTGTAAAACTAGGCTCTACCCCGGAGAACATCACTCTATTATTTGGCCCTTTTGGGCCCCTCTTGATGCTGTGATTTGGTATATAGACAGAGAAGTAGGGAGAATTTAAAAATGTTTTTGTTTCTAAACTTGAAAACGGCTAGGTCATGAGCACATGTTCTGAAGGGACTTCCCCTGAGGAAGCTTTCAAAATCATAGGCTGTCAGTGCATGAAGGGGCCTTGAGAGCATCATCTCAAACTCTTTCATTTTAGAGATCTGGCAACCAAGGCCCGAGGAGGGTTAATACTAGCCCCAAATCACACAGCATATTAGCGGCAGAATTAATACCAGAAACCAGATCTCTTAACTCCCACTTGGGTGTCTCAGCCCTGCTAACATGCTGCCTCTTATATTTTAATTTTTTTTGCCAACATGGGGTTCCTTCTATTTTTCTATCACCCCAAGGATTTCTATTAAGGAAATGTCTGTTGTATTTTTAAGTGGCTGATAGAACTCATCGATTAGATCACTTGAGATCGTTGTGAGGATGCATTTAGTCATTTTTATATATACTGGAAAACGAGCCTGTAAAAGTATAATGCAGGGTAATGAGATGTCAAAAGCCATGGAAATGAGACGATCTGAGTCAAATCATAGAGATTCTGAAATAGGCTTCGGAATTTTCCAGAGTTTTTGGAGCCCTTTCATTGTTTATGTTTTATTGGTTATAGAGTAATTGATGTGAAAAACCCACATAGCCACTTTTTTCCATTTGGGCCCATGACATAGAACACCAAAGATCTTTTCAGCGCATTTTAACCATTTACCACACCTTTAATGGAGGGGAAAAGATTCAGAAATTCCTTTATTTACTTTTTCACGTGTTTTATATTTTCTGGATTTCTTAGTGGCAGCTGTAAAAAGGGCTTTTTTATGTGATCATTTCATTCAGTAATTTGTCTAAACTGAGGCCTTTCCCCTTTTTTCGAGTGCCTGCCCGGCTGTCACTGTTGCCTGTGAAAGTGATTTTTCTCTATTATGTTGTCACTTTACACTCCCACAGGGTCCAATCGTGCAAGACTTACATGCATGGAACTCACATTAAAGCCATTGGAAGCTTTAATATGTAAGAATGTGGGTTTGGGGCCCACAGAAAAGGTCTATTTTGAAACCTGGGGCTCTGGAACACCGATCCACACAGCAGTTGAAATGCGAGGACTCTACCTTATCTTCCTTCTCCCTGGATTGTCGATTGATTGATCGATTGATACTCGATTGGGTGGGATGGCCAATCATGGGAGGGCCTGGGGGGCAGAAAGCCCATCCAAAGGGTGGGCTTTCTTGAGTGTTATATTCCAAGGTCTCTTCCCTCTGCCCTGACTCTGCTATTCAGAGTTGGTATCAAAAGCAGAGAAATGGGATCCCAAGGGAAATGAAATGTATTGTATCAGATTTAGTGTGTTTTTGTTTTTTTTCTGAGAGGACAGGCCTTGCCCGGCCAGAAGATATTCAACAAATATGAAGAATGTGTTGAATTCATACTCTAAGTAAACAGAATTTACTTAGAGAAGGGAAATACCTAGGGTGGGGAGAGAGAAAACTAGTCAGGGTGGGAAGAGTCCAAGAGTGAAGTTTTATTTTTCTCTTCTGTGTTAGGTGGTTTGGTTCTCCCTGCTTGCACATGAGATGGCTTTAGGGTGTGGGTTTAATTCATCTCCTGTGAACAAATCAGGATTGAGTGATTCTTGGGCCTGAAATGTTCTGTTTTATCATTTCATCTGAGTTTTAACTTCTCTAAGAATCAAAGGTGCTACTTCCACCCGGAAACCCTCCAGGAATACTCTGGGTCTCCTTATCTTGGCTTCTCTTACTTCTCAGAGCATCTATGCCTGGAAGAGTAGCTTCACCTGACCTACATTTGGTTGTAGATCTGGCGGCTGAGTGGCCCGTGCAAGTGTCTGATGACAAGAATTATCATCGGGACAGGCGGGCGTTGGGCTCAAAATGGAGACAGGGGGATCTTCTTTTCAAGAGGGAGATCTCTGAGAGATGAGAAGACTGGCTGTCTCTCTGCTTAGCCTGAATGTAGGGCAAGGAGAGACAGGTCCTAAAGACTTTGTGAAACTCTCAGCACCTCATAGGATCATTTTAGGGCCCAGAAATGGGCATGTCTTCTTTCTCTTAACCGCTCACAAGTCTCCAGGTAGCCCAGGTGGGTACCAGTAGGTCCCTGGAGAGATGCTGAGCCTCACAGAGACTCTCTGAGGGTACTAGACCACAGGCGGCTGCGGAAAAGGAAACCCCTCAGAGAATTGTTCGGAAGCACAGGGGACAGGGAACAGCGTCCAGGCGTCCTTGAAACAACTGGGGGAGTTTTTTTTTTTTAATTTTTAAAAGTTTAGTTATTTTGAGAGAGAAAGAGAACAAGTGAGTTAGGGGCAGAAAGAGAGAGAGAGAGAGAGAGAGGGAGTATCCTAAGCAGGTTCCACACCATCAGCACGGAGCCTGATGCCAGGCTCGAACCCATGAACCATGAGACTGTGACCTGAGCTGAGATCTAGAGTCAGATGTTTATCCACCTGAGCCACCCTGGCGCCCCTCAAGGGAGGTTTTGAGGGAAGACTGCAGTTCTGTGAGAACACATGTGCGCTCTACGTGATGCTCATTGGACATTAAGACTAACATGAACATCGTAAACACTCATGACTCCCTTTAGATAGAAGGCCATCGGAATGTGACTTCTTTAGAATGAAGGATAGACCTGGGTGTAGCCAGTGGGAGGATGTGGGATGGGGAGGAGGCCAGAAGACCCCTTTCTCCATGCACACACACTGTCTCTTACCCCTGAATCAGGATGCTCCCCAAAGTCACTCGTGGAAGGAGGCTGTGCTCTTATCCCTACACATTCTTGCCTGCCTCTCACTACTCTGGATGCTAAGCACCTTCCCAAAGGGGAAATGCCTCTGTTGTTTTAAATATTTATCCAGGTTTCCAGAGCTATTGACCCTGAACTTCTTGTTCCTGAGGGATATATACCAATTTGGTCTGTTTACATGCTGTTTTATTAAAGAGACGTTTTGCTGTAGACTGGTGACACCATGGGGCAGGTGCTACCAGGACACTTAGGTACACTGCCTCATTTAGATGAGCATAGGATAATTTTTTGAGCTCTCTTCATATGGAAAAAAAGAGGAGTCATAGGGGAAAGAACATTGGTCTTGAAGTCAGAAACCCAAGTTGAATGGCTCTGCCATTTCTAGCTATATGTTTTGGTGTAAGTCATTCAAACTGAATGTCAGTTTCACCTGTCTACATTCCAAAATCTGTGTGAGGTTCAAGTATTTTATGTATATATAAACTATAATGAAATATACACTATACACTCTATAGTATACGTATTTTTATATACATGTATATAGCATTTATGCATATATGTTAAAATGTTACATATACAGAAATTTCAGAAGATGCTAAAGCACTGAATATCATGTATATTTGGGATTATTATTTTTGAGATAATGTGGTTCTCACAACCCCTGTTATGTTTAGTTTGTGCTGGAGTTTCCAATGACGTTTGAATTTTAAACAAGAAGCACTGTGATACAATAATTCAGTTGTTTTAAATGGACTGCTCCTTCTCCTCTTGGGGAAAATGAAAGTAACAACGGAAAATCATCTCGTATGCACCTCTGTTTCCAACTTCGATTTACTATGTCGGCACAGGAACAAAGAGAAAGGTAAGTCGATCAGCTGTAAAGGGAACGGTGACCTTCATTCATTTTTACTCTCTTTTTTTGGTAACTGAGGAACAATAATAATAAATTCTCCTCTCTTGCCTATTTCAAGACAGAGCGATTTTAAGGGTGTTTTATGACTTCAACTTGTCTCAGACCCGTCTGCTCCACTAGTGATGATGGAATAACCCTTGACGCCATTAGCATAAATGAATGTTACTGATGGGGTCCTAATCAGTGCCGATTCTCCCGTTGGCATTGGCTTTTGGAGGGTGCAGCCAGGTGCTCTCCCAGATGGGAAAGGGAGAGAGAGCCCTGCCTGCCCGCCTCCCCACCACCACGCTGCACACTAGTTCATGCCTGACTGAGAACCACTCAAGTGTTCATTGAGCCATGCACCCTGCTGCATCTAACAAAATCTCTCCCTCTCTCAGTCCTGCTGTAGGAAAACAGACACAACTGTGGGGTGGGTGGGGGGAGGCTGTCTGTGGCCCAGAATGTGAAGGCTCTGACAATTGTTTTTCCCGGTATCTCTGCCAGGAGAGAGCAAGTCTTGCAGCCCCGGGGTCGGTCACTAGGGACAAAGCTCCAGCACACATACTCGGTGGTTCTGTTCTTTCCTACAGAGGGGGGCCTTGCGCTGTGCAGATTAGCTCTTTCCCTCGCAGGAAGTGAGCTAGTGAATGAGTGTTTTTGCCAGCATGCCTGTGTGTGATGGGTGGGGAGAGAAAGAAGGGAAACAGAGTCGCGAGATGCCAAATCACTGAGAGAGAAAAACTGCCCTGGGTCCACAATTAGCTCTAGAGAGGACATCCCCATGGGGTAGAAAGCAGCATCCAGCAGTAAGAGGACCTGAGGTTCCATTCTAACTGGAGTGTCCCTTGGAAATAATTAATCCTTCTAGGTCTCAGAGCCTTGAGCTGTAGAATGGAAAACAATGTGTGTCCTATAATCCTTTCAGGGCTGCAGCTTCCAATGATAGCTCGCCTTTGTGCAGAATTGCTTCAAAGTTTTCGAAATGCACTCAAAAGTAATAAAGTGAGCTATGAGATCTCTCAAAGCATGGGCCACTGATCCCCTGAGCCAGAATTAACCACCAACCTCCTCTAATAAACTTCTCAGCCAAAGGCAAGCTGACAAGGTATCCCATTCTGGGAATTTACCTCGGGCCATGAGCCATTCCGGAGCAGATTATAGCAAGACCTCAGTTGTCCCCATGGAACTGGCCCAGAGACCGTCTTTGAATTTCTGTCGTTCCTAAGTTTTGGGGTTACATCATCCTTCAGTTCCATGAGTCTCTTAATATTCTCTGAATAAATTCTCTTTCTGGCTTAGGTTATCCTCAAATCCCAATGGATGGAACTTCCAAGATGTCTCAGTTAGAAAACTTCTCCTTGGAGGACCTTGTGACTTGGCCTGCGTGGGGGAAGTGTTCCCTGTGACCAAGGGTTTGGTTTTACTCTGGGCTCAGTAGGAATGATGGTTTCCACTTTGAGCAAAAGAGAGGAGACACCGTGGAGGTCTCTGGAGAAGTCCCTAACATCGGGATGCAACCCTTCTGGGACGTTTAGAAAATAGTCATGTAATGATGGGGTGACCTTGGAACTTCTTGGAACTTCTTGGGCAATACCAAGAAGTGGCTGAGTTTGAAGGTTTTGGAGCCAGTTTACCTGGCTTCCTATCCTGGCTTTGCTGCTTGCTAGCGATGTGCCGTGGAAGCCACTGTGTCTTGATTTCCCCAACTGTAAAAAGGAGACAAGTGTAATTCCGCCTCAGAGGCTGTTGGGAAGCTTAATGAGCTGGGACACATCATATGCTCAGAATGGTGCCTGGCACACAGGAAGTGCTCCATAAGTCTGTGTGAACATTGTTCTTATCCTGGTGCTGCTAACCCTTCTATTATTACCAAGGGAGCAAACCCATTGGAGAAAACCTAAAGCTGCATTTACAGAAAAATAAAAGCATTTTTAAAAAACACAGAATGGAAGGAAGGAACCATTGCTTGCCAGTGCCTAGGAAGATGTGCTCAGGGCAGAGTTCTCTTTGCTGGAGGAGAGATTTCCTTTTAATGTTGACTCCAGATTCAACTGTCTATCCAATGGAGGAGAGGATTTTAGTTGTTGCTTTCCACTGCTGTTAGGGAAGCAGCTCTAATGGAGGCAAGATGGCTACCCACAGATGTTGCATCATGGGAAATTTGCTCATCTGGGGTCCACAGAGCAAGCTTCAAGCATATGGGGGTCTTGTGTTTCTAGGAGAAATGGACTAATGCTCAGGGCTTCAGGACACCTTGGAGGGCATGGGGATTTATGACAAATGACATGTGTGCTCCACAACATCTATGTAAAACATGCCTATTGCCCAACAGTGACAAACTACTCACCTTGGCAAAACAGGCATGATATTCATTTGGAGGCTTGCTTCTAAGAAAGATAAATCCCTCTGTCATTGCACAAAGAGATAAGAGAGACCGATGACAGTTTTTCATTGATAAAAGATTCTGTCTGTATTTTAAAAGAATTTACTTTCTTCCCCTCTACTGATACCCACATGAGTTAAGGCAGAGATACACTATCTTTCATGTTTTTGTCAGATTGTGTTATTACTATGGGTGGCGGTGACTCAATTGCTTTGTTTAGTGATCTGACTTGAGTGCAATGTTGCTTGTCCATGAGCAGCAGGGCCCAAAGGAAGTACAGCCTCCAGAATTGAGAAGAAGGAAGACTGGAAGCGTCCGTTGCTGGAACGGCAACTAGCAAACGTTAACCTGAAATAGGAGAGGTGAGCTGCTTGTGAGTCTCCCTGGAAATTAATCTTTCCTAAGAGAAGTTTTAAAAATTTGCTGCTGACTAGGGTATTTCTGAAAATCGTTCTGGGAAGACACGATTGCACCATCATTAATTTAAGATAAGCAGTAATTGAATTAATTGCCACATGAAGTGATGATATAACAAGGTTGAAAGGAAAAGAAGGGGATGAGTGAGTGGCCGTTTGTCAGTGTCTTATTGATGGAGAATGAGCAAGGCAGGAAGTTCCACTCCTCTTGATCTGTCTAAATGGGGCTGGGCAGGCACGGTCCTTACAGATACTCTTAAGCTGAGAAACTTCTGATCTAAGGTTCATTTCCCAGGTAGACTTTTATATTGGGGAAGAGAGCCTACTGACCAGTTGACATGAATATTCATTCTAGTCTGCTTACCACTCTTACTTACTAGCAGTAAGTCAATCCTCATAACAACCCAAAGAGGTAGGAACTTTTTTCTTAAAAACATTTTTTTTAATGTTTTATTTATTTTTGAGGGAGAGAGAGAGTCAGTGTGAGCACAGGGGAGGGTCAGAGAGAGAGAGATAGAGAGAGAGAGAGATACAGAATCCGAAGCAGGCTCCAGGCTCTGAGCTGTCAGCACAGAGCCTGACGCAGGGCTCAAACCCATGAACCGTGAGATCATGACCTGAGGCGAAGTCAGATGCTTAACCGACTGAGCCACCCAGGTGCCCAGGTAGGAATTTTTATTAACACCATTTTAAGGATTAAGAAGCAAAGGCTCTGGTATGTTAACTTATCTTGATAGCTTTCTGGGGGTAGAAGACTTTATTGTCTCTGACAGATGCAACAGTTCAGTTCCGCGCACAGCGGAGACGAACCGGGCTCTGGAGTCAGAGGCCGATACCCTAGCTGTATCCCTGACTTGCCGAGCTGGCCTTAAGAAGGTACTGGAGCATGGGCACTGGGGTGGCTCAGGCGATTAAATGTCCAACTCTGGGTTTTGGCTCAGGTTATGATCTCACGGTTTTGTGAGTTCAAGCCCCATGTCAGGCTCTGCACCAGCAGCACGGAACCTGCTTGGGATTCTCTCTCCTACTCTCTCTCTCTGTCCTTCCCCCACTCACACTGTCTTTGTCTCTAAATAAATAAATAAATAATAAATAAATAAACAATAACAAAAAAGATGGGGCACCTGGTTGAGTGTCTGACTTCGGCTCAGGTCATGATCTCACGGCTCATGGGTTCGAGCCCCGTGTCGGGCTCTGTGCTCAGCTCAGAGCCTGGAGCCTGCTTTGGATTCTGTGTCTCCCTCTCTCTCTGCCCCTTCCCTGCTCAGGCTCTGTCTCTCTTGCTCTCAGAAATGAATAAATGTCAATAAAACATTAAATAGAAGATACTGTGGCAAATTTCACTGTCCAGTAAGATACAGCCCACCTCACATGCTCTTCTAGGGTCTTACCATTACAGATTAAAGGGTAGCAGGGAGGTGTTCCCTCCTCTTGAAACTGGGCAAGACTTTAGGACTGCTTCTGAGAACCCGAGGTGGTGCAAGTAATTGCTGTAGGAGTGTGAGATGATTTGCTTTCCACCAGGCCCTCCCTCCCTGGGGACCATTGCCCTGGGAAGCCGACCACCATGCGTGAGGAAGTCCTTGAAGAGAGACCACATGGAGAGGCCCCTGTGGAGGGACACTGAGGCTCCCAGCTGACAGCGGGCATCAGATGCCAGATGTGATGGTGAACAAGACATCAGACGATTCCTGATGCCAGCCTTCGGGGCTTTCAGTGGAGGCAGAGACAAATGGTCCTTGTTATGACTTACCCCATCTCTGATAGCAGAATCCACATGCTAGTAAGTGGCAAGTTTGGGGTAATTCACTACAAAGCCATAATAATTGGAATGGCACTTTTCTTCTTCCACATGTTAGCTTCCTCATCTGCAGAATGGGAATAATAGCAGTACTTGACTCATGGGTGGTTGTGAACATTTAATGTGTGTAAATTACTGGGGTGTCTTGGTGGCTCAGTTGGTTAAGCTTCGGATTTCAGCTCAGGTCACGATCATGGTTCGTGGGTCTGAGCCCTGCATCAGGCTCTCTGCTGTCAGCGCTGAGATCCTCTGTCTCCTCCCTCTCTCTCTCTGCCACTACCCGACTTGTGTACATGCCAGATCTCTCTCTCTCAAAAATAAATGAACATTGAAAAAAAAAAGTATGTGAATTGCTTAGCATACTTTCTGAAACATAAGAGCCAGTGATTACATGGCCTTGTCCTAGGGACTTGACACATAGCATTAAATTTAAATCCTTACAATAACCTTATGATGTGGGTGCTACTTTAAAAGAAAATGTACTGGGGCACCTGAGTGACTCAGTCAGTTAAGCGCCTGACTTTGGCTCAGGTCGTGATCTCGCAGTTAGTGGGTTTGAGCCCCGCGTCAGGCTCTGTGCTGATAGCTCAGAGCCTGGAGCCTGCTTTAGATACTGTGTCTTCCTCTCTCTGCCCCTCCCCTGCTTGCACTCTGTCCCTCTCTTTCAAAAAGAAACACATGTTAAATGTAAAAGAAAATGTATTTTATTGCATTGAAATGCACATGGCATAAACTTGGCCATTTTAGAGTGAATGATTCAACGGCATTTAGTATATTGACAGTGTGGTGTGACCACTGCTCTATCTAGTTTTAAAATATGTTCATCATCCCAAAAGAAAACATGGGCACTGTTTTGAAATCCATTTTGTAGATGAGGAAACTCAGACAGACAGAACTTATGTAACTTGCCTTTGGCCAGATGGGTAATAATGGCAGATTTGGGATTAGGGCGTCCTTGGGCTCCAGGGTCCGTGCTCTCTGATACCATTTCATCCTGCCTTGTACTCATGCCTGTTAACCACTCAAATGAAGTGACTTGCCCAAAGCTGCATAACTATCACATGGGTCCCAAAGCTTGTGCTTTTTCTGTTGAGATAAAAGTTACATCAATCAAGTTCCACAAACAGCTGCAATATGGACACACCGAGTCCACATTCAGAGCTCGCCCTACAGACTCACAATGCTGAGGGTCAGAGCCTGGGCTCTTCCCAAAAAGCACTCCCCTTTCCCCACAAGTGTGGACCCCCATCACGGGCACACTTGAAATGGCCCGCTCCACTAAGCATCTTAATTGCAACACTGATCTATCTGGAGTGGAAGGTATGCACTGCTACCTTGCATTAAAACAACTATTTGGCAGAGAAATGAATCTCTGGTCCAAAACTCATAATTCTTTTACTCTGTGGCCTACCAAAATATTTGGGCAATCATTCTAGCTAGGACTATCCAATCTGGGGCGTCCCTACCTATAGTGGTTTTTCTGTGGATGCCTACAGTCCGCATGCATCTAGGGAAATTTACAGTCCTTGGCCCTGGACAGAAATGTGTGCTGTCCTCATAAGAAAAGAGTTCTGTGCTCGGCAGGCTGCTCAGGGTAGATTTGATTGCCTTTCCTTTCTTTCGTCATGTCAACACTCTTCAGTGGCACAGCATTCTATGTGCTCTTGCAACATGAGTTGGGGCTCAGGAATTAGGCAGATCGAGGAGCCATGAAATGAAGCAGGCGGGCTCAGGTAGGAGACAGAGAGCACACCAGCTGTGGGACAGATGAAGGCCTGTTCTGACTGCTATGGGCCGGTGGGGCGGAGGGGTCTTCAGAGACCTGGCAGCCTACCTGAAGCTTCCCAAGAACTAGAGGGGACATTCCAGTGGGACTTGACTGGTAAGACATGGATATTCTCTACGTCTGGGCCTGATAGAGCAGTGGATTTGGGAGTCTTGCCTCTGTAAGCTTGGGTCTTGTGCATGGACGGTATGTAGCCCATGTGATGGAGAAAGGGATGTCTGGGGTCCTGAGGGCAGGCACTCAGTGTGCTAAGAATCACCATGATGTATGTTCTGCAGGGAGATGCCTCAACTAATCCATCACCAGCAAAGCATGTGCTTTGAGTGGTTTTGCTTCTTCCAGTGGGATCTGCTCTGTGCCACCCAACACCAGCTTGACAAAGAGGAAGTAATGGAGGTTTTGGATTCAGTCAGATCCTGGTCTGAGTCCTGGTCGTGTCATTTAGTACTTGCGTCACGACATCACAGTCTTCTTGAGTCTGGTCTCCATTTCCTCATATGTGTCCTGGGGCTAATAATACTGATGATGACATTTGGGGAGACTGACGTATAGAATACCTATAAACAATGCTATGTAGTAGGTACTCAACATGCGTCATCAGGGCATGCACGACGCAAGAAACTGGAGACTCATTGACCGTGGGCCGGCCATGTTCATTAAGCTGCACCATTCATCATTAACCTTGGCCTTCACAGACCTCCGCTCTGACCAACTGAACCAGGCATGTATTTACTGATGGTACTGAGTTTATATAAACTCTTGTTTCAAAGATGTGAAACGACATCGATGTTTTATTTGGGTGGCAATTAGCAACTCCTCGGTCACTTGGCGTCATTCCAATTTGCATTTGCCATTTTGCGACAGGGCTGGCATCACAGAGCTTAATTTTGGCAGGTAGCTGGTGTAGTCGCCCAGTGGAGCTGCAATTTGTTAATGAAAAAGTGTATCATTTTAACTATGAAATTTAACACAAAGAATACAGCTGCTCAAGCGGGCAGTGACAGTGTACGTTAATTTGATTTATAGACACGCGATGTACCGTGCCTAATGCTGAATGCTGGAAGACTCTGGCAGGGCTGATAGCTGCTCTGTAAAGGAGACAACCATTTTCGGCTGGCTTCCTGTGTGTCGGTGGGCCCTCTCGAAGCAAATAAAGCTGAAAGAGCCAGTCCGTGCAAGAGAAATGAGAGGGAATGTTCTCCTGAATGGCATGGATGGAAACGAGAGGGAATGTTCTCCTGAATGGCTTTTCTGGAAGTATTCCATCAAGGGTTCTCACCCTGTATCTGATCCACTGACAGGCCTAGGGTACTGCTGTCACGTAAACAGAATCTGTGGAGTGGGGACTGGCTTAGGGCTGCCATTTGGCTTGTGGCATGCTCTGCATGGAGAGCAGACCGCAGTTTTCTGTGAGGACAAAAGAGAGAGCGAGGGACCTCCTACTCCCAGGCTAATTGGAGTCTTTGAGAGCAAACTCTTACATAGGCTGATGCCCGTGTGAAATGCACATGGAAATGAAAGCACATGAGTGTGCTGTGTGTGTGTGTGTGTGGGTGTGTGTTGCCTAGTGTGTATTGTTTGTATTGCAATGTGCATTGTGTGATGGGTGTGTGAGGTGTTTGTGTGTGTCTGGTGTTTGTAGTATATGTGTGTATGGTGTGTATTGTGTGCATGGTGTGTGTGTGTGGTGTATATGTAGAGTGTGTCGCTGCCTTCAACTCTGCACTTAGTGCTGTGGCCAAAGGCTCTGTGGAGACCAAGAACACTGTGCACGCCCAGCATGTCTTCATCAGGCTCTGGCAGGGCCTGGGGTGGACAGCGACAGGGTGGGCACCCAGTTAAGCACGCGTGTGCTGTTTTTCCTGAGCCCTCTGACTGCATCCTTAGCCCTTCCTTATGAAGCTGCTCTTCCCTGTGACCGTTCTAGCATCCGTGTCTCCGGCAGTCCTACAACCTGCCCAGCCCTGCCCCTGAACCTGAACTTGCTCACTCCCTGTGCGCCTTCCTGACATCCTTAATCCAAGGTTACTGGACCCTAAAATCATCTAACTGCAGGACTGATTTATTTCACGGTGTGGAAATCACCCGTCTCCGAGCAAGCACGTGGACACTGACTGGAGCGATAGGAAATCCGGAGGAGGAAGGGGACCATGGAAAGGACTCCTTTCCAGTGCTCCCAGTGTCTTACCACACTCTTTTTTAAAACATTATTTTGTTTATTCACTTTTTTTTGAGATAGAGACAGAGTGGGAGTGGGGGAGGGGCAGAGAAGAAGAGGGAGACACAGAATCCGAAGCAGCCTCCAGGCTGTGAGCTGTCAGCACAGAGCCTGACGTGGGGCTCGAACCCACAGTGAGATTACAACCTGAGCTGAAGTCGGATGCTCAACCGACTGAGCCACCCGAGTGCCCCTTGCCACGTTCTTTTAACACCAGAGTCAGGAGGGGTTACCCTAAATGGGAAAGCTACCTTCCCCGTTCCTCTGAGCTGATCTGGTTCTATCTCCTTTCCACTGGCCCAGGAAGTATTTATGTCCTCTGCACCTCTCTCTACCTTCTCTTCTCTCCAGCTGGTCTTTTCCAAGACCCAGGGCCCTTTCCTTGAGGAAACACTGCTCTCAGGACAGGGTATATCAGGAGAAGTCAACCTGACTACCTTACCACACTGCCTTACTGTAAAATGGAGGGGCTCTGTTACTTTCCTCGAGGCAGACAGGGCAGCGGCTAACCGTTGGCTGGTCACATAGAGGAGGATCAAATCCTTACTTGGCAACTTACTAGTTGTTTGGGTTCACTTTTCTGAACCTTAGATTTCTTATCTGTAAAATGGGAATGATACCTATCTCAGATGACGTGAGACGTGTTTGATATTAAGCAAAGTTCCTCACTCATAACTACTATTTATTGGTAAGGATTGTTATTTGAGCTTCAGCTTTATTGTGGGGAAGAAAATATTTCAAGGAGTTTCAAGCTTCAGCAGAAGATTGTGAAGTAAGTGTGTGTGTGTGTGTGTGTGTGTGTGTGTAAATTTCTACCAGTGGATGCATGCCTGGGCAGTTCTTCGGGGGAAATTGGAGACTCTTTGAAACATACAAAGGGAAGAATTTTCTTCTCTTAGTATTAACCTCATCCTTCATGCCCGTTCTCTTTTTCTTCTTTTCGTCTTTAACCAACGAAGTGTGTATTTCTTCCAAACATGATGCTTTCCACGACCATACTTCTTGCTTTGTAGATTTCCACGTTCCTGGTTTGAAATGTCCCTTCCCTCTGCTTTCCAGGCAGAGCACTGTCAGGCGGTGAGTCTCTAGAAAAATAGGGGTGAGGGTCCTGTTCAGTGAACAAGGATAAAGTTGCTGGCAGATAAGAGCATTTTGGAGAAAGAAGTCTTTTGGAAGACAATTTGCTAATGACTATGGCAATTGAAGATACAGTCATCTGATCCTTCTACCGCTAGGAGCCCACCCTCAGGAAGGGATGCGCAATATTTAGAAGGAGGCATATCTAAAAATGCCGTGGCAGCATTTTACAACTTAAACGTTTACCAATGCCAAGCCAAAGAATAAGCTTGATTTACATGTGTCCCCCACAGAATTCTCAACAAGATGGTGACATGTAGGAAAAAGGAGGGACACAAAGCTGAGATACATGTGTACGTACCTTTTTGCAGAAAAAGGACGGACACGCTGCACTGTTGACAGCCGCGTCGGTCAGGGAAGCAGGGAAGCAGAAACACGGAGAATCACAAGATAAGGGAATTTATTACAGGAATTGCTCCTTATACAATTGGGGGAAGGAGCTGAGCCGGAAAGGGTCTGCAAAGGGGAGTTGGAGGTTCTGGAAGCTAGCACATCGAGCAGCTGGGGCGGGATTGCAGAGGGGGACCCCGGGAGGTTTTTGACTGTTCTCCTGGAGCTCTCTGTGAGTTTGCAATGAAGCATCGTGGGGGGGGGGCGGTTACCTGGGGTCCCTGCTGCTCAGCAGGAGGCAGTTGGGAAGGCGGGCTGAACATGGAGAGAAGAACAGTGACAGACCAGAGCGGGACAGTGCCTCTGCTCTGGCTCTCATTGCCTTCTTCCAACATGACCTTCAGAGCATCACGGCTGCTGCTCGCTTTGGCTTCCCAGATCTTGTGTGAACTTGCTTTCAGCCAACAGCAACCCAGAACCACACAGAGGAGGGATTCGGGGATTTAGGGTTCCCAGAGTAACCGAGATGGCAGTAGGAAAACTCCAGCACCACCATGCTCACCTCTGAAGATGGGAGCTGGCTCTAGGAGGCCAGGGGCTACTTGTACGCTATGCTGTGTCCACAAGCAAATGTACACATTTTTACAAGAAAATGTGCACGTGGAGTGCTGCTTGCATACGAAAAACAAAGCCAAACCAAACTAACAAAAAAGAAGAAACCAGATGATCTTAACTTTTTTGCAAGCCCTTACCAGTCTTCTCTGTGTCTTTCCATACAATTCCTTCCTGCTGCCCTCAAGGAAATGTTTTTCCTTGCATGAGACTGTCAATGATCTCACTTAAAACATTTTAAAAATGTTTATTTTTTTGAGAGACAGAGAGAGCGGGAGCAGGGGAAGGACAGAGAGAGAAGGGGACAGAGGATCCCAAGCGGGCTCTGTGCTGACAGCCTGATGCGGGGCTCGAACTCACGAACTGTGAAATCATGACCTGAGCCAAAATCAAGAGTCGGATGCTTAACTGACTGAGCCACCCGCGTGCCTGATGATTTCATTTGTTAGAAAGAGAAGCTGAAAAGGTGTACGTGTGTGCAAGAGCTTATGCATCTAGGTCTACATGTATGTGCATGTGCGTACGTGCACGTGTGTGATGGATGTGTGCACACCTCTGGTCTGACCTACTGGCCCCTTCCCCTTTAAGGCTGGGCCTTTGATGTATACTGAAGACACTCAGAGGACGGGGGCACGGATGGGGGCTTGGTGAGAGAAGAGGGCTGTGAAAGCTCCCTGGGAGATGAACCTTATGCACCACACAGGGGGCTTTTGTTCCATTAATTTTTATTGGGACAGGCATATCCCCTGCTGCTTTAGACTGCCTCTCCCTTGGGCACAAAACAAACCCTGTGTTCTTGCAAGCGCTGCTTGCACAAATAACTGGGAAAAGAACAGGCAAGGTTTCCTCGCTGCATCTGGGATGGACGCCACAGTCCAAGACCCTTGGTTTGCTCCTGGAGGTTCTAGTGCAGTAAGGAGAAATGAGGTGGCCAGGGGGCGAGGTGATGGCACCCCGTTCATGGGAAGCATAGTCTCCCTTCAGATCCTGCTGGGGGTGGGGTTGGTAGCAGTGAGTGGACTCACATCATAAAGGTGAACCTGGTGTTATGGCCCCTTGTTTTCCTTGAGCCGGACCCCTCAGCATTTGTCTTTACTGGGCTGAGCATCTGCCAGAGAAATGGGAAATGACCTAAGGAAAACATTCCTCTTTCTTAGCGGGTCACCACCTGTCCCATTACAGAAGAGTTCCCCTTCTCCTGGTGGTGCTGGGGGAGGGGGTGTTGGCATACAGAGCATCCGAGATGCCTGAGCAACATGAATTGAAAAGAAGAGTTAGGATGGGGCGCCTGGGTGTCTCAGTCGGTTAAACATCTTACTTCAGCTCAGGTCATGATCTCACGGCTTGTGGGTTCGAGCCCCACGCTGGGCTCTGTGCTGACAACGCAGAGCCTGGAGCCTGCTTTGGCTTCGGTGTCCATTTCTCCATCTCTGTCCCTTCCATACTTGTGCTCTCTCTTTCTCTCTCTCTCTCTTTTAAATAAATAAATTAATTAATTAAAAAAGAGGAGAGCTAAGACATGGACCACTGATCCCCTCATCCCTTCTAAACTAGTCCTTAACGAGGCCAAAAATTTAGTTCAACTCTCTCAAAGCCCTTTGTCCCTCACCCCTGCTAGCACAGCCCCTCGGTGGTTTGCCAGCTCCCTGAGCAAGAATGAGTTGCTGGCGATCGATCCCGAGTGCCTTGCATAGCCCTGGCTTGGAGCAGAGCTCCCTCCATGTTCACAAATACCTCAGCTCTGTCCCCCGACCGTTCTGAGTGCACTTCCTACTTCTTTCCCGCTTGCTTGCCCTACTTCCGTCTCGATGGTCCCTGCTTGTTGACGTTTGAACACACTGGGTATACTCCAGCCAGAGGGCCTTCGCATTGGCTGTTCCCTGTGCCCGGGATGCTCTTCCCTGTTAGCTGCATGGGTGACTCCTCCTGTATCTCACCTCTCAGCCAGGCTGTCCCCTCCCTGATACACACACTGACAATATTCCCTCTACTTGCCTCTCCTCTGCAGCATCGATCAGCTTCTAGCATACAGTGGAGTTTATTTTCTCGTTACGTTTGTCTGTTTATTGTTCATCTTCTACAACCTCCTCCCATTTAAAACTAAGACTTTTGAGGGCAGGAATCCTGGTCTGTTTTGTTCACTGAAAGTACACGGTAGGCTTTAAATAAATATTTGTTGGCATTTGTTGGAACTGATGGACAATCTTTTGCAAATAAATCGCGTGGCCGTGTCTCACGATTTTGGTGAAATTAAGCAGCGAGGACCTCTGGTGAAGTGAGCACCGAAAGAAGACTTTTCTTTGGTGCGTTTGCATTTTTAGCATTTCCTCACATTTCCAGTGGTGTGTGTTAACACAGAGATGTAATAACAGCAATGATGCCCAGAGAGAACAAAAAGCACTTGATTCTTAACCACTGCAGATTACTCTACAGATGTCATGGACTTCGTATTTGAGCTCCACAATGGTGCACTGAAAAAGCGAAGGCAGAGAGTATTCCTCCCATTTTGCATATGGGTGAGAAGCCCCGGATGACTTAAGTGATGTGCTTCGGGTCACACAGCTCGTAAATGATGTAGATGGAGGTCCAGGCTGAGTACTCCGAATGCTAACCTGCCTCCTTTTCTGCCTCTTTTCCAAGGGCTGATTTCCACATATGGGCTGTTTTTTGGAGCCACACGGATGGTCCAGCCCGAGTGGCTGGGGTGAGGAGTGGAGGCTGGAGGCATAAGGTTGACCTTGTACTGTGGGTTCACCCAAGGGGAGACTGTCAGCTGGAGCTTTCAATAGCTAGATGCGGGGTTTCAGAATGGAGCAGGTTGAATTGTTCGTAGAGGTTTTGTTGTTCTTTAAAATCATAGAGGGGCGCCTGGGTGGCTCAATCGGTTAAACCACCGACGTCAGCTCAGGTCGTGATCTTATGGTTCATGGGTTCGAGCCCTGTGTCGGGCTCTGTGCTGACAGCTAGGTCAGAGCCTGGAGACTGTCTTCGGATTCTGTGACTTCCTCTCTCTCTGACCCTCCTCTGCTCACGCTGTCTCTATCTCTCTCTCAAAAATAAATAAAACATTAAAAAATAAAATCACATAAACAACATATTTCACGCAGGGCATGTTGACGGAAGTGTCACTGTAGAAGGTGCGCAATGTTGGCTTCAGTCGCTTGGCTGTCTGGGACCTTTGGGGGACCCTTGGGGGAGACAATCTTTGAGTAGCGGTTCTCAACGGGGGCAATTTTGGGGACATCTGGGAATGGCCAGAAATGTTTCTGGTTGTCACAACTGTTGAGGGGAAGTTACTGGCATCTTGTGGGCAGGGGCTGGGGATGCTGCTAACCGCGCCCTGCCAGGCACAGGGCAGCTCCACAGCAGAGAACCAACCAGCTGAATTGTCATCATTGCCGAGGCTGAGAAACCTTGCTTGATTTTCTGAATCTCTGGTTCTTTTTCCCAAGAAGGAGAGGGGGAAGGGCTGGAAGTCTCTCCTTAAAATGATCCCTTCTTGGGAATTCATTGGCAGAAGGAACAAGAAGTTACGACTTCCTGGGGCTGTCAGCTCACCACCTGCTGCAGCATCAATCATGTTCTTGCCAATGCCACACCTACAGGCAAAGAGCTGCTGTGTTGGATGGTCAGTATGGGTCTGCAGTCTTTGGACTCCCTCCCTGGACCCGCATGAACGGGTGAAGCCAGGCGGAGGGTAAACTCTCAATGTTGTCAGTTGCCCAGAAGCCCCAGGCACTGCAAAGCTCAGATGAACTCTGGGGCCTGATGTGGGGTTCTGACAGTTCTCTGGTATTGCTAGGATGCCCAGGGATATTTGTTCTATCTCATCCAATTGGTATTGAGATACTTTCCGAATGAAGGATAACACTGTCAGCTACTGCTCCGGAAATTAGCATATGCCTGCCAACATTCCTTGCCGATAAAGTCAAGTTGCAATATCTCTCTTATACTCAGCACTCGCCATTTCTTGGAGACCCATGTTGGGCAATGGGTTGTTACACATGCGCACATATTGATATATTTCATTTTTTAAAAATATTTTTTAAATTTATTTTTGAGATAGAGAGAGTATGAGCAGGGGAGGGGCAGAGAGAGAGAATCCTCAGCAGGCTCCACACTCTCAGTACAGAGCCTGATGCAGGGCTTGAACTCACGAACCGTGAGATCATGACCTGAGCTGAATTCAGATGCTTAACTGACTGAGCCACCCAGGTGTCCCCACATATTTAATTTTTACTAAAACGTTAGGGCTAAAAAAGAAGAAAGACTTTAAAGACTGCTTATCCTCACACAATTACTTAATATACGAGGAAACAGAGACCATTAAACAATTTAAATTATTTTCTGAGACTCCAGAGTTTGTAACAGACTAGGAGTGAAACCATGGTCTAGTCAACTCCTAGGTGTGCACTGTTCCACTGGTCAAAGATTTTAAATAGATTATTAGGGATATCAGGGCAGAGGTATCCCTTGTTTGGGTGAAACTTATGTTTCAGACTCTTAAGTTCACAGATCTGAATAAGCCTGACATCATCCCCATCACAGAGAGATGTGGTGCGTGGCCACTCCTCTTACCTGAAGATACCACATCTTTGACAGAAGGATTTTACACCGTTTGGCTTTTCTCTTAGCTCTAGGGAATCTCTGCATTTTATATGTTCTCTGTAGATGACTTCAACCACCACCTTGCAGTCAGTTGCCACCCAGCCAATGCCTTTTAGATTATGTGCATCCAATCTATCTCAAGCCTGAAGTGTATGTGGAAAAGGCACGAATGTTGAGAAAGGCAGGGATGGATGTTAATGACAGGCTTTCTGGGTTGGATACCTCATTGGCTGAGGGTCTGCTCTCACCAGACTGTGAGCTCCACCAGGCTCTACATTTCCCAGATTCTAGCATAGTGCCCAGTAGCTGACTACATACTTAATAAGTGAATGAATGAATGTAAAGGGGGACTTGAGAGTTGCTGAATTGATGTGAAGAGCTTCCATTGACTGGGGAATTTGCTTATCTTCTCTACTTGTTTACCACCCAGTGAAGGAATTCTTACTCTTGGTTATATATCAGAATAATCTAGAAAACTTTTTTGCAGCTGAGGACACTGCCTTAGTTCATTTGGACTGCTATAACAAAAATACCATAGAGTGGATGGCTTATAAACAATAGCGATTTTTTTTTCACAGTTTTGGAGGTTGGGAAGTCCAAGATCAAGGTGCTGGCAGATTCAGTGTCTGCTGAGAGCCCACCTCTCTATTCATAGATGGCCATCTTCTCACTATATCATCACATGGTGGAAGGGGTGAGAAACTCTCTGGAGTTCTTTTATAGGATCACTAATTCCATCCATGAAGGCTCTACCCTCATGATCTAATCACCTCCCAAAGGCCCCCTTCCAAATACCATCCCCTCAGGGATTAAGTTTCAACATATGACTTTGCAGGGGTGGGGAATGGGGGGACACAAACATTCAGTCTAAGGCAGACACCGAGGCTTACCCTAGATTTCCTGAATCAGTATCTTGGGATATGGAATCTGGGCATTTGTGGTTGTAGGAAGGTCTGCTGATGGTTTTGTTGTCTGCTTGGGTGAAAGACCAACAACTCACAAATTATCCCCTGGGTGAGTTGTTTTTCTGTGAGAATACATCTTAAGTATGCAGGAGGAAAATAAGAGCCTCTTTGTGGTCATTATTTCTGCAATGCAGCTGTGGTAGGTGTCTGTTTTATAACCAAGTGTAATCATTCGTTACCCAGGTGATATAAACTCTAAGCGCTCCCACTCTAAGTATATATATGAGTGTTGCATTTTTGCCAATACACTAATGTATGAGGGTCTTGAATGCCCACTTTATTCATTATTAAAATTAAAAGACTAATTCATTTATTTTTTTTGGGTGAAATGATCATAGTAATGGGAAAAAAAGACATATCTCTGTTCTTACAGAACTTAACATTCCTTGGGGGAGACAGTCGATAAACAGGATAATAAAGTACACTATATAATATGGTTAGATGGTGTTAAGAGGTGAATTAGTTATCTATTGCTGTATAACAAATTTACCCCCAAACTTAGAGGCTTAAACAACAATTTTTTTGATCACAGTTTTGAGAGTCAGGAATCTGGAAGCAGCTTAGCTGGATGTTTCTGGATAAGGATCTCTCATGAGATTGCAGTTTAGATAGTGGCTGGGGCTGTAGTAAGTTGAAGGCTTGGCTGTGGCCTGAGGATCCACTTCCATGATGGTTCAGGCCTATGGCTATAGGCAGGAGGCCTCTCCTGTGTGCTCCCCTCCAGAGAGTTGCTTGCATGTCCTCACAACATGGCAGCTGACTTCCAAACCTGAGGCAAGTGAGCCAAGAGTGAAGGAATGCACAAGGAGAAAGCCACAGTGCCTTTTTATGATCTAGTCTTAGAAGGCACTTTCTTCCACATTCTATTTGTCAAAAGTGAGTCCCTACGTAAGGCTCATCATCACGATGAAGAGAATTAGGCCCTATGTTTTGAAGAGGAGAATATTAAAGTTTGTTGATATATTTTAAAACTACCACAAAGGCTAAGGGGAAAACAAGTGGAGAAGGGAGATGTGGAGCTCTGGCTGAGAGTGGGTTATCATGGTAGACAGGATGGCTGTGGGAGACCTCATGGAGAGGGTGAGTTGTGGGCAAGCATCCAGAAGAGACCAGTGCAGTGGGAATGGAGTGTGCAAGAAATAAACCAGGGAGGTTGGGGAGATGTAGAGTGGAGCAGATGGGGCAGGGCTTCTTAGGTCTTTCTAAGGATTTGGCTTTTACTTTCAGTGAGAAGGGAGTTAATAGAAGCTTCTGAGGTGATACTTTATGTGTTCTATACAAAGTAGGGTATATAGAGGCAAGGAGAGAAACAGGGAGGCCAGGTAGAAGCTCTTGCAATCATCTAAAGAGACAGAATCATGGCTTGGCCTTGGAGAAGATTGGAGGTGTGTGTGAGAATGAGTAGCAAAAGATGTGGGGAGGGGAGCCTGCATTCCAGATGTGCTTTGCAGGTAGCACTTGCTGATATACTGGATATAGGATGTGAGCAAAATAGAAAACAAAGTTCAAGATCACTGCAAGGGTTTTGCCTTGTGCAGCTCAAGGAGTGAGTTGGCTTAACATGTAAAGGAATTAACATGTGTCTCAGACCAGTGTGATATACAAAATACTGATGTAGATTTCCTCAGTGAAGGTGGATATTTGTCTTTAGCATTTTTAAACCAGCACAAAGATTCAAAAGCAAACATGATTAGATCGTCTGGTATCTATTTTTTAAATCAATACCCCAGAGCTTAAAAAAGAATGTGAATTTTATTATTTGCATTCGTCATCATTATTGGTGATGTAAAAAAGTAAGGAAGGTGGTACCAGCAGGGTCTGCTGACACTTGTGAGCCTAACTTCAGTGATGGCCCCAAAGGAGATCTCTTGGATAGAAGAGTAATCAATGCAGATGAAAAAAAGAAACTTACACACAAAAAAAGACTCTCCCATATGCAAAACAAACCAGAAAACTCTTGCTCATTCTGTTAGGCGTTCTCATTTTAAATCTTAGAAAATTCATTATTCATTCACCCACTTTACAACTATTGATGGCTTGCCCAATATGCATTAGGTGCTGTTCAAGGTTCTGATCGAAGGCAGAAGTACTGGGTGGAAGCCTTTGACGTTGCTCAGATTTGACCATTTGTGGTCTACCAAAATGGCAACTTCAGGGTGTTCAAGATAATGGTCGATGAGAAAATGTTTGATGTAGAGGCCAATTGCTCTAATCAACATGTCATTTTAGCATGTGTATGTGTGTTGACCTTCAATATTTTAATGTCTCTTTCTCATGTATTCTCCTTGTAGCACCTAATAATGTCTCCCGTCTTTAATAACTTAGCTGTCCTCATTTCTGTCTTTTTACACCTGCCACACCTGCTCATTGTAATTTGAACTTCATTCCCTCTTTTCCTGTCCTCTGTCCTCTGTGTAAATGGAGCACAGCTGTTTCCTCTCACCTATGTGTCCGGTGTCCCTTCACGTACCCGAACCTATCTACGAGGTTGCATTATGAGATATTGCCAGGCCTGAGGATGTACTTTATAACGAAGCACATCACATCTCAGCCATTTTGGGTATCAGTTTAGAGTATTAAAGACCCGTCCCAGCCAGTTAGAGCCTGACTCTGAGCCCCAGCTGTGTGGATCTTGGGCGGATACGCTGCCTTGCATGTAACAGTTGTGACAAGCTTAAGCTACTGGTAATAGTGTCCAGCCTTACGGGCAGGTTTAGCTGAGGCTAGTTTACAGTGATGATCATCATTTGATAATGCTCTTCAATTTCTTATTTCAGAGCTGAATATGAACCCAAGCAGAACTGTCGCTAGGCACACAGGCAATTTTATTTAAGATTGCAATAAGAAGTGGTTGTGTTTCTCAGTTCCCCTGGGTTCACCTGCATCTTTTATTCCAGTACAACATATGCTCAGCTCTGCACATCTCAGAAACACAACCTCTTATCACTCTGCTGGGAAGTTCCTCTCTTCCTATTATGTGGCTTCTCTGGTGCTCTACAACTTCATTTTGCATTGTCTCTTTCTAGAAAGCGACATTCTCAGAGGCTCTCCTGAGTTAAGTAATACAATTACATTGGAATAGCTGTAGGATGTGTCCAGACTAGAGTACAATGATTATGCTATGTGGGACAGGGAGGCTATTATTTTTGCCTGTCTTGCTTAATTAGAATTACACACAGCATGACTTGGGTCCCATCCATACCCAGTTTATTGGGGAGTAACACCATGAGGCGGAGAGAATGTCTGTAGATATTGACAAAAGGGATTTTTTTTTTTTTTTTGGTGGTACATAAACCGTTCGATGAGTGGAGAGAGCATTACCTGGCACCTGCATTCTCGGAGACTCATCTGATTGCCTTGAAACCCATTACGCTGTTTTCCTTCCCTTTCTTTATCACATTTGGCTACAGGCACAGCAGCTGTCTCTTACAACATCTATTGTTTGATTGCATCCGTTGCTTTTAAAAATCCAGGTCCGTGAGCCCAGTTCTGACTTCAGATAAAATTGGCGCAAAGGGATAAGAACGGAGGCAGCAGGTCCTTGCCAGGCACGGAATGATGACTCTATTCCAATCACATTTCCCTTTAATGAGGGTCCTGACGCGGCTCTCATTCCTCCGCAAGTGCCATACTGCATCCGGTGTAATGGCTGCACTTGATGGATAATTTATGCAAACAGAACACAAACAAGAAGTCATTAAGCCACAGAACGAGGGTCCTTGACTTTTGCAAAACCAAACAGTTATTCTGATCCTGATGAGCTTAATTTTACTTCGGGATGAGTACTGATGAATACATTATATTTAAAATAAATATTATATTATCAATATTCATGATCAAACTGAATGTCATTTGGTATTTAATACAGTAGCGTCCCCCCCTCATTTGAGGGGGATATATTCCAAGACCCCCTGCAGAGACCTGAAACAGCAGATAGTACTACACCCTTTGTAGACGATGTTTCTTCCTATACGTACATACGTGCCTATAAAAAATTTTAATTTATAAATTAGGCACAGTAAGAGGTTAGCAACAATAACTAATCATAAAATAGAACAGTTGTAATAATATACTGTAATAAAAGCTATGTGAATTTGGTCTCTCGTGCAAAATATCTTATTGTACTATATTTACCGGTCCTCTGATGATGGTATAAGATGATAAATGCCTAGGTGACCAGATGAGGTGAGGTGAATGACGTAGGCACTGTGAAGCAGCATTAGGCTACTATTGATCGTCTGATCAATAGATCCTCCAGAAGGAGGATCATCTGCTTCCAGACCATGGTTGACTGTGGGTAACTGGAACAGTGGGAAGTGAAACTGAGGATAAGGAGTGTGTGTGGTGGGTGGGAGGGGGGACATCTGTGTATTTTTCTTAAAGAGTGGTGTATACAGATCATGATTTCCATAAAGTCACAAAGTGTTCATATTTATGTTTTTAATCCTATCATAAGCCTATTTCTAATGGACTCCAACACAGCTAGATGTAAAAAGAAGTAGGTGAATACATTATTTGGATTTTTAAAAATGTTTATTAATTTTTGAGAAAGAGAGACAGACAGACGGACAGAGTGCATGCAGGGGAGGGGACAAGAGAGAGGGAGACAGAATCCGAAGCAGGCTCCAGGCTCTGAGCTGTCAGCATAGGACCCGACGCGGGGGCTTGAACCCACAAACTGTGAGATCACGACCTGAGCCGGAGTCGGCCGCTTAACTGACTAAGCCACCCAGGCACCCCTGGATATTTCTTTTCTTAAAATTTTTATTTATTTTTGAGAGAAAGGGAAAGAGTACACGCAGAGGAGGGGCAGAGAGGGGGGGTACAGAGGATCTGAAGCAGACTCCTTCTGATAGCCCGATGGGGGGTTTGAACTCCTGAACCATGAGATCACAACCTGAGTCAAAACTGGGCGCTCAGCTGCCTGAGCCACCCAGGTGCCCCTATTATTTGAATATTTCTAAACATCTTTACTTCCCTTTTGAATAGCCCTTGTTTTGTATATGCAGGGCTAGAGCATATGTAAATGTGAATTCGGGAATTAGACACAAAGAAAGACTGGACAGCATAAAGGAAATTGATATTGAATAGATTTGGCTACCTAGTGATTAAAATCTACTTACAAGTATATTAAAATTAAAACACTAAGGCTTTCCCGTGCATCACGGCTTTGAAGGGCCACGTAGGTGTACAATAGTTGGATGTCAGTTTACATAATATGTTGTGTTCTCAGTGCTTTCCAGATGCCTGGCAGTTTATTTTAGTAATTTTAATTTTATTAGAACAGCGTCCTATGTCCCGGGTGCTGTATGGTATCTCTGGGAGCACTCACGTGAAAATCATTAAAGTCTAGATGTTCCTGGCAGGTAATTTCACCGTCTTTTTATCTTTCATCCCTGGGAAGGTGGCCCCTGTAGATTGTTTAAAGGCACAAATAACAATGCTGTCCCCAGACCCCTCCCCCATGGAGGGGAAGACTTGGAGGCTGTTCCGTCTGCGGAGGGGAATCCTGAAGGTTTTACCTGGGATGGGGAGCTGGGGAGAATATTTACCTCCCCAGTCAGTTGCAGCATGGCACCAGCCCCGAGGGCTTTTCACATCCAGTGAACCCCCGGAGGACAGAGCCCCCCGCACCTGTGGTGGGCAAGCCTCCCGGACTCACAGCTGGGGCAGCGGGATCGCTAACAGCCACTTCCGCTGCCACTTCAGAATGACATGGTAAACAAGAGGAGCTGGCAGCGTGGGGGCCCCCACTTTGGGAAAGAGGAACTCTTTGGGGAGCTCAGTGTGAGATAAACATGACAGAGAATGGGGGAGGGCTGCAGCGGGGAAGGGAAGCAAACTTCCTGTATTGTCAGGGCCCAGACTTTTCTCCAGGAAAGGGGAAAAGGGAAAAGAGAGCTGTAAGTACATGGTCCAGAGTTGGAATAGATCTCAACAAAAGGTCTGGACAATGGGGAGGACTTCTTGTGGGTTGGCAGACACGGTGATACACCCTTGGCAGCTATCAATGACACGTGTCTTTATTTGACATGAGACATATATCACAAGCTCACCTGGGAAAGACTACTGGAGGTACATCCTGAATTTCTTGTTGGTGCCCAATTTTTTCATACGTAGCAAATATCTTAGAGACTTATTCCTCAAATATCTCAGAGAGTCTACCCAAGGTGCACAATCAAGTTCTATCTCTCCATTTAGTGATTCTATGAGTCTAGGGTAGGGTTTTGAGTTGGGTCTTTAACAAGAGTCTCAAGGTGGTTCTGCTTGAGAGATCCAGGACCATGGTTTGGGAATCAACTTTTGTAGACTCTGAAGTCGGGGTCCTGTAGCTACAGAATTATCTTCAGTCTATAGATTTAAAGAGGTCCTCGTTTAACTTATGAGTCTCTGATGAGAGCTAATTCTCCTGGGTCTCCCTTTCTGGTAATTTCCTTTTCTTCTCAAGGTCATGAACCGACACACAAGACTTGGAGTGATCTGAATAGGAGATTGTTTTTCATTTGGCTTCAGGGCAAAAATCCATCAAAACTTGTGTACACTAGCTTCTTCCCCCTTAACCATGAGTCTAGAGTCAATTCAGGTATGGAGAAAAGATCTTTTCCTACTCCATTTGGGAGAAGGGAGATACTTTTTTTTAAATTAATAGGAATAAGTTAATAGAATAACTTATTATGCCCCCCAAAATGGGCATATCCTTAGGATATGGATGTAGTAGCCTTTTAGTTTTACTTCATGGCCTGAAATCATATCTGTATTTATCTACTTATTTATATATTATTTATTCTATGCCTGTCATTGCTTACAACTCTGCAGCTATGTTTCTCAGGCTATTTTATTTTATTAAAACTTTTTTTTAACGTTTATTCATTGTTTTTGAGAGACAGAGAAAGACAGAGTGTGAGTTGGGGAGGGGCAGAGAGAGAGGGAGACACAGAATCCGAAGCAGGCTCCAGGCTCTGAACTGAGAGCACAGAGCCTAATGTGGGGCTCGAACTTACGGACCATGAGATCATGAGATCATGACCTGAGCTGAAGTTTGACGCTTAACCGACTAAGCCACCCATGCGCCCCTATTTTATTTTATTATATAGAGGGAGCATGAGGGTGGGAGAGGGGAGGGAGAGAGAGGAAGAGAGAGGAGAGAGAGAGAGAGAGAGAGAGAGAGAGAGAGAGTCAGAGTCTCAAGAAGGCTCCATGCTCACTCCATGCTCACTATGGAGCCCGAGAAGGGTCTCAATTCCATTACCCCAAGATCATGACCTGAGCCGAAATCAAGAATGGATGCTCAACTGACTGGGCCACCCATGTGCTCCTCTCAGGTTCTCTTGCTGACTGGCTTCTGAGCAGGTGTGGTCAGTGGAGATGCCTGTAGAAGACTGGAGGTAGGGGGATGGGGGAAACCAGGGTATTCCTCCCCCTCTCTGCCTTCATGTTTTATCAGTGCTGGTATCTCTTCAATGGTTCTAGCTCCCCACAGTTTCTCCCTCCATAGTTCTAGTTCTTTCTAGGTAGCCTCTGAAATGTTTCTGGGAGCATCACCCACTCCCTGTGTTCTTTCTGTCCAGGATGATAGCAAGTTTCTGTGGCTATTAATCCCTAGGTTGCTTCATCTGTTTTGCTTCTTAGCTCTTCAGTTATCAGTGAAACTAAAGCCTTCATTAAGTTTACTCTGTTTAAAATGCCTAGCGAAGGGAGGTTCCTACTTCCTGGCTGGATTTTGATGGATTCATCAACCACAGCTAGACACTCCATTGCATAGAGCTTGCTAGAATTTAAGGAAGGTGGTGTGGTATCGTATAATGGATCTAGACTCAGACTACTGGGGTTCAAGTTTTGATCACAGGCAAATAATTTCATCTCTTTGGGCCTCTGTTTCTTTGGCTGTGAAACTCCAACGGAGAGACTCTAAACTTCTCTTTCGTCCTTACAATAACTTTCCCACAAAGGGAATAGGATTTAGACTTTAATAGGCTTATTGAGAGCCATAGAAATATCATCTATGATCTGCCTCATATTGTAACTTATTATAATTACTCATAATAAATGCTCACTATATATAAATACTCATTATAAATACTCATTATAAATATAAGCACTCTTTTATGCTGAGCCCAGGCATAGCCTCACCGATGCTTTTCAACATAATGATCCTGGCAAAGGATAAGATTTGGCAAGCAAGTCGAAACCCATTTTCCACCCATGATTCCAAGTCTTTACTTTCTTTCAGATTCAGAGGCTGAGACTGAGAGAGGCTAAATCCATGTCAGACACAGGGGAAATACATTTTTTTATTTAAAAATTATCAGGACATGTTAGCGTATGCATATCTATCTATCTATCTATCTATCTATCTATCTATCATCTATCTAACTAACATCTATCTATCCATCCATCTATATATCATATATCTATATATACATATATATACACATATTTTAAACATATATACAAATAGAGTGAATTTAGGGGCACCTGGGTGGCTCAGTCAGTTAAGCGTCCGACTTCGGCTCAGGTTATGATCTCACAGTTCGTGGGTTCAAGCCCCGTGTCGGGCTCTGTGCTGACAGCCAGCTCAGCGCCTGGAGCCTGTTTCAGATTCTGTGTCTCCCTCTCTCTCTGACCCTCCCCTGCTCACACTGTCTCTCTCTTTCTCAGAAATAAATAAAAAATACATTAAAAAAATAAAATCGTAGAATTTATTTGAATGAGGGAGGCAGCTGGGAGATAATCTAATCCAGCACTTTCATTTTATGGTGAGTAAAGTAAAGCTCACTCTCTGAAAACAAGGATCTGTATATAAGTTCTACGGAGAAATTGAAGGAAAAATTAAAATGGGAGGCATTTTTAAGATTTAAGCAGCCTGTAGGTCCCTTTTTGGTTGGCAAATGGCCCTCTCCCACTAGACATGCTACAATGTTTTGTAACTTTATTTTGGTGATTAACACACTATCAACTCCGTTATTTGTCACTTTTGGAATTTAGGGCATGAAAGGTTATCTGCCAATTGTCATAGAAAAGACAGGGAATAAGAAATGTACAAATGGATTTTAATTTCTTCTAATATTGCCAACCTCAAGTCTGGTGAAATCAGACTTGTGTTAAGTCTCAGTGAAGTCCCATCCTTATAGTCCCACATAGGGGTGAAAAAACAAAAGGTGGTAGACAAAAAATATAAAACTTCTGGGATTTATTTCAGCAGTTCATTTTTGGCAGAGATGATGAGATTGCAGAATATATGAAACTCTTGTTTTATTTTCTCAAATCTGTCTACCTGCTGATTTTTTAATCGTAAATTGTCTAACGGCGGTTGCCATAGACTTCCCGTTC
Source organism: Crocuta crocuta (assembly GCF_008692635.1). Taxonomy (NCBI): domain Eukaryota; kingdom Metazoa; phylum Chordata; class Mammalia; order Carnivora; family Hyaenidae; genus Crocuta; species Crocuta crocuta. Next base: position 5,598,495 of record NW_027536464.1, read on the forward strand.
GTTGTAAAAATGAAAGTGTTTGGAAAAAGGAGCAGAGCAGTTGATTTGTTTGGTTACATTTTGCAGGGACAGTCCATTCCCAGTGTATGTGCTCCAGATGTTGGTGAGCAGTAAGGTAGAGCTTTCCAGAAACCCGAGGTCGAGATTTTTCCTTACAGTTTTGTCCAGTTCACTATTGATATGCCATATGTTCCCTCAGGTTCACCCCTCTGTTGTATCAATTAAAGCCTTTTACTTGTTGTTGTTATTAAATTGTGATTATCTCTATCTTGAAGCATTTCCATTTAAATGTTTATTGTTCACAGCGCACAGATCCTGAGCCATGCCCACCGGAGGGAGGTAGTAGACATAAGACATCAATCTTACCAGCTGGGTTTACAGCTACATTGTCTGGTCTGATTTTATGAGAGGAAAGCACATGGTGGTAGAAGAGAGAAATTGCTGGGGGGTAAACGTGTCCTTTGAAATGCCACTCTTGGCTCCCTGACAAGGTAGAAAGAAAAAGCCTAGGGTGGATTTGTTTGAGTACAGGGATGGAGGCGAAGCCAGGGCAGACTTCTTGGCAGGGAGCTGAATTTTCCCTTCTCACGTAGAGGTTAACATGCATGGAGGACATGCTCTTCTGCAGGAGCCTTAAGGAACATCATTATGTATCTGCTCAGCTAAACAGAGGGTTTGACTGTTCGCGTTGCCACCTCAGGGAGGGTTAGACCACAGGGAAAGCCGGGGAAGCCCAGGGGCCTCTGTGGGATCTCACAGGCCAAGTGGCTGGATTCATCAATAGTTCAACTTCCTGAGATCAGTCTTAATTCCAAGTGCTCAGCTGAGCCTCTGTTTATGAGTAACCTTAGCCAACAACCAGCTCAGGGAGGAGAAGGGGTAGTATTGTGTGGTTAAAGAAGACAGACTCTGGATTCAGATTGCCTTCATTTAAATGGTACCTCTGTGGCAGAAGATATGAACAGACACTTCTCCAAAGAGGACATCCAGATGGCCAACAGACACATGAAACGATGCTCAGCATCCCTCCTCATCAGGGAAATACAAATCAAAACCACACTGAGANCCTCTGTGGTCTACCAGCTTTGTGAATTGAGCAAGTTTCTTCATTTCTTTAAACCTCAGTTTCCCATCTGTAGAATGGACACAAAAGTGTTACTTCATGAAGGCCATTTGTATGCAGAGATTTACACGGTGTTGGACCTATATTGGGTGCTCAGAGATGTTGGCTTTTATTTTTTAAGAGATCTTGACATGCATTAAGGCCATTATATATGCACAAGACATGGGCAGGCAACCCAGACCATCCCCCGATCCCCAGGCCTGAGGGAGTTTACACGGTGAGGACAAAAGGGGAAATCTGTGATGAGATGCTGGACGTTTGCTTTTCTTTGATGGCTTGTCTCTATTCTGAAACAGGAAGTGTGCGATCCCTGTTTACAATGGTGAAATGGGGCCGAGGGTCTTCTGACTGGGAGGTTCCTTTGGCTCTGAAAGGCTGGGTAAGTCCTGGCATAAGGGAGAACTTCTATCTGCTTAGGGCTGGCTCTGACTGGATCTGGGAGGTGAGGGAGATAACTTATTGTTAAGTTAATAGGAACAGCACTTTTGTTTTATTGTGTTGTATTTTGTTTTATGTGTTGTGTTTTGCTTTATTGTGTTGGTAGTGACAGAATTGTAGATGGGTATCTACAATCTAACATCACATCTAACCACATGATGTGGCAATTTGGTTATTTTCTGATAAATATGACCTATCAGTACCAAATTAGAGAATTCAACCAGTTTTCTTGCCCATATTTCCATAGTGTTCTTTAGAAGTCCATCTCTCTGAGGGCACGGACGTGTTTTGCTGAGGTGATATGCTTGGGTAAGGAGTCTTGTTGGACATATTTTATTAGTTAATTTCATAAATATTTATTGCACATGTGTTATGTGTCATGAAATGTAACTGACATTGGAGTGTGTAGCAGCAAACCAGACATGGGCCTTGCCCTCAAAGACCTCCCAGCCTAATCACCTCATAGGTAACCTTTGCATGGTAGCTTGTCTACCAGATAACAGCTTTTGTTCCTCGCCCCCCCCCCCTTTACACAGATGTCAATGCTTTGACCAATAGAATATGGCGAAGTAATGCTATGCTATGTAGGGCCTGGCCTTCATGAGATCTGAAGGGTTCTGCTTTATCCATTTCTCTGTTTCTCTGGATCATGGCTGGTCATATAAGAAGTCTAACTGCCCTAAGACCACCATGTTATGAGGAAGTCATTTGAACCAAGGAATCTAATGGAGAGCCAGGACTTCTGTCACCAACATGTCAACATGTCCTGGTCAAGCTATTCCTATCCTCTCCAGATATTTGAGCCACTTCTTTGTATTCTCACCGAATCCTCTGGCCCACAGAATCATGAGCAGAATAGAATGGTGGTTGGAGTGTGCCACATTTTGTAGGGCGGTCTGTTAGGCAGCTGTGGTTGGTTGTAACACTCAGTGTCTGGCCTACCTTTGACTCCTAGAGACCATGATTTGCACATGCTGAGTGGTCAATAAATGGGCATTGCACTTTAATAAATTGTATGTCACTATTTCTCTGTATTTGTCCCCCTGAATTTGGGAACTCCCATATTTATTCTGAAGAAGAGTCAGATTCAGATTTCTCCGAGAAGAGGTGACACAGAGGAAGAAATTAGGACACTAACTATATAAGGTTCTGACTGACTCCACGGGATCTGATTTCATGGGNGACACAGAAGAAGAAATTAGGACACTATATACAACTATATAAGGTTCTGACTGACTCCACGGGATCTGATTTCATGGGACATCTCAAGGCCAACCTCTCTCTCACCCTTCACCTTTTCTACTGCGCATAGCTTTCAGAGTTTCAAAGTTAGCTTGGTCTTCACACATAGACTTTTGAGATTTCAGGCATGAGAGTGAGGATGACTTCTGTCTTTACCCTGGAAGTTTTGTTTCCCCCATCAGAACATTGGTTCCCATGGAAATGTGCCAGATACTTCAGACCACCTTTATGCACCATTTCTGGCTTGATCCTTGGCGTTGATCTCCTTTGATGATCTTCACAAAACCTACGTTGAGCCAATTGACTGACCTACTTCTTCTAGTTCCTCTAAGTCAACCCTCTCTAGTTCTTGAGTTATTAGTTCTTAGTCTTCCTCATGTTCTGTTCTGAGTTCTAGTGCTCCTGTGAACTCTACTGTTAACTTCCCAAAGGAAAATTTCCACATCAGGACTCGATGCAGTGAAATCTGGCTTATTCTTCCCCTGCTTATTTTCCTCCACACAGTTGGGATATTTCTGCACACCCATCCCCATAGAACCAAGTGTATCTCTGACGGTCTCATGTATTGCCAACTTGCATAGCCTATGTGCTCTTCTAACCCAACATGAACAAATGATCTCCTCTCTCCTGGTCACCTAAGCTTTATACCTTGGACTGACCTTCACACCTTTCCACTTCTTACCCTTGTGTGCAATCAGCCCTCTAGCCTCGTAGAATCTTCTTTCCCAGATGTCACTCACACCTGCCTCCTGCATTCATTCCTGCTGCCATTACCCTAGGCGCGGGTATCATTACTGCTTACTGTTCTATTTCAATGCCTCTCTCCGCTCCATGTTAGCCCACCCACAGTGTAATATTTATTCTCTAAATATATATCGGCCAACGCTTCCACTCCCCTGGGGAAAATCCTGCAGTGATTCTCCAGTCTTTACTTAGTAAGGCAAACACTTCACCTGGCATCAGTCATCTTCAATTTATCCGTTCACGTGTATGTCTCATTGTTCTCTTTTACTACAGCAAAACTGGATTAGTTTGTCTTCAGGCAACCACAAGTCTTTTCTGCAATTGGGGCTAGGCTTGGGAAGTTCTTTTATCTCTAGAGCACTTCTTCCTTCTCCAAGAGCCCGCTTACTTTCAAAGACCATTGGCAGTCTACTTCTTCCATCCTACCCCAACCGACACGAGCCCCCTTCTCCAGCCCATCCAAGGGAGGCCCGTTTTTTGGTTGAGTTCACAAAGCCCTTGGTTGCTCTAGATAGTGGTGTTTGCTGGGCTCTGCATTGTGGATATCTGAGCACATCACTGAGACCTGCTAACAGCCTCTAACCTTGCTGAGCACTGGAGCAAGGCACACAGGAGGGGCTGTCTTAATATTTCGAGGAATGAGTGGACTTGAGTTCAGTTGAGGAGCAGACTATGATTTGGATCATGTTGCACTCTCCTCCTGCCATGCCCCTCTGTTCCTCCTGACTTACCAAAAGCCATCCATCCTTGGTGCAGATCCCCTTTTCTCCTTGAAGCAGTTCCAGATCATTCCCACACAGCCATCTTTGGCCTTTGGATGGTTCTCATCCTTCTCTGCATTGCTGTTTGGCAATTAATCACACACTGGCTAGTGACATTTCTTGTGAGCTGTTATTCATCTCTTGTATACTCTTTCACTTTCCTCGCATTTATGTCTTATCTCTTCAAGTTCCCTGAGAGCACAGAGCATATCTTTGGTGTTCTTTTTTCTCCCTCAGTGCCTTGCTTGTTGTCATAGCTGCCCTATAAATAGTTTTGGAATATCAAAGATTAACCTTCCTCAGGTGAGCCCTACATTTCTTTTAAAACAGTGGTCTCTGAGGCCTTAAGCCAGACAATAACTATTGTAGGACTTTCTCTGACTCATGGGGGAGGCCATGGGGGTGATGTTTTGGCACCTTAGGGCCTTTGGATGCCCTTTAAGTCGTATAATAACAATGACTGACTCATCCCGAAGGCCACCATGTGTTAAGCCTAATACATTATTTCATTTAATTCTTACACTGGTCCCACGGGGGTAATTATTATTACGATTCAGTTTTACATATTAAGAAATTGAGGTGCAGAGAAAAGAAAGAATTTTCCTGCTCATAGGTTGTACATGTAGTGTGTCAGGATTTCAAGCGCTGTGGTCTGACATCAGAATGTGAGATTTTAGCCACTGTTCATGGTACACCTTGATCACATATGCAAAAAAAAAAAAAATCAGCCCTGATATTTGTACATTTTTACTGCATTTACAAACTACTTTCACATACAGACTCATATTTTATTGACTCAGCACCCCTTGTGAGGAAATTGGGGCACTCCTATTTTATCCCTATTCTTATTATTTATGTTTTTAGATCTCATCCTCCTCTGTAATCTTAGGAATTTGGTGCTGCTGCTAATTCCTACTCTCTCTTGTAAAATCAGCTTCTCTATCTTGACTCTACTCATTACATCATTAGGCACTTATATTGATAAGGAATGCATTTAGTCCTTGGTAACAAAAACCTCAATTTACAGTAGCTTAAACAAATAGGGTTTCTATTTCTTAATAAAACAAGAATTCCGGAGTTAAGCGGCTGTTGCTGTTGATTTAGTGGCTCAAGAACATCTGGCCTGGCTTCTGTGCAAGTCTCTTAGCCTTTCTCTCATACTTGACACCTCATGTTGGCAAGATGGCTGCCACAGTTCCAGACATCCTGACCCTTCAAGGCTGGCACAAGAGGTTTACCTCCTCCCTCCCCCCATGACACTTCCATTCATGTTTCATTGGCTAGAATGTACCCCGCGGCTATTTGGAGCAGTAAGGAAGGTGGGGAAAACACATGTTCACCTTGGAACATTGCATCCTTAAAAAACCACAGTCATGTCAGCAAGGAGCGAGGGGAGAATGGTTAGTGGAGGAAAAAACTAACTGTTGCCCTCAGTACTTGTGGAATCTTAAATGAATGGATACATTAACAAATGGATCAACTTAAGCTTATTTATCTTTTAAGTTAAGCAAGTAATACGTAAATGCATTCTTACTATAAAAAATAATCCAGAGTGCCAGAGAACACAAAATAAAGAGAAAGTTCACCTGTTTAAAAAATTTTTTAAATGTATATTCATTTTTGAGAGACAGAGCACGAGTGGGGGAGGGGCAGAGAGAGAGGGAGACACATAATCTGAAGCAGGCTCTAAGCTCTAAACTGTCAGCACGGAGACCGACACAGGGCTTGAACCCATGAACTGTGAGATCATGAGCCTGTCAGAGACTAAACTGACTGAGCCACCCGGGCACCCCTGAAAATTTACTTGCTTAAACCACCCTGACCACATTCCTCTCCCTGGAGATAATTACTGTTTTCAATATGATGAGTCCTTTCAGATATATCTCCAAGCGTGTGTAGATATGTCATACGTGCATATGTGTGTGTACATATATGTATGAATACAAACACTCAGGTGTTCATATATTCTCATATATTTATACAAAAACATGTGATGAGTTTGTAATTTACTTTTCTACATAGAATAATATGCTTTTTCCATAAAATGGGAGTATCTTGGAAGTTTTGGTTTTGTAATTTGCTCTTTTCTTTTTATAGTATGTCAGTGTATCTTGGAAATCTTTCCATACCAGTACCAATAGATATCCCTCATTTTAAAACATATTTATTTATTTATTTATTTTTGAGAGAGGGAGAGAGAGAGAGAGCGTACAAGCAGGGGAGAGGGACAGAATGAGAGGGAAACACAGAATCTGAAGCAGGCTCCAGGCTCTGCACTGACAGCGCAGAGCCCGACACGGGGCTTGAATCCATGAACTATGAGTTCATGACCTAAGCGGAAGTTAGCCGTTTATGTGACTGAGGCATCCAGGTGCCCCAGATCTTCCTCATTCTTCATTCTGACTCCAGAATATCCCGTATTCTGGATGTGCCATGGCCGATTTAATCTTCCTCCTTTTTTTTGGAAGTTTGGCTTGTCATACTCCATGTCTGGATGACGGAGGTGCTGCTGGATAGGGGATCAGTGACTTTGGTTAGTCGTACACCTAGTAAGGTAGAGTGCTTCAGAACCAGGTGTCAGGATTCTCCAACAGCTGCCACATGGCCAAGAAAGGCTGTGGCTGAGGCCACGCTGTGGGGCTCCGTGAGGATCCTGACATTGGCTGAGACAATTCCTCTGGCAATACCGATTGGTGTCAAGACCCACACATCAAAAGACTTCCAACCAAAGAGCTGCCAGAAACATAGACATAGTTTTATATATTAAAAAAATGACCTCAGAAGTTTTTCTTCCTGAAATGATGTATTACAAGCATCCATAATTTCTCAGAAAGAAGTAATTTTGATTCTGTTCTGGAGTCTATTTCTTAGGTAAAAGGGTGACAACAAAGCTGAATTCCTTGGGCGTTATGACTTTCTGAAGATCACAGTGGGAGTGATCACGCCACATTAGGGCAGTTCCAGAGAATCATCAAAGTCTTTCTTCCCCCCCTTGTCTCAGAGGGTGGGGGTAGAGTTGCAAAAGTGCTCATATTTGAAAGTGTAATGTACACATTAACACGTGTAAAAGGCAGTGCGATCATATAATGGTGCATTAAAGCTTCTGGAAGATCAAATAAAAGCTCAGCATATCTGCTATTTTCTGGGGGGGTGGGGTGTGCAGGGAAAGAACCACCTACCTGAGTGGACTTTGTGGCCCTTCTCATCGGTTATCTGCTTAAAATGAATGCAAAAAGCATGTTGCATCCTGCAGAAATGCTCTCTGACTTGCTTTAGGTAAGGATTAAAACTTGGATGGTCAAGGCATGGTTTGTCAGCTGTTGCACATATTAATGAAGGTCAAGGGGAGGGTGAGTGTAGGAAGACAGGAGAGTTTTCCCTTGACCTTGGCTGATGCCTACAAACCAGAAGGAGGACATTCCACGGCAGGGAAGAAAAAATGTCATTTTCCCTCTATTTCTTTCAAAGGCAAGGCTTATTTACATAGACTAAAATGTTAATTTTCTCAAAAATCAAAGCCACTGGCAGACCATTCAGTAAAATGCATGTGTGTGTGATGAATATCGGATGCCCTCTTGCTCTAGTAGAGTCTTATTTTTTTCTAAAAACATCTGGAACTCATTTATACTTGTATTACACTTATCTGCGTGTTCATATAGATGTTTGACTCTGTGTTCAGTGAAATGTCATAATTTCTTTTACAACAGATTCGGAAGAGAAAATGCCGCTTAGAGCAGAGCATTATAAATGGAAAAGGAAATGAAAGTGTGTGTGAGTGAAGTGAGGATCATGAAAGTGACCTGTGTATCAGGGAACCAATTTTTGTGTGGGCTAGAAAACTTTTCATAATAACTGGGAGGCAAGGAGCAAAGTTCAGAAATGGGGCTTCACCACTGATTATATGATCTTCTCTGGACTTGGGCTGCTATTTGAAGCCCTGTTGATGAATTTGGCTTTTTTATCAGCATTTAATAAGCTGTTTCATGTGTGCTTAGGAGGTACTGGCCTTGTTAATTCATTGGCTTGCAGATGTAATTAAAGAGGGTAAGTTTGGTTTGGGGAGGCACAAATACCAATTCCTTTTGGGCTCCCAGCAGGGAGAAAGAAAAAAGAATCCTTTTACTAATGATTCTCAATGGATAATTTTAGGAAATTACATGAAAAGTACCAGAATTTTCAGAAATTTAATTATTTTCATGGTAAGTGCCACGATCTCAAAAATAAATAAGATTATTCCTACTCTCGGGGAATTCTCTGATTACAGAGAGTGTGCAATTACATAATTCAGGCAATGAAGCTTTCCTCTTAACTCAATAAAAACATTCTGATGTTGGGATAATTCAGTGGCTAGTGGTAATGAACTGCCCTCGTAGTTCACACAGTTACCAGCTGCACTGAGGCCTGTGCCTTGACTGGCAGCACTGGGCAGATGGGAAACTGGGGGGCCCTGGGGTTCATTTCTGGATCATTTCTCTGTTCTATCCCTACTCACTCCCTTGGTGATCTTATCCAGTCACATGGCTTTAATACCATCTGTCTGCTGATGGTTTCCACATATATCCTCCGGTGTGGACCTCTTGCCTGAACTACAGACTCACGTAGCCAACTGTCTATTTGAAAACTCCAGTTGGTCCAATGAGCACCTCAAACTTGACACTTCCAAGCCTGAACTTCTAATAATGTCCTATAACCAGCTCTACCAGAAGCTTCATCTTGGTTAATACAACCTCCTTCTTCTAAAATCTTGGCACCATCCTTGACTCTCTCTCTCTCTGACCCTCTTTTTATGTAGACCATCAACATGTCCTGATGTGTCCTTCCCTTCAGCTGCCACCATTTTGGTCCAAATTGCCATCATCTTCTACCTCCTGGCTGACCCTCTTGCTTTTGCTCTTGCCCCTCTGCTCTGTAGTCTAATCCCAACCCTGGAGCCCATGTGATCTTGTTAAACCATGTCACATGGTTTTCCATATCATTCAGATTCAGAGTCAAAGTCAAAGTCCTGTAAAGCCCAGCATGGTCTTGCCCAGCATGATATTAAATGCTCAGACATTGTCACCTACCTCTCTCCTCCTTGCCCTGTTCTCCTTTCCAACCACACTGGCCTCCTTGGGTTTCTAGAACACTCCAGGCACACTTTTGCTTAAGGAAATCTGTACTTACTTTAACCTCTTTCCAGAGGGCTCTGCCCTAGACAGCCATACGGTGCATTCGCTTGCTTGAGGCGTTCTAGTCCCTTAACTAAAACTGTATCCTGCCTCTGGCCTCACTTAAGAGATTGTATGAATTTGAATCTTTGCTCCTCCACTTAGTAGCCATATGAGCCTGGGCAAAAAATTAAGATGCTTTAATTCTCCAACTCTTAAATGTTGATAATAATAACAGTATTAGGTTGAATCATGAGATTTCCATGTCCATGGAACATTGGTGAGTGGTAAGTGGCAGAGTGTTGGTAAATTTAATATGGTTCAGCCTAATATCTACCTCATGGGGGTCTGGTAAGGATTAGATGAGGTAATGCATGAGAAGTGCATTGTGCCGAACCTGGTCCACTGTAAATCTTAAAAATGGTAGGCTATTAATATTGCTAAATAAAGTCCCCAGTGGGTCACGCAAGCCCCTCCAAAATCTGGCCCCTGGGGCTTCTTTACACTCACCTTATTTGTGTTTTAGAGTTCTCTATCTGTTTTTAAAAATGTTTATTGTCAAGTTGGTTTACATATAACACCCATTGCTTATCCCAACAAGTGTCCTTTCCCATGCCCATCACCCCCCTTCCCCTCTCCCCCACCCCCATCAGCTCTCAGTTTGTTCTCAGCATTCAAGAGTCTCTCATAGCTTGCCTCCCTCCCTCTCCCAACTATTTTTCCCCATTTTCTCCCTCATGGTCCTCTGTTAGCTTCCTCCTAATCCACCTATATGAGCAAACATATGATATCTGTCCTTCTCTGCCTGACTTATTTTGCTCAGCATAACGCCCTCAAGGTCCATCCATGTTGCTACACATGGCCAGATTTCATTCTTTCTCATATTCCATTGTATGAATGAACCACATCTTCTTGATTCATTCATTAGTTGATGGATGCTTAGGTTCTTTCCATGTTTTGGCTATTGTTGAGAGTGCTGCTATGAACATTGGGGTCCATGTGCTCATATGCATCAGCACTCCTGTATCCCTTGGGTAAATTGCTAGCAGTGCTACTCCTGGCTCATAGGAGAGTTCTATTGTTAATTTTTTGAGGAACCTCCATACAGTTTTCCAGAAGGGTTGCACCAGCTTACATTCCCACCAACAGTGTAGGAGGCTGCCTGTGTCTCCACATCCTTGCCAGCATCCAGAGTCTCCTGATTTGTTCATTTTAGCCACTCTGACTGGCGTGAGGTGGTATCTCAGTGTGGTTTTGATTTCTATTTCCCTGATGATGAGGGACGCTGAGCATCATTTCATGTGTCTGTTGGCCATCTGGATGTCCTCTTTGGAGAAGTGTCTGTTCATGTCTTCTGCCCATTTCCTCACTGGATTATTTGTTTTTTGGGTGTGGAGTTTGATGAGTTCCTTATAGATTTTGGATACAAGCCTTTTATCTGATATGTTATTTGCATCTATCTTTTCCCATTCTGTCAGTTGCCTATCAGTTTTATGGATTGTTTCCTTTGCTGTGCAGAAGCTTTTTATCTTGATGAGGTCCCAGTAGTTCATTTTTGCTCTTGATTCCCTTGCCTTTGGGGATGTGTCAAGTAAGAAATTGCTGTGGTTGAGGTCAAGGAGGTTGTTTCCTGCTTTCTCTTCTAGGGTTTTGAATGTTTCCTGTCTCACAATCAGGTCCTTTATCCACTTTGAGTTTATTTTTGTGTATGGTGTGAGAAAATGATCTAGTTTTATTCTTCTGCATGTTGCTGTCCAGTTCTCCCGGCACCATCTGTTAAAGAGGCTGTCTTTTTTCCATTGGATACTCTTTCCCGCTTTGTCAAAGATTAGTTGGCTATACATTTGTGGGTCCAATTCTGAGTTCTCTCTTCTATTCCATTGGTCTCTGTGTCTGTTTTTGTGCCAATACCATACAGTCTTGATGATGACAGCTTTGTAGTAGAGGCTAAAGTCTGGGATGGTGATGCCTCCCGTTTTGGTTTTCTTCTTCAATATTACTTTGTCTATTTGGGATCTCATTCACAATTGCACAGAAAAACATAAAATACTTAGGAACAAACCTAACCAAAGATATAGGAGATCTGTATGATGAAAACTATAGAAAACTTATGAAGGAAATTGAAGAAGACACAAAGAAATGGAAAAAAATTCCATGCTCATGGGTCAGAAGAATAAATATTGTTAAAATGTGATTACTACCCAAAGCAAGCTACACATTCAATGCAATCCCAATCAAAATTGCACCGGCATTCTTCTCAAAACTAAAACAAACTATCCTAAAATTTGTATGGAACTACAAAAGACCCCCAGTAGCCAAAGTGTTTTATGCTTCTCATACTACACGTTGACAGTGAAGAACTTAGTGTGAGTTCCTAAACTCAGCTGGCTCTCTCATGTCTGTTTGGCTTTGATTGTTACAGTTACGCTTTTTGCAATCCGTCCTCCACTATGGTCCTTAGGATCTAGCACATTTATCTCCTCCTCCACCTCTATGTAGACGTCTCTGTTCCATCTGATTTCATCTTCCTCTGTGCTATTTCTGAGCATTGAGCGAACTCATTGCATGCATCACAGGATAAATTTACATGCCTGTCTCCTTTACTTGACCCTGACTTCCTCTGGCACAAGTTATCGTATTCATCTGTATCTTTAATACCTTGCTCCGTCTGACACCAAATAGCTCCCCATAAATATTTGGTGAACGAATGAAAGAATGGACAAGCTGAAAATATGGAGATCCCATTTTAAGATAACTCTCATATACCAGTGGTCAAGGAGAAGCTAAGAAGAAATGCAGACCATGCAGGCATGATGAACTAATTTCAGAAATCAAGGTAAATAGGACTAGGGGATATAATAGGATGGGGAGAGAAACAGCACTGGGAAGCCGAGATACCAAAATGAATTTGATCTGAGAGGATGGCTGCTTGCTTTTTGGCCCCTTTATGGTTCCTGATCGAGTGGCTGGCCTTTGTCCCATGGATAACTGCAGGAAGCAATTTCCTGCCAGAGGGTGAGCCGGAGGGCTCTGGGGCTGTACCTTCCTTCTGAGTGATGTGCTACAGAAGTCCTAGGATGGAGAGCAGGTTTTTACAGCTGCTCTTTTAGAGGCCCCAGGCTACACTGGCTTAGGAACAGAATCTTGAATGACTTTTAATTCAAACAAATTAATGGAGGAAAATGCCCCTGCACGATGGAACATTCTGGACTAGCACCAGTGCATTTAGATCTCCACATGTACCATGGTTATCATGTTGGTGGCTTGGGGTTGGGGGTGAGCAGAAGACCGCCGCCTGCTGTGGCTTGTTGAAGTGATATAAACCGGGTCCATTTTCTGTAGACCATTTACCTGGATGTGAAAAAGGGCTGTTCTGGAGAGAAAACAACTCCTGTGATATTTGCATTTTCCTCCAGTCCCTGGGACTGAAGTGAAGTGGTGATTATAGGAAAGATAAAGTTAAATTATATTAATATCTTGCTCAGTTAGGTTCTTTACCCTGTGAGGATGTTTCCTAACCATAGCACACAGGCTTTAGGTCATAGCCAGACTATTTTATATATTTATGTTTCTGTTTCTTCTGCTGGCTATCAGAGCACCTTGCAAATGGACAGTGTTCAGTAAATTATGCTCCTAATCTGGACCTTTCCAACCATCTAGCCAAGGAGTTGGTCTATTTTGCTTGACTTTATCTAGAATAGTAAGACTAAAAGGGAAGGATCTCCTGTACTCTTGTTTTATAGCTTATTTGTGGAAGACAGGTGCATTGAAGATTTTCTAGTCCAAGTTGATTTGGTGGGCCTTAAAATAAGTGTTATCATTAGTGAAGGGATGAGCATAACTTTGTAGCATCATGGCAGTTAAGGGAAGTGGTTAAATGCACAAATTTATGGAGTGAGACTCTCTTGTTTACAGATCTTCTCTCTGACACATGCTAGGCAAATATCAGAGGGTTCTCTTTTGTGTCTCCTCTCCTGATGTTCTAGATGGGAATGATTATGGTACCCATTGTTCAAGAAAACAAATTATTCTGACTTTTGTTGAAATGATAAGGAAGGCATTTCAGGACTATTTCAAGAAGCGAATGGCAATAAAGGAGAGACATGGGGATCAACTCTGCATACAGCAAAGACAGCTGGGAATTTACAGCCAAAGAACAGGATGAGGTGGTCAGTGGATGGAAAATTGCTAAGAGAAGACATCAAGGGCAGGAGATTCTTGCTAAACCAACTTAAGGGGATTCTTGTTGAAGGCAATCCAGGATGATCCAACATCAAGGATCGAGGATGGGGAATTTGTTCATATGTCAAAGATGCTCAGATATCAGGGATAAGGAATCCTCTCTAAACTGGCTTAGCAGGAGTCTTGCTAAAACTGAACTCAGCAAAGATGGGCATGGAAGCCCAAAGTTGACTCTTAGTCACAAAGAGGGCTGAGAGGAGCCTGATGTAAGTTTCACCAGGGAGAGAATATTTGTCACTGTGTCCTGAGAGTAAATAGTTAACATAGTTAAAGGGTTTGACACAGCACTTGGCAATGACTCAATGTTAACTAATAAAACCAGGCTTGCTTTCTAGGGAACATACAACACGAACAAGGGATGTCACACCACTCCCCTTTTGTCTAGGCACCTCTGAGGTGTCAGACAGGTTAAACTCTACAGAGAGAATCCTAGTCTGGGTCCCGATGAGGGGAGTGGGCCAGGGGCCAGTGGTCTTCGTCTCAGTCCAGCCTCTAGGATGACGTAAGTTGGGCAGTTTGCTCTTGGGGCATGAAAAGCATCCAGGGGAAGTGTTAGGGCTTCTCTTTCTCTAGAAAGTCTCCCAGACTTCATGGGGGATAGGCTTGATCTTTTCTGAGTGCCCCAAAGGAGGATTTCCGTATATACATGGGACTTTACAGTTTTTAAAGAACCCTGTACAATGAGCTTCCCAAAGTGACATTTGGCTCCGCCAACCCCATTCCCTGGGAGAAAGAGAATCTTCACCCCAATAGACAAGGAAGACAGGAGTGTTCTAGAAGCCTGGCAGATGCCAAGGGGGATACCTTTGGGGTTGACTCTGGGGTCCAGCTTTGCTGTGGATTCCCTAAACCCTGCTTACTCTAGGAATTGTCTGCCAAAGATCGGCCCATGCAACATGCCTGCAGCTAAGGTCATTTTCCACGGGGAGATGGGGAGAAAAAGGTCTACAGGGAGAAAAACATCGAGGTCTCCTATATCACTGGCAATAGTCAACCCTTGGCTTCTGATGTGAAAGGTTCCTGGGACTTTGAGCTGATGTGTCTAATCCAGTTGCCCTTTGGAAACATTCACCAGGTTTCCCCCTGTAGGCCCAGGTGTCAAGGAGAGGTGCTCAGCCAGGCCTACCTTATCAGTGGCCGAGAGGGTTGAAAGTGCGGAGGGAGAGGATTAAAAATGCAGGGACGCTGAGCCTGCACGTAATGAAGGAGCTGCAGGTACCAGACACTTATCAATAGATCAAATGTGAGCAGTGACTGGCAAAGGTCTTACCACGAGCCCTCAATCCCCGTGAACAAGAATCGAGGGTATCAATAGGCTTGCAAGATATTATTATTTATTGGAGTGACCTTTGTTGCTAAGTAACAGCATGATTTTCAGACTGTATTAAAAAATTATAATTGGCATGAGCTTAAAATAATGTGCCCCAGCGCTGGAGACATTAAGCCGCATGGCGGGGATGTAAATTAGCCAGAAAGGTTCACGGGGGGGGTCAGCGCAATTGTCAGATAATGCTGAACCAAGTCAAATTAATTTCTAATAATTTGTAGAAGGTAAGCAGCAGAGAACCACCAGCTTCTGGAAGCTGTAGAAACCGCAAAGCTTGGGTGTCAGGCTAGAAATATGGGGCCTCACCCATGCCAAAAAGCATTAAAACCAGTAGTTGGAATTCCAGAAATGACGTTTTCTAAGTTCAGACTTAATTTCATTACAACTCCCATTTTCTTGACTTTGCCGGGCCGGAAATTCAGTAATGACAGAGGGCCAGAGGGTGTCTCTTACCGCCAGGTTGTCAGCCTCAATGCTGTCCCTGAATTTTAACCAGGGTTAGAATACATTCAAGTGTCAGCAACAGGTTAAGTGCTGGACTGGTCATTAAGCTAGGTGCAATTCCTTCTCAGCAGGCCGAAAACCTAAATAAGCGAGGTAGGCAGAACACCAGGTAAATTAAGAAACATCTTATCTTTTCACCCCACTGTGAAATGGAATCTTAATGTACAGAGGCCCTTGTGGGGAGAAAAGTAAACTCTGGCTCTGGAGTCAGAGCACAAGGTTGGGTCCGTGACACAGGCAGGAGAGCTGTGGGTGACTGGGCCTGGCTGCCATTTCCCAGGATGTAGACTGCGTGAGGGCAGAAAGCGCATCTACCGGTTAATTCTGGTAAACTCCGGAAAAGGTGGGCGACAGCGCTGGGGGAGTTTGGTGGCGGGAGCTCTTCGAGAAGTTTTAATGTCTTGTTTCGTAATCTGCTGCCCATGGCAACTAGGTGGAGAGCGGCATCTTCTTGGGGCTGTGTGTAATGGTGCCTGGAATAGAAAAAGGGGAGTAACTGGAGGCTAACGTTCTGGACTGTTCCACGCAACGCGGCTCCTCCTACGACCTGGGAATGAGCTCTGATGATTCAGAGGAAGGGCCACTTTTCACTTTTCACTTTTCACTGCTAATGCTCATGGATACCCGTGCCCGTACTCTTGTTGGCACGTAGGGGGGACCACATTTTCCAGTGCCGGGGAACAGCATCTGACACTGGGGAAGGGAGCTGCGCGATAGAATGATGCCCCGTGGTAGGGTTTTGAGCGGCAGAGAAGCCCAGTGGGAGATGTTATTAAGTACTAATAAGTATGGCTGATTTATTATTCTGTGACTTTATCAAATAAGTCTGGCCCGTCTCCTCATCTAATTAAGAAGCTCCAAGGGACTGAGTTTTGGTGGTCAGACAAATCTGCGTTCACATCTCTGTCTGCACTTAGCCCTCTGATCTTGGACGAGTTATCTAAATTCTCCGGGACTCCCTGTCGTCTTGTGTAAGACAGAGACGGTGATAGACTTGCTTCCGAAAGTTGTGAGAATAGGGTGAGGTAGGTATGGAAGCACGCAGTTCAGTGCTTGGTACACAGTCAGTGTTTGGTAAATCTCTTTCTGTATAATCGTTATTATTCATAACGGGCTAACCGGAGGGAACATTGGGATCACCAAACTCCTTGTTCTGTAGATGAGGATTTGAAGAATGAAATACCACATCATGACTTTTTTTTTAATGTTTATTTATTTTTGAGAGACAGAGAGAGAGACAGAGAGAGTGCGAGCGGGGGAGGGGCACAGACAGAGGGAGACAACAGAATCCGAAGCAGGCTCCAGGCTCTGAGCTAGCTGTCATCACAGAGCCTGATGTGGGGCTCAGACTCACTGACTGCGAGATCATGACCTGAGCAGAAGTTGAATGCTTAACCCACTGGGCCGCCCAGGTCCCCATAGTGTTGTGCTCGATTCGCGAGTTCCCAGAGACCTCCAAGGAGCTGACACCGATGCAAATACAAAAGGGTCCTTATTACAAGCTCGAGCAGGGGCTCACCCCCCTACTGGTGTCATGGCAGCAAGATGAAGCCAAGAAAAATAGCGAATAGGGTTTTTAAGGAGTAAGGGATGGGGGTGTTACAGTGCATGTAGCATCATCACATAAGCACCAATTAGAATTATACAGCAGCACCCATGGTAACAGCTTTGACCATTCAGTATCTGTGAGGTGTTCATTACTTTTGGTGGGACCCAATCATGACTTTTGAGAATCCTTTGAAAATGACCAATTATGAGGTGAGTTCAAAGGGCCCACGTGGGGTTCAGGCAAGCCGTGCGAAATTGGCTAGTTTGTATCTGCAGTTCCCAGCCTTGACTCAGACCATAGGAGTGTTGTTTTTTTTTTTTTTTTTTTGATTAGCTGAACTGAAGGCGGTCCGAGGATGGCTTTAGGCTTGAACAGTCTGAGGCTTTTCCTGGAACTGGAATTGGGGCTACGTGCAGCCTGAGGTTGCTCTTAATGGAAGACTTAAATTTTTGGCTCTTCAATAGGATTTGCTCTTTTGTGATTTCTGGAATTTCTCAGTGCTTATTGTTAGCTCAGGATGCCCAAGGAATGCTTGAGAGACATCTGCTATGATCCCTTGGAGCCATAGTGTTCGAGGAGAGATTATGTGACACGGGACTCTTAGACCACATAATCTGTTAGGAACATTGCCCAGCTCCTTGGAACAGCTCCAACCTTGGAATCAGGTCATCTGGCTCAAATCATGGCTCTGTTGCTCACCAGCACTGTGACCTTGCATAGGTGATATACTTTTTCTAAGCCTAGGTCATCTTGTCTATAGAAGGAAGGGCTGACCCTTTTGTTCCAGGATGGTCATGGAGATATGTTATAAGAGAAACAAACACCTGACTTCAAGCTATCTTGCAGATACCCAACGTCTAATTTGAGATCGACCGAGGAGTAGATTGTTTTCTTTCTGTTTTCCCTTATATTGAGTGTTAGCAAGAGCCAAGGATTTTTAACGTTTTATTTTCAGAACTTCTAGGGATTTAAGATAATCTGCTTTAAGTCAATGTGTATGTCTTCCAGATTCTAATGATATGTTCATTATAGAACACTTGGAGAAAATAGAGAAACAGGCAGTGAAAGAACTAGGAACAACAATGGCAATGGCAAACTAACTGTATGACCCGGAAATAATACTCAGAGATGATTACTTTTCGGTGTCTTTCCTTTGCCTTTCTTTATTTCAAGTATATTTAGAATCATATTATATGTGTAATTGTTTTTTAAAAAGTCCAGCTTTTTGAGTTTTTATTATATCACGAGCATACTCTCCGTTAGCATTGTTCTTTGAGAATAAAAATTATTTTTTAACGGCTGCACAAATACTCTATTGTTTGTATGAACCATAATATATTTAACTATGCTTTAAGTGTTGAGTGCGTAGAAGGGTTTTTAGTTATAAGTGACTCTTCAAAGAGATCTTCCATTTGATTCGTTCCTTGCTTTCCCCCAGCCTGCTTTCTGCCCCGGGAGGCTCAGTTGTGCAGTTAACTCAATTGACCTGCTGCCTCCTGACTTCCAGTTGGTTTTGGCCAATTTGGGACCCAGGCAATTGGATTATCTGTTTTCCTGACTCACTCCTTGCTTTGGCTGAAGGTCATAGCACCCCCTCAGGTGGGCTCTTTCCTGGTTCTGCCTCTTCTCTATAGCCCTTCAGCATAGGAATGTAACAGCCCTGTGGTTACAGGTCCCAGAGGGCTAATCTATCCCTTGTGTACTTTCCACATCTGTCTCACACTTTTGTAAATAACTCCTCGTTAAACTTGCTAAACTTACCCTACTTTGAGTTTGCTATCCAGTTCCTGCCAGAATGATGACTGATGTAACATTTTTATGATTTGTAAATAAGTCGTGACTTGTCTTTATATACATGTCTGATCACTTGAAGCAAATTTCTAGAAGCCAGTGATATTGCTCACCTGTCAAGTGAGATGAATAATAGTACCCAACTCACAGGGTTGTTGGGAGGATAAATGTGATAATGTATGAAAATTCTTCAGAGCCTATAAATTGCTTTACACATATAAGGCTTAGCTTATTATCACCACCTACTTAACCCGGAGGGAGCCCTGAAGCGCTTTGGTCTGGTTCCAGGCTGAGATTTTGCAGTATTAATCTTTGCAATGTTTTGAAAGCCCAGAAGTAGCTGTGGCTAACAGGTTCTTTTGCCTTGCACCCATAAACTTCACATTCTTGGCTTCTCGACTCCAAGAAGAAGTGACCTTAGGAACCGCTCTGTTTTGTCCACATGGTTGGCAGGCCATTACTTCTGTATGGAATTTAATACAGAGACGTGGGCTGTGGACTCCCTTGGGTGGCAGAGCCAATATGTGATTGGAAGTAGAGCTGACCCAGGAGAATTCACTCACCTCCTAAAAGTGAGCAGTCTCCTTTGAGCTCCTGGGCTGATCTCCAGTGTACTCAACATGGATCTGTTTTAAAAAAAATCCATTCAAGCACGTAAGGTAAAAATTGCCTTATTGGCTTTTTGTCTGAAATTTTGGCAGAGCATAGACAGATTTCAGCATTTATTGCCCTTTGAGTGATTTCCAGCTTTGTTCCAGGAAAAATACAATTAATCTTGTAGCAGCCGCTATATCAATCCATACGAGGGGCAAGTTGTTTCAGATGTCACGTGGAGTCTCTAAGTTCGTTGGCTGTGCTCATCTCTTTGGCTGAGGGTGAGTGTGATGCACACCAGGGGAAGCCTCTTGCTTCCCTTCGTGTAAATGTCTGCAAAGCCCCCAACACTCGAACAGGGTGGGGGCTTTGTACATCCAGCTGTGCTCCATCAGCCCAGGGAACACATCTGGGAAAGTAGGTGTGAGGGGCCCTTGTGAGTTAACAGAGGTGCAGCATGTGTCATGGGGGGTGGTGTGAGCAAGGTCTGGTTGACTTGTGTTTGTCCTGGACACGATGCTGTTGGGCTCTGTGGCTGGAGGAACGGGGGAGAGGTGTAGTCCCAAAGCCTTGAGACGTTCCCATTGGCTCCTATCTACACACGTCTTTGGTCTCATAGTGGTGTACTATAGCACAGGGCTTTATCAGTCAGGCGCTGGCCAGCCCACAGCCTGAGGGCCACGGAACGCTTTCCCCTTCTTTCCAACAGCTTTGCAGAGGCTGGTATAGGCTGGACTTTGAGCCTGGCCTCAGCTGGTTTAATTTCTCTGCCTTGATTATCACCTGTACTGATCCCGGGAAAGACAGTATTCTAGTCCTCTCTTGGTCACCAAACTAATATGTGATCTTAAACAAATTGCTTAACAGTCTCTGGGTCAGGACTTCTTCATCCTTTTTTTTTTTTTTTTAACCTCTGATTTTTAAAAAATGTTAATTTTTGAGAGAGAGAGACAAAGCATGAGCAGGGGAGGGCAGAGAGAGAGGGAGACACAGAATCTGAAGCAGGCCCCAGGCTCTGAGAAGTCCACACAGAGCCTGATGCGAGACTCAAACTCCTGAATCATGAGATCATGACTTAAGCCAAAGTCAGACGCTCAGCTGACTGAGCCACTCAGGTGCCCCTTACTTCTTCATCTTTAATAAGAAGTTGGCTCAGATCACAATTTCTCAAACCTCTTCCTTCAAGGACACCTCTGATTATTCCTCCCACCTATTGCCCTGCTCTCCTGCCTAACTGAATAAATTACGATTTAAAAAAAAATTTTCCCAGTAAAAAATCTAATTCATCCCTTGTTAATTTAAACTACTGAAGTGACCATTTCTCAGGGTGCCTGGGTGGCTCATTCAGTTAAACATCTGAGTCATGGCCTCAGCTCAGGTCATGATCTCATGGTTTCATGGGTTCGAGCCCCCTATCACGCTTGGCATGGACAGCTCGGAGCCTGCTTGGAATTCTCTGTCTCCCTCTCTCTCTGCCCCTTCTCCCACTCATGCTGTTTCTGTATCTCTCCAAATAAATAAATAAACTTCAAACAAAGTTTAAAAACTATCCATTTCTCCCCAGGCCCTCAGTCACCACCGTGGTCTAGCCACATGGGTTCCCTCCGTTGCCTCCTCAGTGTCTCCTGATCTATACACTTGCTTCCACCCTATAATCAGAGGCTCCGGTGAGCTCCCCTCTCGCATGGCTTAAAACCCTTAGAGTGCCTTCCTACTGGTTGGGTAATAAAGTCCAAAATGTTAAATGGATGACCTACAGGCATTGATCTGTCTCTGTAGTGTCACCCCATGGTCCCCACTCTCCCCTCATTCACGGGGATGACCACCTTGGCTTTAGTCCAATAGGACCTCTATATCGGCTCCTTCCTGTGCTTCCTCTTTCTGTCTCATAGGTCAGTTTCTAGACAGGGTCGGATTCCTTTGTTATGAGCTCTACAGCCGAGTTCTCTTCCTTCACAGCATTATCTCGGGGGTGCAGGTCATCACATTGGATCCGCCCACAGACCGTGGGCTGCACCTGACCTGGCAGGGCATTCCTAGCATTTAGCACAGGGCCTAGCATACGTAATAGGTATGCCATAGATAAGTGGTAAAGGAAGAAAGGGAAGAAAGGAGGGAGGGATATGCAAGAGCACAGTTATTCTGGGTAAATGTCCAGTTTCCATTTGATTCTTTGAAATAGTGGACATGACACAAAGTGCCCCAATTCCCGGGGCACTCATAGTCAGGTGGGAGCCAGCACTGGCCACTCCATGGCTGTGGCAGATGGAGGGACCATCTTTCCCTGTTTTCACTGGTATTTTCCATTTTATCCTTGCTGTGGATGGAAGGGGGTGATGCTGGTGAGAGTGGCAGCCTCTAATCAGTCCCTCTGATTGATGAGCACTGGGAGGAGTCAGGCAGAGCAATATACAGAGTAGAATTCGATGCGGGAATCATTAGTTCTGGTGGCGGATGTTAACAAAGAAGGTAACAAGCTTTCCTTTTTCCCCTGCCACAGGAGAGCTTAAACATCATCCAGGCTATAAGTGTCCATCAACAGATGAATGGATCAAGAAGATGTGGTTTATCTATACCATGGAATACTACATGGCAATGAGAAACAATGAAATCTGGCCATGTGTAGCAACACGGATGGACCTTGAGGGTGTTATGCTGAGCGAAATAAGTCAGGCAGAGAAGGACAGTTACCATATGTTTGCACATATAGGAAGATTAAGAGGAACTTAACGGAGGAACAAGGGGGAGAAGAAGGGCGGAAATGGTGGGGGAAAGGGAGAGAGGCAAACCATGGGAGACTCTTGAATGCTGACAAAAACTGAGGACTGATGGATGTGGGGGGAGGGGGGGAGGGGCATGGAGGAGGACACTTGTGGGGATGAGCACTGAGTGTTATGTGGAAACTAATTTGACAATAAACTATTAAAAAACAAAAAACAAAACAAAAAAAAAACATCATCCAGGCTAGTGTTTCCCTAGTCTCCCCACTTGTCAGCATCTTCTGGGAAGTGGGCTGAGATACAGATTCCCAGGCCCAATGCGCAAATTCTAATTCCATAGGTCTCTGGAAATTCTGATTTATTAGGTTAGGTCTATGGTGGGACTTAGACCTCTGTATTATTAACTGGAGACCCTCAGGGAGTCAGATGCTTAGCCAGATTTGGGAACCATTGATCTGGAACCCAACCCCCTTACTCTATCACATCCTTTTTTTTAATGTTTATTTATTTTTGAGAGAGAGAAAGGGAGAATGTGGGTGCGTGTGTGGGGAGAGGCAGAGACAGAGGGGGGCAGAGGATCCAAAGCGGGCTCTCTGCTGACAGCAGAGAGTCTGATGCGGGACTTGAACTCATGAGCCGTGAGATCATGACCTGATCTGAAGTCCAACGCTTGCTTAACTAACTTAGCCACCCAGGGGCCCCTACTGCATCTTCATTAGAATAGCTTTGAATGACATATCAACACAGCACAAGGCACACATTTGTTTTGTTTTGTTTTCTCTCGTTAGGAATGGTTACATGTTTTATTTTTACGCCATGTTTACTTTTTCAGAGTGCTCTTACCGCTCTTGTCTCATTTGATTCTCATACAAGCCCTTTAAGGTCAGTGGGGCTCTCACCGTTGTCCTCTGCAGCCGATGTGGACACCGAGGGGCCAGATGACTCGTGAGTGGCCCTGATGGCTCTACTGCCTCCATGCTTGTGTTCCTCTCTGGGAGATGCCCGTGTTTAATTCAAGAATGCCACACTCTTATTTCACATTTTGTAATATTTAATTTCGGTATTAAACATTTGCAATTAGCCTTAAAAGAACTGATTGATGGCCTTGCCTCATTTCTAAAAAGGGTGCTTTACAGATACATAAAGGTAAGAAGCTGTTAGGGGAGGTTTTATGGCAGAAGGTTCTTGGCAGCGATCACTTTTCTTTTATGGCAGTCTGGAAATTTTCCTGGGTAATAACTTTCTTTTCTTTTAACAGGCATAAAATAAAGAGGTTCTAGATAGTTGGATCATTATCAAATGATTTTCCAAAGACAACCATAAATTGTCAGCACCATTTAGGCAAAAACAAGAGTTGTCCACATCTGGAAATCCAATACATAAATTTTTGCATTTTCCCCTTTTGTTGGGAATGATACTTGGCTACCCAAACTGTTATGCCTTAAATGGAAATTAGATTGGTGAGCTGGGAGAAAGAAGGTTGGGGAAAGATATTCCCACAACTTCCCCAACTGGTAATATTTCCTCTTGTGAACAGAGAAAGGTACGTTAGGTCTTGCTCTCCCCAAAGGCTGAGAACAGAGCAAGCTTCAGTTTAAACTGAAGAGGCAGAGAATTTTAGCTGTGAAAATTAGCATGGAGAGAAATTGAGGGGGCTGAAAACAAAGTGAGCCACTTATGCTCGTTAATTCACTCAACCAATATTTTGCACCTCAAGTATGTGATTATATGTCAGACTTTGTGTGAGGCACTGGAGAGTCAGGTGGTAAAGAAGCAAATGTGAATTACAACCTAACTGGGAGAATGGCATTAGATAGACACCTTGTACCGTATGATATAAGGAAATCGTCATGAAGGTCATCCTCGCTAATTTACCAAGTGCTTACTTCAGGCCAGACACTGTGCTTTACAAGCATTAACTCTATCCTTGCGACAGCCCTGAGATGTAGACGCGATTATTCATTTAACTTGGTCACTGAGGGAAAGTGAGGCACAGGGAGGCAAGTGACTTGTTCAAGATCACATAGAAAGTAAGCAGCGGCCCTGGGATTGAAATCCATCAGTCCAGCTCCTGAAACCATGCTCTAACCATGGTAGACCCTCCCTCACCAGATACTTATTGCATGCATGCATGAATGAATAAAGTAATTGCAAGTAGAGAGATTTTGCAAAGGGGAGCTCTGTATAGCAAAGGACTTTAAACCAATCCGTGTCTGAGAGGGTCTCTGTGTGACTGACGTTTCAGCTGAGTCCTAAGGTAGAACAAGTAGATGGACAGTGGATAGGAGTCGTAGAATATGCAGGTCAGAGAGTCAGCTAAGATCCTGAGCCAGAAGAAACTTTAAAGACCATTTAGCACAGTCCTCTCATTTTATAGATGGGAGTATGGGGGCACAGGTAGGGATGTAGAGAGCTGGGATGATTGCCCGGATTTCCTGGTTTCGGGAAACACCCAGAAGTCATCAGCTGTAGTAAAAATCAACACTTTATTTATTTATTTATTTACTTTTTAAAGTTTATTTATTTATTTGAGAGGGACAGACACGGCGTGAGTAGGGGACAGGGAGAGAGAGAGGGAGAGAGAGAGAATCCCAAGCAAATCTGCACTGCCAGCATAGAGCCTGACGTGGGGCTTGAATTCATGAACTGTGATCATGACCTGAGCTGAAACCAGGACTCGGACGTTTAGCTGACTGAGCCTCCCAGATGCCCCAAAACTTGACATTTCAAAAGAGACCACTTCTCTGTTACACCATTGGGCTATATAGCAAGGCTTCCCAATCTTCCTCCCATCACGGAATGCATAGAAAATAGCAATATGTGGGTGGTAAACGTAGGTCACGTGGAGGCAGCTGCGAGGGCACTGGGTGCGTTAGGTGTCTCCTGCTCAGTCGAGCACATCTGTGACCGTTCCAGCGCTTACCACTGGGGAGAAGATCTAGGCTCTATGACCCACCATGGAGGCGCTGTCCCTTCCATGCTTCCTCCTTGGATCTAGTTGTCCCCTCCCCTCCTCGTCCCATCCCTGGCACCTTCAGTGTGTAGGTCACAGATACCTCTGAAAGTCTGGAGTCTGTACTTGAAAGTTCTCTTTCACCCCAGCTTTGGCTGCAAGTCCAAACTGGTCTTTTTTCTCCAACCAAACCAATGGTCATGCTTTCATCATTCATCTTTTTTTATTGAACAGAAATAATTTCATTGCACTCACAGTAAGTCACGAATGGCTATTATGCTATCCTCCCTCCTAAGAAGGTAAGAAGAGTTAGTTAACAAAAGGGAGTAAATGCTAGGGATCCAAGAGCAACCACGCTTTTGCCTGGGGGGGGGGGGGCCAGCCTCCCTCTACTAACGACCTGAAAATACCTGGGGAACGGATGCCCTTTCTCCCCTAATGCCTGTAGCACAGGCCTCTCCTTTCGGCTCCAGTATGTGATGTGTTTCCATCAACCCATACTAGGTCAACTGCCCAGGATTATGGCTCATGTTTTTCTACCTGGGAATCTGGGTGCTATTCGTGGCACTGAGGTTCTCCTAGTTGCTAGATTGTTACGCAGGGAATGCTTAATGGGACTAGGGGAAAAGATGTGGACAACATGACATTGATCTTTACCCTAGCACCATTGACTATGGATGAGTGTCCAATGAAGATGGAGCCTGTTTGTTTTGTCAGCTCCAAGCTGGGCGGAGATTACCTTCTGTGTGGGAGGGAGAAAGGAACTGTCAAGTGTCTGAGCATAAGAGTAACCAAACTGAAGGACTTAGAAGTGGGCAGTGAATCCAGTAGTGCGCAGGTGGAAACTTCTGGTCTGCTTACAAATTGTTCACTGAGCATGTCTGTGCACCTGTGCTGTATCTGCCCCTCGCCACCCCCATCCCCAAGCTTCTCACTCTCCTAGTCATCACCTTGATGTGGTGCTGCCGATCTCTGATTGATAAAGACACGTCCGACCTTGTCTCTGTCTGTACTTGGATGTGTCAAATGGAGTGCACACAATTCTTCCTGATCGAGCTTTCTCTAGGCAATTAAACGTCCAGGTGACGGCCGCTTAGCAGAAGTATGATTTCTCTTCGTCGTGTGGACCTGGCCAACAGTTATCTCATCGGCAATTTGGGTGCCTTAGGTGCAGGGCAGGGCAGGTTAGTAATTAGTCAACGATTCAGCTCAGCTGCACTTGCATAATGTAAAGTGTGGGGAATCTCTGGCGTGTCTGTCGCACCCGGACAAGGAGGGCTCTGCTGCCTCCATGATTCACTGGCTTACGGTCTGAGGTTGTTACTTACATTCTGGGGGAGGAATATTATGGGTGGTGTCTCAGCTGTTGTTCCTTGAGGCAGACTTCCATGAACGCCTGGAAGAAGAGAAATTGGGGCTGCCTTTAGCAGATGTCACTGTTCCAGTTTCTGGAGGGCCATTTCATGGGGGCATTCAGATGTATCGTTAGCTTCTATCTTCTCGTACAAGTGAATTATCTGGATTATTTAAAATCAGATGTCACCTTCATCAGTTTTAGTAAATGCCTCAGTTACTACCTGGGTGTGTGTGTAATCACTGCTTTAATGGGTGTCCTTTCAAGTCATACAGTGACGTCTGGAGAGGAGGCTTTTCTCTCCCTCCTTCCCCCTCCTTTCTTCCTTACGTTCCAACTCACTCTCTCTCTTTCTTTTATATTTCAATGTATCATAGCATAATCCTTTGTGTTCAGCAGGATGAGTTTTCTAGAGTAAGAAACATGTTGCCATTTAATCCTCATAGTGCCTTGGAAGAAGGTAGTATTAGCTTGTGTTCACAAATGGGAGAAGTAAAAGATTGACAAGGAAATGTCTTCCCCATCACTCGACATGTGTTGGGATCAAACTTCTTGTTTGTTGGATTTCTGAGTACATCTAGCATATCTTTTGGCTGTTACCACGTAATAAGCCATCTTAAGGCTCAGGGGGATGAAAACAACAGCTATTATTGTGTTATTGTTATAGCTGTAATATTTAGTATGTTAGTTTTATTCTAGTATTATTATTGCTCAAGGCCCTGCTGGTTAGCCGGAGGATAGCTGGGCTTGGCCGGGCGGCTGTGCTGACGTTGGCTGGCTTGCTGGGTTGCTCTAAGTGGGCTTATACAGATTTGTTCTGCTCTGTGTATCCCTCTTGTTCCTCTGGGAGCAGCAGGCCGGCCTGGGCAGGTCCTTCATGTATGGCAGCAGAGGTACAAGAGGGCAGGCAGAAACTTGAAAGGCATCCTAAGGCCCAGGCTTGGGACTGGCACACTTTCCCGTCTACTTCGCTCTGTAGACCAACTGGTCAACCTGGCTGAACAGAAATCCAGGGTGCAAGGAGGAGAGAAGAAGTGGGATAGGAATGCAAGCCACCATTCCTAGCGGACAGCAGAGGTACATTTCTTTTTTTTTTTTGGTAGAAGGGTGAAGGAGTGAATATGGAAGGTGCAGAGTCCTAAGCAAAAGAGATGTGTATTACAGCTCATTTTGCATGCAACACACGCACACATACACACACACACACGTACACAACATACGCAATTTGAAATGACAAGGAAATACAAATATTTTAAAAAGCAAACAAATAAATCTTTCTACTCTTTGACTGAACCCCTCAATTCTCCACTCTCCCCACCTCTTGCCTTTATTTTTATGCTTTAATTTTATGCTTTAATTCTTACCTTCTCTTGTTTACTCAATTAAAAAAGAGATTCAACCATGGAAAACTCCATTACTCATCATTTAGTAGGATTTGCTCTGGGAAGGGGTGCATATAATTTGGCAGGCTCATTAACTATTCATTTTTTTAAATTGCCTCCTCCGGATGCTGTTGGTTTAGGTAAATACATCTTTGGTGTTAAAGGTGACCTTGTTCATCACCTTCTAGTCTAAATGAGACTCCTGCTTTATTAAACACTAAGACAGGTCACCTCTGAATAAGCGGTTTTCAGAAAGGTTTGTCACTAGATGAACTAGAAAGATATGATCCCATACCAACCAGTTCTTTTGGGTTGTGGAAGGAACATTTATTTAAATACGTGTTTGCAGGGAAAGGCCCTTGCTCCAAGTACAATGATGTAAGTATTAACCTACAGGCAAATTTGAATAAAAAGAAGTCTACTGAAGGGGAGGATTAAGTGAAATTTCTTAAACAGATTTTTAAGACTGCTGTGAACTCTTTTTGTCTGTCTCGAGTAAGTGTGCTACTCCTTAATGAGATTATTTTGATGTTTTCACCAGGTTTGAGTGCAACATATAACAAAGCTCTCTTTCTATTCCCCTTCCCTCCCAAGGAAATGTCTTTCTGTTGGGCTAACAGTTGATAGCCGAATTATTATACCCAATTGTTCTGATTTATACATTCCAGGTCTGCCTGTAGGATTTTATATTCTGCCTGCCTCTGGGCTATGTCGACACCAGGTAACCAGATCAGCTGCCTTTTTTCCTTTGGCCCTTTCTAGCAAATCGGTTGCACTGACTCCGCTGTGACTCTCCATCTTGACCTCGCACATGTTGGCCCTCCGGCCTGGTCACTGAGACCTAGGAAAGTGCCCACTATGCCCCAGATACAGTGCTCCCAATTTGGGATCCCCGAGGAATAGCCTATGATCTCGGAGAAGGGCTCGAATTCCCAGAGTCTCAGGTTTCTTATTGCAAAACAAGAGAGTTGGATGCAATAATCTCTTTTCCAGCTCTCGCGTGCCTGGACGTTTCGTGTGCACACGTCTCTGCGATGGCCCTGACAAGCCAGTTGGGCGTTTCAGGGGGGTTTGGAGGCTTGTCCAGCACCCCGAGCTGTGGAAGCTGGAGGCAGGTTTGGTTTTTGTAGAACGGACGAAAACTTCACCTTAGACCTACTTTAAAGTTACTTTTGCTTTGGTTTTCTTTTGAAGTGACACTTTAGAATACAAGACAGAAGTGAGGCAGTCTGGTGTTGAGACTTTCCGGTCTCTCCTCTTATTACAAGGATGTGTGTCTGAGGTTTGGTGGCCTCAGCAAGGGGGGTGTTCCTTGTGTTTTGTAACTCCGGCTGCTTTAACGGCCCACAACCTATATCTATATGTATGTAAAGATGTGCGCATATGTATATGTGTATGTGCATATAGATATGCGCATGTATATGCATATGTGTACATGTGTATCTGCATGTGTAGACGTGTATACATGTGTATGTATATGTATCGCAATAATTTTGACACTCTAGGAAGCATGTCGTCCATGTGATTTCCTAATTCTAAGCCTGGAAAACTCATGCTGAGCCAGCATTAAGGCAATCTCTCCTATCTCAGACTGATTTCAAGACCAAAGCATTTTAAATTTATATCAAAGAATCTTTCCATCATCTATGGCCTCAGAGACTTCCATTCTCAATGATCCCTGGTCCTCTGGTGCACAATGACCTCAAGAAAACAACCAAAAGTTCCCAATTAGTCATTTGTTGCCCCTTGCCCGGTCATTTCAGAGCCTCTGGGTAACTTACCCATACTGCTTAGTTTAATGCTATCAGCTTTTTCCACAATTGGGCCGAATTCCAGCAGAAAGCAGGCATTCTTTGTCGTGCAGTCGACTTCCTGTGGTGGCTTCCCTCACAGTGGGTGGTGCCTGCCTTTGCTCTCACCCGCGAGGTTTTTCTCTGTGGCGTTTCTACTTCCCGTGTTGATTTTCGGAAAATTATAGTGTTTGCTTTCTTTTGTTTGTAGTGGAGGTTTTCACAATTAATTAGATAACCGTAAATTTTCAGTCTCGGAAATCAAGAAAATGGTCCCAATGGCACGAGACTCTTACAAACATTTAGTCAAAGGAAGCCTCTGGAAAAAAATTAGCTTTACACAAGAGACGTATGGATACTCAACCAAAGTTTGTCCTACCTGCCTTTGTTATTAAGATATTAAAAGATTTCCCATACAAAGATGGGGAAATCTAATAGTGCCAATCCCTAATAAGACTCATATTTTCATAGTGATGGCTTAAGACAAAATACCGGAACTCTGGCCCTTACTAACTCCGGACGGTTTACTTTTAGCTCTTTGTGGCTTACTTTCCTGGTCCGTCAAGTGGGGTTGGTGCTACTCCTGACCTCATAAGGTTCTTGTGGGATGTGTCAACTCATATGAAACATTCAGAATGGTACTGGTGTGTGGGAAGTATGCAGTGTTAGTGATTTTCCTTATTCCTTTTCGGTTTTTGTCTGCTTCCACAGGCACGTTTATTTCATCGTGATCTTAATGTGTGTACGATTTTGTCTCCTGAGATTTTTAGTTTAAACAGATTTGCACAGAGCTTAATTTTAATTAGTTTTGATGATCTTATAAAGTGTCAGCCCGATACAGTGTCCGTTACTACTGGACATTGAGGTTGCCCTCACCTTTCTACAGTTATGTAGCTATGTCTACGATGTGCGGGTTACAATAGTTAATATTCTTTTGCCCGTATTAAATGATACAGCTTTAAAATAGACTTAAGGGACATCTGGGTGGCTCAGTCAGTAAAGCGCCCGACTTCGGCTCAGGTCATGATCTCACGGTTTGTGGGTTTGAGCCCTGCGTTGGACTCTGTGCTGACAGCTCAGAGCCTGGATTTTGCTTTGGATTCTGTGTCTCCCTCTCTCTCTGCCTCTCCTCCACGCTCACTCTGTCTCCCTCTCTCTCAAAAATAAATAAACATTAAAAAAAATTTTAAACGGCCTTAAAATAAATGTTCAGAAGTGGATTACTGCATCAAGGAGAGTAAGTATCTGATGGCTCGTTATCTGCGGTCATGTTGATTTCCAAATGGGTCACACCAGTACCCATGGAAGTTTCGAAGGTTTAACAATGAGGAGGGTTTTGGCAGTTCAGCCACTGGGTCTGATCTTTTAACGATCACCTTGAGAAAGTAGTGAGCCGGGAAATTAGGGACGTCTGCTCCATCCCCCTTCTTGTTGTCTGCTCCCCCACCGGAGACTACCCTGCAGAAAATAGGGATGAGGCAGCTGTCGGTGGGCGGCAGCCCTGGACTCCGGCGTTTTGCCCAGCTGCCTTCCCACGAGCCATTCTGTGGCTGCCTCTTACTTGCTCACTCTCAGTTCCTGAGTGTATCTGCCCAGGCTGTTCTCATGCCTTGAAGGCCTGTTTTTGGATTTTGTGTCCCGGTGTCCTGACTCTACTTTACACCCTATCCCTCCCACTCTCTGTCTCCGATCAAATCCCCACTTGCCTCCAGGAGGCTCCTGTGGTGCAGGGTAAACCATACCCTCAGCTCCCAGGGTGGGGTGGGGAGGGCACGTATAAACTCTTGATTTGTTGCTGGCTTTATGCCCCTGCCTAGCAGGTAATGAAAATGGTCTCCCCCGAGTACAAAGAACAAACACGGGGAAGGGTGCTGTACCCTGAGCTGGGATTGCAGATCCTAGAATCAGCTTCTTAGGTATCATGGAATCAGTCCTCTACAAACGACCTGCAGTTTCTCTAGAATAGCAGCATTATTAAAAACAAAAACAAAAACAAAAACAACACATGTGGAAGAGAAGAACCATTTGGAAATTTCTATTAAAGTTAAGTATAGCAATATGCTATGACCTCGCCATCCAACTCCTGGGTATAAACTTAATAGAGAGGAGTGAAAGGTAAACCAAAAGACAGGTGCTGGAAGATTCATAGCAACGTTATTCATAATACTACAAAGTGGAAACAGCAGAGATGTCCATATGGGGAAATGTGTAAATAAAGTGTAAAATATTCATCCAAAGTAGTACTATTTGTTAATAAGAATGAATAAGCCAAAGCTACATGCAACCTCATGGATGGGTCTTTCAACTCTAATGATGAATGGAAGAAGCCAATCAAAAGTGCGTATTGTATGAATCCATCCACAGTCAGGCCATTGACTCCGAGTAATGTGAGAGAATGAGCACTGTTCTGGCAATGTTCTATTTCTTGATCTGGACGCTGGAAGAGAAAATTCATTGAGCTCTCTGCTTACGATTGGTGCACTTTCTCTGCAAATATAATTGCCAAATGGTATTCTATTTTTTATTTTTTTTTAATTTATTTATTTTTTAAAATTTACATCCATGTTAATTAACATATAGTACAACAATGATTTCAGGAGGAGATTCCTTAATGCCCCTTACCCATTTAGCCCAGCCCCCTCTCACAAGCCCTCCAGGAACCCTCTGTTCTCCATTGTTAAGAGTCTCTTATGTTTTTGTTCCCCTCCCTCTTTTTATATTATTTTTGCTTCTCTTCCCTTATGTTCATCTGGCCAAATGGTATTCTAAAACCCAATCTAAGTGATACCTTTCTTGTCCACTGTTTAGAATTATTTTTTAGGATATCTGTATCACCATTGCTTGCTAATTAACATAGAAGGGAATGAGGAGCCATGACATCTCTGTGATTCTTCTGTCTCGGTGTCACCTCTTCCTGGGAGCAGCACTGGGCTTTACGCATCTCCCCCTCCAGTGTCTGGCACTTAGAAATTGATCAATATGTTTAGATCCGCTATTTGCTAAAAAGGGCAAAAAGCCATTTCTGGATTTAAGTAACTAAGGATTTATCCAAATAATTATAGCAAAACAAAACTAGAAATTGCTTCGCAATCTGGTGAATATTAAACAGCCCTGGGAGAGTTGGTTCTCTGGAAGCAGACCAAGTGTTTTCACAACTGTAATAATGAGGATGAGTAAATTGGAAGGGCCAAGTCCCTTGGTCGTGCGTGTCAGGCTGTGGAGGAAGGAGAAGGCTGAGGGGGAGGTTAAGCCTGAGCCCAGGAGGCTGTGGTGAAGGGGCTGGGGTGAACCGCGAGAATGCAGGGCTGGGTGCAGGCCACAGCCAGCCGTGGATAGTCTGGACATTTGTAGCACGAGAAGTGGAAAGTTGAAGCATGGGAGAAATCGAGACTCAGGTTTATATAAGCACAGGGTTGAAATCTAGAGAATCAAATAGCAAGAATATGACCTTAATAAGTACAATCCGGAAACACTTCTGATTGGAGGATCAAGGGGAGACTTATTAAACATTTTGCTATCTGGCAGGCCCTGTGTGATGTAATTTTTAAATACCTCATCTCAGGTAATCCCCATAAAAACCTAATGAGGTAAATATTGTGCCCATTTTACAGATGAGGAGCTGAGGTTTATTCAGCCAGGTACAGTTTATTCAAGATCACATAGTGAGTGGAGGGATCTGGGTTTAATTTGACCTTTCCTAATGCAGAAGTATTGCTTCTTTATTTTTTTTTAATTTTAAGTTTATTGATTTTGAGAGAAAGAGAGAGGGCACAAGTGGGTGAAGGGCAGAGAGAGAGGAATAGAGAATCCCAAGCAGTCCTTGCACTGTCAGCAGAGAGCCTGACATGGGGCTTGAACCCATGAACTGTGAGATCGTGACCTGAGCTGAAACCAAGAGTCAGACATTTAACCAAATGAGCACCTAGGTGTCCCAGAAGTGTTGCTTCTTAACCACCAGTTTTACTGTCCAGATTAAAGAGCAGAGTGATAGTTTTCAGGTGGAAATAATGTGGAGCTCAGACCTGCGAGGCAGGGCCTTTGTGTGATAGAGATTAAAATACTCGAGCAAGGGGGCGCCTGGGTGGGTTAGTCGGCTAAGCGTCCGACTTTCGCTTAGGTCATGATCTCGCGGTTCGTGGGTTCGAGCCCCGCATCGGGCTCTGTGCTGACTGCCAGCTCAGAGCCTGGAGCCTGTTTCAGAGTCTGTCTCCCTCTCTCTCTGATCCTCCCCTGCTCACGCTGTCTCTCTCTTTCCTAGAAATAAGTAAAAAATATTTAAAAAATAAATACTCGAGCAGGTTATCAGGGCAGGAGCGGCAACACAGAGAAAGAAAACAGGAAACGCATCCTCCACGAGGCAATTCTTGAGTATCTCCGCAGCAGGTCCTGGGCTGGGCACCTGGGATGCACAGGTGATAGGTGTGTAGCCCCTGGCCCTCAGGTCCTCAGCAACAATGCAGAGCCCAGTGATTACAGTCAGGGTCAAGGGCCGAGTGGGACTTGAGGCAAGGCTGAGTTAATAGTGATTTTTCTGAGCTGTTCAGCTGGGCCTCTTTGAAAGCCTAGGGTAAAGTGAAACTTCAGGTCGGGGGGTAAGTGGCCTTAGCATGGGAAAAGTAAGTCTTGGAATATGAGAGAGAAAAAGGCTAGTGTAAGGCTATTCTGCTTGCCCAGAATGCATCCCCTGTTCTAGGAAGGGCACCTGGATTTGCTTTTGGAAACTCTTTCTCCCTTGGAAATGATCGTGATGAATCTATCAGTAAATGCACCCCACCCTTACCCAGTAAAGGCGTGATTATGTGATACAATATAAGCTAAATTAAAATCCAAATAGCAGGGGCACCTAGGTGGCTCAGTCAGTTAGGCTCTGACATTGAGTTTTGGCTCAGGTCATGATTTCTAGGTTACACGAGTTTGAGCCCCACATTGGACTCTGGGCTGGCAGCATGGAGCCTGCTTGGGATTCTCTCTCTCTCCCTGTGTCTCTGCCCCTCCTGCACTTAAACTGTGTCTATCTCTCTCAAAATAAATAAATAAACTTTAAAAAAATTAAAAAAAAATCTAAACCGCAAATAGAGAACATTCATGTAGAGTGTAGCAACCTGGAATCTTGCTCTGCTTTTCATATGACATAGAAACCTGTGAGGGTTCTGGTGCCTGTCCCTTCTGAGACCTGTTCTTGGCCTTGTCCTTACAAAACTGCCCCTCAGCTTTGTACGATTTTCCTATTTGTAGGCACGCTAGAGAAGCCTTCTGTTGCTTACAACCCCAGACCCTGACTGATACGAAGGTAATACATATGAAGATAGTGAGGCATCTTTGCTTGGTTCAGAGTTCTTTGTGAGAAAAAGTACTTTCTTCCTCATTTTTCAGTTCAAAGGTTCTGGTTCAATGCTTCGCATGTAGTAAGTGCTCAATAAATGTTGGTTGAACGAATTATTAAATGGATGAATGGATACGAAGTTCAGCTTACATCATTTAGCCAACCAAAGTCACGTTAGGAATGGCTTAAAACTGGTGGCAAATCGGTTGGTGAACTGGTGACAAATCGGTTGGTGAGCCAGCATCTCCAAGCCTTCATGCCAATCATTTTAAGAAAACCAAGACTACTTCCTGTTATGCAAGGAAAACAAAGCACATCTTCATTTTTACGGCAGCCACCATTTCTCTTGAGAGGAATGGGGTTATTGTAACTCCAGCTTAGCTGAAATACGTAAGCCTTACTTATCCGGCACATAAAATTGATAACTTATGCATCTGGGACTGTCTATTTCTTTCCTATTAATCCATTTTAGACTTTTATAAGTCAACTGAGCATTCAGCTTTTGAAAAGTGATTCTGGAAAATTATTTTGCATAAGTACTAGTAAATACTGGCATGTATTCTTGGCAGGGGATGGAAATGTTCCATTTAGTTTCTGGTGTCTCCATGAGCAGAAATAGTGGCTGGAGCACCAGCTGGATAGGAATGGCAGCAAAATACGTGCTGGTCAGTTGTACTTCCTGAATTTCTTTCCAGCCAATGGGGATGATTTATTGTAAAACTTCACAAGGGAGGATCAGGCAGACTAGAGAGATGCATAGACATATATCAATAACTGCAATGACCAGTAGTGGGAAAGTTGTTGGCGCTCTTCTACGTGGCCAGTTACAAGAGTCTAATGATGTCATTAAGTTACATTTGTAGATCCTAAGCGTGGCCAAGCCGGTAATCTTTTTATAAGTTGGAAGCAACAGGATTTTTACAACTACAACGTAATATGGTTGTTGGCAATCTCAGTCTGCTTGATTCTACCACTGGCTATCTCTCTGTGTTGAAGGAATGGAAAATTGTGGCTCTTTAGAAAGTGCCTGACTTTGGGGCGCCTGGGTTGCTCAGTCCGGTAAGCATCCGACTTCGGCTCAGGTCATGATCTCATGGTTCGTGGGTTTGAGTCCCTGTTGCGCTCTGTGCTGACTGACAGCTCAGAGCCTGGAGCCTGTTTCAGATTCTGTGTCTCCCTCTCTCTCTGACCCTCCCCTGCTCATGCTCTCTCCCTCTCTCTCTCTCAGAAATAAATAAAAACATTAAAAAAAAGAGAAAGTGCCTGACTTTTCATGCACTTGAGTGATAAGATAGTCTTTTCAAGCTAACCAGGCACTCTCCTTTAGGAAGAGGGTGTGGGCTAATGGATTAGCAGTATTTGCTTTAGACCAGGTCTTTATCAACATGGTAAATGGAGGGCCAATACAATTAATCTAATAATCACAATGAAAGAAATTTACCTTTGAGTATTTTGTGGCTGGGACTTATTTGAAAATCCAAAACTTGAAAAATTGCTACAGCTCTCCATTTAGGCTTTTGTTAAGTATAAACCTGAACCGATTTAATTATTCGAAGTTTGAAGAAATTAATTTATTTTTCATAATGAGTCCCCTCTGGTCTAAATTATTTTATTTATTGCCCTGCTCTAAAATTAACTAATTTTTCCTATTTCTCAAAATGAGTTGGAGAACCTGGAAATATATATGGGTGCCTAAAGCTGTATAAGAATTGCATGAGGTAGAGAGGCAGGGGGTATCATTTTTGCCAGGAACATGACCCTTATTTGAAATGTATGAAAAGCAAACTAGAAAGTTTTGCTTTGGGTACAGGAATGCTCTGGTTGGATTGTGCCAGGCCTGGCAGGGAGTGGAAGACAGTTTTGGGTCCAATAAAGGGAGATCTAAGATGCCTCTTGAGGTGGTGGGCCAGGGCAGGGCTGGGCCCTGAGGAGGACCTCAATGCTGTGGCCATGATAGAGCTGGGGACCTGGTGCTGGGGACAGGTCTGGGCTATTCCCTCAAACACCCCAAATCCGGATAGTCAGACAAATGCCAAAGGATCAATTAGTTTTTTAGGTTGAGGACAGTGAATAAAAGATTGACTTATCAGCCAGGAAGAACAGAAACAGAGAAAGGAGGGACTGGGTGTTAAAGTCTTGAAGAAAGAATGTGGAATCATCAAGTCAGAATCAAGGCAAGGAGGCTGGGTCCCCAAGGAAGCAAGGGTTTGGGGTTAGAGTTTTGTCAGGACTGACTTGTGTCCCCCAAAGATATGTCAAAGTCTTAGCCTTCAGTACCTGTGAATGTGACCTCATTTGGAAATAGAGTCTTTCCGCATGTAGTCAAGTTAAGATGAGGCCAATAAGGTGCCTCCTAATCCAACATGACTGGTGTCCTCATAATAAGAGAAAAATGCCAATAGAGACAGAGATCTAGAGAATGCCATGTGACCAGAGAAGCATAGGTTGGAATGAGGCAGCCATACATAAGTCAAAGGATGCTTAGGGTGGACAGTCACCCCCAGAAGCTAGGAAGATGAATGGTAAGATTCTGCCCAGAGTCTCAGAAAAAAATGACCCCACTGACACCTTGATTTTGGACTTTCGCCTTCCGGAGCTGTGAGAGAACACACTCACTCCTGTTGTTTTAGGCCAACCAGTTTATGGTACTTTGTTATGGCCACCGTAGGAAACGAGTACAAGTCCTTTCATGTTTCTAATTCTTCTGGTCTTCAGTCATGGTCAGGTCTCATGAATTCCCCAGATGGGGGCAAACTGGGACTCTCGACAGAAGTGAGAATGGGGAGAAGAGTGAGGAACAAGGTAGTTCTTATCCATGTTAATGGGTCAGTAACCTGACCCACCTTGCCTCCGCCTGTGGAGTGATGACTGTGGGTGGGCAAAGTGCTCCTACCCTCAAAGTCTGAATAGGAGCAGCATGGTGGAGTAACTGAATGTATAAATCAGCTCTACTTTTCTCTCATTACATTCTTGCCCACATCACCTTATGTTATCCCATACGGCAAAGGAGAGAGGCAGAGAGCTCAATATGCCCGTCCAGAAGCACAACAAAACCCCAAAGCTTCAAGGAGTTCACGTGGCACCAGAGAAATCCATAGAATCCACCCTTGATTGTCTAGTTGAGGAAGCAAGCACAAGAATTGAAGCCAACTGGGCACCGTGGGGTTGGAAGTATTGGGAGCAGTGCTGAACTGGAAAGTATTGCAATAGGACCTCGTGCTTTAGGAAACTACTTCTTCCTCCCATTTCTCCCCACCCCATACACACACACACACACACACACACACACACCAGCTGGCTGGTCTGTGAGATGAGCAGTGTCCCGATGCAGATAATCTGGGAGGACTCTGGACCGAGGCCATCTCTCAGTTCCTAAACTGGCATTGGTGGTGGCACTGAAGGAAGTCCTAGAGCTCTGGCTCATCTCCGAGGATCTCAGCCCATGGCTTTGCTGATCAGGGCCCCACAGCTGTCCCCAAGCTGACTTGGGGCCAGCAAGTCTCTTGCCAGGGGCACCCTCGGGGGCCCTGTCTTCAGTCTTTGGCCACTTTCTCCTCTTTCTCCTGGATACCTTCTCCTCTGGGTGCTGCCTGCTTGCCTCTGCTCCACAGTGACCAACACATCCTTGTCTTTCTGGGGTCTTATTTCCGCAGACCAGCTACGACGAGGAGGAGCCTCACACGGTCTCTTTCCTTCCTTGGCTGCTTCCCGAGATTTTCCTTCAAGCCTCACCTCCGCCCCACACCCAGAAGTTTCTTTTCTTCTTTGTTTTTGTTTATTTGTTTGTTTTTCCCTGCTAACCATCACCATGGAAAGACAAGGCTACAAAAGATAAAAATCATGAACAAAGTTGCAAAAACTCACAACAGGCTGTTGGCCCAAGAATGTTTACTCCTTTTGTTTCTTTCCCATGGGAGTCTGTGACTGCAGTTCCTGAGGCCTAGGCACGCACGTCTCTGCGATGACTTGTGCCAACTCTTACTCCTCCATCCCTGAGAGTGAAGTTTAATTGCTCCCACATTCTCTTTAATGAAGGAAAGAACACATGATATGATCTTGATAATTTGCTTGACAAAATGTTGCAGATTCATTAGCGCCATTACCACCGAGTGCTTAAACCAGGTCTTGAAAAAAATAGTAAGGTTTTCAAAGCATCCTCGGAGTCAAGCTGCGGGACTGTCTCACCTCGCTTGGACCCTAGCAAATGTCCCTCATTTTGAAGAAAATAAAGATAAAATGCCCCAAGAATGTGGAATGACAGAAGGACAAGTGTTCCCTGATTCCACGTGTATGAGGCACCCAGAGGAGCCAAATTCCTAGAGATAGAAAATAGAACAGTGGTTTTTAGTTTGAGTGGGAGACAGGAATAGGGAGTTATTGTTAAATGGGTGTTTCAGTTTGGGATGATGAAAAGTTCTGGAGGCGGATATTAGGGATGGAGGCAGAAGAAGGTGAATGCACTTATTGCCACTGAACTGTACTCCTAAAAATGTTTTAAATGATCATTTAAAAAATTCATTTATTTATTTTTAGAAAGAGAGAGAGACAGACAGACAGACAGAGTGTGAGTCGGGGGAAGGGCAGAGAGATGGAGACACAGAATCCAAAGCAGGCTCCAGGCTCTGAGCTGTCAGCACAGGGGCCGATGAAGAGCTGGAACTCATGAACTGTGAGATCACGACCTGAGCCATAGTTAGACGCTTAAACGATGGAGCCACCCAGGCGCCCCTAACTGATACGTTTTCTGTTATCTATATTTTGATACACACACGCATACACACACTTAAAATGCATGGTCTAAAATGAGAGTAGAATGCAGAATAGTGTAAGGTGCCCAGGGCAGGTCCTGCAAGCAGCCATTCGTGGACTTCTTTGTGTCTGCCAGCCTTTCTCAGTGAAGTCATCTGAAATCCAGACGACTCGGAGATAGTGTGGCTTGGTGAAAGCGATATTCCACAGACCTCTTAACAAGCGTTCTGTAGCTGTGAATCTGCACCATGAAATCTGCGGGCTTCTCGTATTAAAAGGGAAAAAATGGTAACACAATACCACTCACCAACGAATGCAGAAGGAACATTCTGGTTTTCTTTGGCTTCTCACAGCCAGCAAAAAGATTCTTTATTTGTAATGCAAATACAAGAAAACAGAGAGGATTCTTGAGTCCCTTTTGAACTTTTCTTTTGAAACTAACATTTTCCTGGAGAGATTTATTAAATTCTTAGAAACTGCCAAGCAGCTACTTCTCATATAATAGAATTTTGCCTCAATGAAGATGCTTAAATACTTTGGCTTTCAAGAATAACCTGTGAAAAAATGTGAATATACTTTCTCCCATTAACATTGAGGTCTATGTCACATGAGAGTACTTTCTGAGAATATTAACATTATAATATCATCTTGAAATTTTTCATTAAGAAAAAGTCATTCTTCATATACCTAGAGCAATTAATTATTAAACACTACAATAAGCTATTCCAACCTTATTCAAATAAGTTCTGAAAATACCAATGTAATGTTAACTGATTCTGGAGAGTTCCCCAGGATTTCAGAGAATGTGCAGACTCTTTAGAATTCTGGTTTATTGAGTGAGACATGGTTCAAGTCAGCCAGAATTGCTTTATAACCTTGTCCTGTGACTCATTCGCTTATATGAATGTGGACAAGCCACTTTACGTTCCTAAGCCTCAGTTTTCCAATCTGGAAAGTGGGGCAGAGGATCATTCATATCCAGTGGAATTGGCAAGAAATAAAGTGACATATGAGACCCCAAAGGGGAAGAAGTGGCTGGACACTTGCAACTGTTTCCTTTGGCTTTTTGTTTATGTTTTAATTTCTGGGGCATATATAGGGCTTCCTCGGGCTTTGTCTGAACAAAAATGAATTCTTTGGAAATCACCGTGTATACAATGTATACAAAGTGCTTAATACAGTGCTAGGGACATAGAAGACCACTAGGAGTGGCAGATTAATTTTTTCCATAGCCAATTCATTCATTCAGCCATTTATTTATTTATTTATCAAAGCAAACATTTATTGAAAGCCTCCTCTAAGCCAAGAGCTCTTGTAGTGGCTAGGGAGGAGATAGACAAAGGTCTTGCCCCGATGGGGATTCCATTCTCGTCAGGGGAGATAGGTAATAAAAAGAGAAACAAAAAATTTAGTGAGTTATCAGTGCTGCAAAACAAATAATTCTGATGATGGCATAGAGAATAATGGAAGAGAAATCAGGCTTATTCTTCAGTAGTTATTTAGCTTGGGTAGGGGATTCCTCCCTGAGGATTTGACATATGAATGGAGACCAGGACAATGTGAAGTCAGACATGTAAAGATGGGGAAGACTGGTACTCTTGGTGCTTAAAAATCCAATTGAAATTAATTTCCAGTCCAGAATTTTAGGGAGACTTTTATGAATTAAATCTGTGGCCAATTCTGCACTCCCAGTTCCTTAGGCTCTGGGGCCTCGGGTCTGACTCAAAGTGCTGGGTGTGGGCTGTGTACTCGTGAGCCCACTGTCCCTAAAATATCGACGAAGTTGCCAGCTCCCCACTCAGTGCTATGGTAGCATCCATTTTGGGGGCCGCTGGAATGCATGCTTGAGCTTTGGGAGGTCTGTAGACGTGGTTCTTGAAATAAGAACATGAAATGATACTGTGACTGATGTTAGCAGAGGGAACCCTGCTTTTTCTTTATTTCCTTCTGCCCACGCAGGATGCCCAGGCTTCGGTGCATTAGAGACAAAGGGAGGGGCCAAAATCAATGAATGGGCAGACAGTGTTGGCAAAGCCAAGGGCCAAAGCAAAGTGAGAGAGTTGATGCAGCAGCAGGTCAGAAACAGGAAAAGCAAGCAACCGAGGGAGGCCAAAGCTGGGTGGGGGAAATGAAGGGGGTGGATGGATTCTCTGAGCTGTAGTCACAGCTATACATCTTCTAAATAAGGCATCTGTTGCCTTGGTCTTGGGCAGGGATGTTGGCTGGTTTGGTCACTGAATGGAGCTGTTTGTGAGGAAAGTCTTGGGTCTCTACCAAATTAGACTCTGAATCATCAAAGGGAAGGAGGAGGATGGGGTGAAAGTGTTTACCTCTTGGGTGTGTAAAGCCTCTGGGGAATAGTGCAAGTAATTCAAAGAGTATTAACTGAATGTACACTATTTGCCAGATTATGCTAGACATTATGGGGATACATTTTGGGGTACTCTACAAAAGTAATGGAATCCCATAACTTCAGAGATTTAAAAGGCCTTATGGTTTACATTGGTTCTTGGAATCCCTCTCTGGAAGAATTCTAGAGTAGCTTCCACCACTTAATTGTGGTATAAGCCATGAAGATATTACTTGACTCCTCAGAAATGATTTCTTCCTCTGAAAATAATAAATAATCCCAGTCTGATAGTGGATCTGTAGGTAGGCCTTTACAAATGCAAGGTTTTGTTTGTTGTGGTTAAGGTAAGAGTATAAAAGAGACTATGGGACGAATGATCCTGGTGGACAGTACAGCATACGTGTGGCCACCAGGTCAGATCTTCATTGGTAACAGGGTTCTGGTGAAGTTGAGTCTCACTCACATTTGGAAATTTGGAGTCCTCAGATGTTCATGGGTGTTCATGGACTGAGTGTTATTATTGAGTTCAGAATGATCAGGCCCAGAGGGATTGATCCTTTCAAATGCAAAAGAGACTAATACAACCCTGACCCTAGTGGTTTATTCCAATGCCCTTCCAGCACCTGCTAAGATCCCTTGATTCTATGATAATCTTCATTCTTCGATCTAATGGATTTTACCTCTAGCCTACTTTTGGATTAAAACATACAATTCACCTTTTGCATTTTTTAGCTTTGGGAGCTTTACGTTCATCCCTTCTTTTTGATTGTGGAGAAAAGAGACAAACATGTTAAGTAATTCTTATGCTTCAGGGGTGTGGAGAAGCGAGCAGGGAGGAGACCTCGCATGTGTTTGTTTTACCACTTCTTGGGGAGGCCTGGTAAAAGAAACTAATTTTAGACCTCTTTTACTAGTCATTGTTCCCCCATTAAGTGGCTTCAGAAAAAATGCCCTTACACAGCCTTGATTCAGACATTTATAAGGTGTTGGTACATTTTTTTAAAGAATACAATTGGAGAAATAAACGTGGCTTGCCTGTTAATACTAATATTCGACTCTTGGTGTACTAATTTGTATAAACTCCTTCATCTACCCTTGTTGCCATTTGGATGCCTACCTGCCCCCAGCACTCATGTTTCTCCATTGATCAAGAGGGAAAAATAAAATCCCCAAAATGTACCAGTTACTTCTTTACTATAGAAAATGTGCATAGGAATCCCCAGAGAAACAGAAATGAACTACTAAAATGCTACAAACATGAAGCTAGATTTTCCTTCATTTGCCCCAGGAAACACAAGAGACTCCTTCGTTTGCTAATTTAATAGTATGCCAGAGGTCTGTGGCTATGTGCATATCCAGGGACTCGTTGCCTTTTCAGAGTGAGTTTCCAGCTGACCTGGTTTTGGATGAGACATTTTAAGGGAAGAGCGGCAGTCAGGAGAGTGACCTTTGCAGATCTCGTCCTACCAAGAATGTCCTTCCCAGTGGGCTTTGAAGAATCATGTTGGCAATATGAGTCTCCCTTATTGTCACTTTGACGACCACCTAATACTATTCTCTTTCACACGTCAACCGTAATTACTATTAACAACAACTAGGTTATACAACATCAATAGTCCATAATGGTCTGCAAAACACCCTTACATTTTAAATGAATCTTATCTAATTATTTGAAGACTCTGGAAAGTAGAAATGATCATCATCTTCTCTTCAGATGAGGAGGTCCAGAGAGGTTCAGCAATTTTTCCAAGGTTACATGGCAGGTCAGAAAAAGAGCTACACTGAGGGGCGCCTGGGTGGCTTAGTCAGTTAAGTGTCCGACTTTCGCTTAGGTNATTTTTCTGACTATGGGCTATCCTTTTTT
Source organism: Crocuta crocuta (assembly GCF_008692635.1). Classification (NCBI taxonomy): domain Eukaryota; kingdom Metazoa; phylum Chordata; class Mammalia; order Carnivora; family Hyaenidae; genus Crocuta; species Crocuta crocuta. The sequence continues at coordinate 5,642,442 of NW_027536464.1, forward strand.
GGTCACATTTCGTCTGCTGGGGGGAGGTGAAAACACACTTTTTAACATATATATACCACTTAAAGGAAACTTAATCCAAATTTGCAGAAAAGATACATTGCGGTATTAATCACTTTACAAAAAGTTCACAACAAAGTTTTTTGAACTGTTGGGATCTCCAATGTAGTTAAAAACTGACCTAATTTACAAGCCACTGTTCATATCACTTTAGGAAAGGCAACTCCAGGGTGAAGCTCTGTAGGTATACACAAGGGGGCTAAAGATTGGGAAAGGGAAGCCATTCTTGTTTTCTTTAATGGCAAAAAAACTGCCAGATCTCGAAATAACCTTTGGGTGGTGCCCTTTGACAAGTCCCCTTCTTGTAGGGGGTGTGGTCTACATTCAAGACAAAAATTATTTAATTGCCTCGATGCTGAGCACTTCAATACTCCGAGGAGTTGTTTATCTTGTTTTAGGGATGATGGGAAAATTCAGTAAGGATTTGAGCCTTTTCATTGTTGCTGCTGCTAATGCTACCTTTTGAATGTCGATAAAAGAAAGCATTTCAATTGCTCAAGTTGGATTGGATCAGAGAAGACATTTAAAAAAATCAGACAAAATCATTCTATTAACAAGATTAGTCCAGAGGTTGATGACTAAAGAAAACAGAAAAAACCTAAAAGGAAAGACCAAAAGAGCTTTCATTTAGAGTAAGCCCATCTTATTAAAAGCTCAACCCTGTGGTCTTGCTTACACAGTCACATCAGTGAAATTGGCTGCTTGCAGGGTGTGATTAAAGCCATGTCCATACAATAGCAAAATACCAAGTTGAAAAGTGAAAAAAGATTCCATTAATAAACTGTTTTGTGTTTTCCTTAAAAGATGTTGAACAACTGGTTTTGTAGCATTTTCCTCATTAAACTGACTCAACCAACCAGTTGGTCTGGTATCACAGGGATGTGGTCCTCGAAATCTTTTGGAAGGTTTTTTTCTCTTTCCTTTTAAATGTTCATTTGTAGATTTTTTTTTTTTTTTTAATGCCTGGCCCTTACCTGCAATTCTACAACAATCCCTAGGATTTATGAGAACACCATCCCGAAGTTTCTGTAAATTTCTGGAGAGTTTAATTAAACTCACCCCAAGTGTCCTGAAACAACTTTATTCACTGGTTATCACAATTTCTTCATTTCTCAGTTTTTGCTTAAATGGACCCCATCTGTGTGCTTGAGGATCAAGGTGGGTGGGAAATCCAATTATGTCAATATTTTATTTTCAGAAAAATAGCAGGCAGTAGGGTCCACGGAGACCCATTACATTTTCAGAGTTCAGTACGATTGTGTGTTGTTAAATAAACCATTGGCGTATAATCAACGGCCATTTATTTTAGTGCGGAATGATCTGTTATGGTAGATAGAAACCATTCGATAGCATCGACAAACAGATAGTTCATAGCCTTAAATTAGTTAGCCTATTTTTGTAATGAATAGAGACTTAATTCGAGTTTCCTCATCCTGGGAACAGGAAACAAAATTATATCATACAGTGAGTAACGGTTTGAAAAATTTTAATTTAGTTTGGCACCGCGGGTTCTTCTAATTACTGCTGACTCTTCACACAGTAGAGACAGTGACCCCAAGCCCAGGAGCAAAACAGCTGCTTCTCACCTGCAGACTCATTATCGAACTAATTATTCTTCAAATAATTTTATAATATTCACACTGAACCTAATTCCAGACCTATAAACGTAGGCTTAAGTCATTTATAGTGTGCTCTTCCGAGCATTCTCGCATCCCCCACCCAACGCCCAAACTTTCCCACACCCTGTGTTGGAGACCTTGCATTCTCCAGCTACCTGGGAGGGGAATTTCTTCTGTTTTGAAAAAAAAGCAATTTGGTGAGACTGGGTGGCTCAGTTGGTTAAGCATCCTACTTTGGCTCAGGCCATGATCTCACGGTTTGTGACTTTGAGCCCCGCATCAGGCTCTATGCTGACAGCTCAGAGCCTGGAGCCTGTTTCAGATTCTGTGTCTCACTCTCTGTCTCTTAAAAATAAATAAATGTTAAAAAAAAAAAAGTAGATTCTCAATTCCACCCCATACTTACTGGAATTTTAAGCCAGGAAGGAATTCAGGGTACTTTTGAATTTTATGGTTAAAATAAAGCTTTGCTTTTCCTAATCTCTAATTGAAATATATCATTTTATTCAGTTACAATGATAGGCAAAAAACTGCAACAGTATTAGCAATACCTGTGACTTGTCACCAATGGAAGTCACAGCTATTTTTATATTATGATGTTTATGTATATCTTGAAATGTCTCTTATGCCCCTTATTCCTTAAAAATCATGGTAATGATGAGACAAACAACTAGAGCTTATTACTTAATACAGTAATAAAGAAGCTGACGTTTGCTTCTTTAATATTTTGATAGCTGCATCCTAGCTGAAATGGACTTTCTTTATAACTTCATGTATGTTACTTTATATATTTAAAAACATTTTTCTGTGATGATATCCACAGACCTTGCCTGCCAAAGGGATTGATGTCACATATAAGGGTTGTGGACTGGAGCTGAGACCTGGCCGATAGGCAGATCCACTCTTCAGTGATCAAGAGAAAGAAAGTTCCAGGCTGAGGGAAGAGCTGGAGCAAAAGTTCTTCGGTCTGAGAGACCTGAGGGTTTAAAGAACAGAAGAAAGCCAGTGAGATTAGAAGTAGCAGGTATGGGAAAAGAAGAAGTAGACGAGTTGGTGAAGTAAGCAAGGTTGGGGTAGGAGTGCTGGTGTTACTCTGACTGGAAGCAATTAGGGGTTTCTATCAGGGAAGAATATGATTATGGTTGTGGAGTGAAAAGTTTATTTGGGGGACAATGTTTTCCTTATAAAAATTTTCACAAAATCCTGGGCATAAGTAGAATTACAAAAGGGAACCATGATACTAGATATAGTTACCACAATATATCTTAAAATTGTTATATAAAAATACATGTGTTTTACTGTGCGTTTTCTTATCTGATGACCACTGGGTAATGTATAGAATTGTTGCATCATTATACTGTATACCTGAAGTTAATATAACACTGAATGTTAATTGTATTTCAATAAAATAATAATTTCAGTGAATTAAAAATAAAAGTGGGTAAACTAATAGTGTTTTATTAACACATTAAATAATAAGATCTAGTGGTGGATGTTACAATTCCTATGGAGCAAGAAGAATGGAAGCAGAAAATAGAAGAATCAAGTTGGAAGATTCACACTTTCTAACTTCAAAGCTCACTACAGAGCTATAAGAGTAAGATAGTGTGGTGCTGGACCAAGGATAGACATATAGGTGATAGGATTTGGGGTCCACAATTAAACCCCTATATCTGCTGTTAATTCATTTTCATCAAGGGTGGTGAAATCATTTAATGGGGAAAGAATGGCCATGTTGACAAACAAAGCTGAGACAATTGAATACCCATATGCTTAAGAAAAATGAAGTTGGATCTCTACCTCACACCAAACACAATTAAGTGAAAATTAACTGAAAATGGATCATAGACCTCAACCTAAAAGCTAGAATTATGAAGCAGTAGAAAGGATAAGAGTAAATTTTCATGACTTTGTGTGAGGTGAAGATTTTTTAAATATGACAGCAAAAGTACAAGCGACAAAAAATATTAGATTTCATCAAGATTAAACTTGTATGTTGTAAATGATGCCACCAAAAGTGAATAGACAACCCACACAATGGGGAAAAATTTTGCAAATCATATATCTGGTTAGGGATGAGCTCCAGATTTAGAGAGAACTCTTACAACTCAATATCAACGAGACAGAAAACCCAATTTAAAAATGGGCAAAGGATTTGAATAGGTATTTCTCCAAAAGAGGTATATAAATCATCAATAAGCACATAAAAAGATGTTCTACATCTCTAGCCACAAGGAAAACACAGATCAAAATCATAGTAGGATACTACTTCACACTAGGATGGCTAAAATCAAAATGACAGAGACACAAGGGTCATTAAGAATGTGAAGAAATTGGGGGCACCTGGGTGGCTCAGTAGGTTAAGTGTCAGACTTTGGCTCAGGTCTTGATCTCACAGTTTGTGAGTTTGAGCCCCGTGTTGGGCTCTGTGCTGACAGCTCAGAGCCTGGAGTCTGCTTCAGATTTTGTGTCTCCCACTCTCTCTGCCCCTCTCTTGTTCGTGCTCTGTCTGTCTCTCTCTCAAAAACAAATAAACATTAAAAAGTTTAAGAAAAAAAAGAATGTGGAGAAATTGGAACCCTCCTATACTGTGGATTGGGAATATAAAATGTTGCAGCCTTCTTGGAAAAAGATATTTTGGTAGTTCCTCAAAATGTGAAAGAGAATTGCCATGTGATCTAGCATTTCCATTCTAGGTAGCTACTCAAGATAAATGAAAGCTTTTGTCTACACAAAAACTTGTACACAAATATCCATCATGGCATCATTCATAATTGCCAAAAAGTGACAACAAGCTAAATGGTTGACCTGTGAACAGCACAATGTGACACATCCATACAACAGAAGGTCACTGAGCAATACAAAGGAATCAAGTACTGACGCATGCTACAACTTAGAGGCACCTTAAAGACATGATGGTACGTTGGTTGTGTGATTCCACTTGTAGGACAGACAGAAAGTAGATTAAGGATTACCTTGGACTAGAAGGGTACGAGTGGCTTCAGATGGGTACAGGACTTCTTTTGGAGGTGATGAAAATGTTCTAATATTAGATTGTAGTTATGGCTACAGAACTCTGTGAACATACTAACTACCATTGAATTATACACTTTCACTGAGAGAATTCTATGGACTGTGTATCTATTTATATCTCAATAAAACTGTTGAAAAGGAAAAGAGTAAAACCAGAGATACCACAAGCTAGAAGTTTCTACAATAGTCCATGCGAGAGAAGAGAGTGGCTTGAGTTGGAGGGCAAGTATGGAGATGGAGAGTAGTGGACTGTGTTTTGGTAGTAGAGCTGTTAAGAATTGCTGGTAGAGTGGATGGGGGTAGTGGGAGAAAGAGAAATCTTAGAGGTGAAGTAGGTGTGGTTATCCTTGAGTGGTCCTGTTCTGCTCTGAACGTCTATCATTCTACAACCGAATGGTCTATTAAAGCATCCAGCTGGGTTATTTAGGCTGAGCTGGCTGGCTCATGCCACAGAGAACTCACGAGATCAAACTGCAGTTATATACCTGATGGCTGGTGCAGTATTTACTTTGTTACAAAACAAAGGGAAGTGTCCCAGCTTCAGTAAGAATGATATCTCTGAATTTTCTCTTCAATTCTGAAAAAGTTGGCTATTTGCAGGGGTTTTGAAGAGTAATAACCACTTTAGTGCAAAATGTTCCTATATAGGTCAGAATCATCTTTCTTCCTCATAAGCATTTCCTCTGAGGGTCGAGGGTCTGCTTTCAAGTTTAAAGCAGCTTTTTAGTGGTATCATCTCTTTTAAAGCTGGATCAGAAGGTGAATGTTCTGGAGAGACTAAAATCACCTGGGTAACCATTATAAAAGACACACACGAATTTAAAGACCACAGCACTACTGAGATAAGAAACTTAGAGCGCAAATTCAACCCAGGCTGAGAACATTTATCCCCACCCCGCACCACCCGTTTTCCTGATGAGAAATAAGAACAGATTTTTGAAGAGGAGAAAATTTCACATCCAAAAGGATTTTTTTCCCGCATCAGAATCCAGCCCAACCATTATTACCAAGAGACTTGTGAAATGCATGACCACCTCGAAAGAAGATGCTGGCTTTGCTCAAAGTGATAAATGGACATTCAGGATCCTGGTATTTCAGGAAACTTACGGACACTGTGTATAACCAGGGGACCTGGAGACAGAGCGAACTGCAAGTTCATACGAGAAAAAGTAAAGCTGCCTGGGCTACTGAAGTCTTTTTACTCCCAAGGTAGAGAAACACCAGCAAAGCAAAAGAGTAAAGTTCCTTTGGAGCTGGACTATCCCCTGGTGTTTGACTCGTGGGAGGGCAGGCTTGAAGGCAGGAAGGAAGTACAGTCTCCCCTTATAGACTAGGGTGCCCAGTCTCTTAATCAACAAAAGGTAGTGCAGCCTATTGGTTGGGAGTATTAGCTCTTTGACCAGAATCCCAAGTTCATTGTTTGTGATTCACACGTCAGAAGGCCAATTACACAGCTGCTCTGTACTTTCAACCTGTACCTTAAAATACAAACAGTACTTCCTAACTCCTAGGGTTGCTTTGAGGATTAAATGAGTTTATATGTGTATAAAATTCTTAGAACAGTGCCTTGGTGCATAGTACATGTTCAGTAAATTTTAACTATTATCCTATTGAGTGCCTCTTATGTGTCAGGGAATGTACTAGATTCTGGAGATGCAGCAGTAGACAAGACAGAAAAGATCCCAGTACTTACAGAGCTTATAGTTGACTGGTGTGTTACTTGCATCCTCATGGCATATGTGTGTGGTCCAGAGGCAAGAGATACTGTTCCAGAACTGTCCCAACTTCCACCTCACCTGTGATGACAGGGACTTTATTTATGACAAAGTCTGAAGGTATGTACATAAAAGACCAAAGGTGATACTTCCATGTGGGCAGAATCATGGGCTGCTGAATGAATCCCTGTTACTGGTGGGAATGGTGAGGGGTGGAAAGAAGCCTGGAAATCACTGATTCGAACCTCAGGAGCTGCTGAGTGGGCCAAGATCTTTGTTCCTGGCTTGGGAGTGGCTATCCTAGGAAAGGAAAGGGAGTGAATTGAGAGGCAGGTTTTTCCAAAGGGGATCATAGTTGTGGCGATGTTGGGTTTTCTCCTTTCTCAGTCCAACTGTTGCTTTCTCTTTCAACCTCCACTGGGACGGGGAGTTAGCACCCCAATGCGTTATTAGTATTTTGCCATAAGAGGGGATTAGTATTAGCAAGAAGGAGGTTTAATGGACTGGTGAACCACGAAGACCTCTGAAGGGCTGAGTTAGTCCTAATGGTGAAGAATCCATCCAGTATGGAGCTCGGGGTGATACTTTCCATGAACTTGACCAATAGCCCTCTGCTCAAGGAACTGAAATGTCACTTAATGGATAAAGTAATTTTTTTCCCACCCTTCTCTAGACTTCATGCATATTTTAAATGAAATACTGATATGACAACTTTCTTTAAGAGAGTATCCTTATTTTCACACCCCTGTTATGTTTGGGGATGGATGGAGCGTTAATTCAAATCTTGAGTGAAATTCTAATAGCTGCAACCTACTATCTTCTGCCAGTCTTGATCTAGGAGTTGAGTCAATTACCTGTGATTATTTTCCACTCCCTGAGGAGCTAAAATCTAATTTGTGGGGAGTACTTAAAACAAACCCATTTCTATATAAAATATGCATTGACTGTGAAATAGTCCAATGTATGTGTATATATGAGCCCTTATCTTGCTTCCCTAGATACTAAAAACTCACTTTTCTTTTTTTTTAATGTTTTATTATTTCTGAGAGAGAGAGAGAGAGGGAGAGAGAGGCAGCATGAGCAGGGGAGGGTCAGAGAGAGAGGGAGACACAGAATCTGAAACAGGCTCCAGGCTCTGAGCTTGCTGTCAGCACAGAGTCTGACACAGGGCTCAAACCCATGAACTCTGAGATCATGACCTGAGCTGAAGTAGGTCACTTAACCAACTGAGCCACACAGGCACCCCCAAAATTCACCTTTCTGAAACATTGGTTTATCCTATTATATAATGGGAAGCAGAAAATTGCCTTAAAGTTCAGTAGTCAGGAGACTGTTGGGTTCACTGTTACTCATTATAGGGCCTTGGATATATTCTGTAACCGTTTGAGACTCCATTTCCTCATCTGAAAAATGGGGCTTTTAATACCTAACTTACAAGATTTTTTATGAGAAACATAAGATATGTTTATTGTATTTTATTAAAAAAACTTTAATGTATATTTTTGAGAGAGAGAGAGAGAGAGAGAGTATGAGCAGGGGAAGGGCAGAGAGAGAAGGAGACACAGAATCTGAAGCAGGATCCAGGCTCTGAGCTGTCAACACAGAGCCTGATGCGGGGCTCCAACCCACAAACTGTGAGATCATGACCTGAGCCGAAGTCGGATGCTTAACCCACTGAGCCACCCAGACACCCTATTTTATTTTAATTTTTAAAGTTGATTTATTTATTTGAGAGAGAGGAAGAGAGAGAATTTTTCAAGCGGCTCTGCACTGTCAGCACAGAGCCAAATGCGGGGCTAGAACTCATGAACCACGAGGTCATGACTTGAGCTGAAGTCAACTGCTTACCCGACTGAGCCACCCATGTGCCCCAAGATGTGTTTAAACCTGGTAAAACTTGGTAAACTCTGAAGGACCACACAATGTGGAGACACAATCTCACACCCCTCCTGTCCCAGCACTGTGGCTGTTCCGCAGGCACTCCATCCCGGCAGGCCAAATTGAATTATTAGCATAAGCTGGCTCAAGTAACTTTCTTGTTTGTTTCTTTCCTCTATTTTGCCTCTTTCAGAAGCTACCACTCTACAGTGTGGCCCAAGTGATTCATTGAAATTATAGGTTGTAAATGTGACCATGCTGTTTCACTGATTTAAAAAATCATCAATTACTCCTAATTGTGCATTGAAGAGAATTCAAGCGTTTTACCTGCTTTATATCTCTGACCTCCTTTCTTATTCTCTGGCCTCATACCCTGAGGTCTAATGATACCATCCTGCTTCCATTCTGTACCTGCTCCCTCTGTCCCCACCCTGACACCAACCTCATTCGATTTAATGCTTTGATGCAGTTACTTACACTACTCCCTGTGCCTTAAAGACCGTTCCAGCAGCTGTTTGCCTGGCTAACTTTCATCCTTCCCACTTCAGCTCAACCATCATCCCTTCTAGGCAGCCTTCCCTGAGGCCCAGATCCAGCTAAGAAGCCCATCTGAGTTTCCAAAGTCCCCTAGCCTGGCCCTGTCAGAATGCTGGCCATATAATTGTGAAATGACCTGCTCGCCAGACTCAGACCACCTCAGTGGCAGACATGATGTTTTATGCATCACGGTGTCCCTGGTGCATAGCACAGCGCTTGGTATACAGTAGATACTCAATATGAACGGAGCTGCATTTTCCTTGCAAAGTGTCTCAATTAACAAACAGGCAGACACTGTTCTGATTATCAAAAGCAGAGGAATTTTTAAAAAAATATTCTGTTTATTTTTGAGAGAGAGACAGCATGAGCAGGGGAGGGTCAGAGAGAGAGGGAGACACAGAATCTGAAACAGGCTCCAGGCTCTGAGCTAGCTGTCAGCACAGAGCCCGATGTGGGGCTCGAACCCACGAACTGTGAGATCACGACGTGAGCTGAAGTCAGACGCTTAACCGACTGAGCCACCCAGGAGCTCCAAAAGCAGAGGAATTTTAATACAGGGAATTCATCGTACAGATGATGGACAAGTTGAGAAGCTGAACTGGGGACCTTGAGGCAGGAGGTTGCTACCATTCTAGGAAGGAGGTGGAGTTGGCAGAAACATAGGGTTGGGGCCTCCTGATAGAAGCTAGAGCCAAGCTGGGGAGAGCTGGACCCTCTACTGCCAGATATGATGCCCAGAGTGGAGACAGGAAGAGAGAGGCGGTGGCTTCTCCCTGCCCTCTGGCCTACATTCTCCTGCCATCTGCTCTCATTGGCTGCATGCAGCTGGCAGTCAGCCTCGGGAAGCAACCAGTGGAGGGCAGCCTCCTTGCCACACACAGCGGAGCAGGGAAGGGTGACAAAGGGATCTGAGGGTGAGCAGTCCTGTGGATGACCTCATTCTGCAAAGCAGTCAGAAGTAGAAAGTAAAATTACCGTGTACGTCATCATTGTTTGAATTAGTATTTACTTCGTGAAGTTTTCCGTGACTTTTTTTTTTTTTTTTTTTTGGCTGTAACACAAGATGATGGTGACCTGCCGATCACATCACCGTGAGTGTCACGAATGTGCCCAGGGTTATTAGCCATTGTCAGTGCATACCTCTTCTCTCCTGTGACTCCAGAAGGACATTGGGATTCACAGAGTGGCACTGTTAGGAGAGACAGAAAAGAGTAAATCAGTGCAGGTTAATTACCTGTGACAGAGACTCATTCCATAACCAACCCACTGTCTCGATTTCCTCCCATAGTCAGATTGAGAACCACAAGGCTTGGTTAGGATGTTCTAACTGTGTGTGCAAGTGGGGCCAGGCTATGTCTAAAAATTAGAGTGAAAAATTGAAGGAGGATTCCAGAGAATGTGAGAAGGGCTTTTGCCTCCAGTGTTTGTTAATGGATAATTGCATTAAATGTGAACTTCAACTTGTTGGTATAGACATCATCTATACTGTACCACAGAGATAAAAAATTTTAAGAGAATAAAATGTTGTGCTGAAGTCATATTCTATGAATAGTTCAGCCTATAAGGATATAATATGTTATTCCTGTGATTCTGATGTGTCCTGGAACTTTGTTTTTCACATTATAACTAGTATTTTAAAATATAAAATAAAACTTATTTCTTTTTATTTTATTTTATTTTATTTTTTTAAATGTTTTTATTTATTTCTAGGAGAGAGAGAGAGAGACAGTGTGAGCAGGNCAGCACAGAGCCCGACGCGGGGCCCAAACCCACGAACCGTGAGATCATGACCTAAGCGAAAGTCGGATGCTTAACCGACTAAGCCACCCAGGCGCCCCAAAACTTATTTCTTTTTAGTATTGGACTATCCACTTTATTTTGGTGGATCTGGGCTGTTGTGGAATTCCACAATAATTATGTCAAACTTAAAAAAATTATTTATTTATTTTGAGAGAGAGTGTGTAAGCAGGAGCGGGGCAGAGAGAATGGGAGACAGAGGGCTCAAGAGAGAATCCCAAGCAAGCTCCACGCTCAGCACAGAGCCCGATGCAGGACCCAAGATCCACAAACTATGCTATCATAACCTGAGTCGAAACCAAGAGTCAGATGCTTGACAGACTGAGCCACCCAGGCACTCGCCCACAATAATAATTTCAAAAGAGTTAAATCTTTTAAAATTATCAAATTGCAAACAACTGCCACTCCCGTTCCGAATTGGCATTATATTTTTTAAATTCAGGGAAGAGGAAACACAGAAGCTACAGAATCTTGCTTACATTGATGATTATTTAATCGTGTGGATGCCGAGTGCATAAAATAACTCCTCTTGTTAAAATCTGTTTGTCATTTAAAAATACAGAGATTCAAGAGCACCCTGTTTTATCTTCAGCATGCTACATATCAGAATTTTAAAATTATTTATTTATTTGTTTACATGCTTGTTGTCGTTCTCTACTCCCAGGGATGAGGAAGGGGGGCCCTCTGTCTTGTTCCTTCTCTATCCCCAGTCCATAGACCAGTGCCCAGTGGAGAGAGCGACTCAAGAACTTCTTGTTGGTGCCTCACTGCTTTCCTTTCTGCATTTCTCTGTCATGAACCCGAGAAAGACGAAGTGATTGACTCTCTTCGCCAATACTTCCCTGGGAAGGTATCGTCTAGAGCTTGCTCCACTTCACTGAGCTGGCCCAAGCCTTGAACAACCACTTATGTGTGCAGGCACTAAAAGAAGAGAGAGACTGTTAACTGCAAGCTGTTTTTCAGTGTTGCCAAAAGGTCACCACTATTAATTATGACATATATTTGAAGAGAAGGAAGTCCTGTCTATATGGCAATATATTCCACGGTGTCTAATTTGTTTGCTGTAATAAGGCCAGGCTCAGTTATTGATGAATCAATCATCCATGTCCTGTATGCAGATGACACCAACTCAGCCTCTCTCTCTCTCTCTCTCTCTCTCTCTCTCTCAAGATAATGGTATTGCATCCATAGATTGGTGCTGGGCTGTATATTATTAAAGTCCATAAACATGTTGAACATTAATTGCTACTGCTGTGCAAGAAAACAATTTTTTTTCCTTTTTGTGATGGAGAGTTAAGTAATTTATACAGGATGACTCAAGCCATGTCTCTAGGCAGCAGGTGAAATGCTGTTAAATCAATCCATATGGTTGGTCTCTGCGAGAGAATCAATTGTATGACCTGCATGGATGAACGAAACAGGGGCGTCTCAGCCACGCTGAGTTCTTTCTTATTGTAAATGGACTATCCCTCGAGGTTCTATCTCTACATACCTTATGGGGAAAAAGGTAGAAACAATCACAGGATCAATCTGAACAAAAAAATAAATGTCATCTCAGTTCATTCAAATGAATACAACTTTTCTTAGATTTTCTTTTCTACCTGTATTCTCCCTCCAGTGTCCATATAATGGTCCTAATGCTCCATTTCACCTTTCTGGCACCATCAAAGGCTCAGTTCTGAGGAATAAATAGTTTCTTATCAAGGCAGGGGAGGAAGAGGGGGTCCAGACTGAGGGCAAGAGGCCAGAGCTCTTGGTTCCCCAGAGAACAGTATATAAAGTCAATGCCATCCTTTGATGGCCTTCTTTCTATGTCTTAAGGCCTTGCTTTAACTCTTTGACTTTATTTTCATTACAGTCTTGCAGGTGACATATTACCTTTACAATTATTTCAGGATACAACCTAAGAGGAATGTGATCAAGGAGAGTAATTCCTCTCTCACTCTCTCTCTGTCTACCCAACCCCCTGGCTGTGCTTTTGGTTTGATCTGTTTGCACTCTATTGAGGAATATGAATGCTTCCTGGTTACGGGGCCTCTCCTATGTTTTCTAAACACAAAGGTGCATCTTAAGTGGCAGATTAAGAATTTAGTTTTCCCTATATATCCACAAAGTATGTTTATGAAGAGTTGCAGACTAGACCATAATCCGAGTTGCATAGATTTATCAAAACTTGGTAACTTTTAGTTTTCAGAAGCCTAATTGTAGAATATTTTCAATTTTCTTTAATGGACAAGAATAAAAAAAAAAATGGGTCACATAGAATGCAGTGCATGCTCAAGCCACATTAGTTTTCTGGTCTTTGAGTATTCAAAGGCAAGCATGAATTGGAAAATCAGGATGACCCACATTTTGGCTGTGACTTGTAGAGGATATTGTTCTTCTCTGGATTCCTTCATCTAACCCTTATTCTGATATCATTCTTCCCCTCTCCCTGGGAGAGGTGGAGGGAGATTCCCGCTCATTCTATTTGATTCTGGTTGGGTAGACAGCTGTAGTACTCACAGGGCACATAAGTGGACGTGTGACCCAGCTCTGGTAATATTTGTACTTCATCTTCTTGGTTAGGGTGATTGGCCCAGAGTTGGGTTTGAGCCTCTAACCAAGTCAATGAGAACTTTTTTTCATAGTATTTTATATGTTGGTGCACTCTCTTTCCCGTCTCATGTTGCTGGCTGAGACGGTATGACTCTCCAATTATCCAACTGTGCCTTCCCCAATATTCTCTGGGCCCATTCATGGTCATGGAAGAAACATGTTGTAAGGAGAGAATGAGGGCAAAACATGGTAAGAAGCAGCAGTGGAGTGGAAGAGAGAGGGAAAGGGAGAGAGAACACTCAAAAGCAAAAGGGAGCTAATGAAAAGGTCTATGTGCCCATATTCCATCATATCATGTGGCCAGTTCCTCTTCTGGACTCCCCTTGTTGTGTGTTCCCGATAACTTTCAGCTGGCTTTGAGCTGGCTTTCTCTCTCTTGCAGCCAGACTGGTTCAGACTCCTATATACACCTGAAATTAAGTACCAATCACCAGCTTATTTGCCAGCACGAGAGCCATGAAGTCCTAGATTCTCAGGAGAGCCAGTGCTTCAGAGAAAAGTAGAATGACTCTGGGGTTCAGCCTGCCTGTGGAAAATTCCAGGCAGCTCTGATGCAGACAGTGAGGAGAAAGTGGCCAGAAGCTTCATTTACACCTGAACCCCAGATATAAGTAACCTGTCATCTCTTCCCACGCCCTAATATTCTTCTGTCATCCCCTCAGTATTTCAGGACATGGCTTCCCTTTCAGTCAATTCCTTTTTACCTCTTTCTTTCCATATGCAGCTGTCAACAGTTGCTTCTTTATTTTCTTGCTCGTGTCTTTTATTTCTGTGTCTCCTATTTTGAGAGATATACACATGGGTGGTAAATTACCAAGTTGCGTTGACTATTTCCTTTGAGATATTGGGTAAAGAGCAAGGGAAAGTATATCTCCTCTACCTCTCAAGGGATGTGGGGAGCTAGTCAGCCATGATCATTTGATAATTTAGTGATCAAAATCTTTGTTTTTCCTGCTGATCTTTGACTTCTACAGATTTATGACTATGCTTTGGGAAGATTAGCTGTCTTCTCTGTGGAAGGCTCAGGGTCAGACCTTAGGCTTATAATATGGCCTTGGAAATGTGAATCATGCTTGGGAGGACTAGGGGGTGAATAGGGGGCAGCTTCTCTTCACCCTATCCCCCAAGCTCTGTCATCATCTTCCAGATGGTTCTAGGACCCGTTGTTGTGTGCTGGTTCATTTTTTGTATATGTGGCCATTTTGGGTAGCCATTAGAGAAGAATGCAGAGGAGTGAGCTGTTCCAAGTGACTTGAAGTGTGAGGGCTCCCACTTATCACCCTTGTTGCTAGAATTGTGGTTGCATTATATCACTGACATGGGGCGAGAGGAGGAGTGGAGACAGGAAGGAGCGGGATTCTGAGTTACCCTGGGTGGAATACCAGCTTTGCTCTAACTAGCTCGGAGGCCCTGGGCGTGTTCCCTATGTTTTCCGGCTCTCAGATTAAGCATCTGTGAAATGAAAGAAGTGGCAGTACCTGCTCTGTGGAGTTGCTCTGTGAATCAGCAATGAGGTAATAAATATGAAAATAGTCTATGGATGGAAGTTAGTGGCCTAAATATGATGCACTGTTCTTGTTAAGGTGCCGTACTTCGGAAATAGCAACATCTAGGAGTGCAACACAAAATCAACTCTGCTTGGGAGATTTTATTTGTTTATTTAGTTTTTTTTTTTTTTTTACTATAAAATGGCAGTTTGGGGAGTTAGAAAATACTGCATTCAAAACCTTTATATTGTTTCAAAGCAAAAGCCTTTATGTCAATACGAGGGGACAGGTGAAAACTATTGACTGAGCTAGCATGTGCATTTACTTAGAATTTGTCAATGTATATTTACCAGTTTGATGCCTTCAGAATTATTGTTCAGATTCTATGATTTCAGAAAACCTAATGTTGATATAAAGACATTTGAAGTTCTCCTGGTTATTGTGGCCATGATAAAAAGTTTTCCCTTGGGAGAAATTGGGATACCAGTTTTCTTCTTTGCAACATGTGAACCTGTATACCGCACATACGTGTGCACACACATGCAGTGTTCTCTTGTCTTTGAGGCAGCTTTTCTGGGGAGAGCCATGGTTTTGGCTGAGTGAGAAAAATTCACTCTATCAATCTCATTTTAGAAATCCCAGAAAATCAGAGAGAGAGAGAGAGTTTACTTTATGAAAGCCATCATGATATTTCTTCAGTGGATGGTATGTGAAGACTAGACGTCCCATGCAATTGGAATCTTTTGGATGTCATCCCAGATCACTCACTGTGACTAGCACGGGGGCAAGGGGTTTCTTTTAGTCTTCTGCTGCATCCTGTGTGCTGTGTTCTCCTTCCTTCTCCCCGTCAGGCTCTTTGCTGCTAGTCATTCCCTTTTGTAATTAATTGTTCCTTTATCTGCACCCCGTATTTATTGTTGCATTTCAGTACAAATCACAATGTGCCTTGTTTTTTGGTAAGCTGTGTCATTCCTTACCAGGCAAGGAGGGCATCTAATTTATTCTTGAATCCCAGTGCACACCACAGTGCCTTTGCATATGGAAAGATGTGGTGGCAGAGACAGGCAGTGCACCCACTGGTTCTTCCTTCCTCCTTGGGTAGTATTAAGAGGAAACTTCTTTGCCCCTTGCAGGTAGATGGGGCTATCTGACTAGGTCTTGCCAGGGAAATGAGCAAAAGTGACATGTGTCACTTCTAGGTGGAGCCACTGAAAAGGTCTGTGTCACCCTTCAGCCTTTTCTTCTCTGCTTTGATGACTGTGATAATGTTGAGATGGCAGAACCACAGGGAGAAAATCGGACCAGAAGAAAAACAAGAAGAATAAAGTGACCTGGAGAATTGCTCCAAACAGAAGAGAACCTTGTGTAAATAGGAAATAAACTGTTGCTGCTTTCAGCCACTCAGATTTTAGGGTTTGTTTCCCCACCTAGACCGGTCTTTCCTGACTAGTGCAGGTGGTCAATATTTAATGGAATTGCAAGGAGAGTCTGTCTATCCCATGGATGCATCTTCTCAAAGGATACAATTTGTTTGCACCTTCCATTTTCTTTCTTAATATAACCTCACTTAGACCTTGAGAATTCTGAAGGAGAAAGTATAACAGGTTGTTAAACTCTACAGGGGCCAGCTGCAAACAACTGGGCAGAAGTCATCACCCAATTCAATTGTGTTGTTACCTAGCCTAGAAAGGACTACAGCCATTTGGAAATTAATGGCTGTCTCCCACAGATGGGAAGGTACCATATCTCACCCAGGAGTTGCTGTACCTTTGACATGTTAGAAAAATTTACAACCCCAGAGGCTTACCTTTTCCACCTTGACACTTGATGGTTTTACAAAATTGGACCCTACAGGCTCTATGGAATATGGGGGGACTCCAGGTTACCCAATGATTTTTCATTCTCTATGTACCGAGTTTACTTTGCTTATGTGTGATGGGCAACTTAATGTATTTATTACAGATGTGTATTTATTTTGTATGTACACACTGTGATCACATACATGCAACATTTATAGGTTATTTCTAGGGACTTAAAAATATTGGAAGACAGTAGATGTTGCTAACTGAGCTTATCTTTTGTTGGTGTAAACTCTGAGAATAGTCTGTCACCATTGACAGGACTTTTGTTTTTTTCTGCCTAAACCTCATGGAAAATATTTCTCCTTTCTGCACATCCATGGTGTTCTCTGGAAAGTGGGGATAATTCTTTTCTTTAGATTGTGTGGGGATTGGAGAAAATGTTTGTAAGGATCTACTTACTACTTGGCCATTTGTAGATGTTTAATAAACTGTACTTGATAATGGTTATCTATTACACTCATGTGGAACTTTAGTGTTTAAACATACCTAACAGTTTTGAAAATTTCAATTTGCCCTTACAACAGCTTTTGGGATAGGTTTTATTAAGTCCATTTGTGGTTAAAGAAAGTGAGGCTCAGAAAGGGCATTGAAGCTTGTGTAAAGTCACGGAATAGAAAATGGCAGAGCTGGGACTGGGAACTAGGCTCCTGACTCACCCTGAAGCTATCACTAGAAGGTACCTTGAACCAGTGGTTAAGATCAGAGTTGGAAGGAAAACAGTCTAGGGTCAATAGCACGTAGCCTGCCAGAAAGTAGGAGTTCCACACGTGGCTACTATTATTGTATAATAAGTACCAGTGACCATTAATTACGTCCCCAAGTTTATCTATTTTAAAATGAATCATCAGGGACACTTTGGCTTCATCCAAATGATTTCTATAAATAAGTCTGTTATGGAGTTTGGACTATGCACTGTAAGCCACTGTGGATAATAAGAGCACTGGAACAACAAACAAAAGCAGATTCCTGAAAACAATCTTGCTATGTACAGTTAGTTTGTGTCTAGTCACCCATGGGACCAGAAGGCCATTCTGTATATATCAATATATTAGAAATGAAATATAATCCTTCTCAGGGGTGTAATGAGAGAATTAGAGGTTTATTCCTTGCAGTTAAGATGCATGCTGTCTCATATGCTTTTGTTCCTCCAAGATGCCAGAGAGTGCATGTCAATATCCCAGCCCAACACTCAAATTAGCCCCTCTAATAATCAGCCTGAGAACACACCCTCCTTGTAGCCTGCTCTCCTTCATACAACATTCTTCTGATAGAGTCATTCATTTCAATTAATGCAAAAGCAGAGGGGTTGGAGCTGCCCATCCATTTGGCAAGGGAATTGGGAATAGGATCAAAGTTGGTTTTATTTCAATCGCGTCTCTAGTGAGCTGTTAATTACTTGGGTTTCAAATCAGATGGCATTTGAAATAGAATATTGAATTACACCTGTGTTTGGGGGTCAGTTTATCTTCTGATATGAAGGTAGATTTGTGGCAGGAAGGAACAGGAGGAAATGAAGTTAGTTTTCTTCCTGTGTTTGATGGGGGTAAGGTCTTTGTTGCTAAACTATTCCTCAGGGCTTTGCATACTGGGTTAAACCAACAGGGAAAATTATATTTCAGGGACTTGAGCCAGAGCAGACATCCAATTAGCCCTCAAACAGATTAAACAATGTAATCTTAGACTTGTTGATATGAAATATGACTTGCACACACATACCTACACACACATATATACAGATATGTATGGTTAAGGTGAATTGAAAACTAGTTTGTTAGTAAAGGGAGTAGTGGAATTACTGTTTCTGATCTCAATATTCTAATATTTATCTCAAACATTTAGATTTTAATTTTTATTAAAAATAAGCTTTCTTTGCTTACCCATTTATACTAGTCAGAGGGTGGTATCTTAGTTTGGAAAATTTCACTAGTTTACTAATCTCCATACACCCATCTCCTTTCTGTTCTGTAAGTGTCCACTCCTTTTCCTGCCTTAGAGTTCTTACTCTTTCAGCTCCATCTGTCCATAGCACCCACTGCTAGTTCTGTGTTTCTTACCCTACAGTTTTCAACTCCAATTTCACTTCCCTTGAGAGGCTTCTCCGCCCATTGACTCTGCCTCATCACCCTATCCCTTCAAAGCATTGATGACAGTGGGCAGCTATCTTATTGATTTATTTGTCACCTATGTATCATCTATTGCCCACGAGAGCAGGTAGGGCTGTCCTGCCTACCCCACGTCTTCAGTACTTACACTATACGAGGCACATTGTGAACCCAGTGTCCCACATGCATTTTGTGAATGAATGAACAATCAAATGACTGAATAAACTATCCCAGACCTTTGGTTTCACAGAGCACAGACCAAACCATTAGGAAAGTATGATATTCAGGTTCAGTCCTTATAATTTAAAATATAATTTTATGAAACAGGACAGTAATGGAAAAACAAATACCACTTGGCTCAAGAACATTGTGACAACACCATGCATTTGGGAGCTGAGTCATTCATACAGGAAAATTCTATAGCTTCTTTTTTGGTTTTGCTCTGTGTGGATCTCTGTTCCTATCTCCTTGTAGGTGTCTCCTCTGGTCTTCGCTCTCCTTTTTATAGCCTGCTTTTCCCTTTTATTTATGTCTCTCAAAAACTGCTGATAATTTTCTCATGGATTAACCGAGAAACAAATACAAGTGATCTTTCTTTTATCAAATCCATAATGGCTTTTACTAGTAGAACTGATTGCAACAAAATAATACTGACAACATCTGAGACAGCCCATGGTAGGATTTGTTATTGGTCAAAAAAAATTGATGGCAAAATTAAATCTTCTTGACAAAATTTAGATGTGCAAAATTTGATCTGGGGAAATTGAACTTTGTGGAAATAAAGAAAACTCAAAATGGCAGAAGCCATAGCTGTTGAAATTGGATGTGACTGGAAAAAATAACCAACCTGATTTAAAACTTCTAAGGAAAAGGATAGATACTGACCAAATAATGTCAGTGTAATAAAAATAACGACAAGGTAAAAGCATTTACATTATTTAATCAGGGGGAGATATGGCTGTGGGAGTTCGATCTATAAATCTTCAAGTACAAGAAAGATAATTTATTGTGCTGAGGAATGGACAGCTGTTCTTTTCCAATAATAATAATAATAATAATAATAATAATAATAATAATACTGTCTGAGAATGCAGCAGGGAGTTTAGAAAGAACTTCCTGTCTACAGGGGACTTGTTGGCCCTGGAATGCATTACCGGCAAGGTAGGTGGTGAAGGGAAGAGAGGTGGGAGGGTAGAGTGTGTGAGTGTGTGTGTGTGTGTGTGTGTGTGTGTGTGTGTGAAGTCTCTAGAATAAGGTGTAGCAGAAAGCTATCATTCTGGGTGGTTTTCCTATATTCTTTCTGACAGAAGGCTCAAAGATGAATTAGGAGCTTTTGCTCCATGAAATATTCCTTTAGCTCCATATTTCTATGATTCTATAACTTTTTAAATTGTATTTTGCTCTTTGGTAAGAAAGTGGAATTATGCTATTTATTTAAACCATTTTAAAAATGTTTATTTATTTTGAGAGAGAGAGAGAGAGAGAGAGAGAGAAACAGATAGTGAGCATGGGATGGGGAGAGAGGGAGACACAGAATCTGAAGCAGGATTCAGGCTCTGAGCTAGCTGTCAGCACAGAGCCTGATGCGGGGCTCGAACCCACAAACTGCGAGATCATGACCTGAGCCGAAGTCAGAAGCTTAACCAACTGAGCCACCCAGACGCCCCAGAATTATGCTATTTAGAAAATAAAATCAAACCCTGTTGAAAAGTCACTTTACATCTCAGTATTAAAACATATAGTTTTGTTTAAATGTTTTTAAAATTGTTGTGTTCTTATGCCCCAGGTTTTGTAGCTCCAATATCTTTTACGGAATTAGTTTTACGTATGTGGAATTCCGTGACTAAAATCATCATTGTGATGACTAATTAAGGATCATTGTTTTAAATTTGGAATAATGGAAGTTTTCACTGTATGGGGGAAGAATCTAAGGATTAGGGAAGTAAAACTGATTCATCGTGATAGCAAAAATTTAACTGTTGGTTCTATGAGAAAACCATAGATGCAAGAATCTTTGATGGGAGCCTTATATGTGGTCAAAGAAAAATTGTTAGGACTACAATCTTGTAGTAAAGATTGTGCCCTAAAGGTGGAATGGGAGACAGGGAAAGAAGGTCTCCTGGAGTACCCCAGAGGACAGGAAGTGGCTCTAATTAGGATGGGAAAAGCCGTCTTGGAAACAAGATGGTGGCTGTCAACAATATGTTGAGGTTGCCCTTCATTTGATGAATGGGAGAGTTCCTCTTACCTCTCTGCTCCCAGTGTGGAGGCATCACATGAGAAGCAGTAACTGTAAGTAAGGGACCATGGTATCCAAGAAGAAATAAGCAAGGATTATCAAGTAAGTGGAAGGATGCTGTTGATTAAAGAAAACTTGAAAGGGGATTCTAGATTGTTCCCAAGTCATTGCATATGTTCAGATCCTGGAAAATATAGCAGTGAAAGCATCCCAAGGTAACCTCTCAGAAAATGGGCGATGTTAAGGGATTTCTCAGACCAGAGCACCAGAAATTCTAACCTACTCTTGGCTTAATGTTAGGAATAGATGATATAACATATTTCTGTAAATTTTTTAAAGTTTATTTATTTTAAGAAAGAGAGAGAGAGAGAGAGAGAGAGAGAGACAGGTGAGCAGGGGAGGGTCAGAGAGAGAGGGAGATACAGAATCTGAAGCAGGCTCCAGGCTCTGAGCTAGCTGTCAGCACAGAGCCCAACGCAGGGTTCGAACCCATGAACCGTGAGATCATGACCTGAGCCGAAGTCGGATGCTTAACCGACTGAGCCACCCAGAAACCCCTCTAGCAACCATTAATCTGTTCAGTGTATTTATGAGCTTGGTTTTTTAATTTTTAAAAAATTATTATTATTATTATTTAGATTGCACATACGAGTGAGACCATACAGTGTTTGACTTACTCTGACTTATTTCACTTAGCATAATGCCCTTAAGATTCATCCATGCAGTTGCAAATGACACAATTTCTTACTTTTTATGGCTGAATATTATTTGTGTGTGTGTGTGTGTGTGAGCATTTATCACATTTTCTTTCTCCATTTGCCTGTTGATGAGTCTGAGGTTGTTTCTGTATCTTGGCCATGGTAAATAATGTTGCAATGAACGTGGGTATGTATACATCTTTCCAAGATAGTATTTTCATTTTCTTTGGATAATTACCCAGAAGCGGAATTGCTGGATCTTACGGTAGTTCTATTTTTAATTTCTTGAGGATCCTCCATAGTGTTTTCCATAGTGGCTGCACCAATTTACACTTCCACCGACAGTGCACAAGGGTTCCCTTTTATCTGCACCCTCACCGGCATTTGCTATGTCTCATCTTTTTGATAACAGCCATTCTAACAGGTGGGAGGTGATATCACATTGTGGCTTTGATTTTCATTTTCCTGATGATTAGTGATGTTGAACATCTTTTCATATACCATAGTGCCCATTTGTATGGGCAACATACAAATCAGATTGGTTTTTTTGATCCTGGGTTGTATAAATTGTTTCTATATTTTGGATATGAAACCCTAATCAGATATATGACTTGCAAATATTTTCTCAGTAGATTGCTTTTTCATTTTGTTGATGGTTTCCTTTGCTGTGCAGAAGCTCTTTAGTTTGCTATAGTCTCACATGTTTATTATTAGTTTTGTTTTCTCTGCTTTTGGTGTCAAATCCGAAACATTATTGCCAAGACTGATGTCAAGGAGCTTCCTCCCTTTGTTTTCTTCTAGGAGTTTTATGGTTTCTGGTCTTACATTCAGGCCTTTAATCCATTTTGAGTTAATTTTTGTGTGCGGTGTAAGTTGGTGGCTCAGTTTCATTCTTCATATTTCTTTAATATAACTTTGTGGTAAGAATATTTGTCTTGTATTTCAAGACAAAGCTCTTTAGTTTGATATAGTCTCACATGTTTATTATTGGTTTTGTTTTCTTTGCTTTTGGTGTCAAATCCAAAACATCATATACAAGGAGTACAGGAGAATGGCATATATGCCCCTGTTGATATTATATGAAACCGACTACCTGGGGAAATCATGAAACCCTGTACATATTACAGTAGCATGCCAGGAAGGCAATGAATATTTTTCTCTCTGGTGTCCTTAAAAAATAGTCACATAGCTTATTTAAAATAAGGTTATATAAAATGGCAACTATTGTGGTTGACCAGAAAATCTACTAGGACTGGATTAAACTATTAATGTTTTTTGTTGAAAATTAGGAATTACTAAAGGAAACCATATGAATATTGTTTGTTCTTTATGTGTGGTTCTCTTGAATTATAATGATTAGTAATAAAGATGAATATTCATTTTTATGTTTTTTAAATAAAGATATGATATTGATTAGATATAATGATAATGATTTTATTTTCAAAGGCATAATTGAGTAGACTAGAATTGTTATTTGATAACATTTATACCTCATTGCTATTTAGACTTCAAGGTTATAACCATGACATCAGCCATCTGGTTGTGTTATCCTTATTTCAGGCCAAGTGTCAGTTTTGCAGATTCAAACTTTAAATTGACATTTCATTGCCATGGCAACTCTTTTCTTCAGTAGTCTTTCAGTAATTAATATTTGATCTGCAGGAAAAAATAGAGAATTGACCTTAAACAAGATGCTTTAGTACTTATATAGTCTTATATTAATTTTGTGTCTAGCCAAAGATTGGCTCATTGAGCTAATTTTGCACAACATTTGGATAGTGGGCTTGCTAAAAGGTTAGTTTATTATAGACACCTAAATGAGTGGTGAATTTCCAAGCTATTTGTATTGGTAAGATTAAACTGGCTTATCTGTACTTCTTGCTGAATAGACCTTTTTCTTTTCTCCATTTGTAAATTGTCTGAAGATAGTTTTTTCCTTGCATGTCACAAACAATGCTGACAAGTCAATCTATTATCAATGGGATGATAGCCTATGAATATTTTCGACAACTAAGCACCCCTTACATGGATTTCCTGTTGTCCCCTGAAACTCTCTACTGGGGAAAATTTCAATATGGAGCAGAGAAAGTCTTACCACTGGTTTTGTGCCTGAAACACAAGAAAAGATGAACAGACGTCTACTGCATTAAAAAAGGACACAGGCATGCATTAAATCCCTTATGTCTTACTTTTTAATGATGCAATTGTGAATTATGTTCTTGTTGCATTTGTAATTAGAGGCTGCAGCAGATGGTGAAGACTTATTTTAAAGTGATGTGTCTATTAAAATAAGCCACACTGCCAAATGATTGTTCACTGTAACAGCATCTTTACGCCCCTAAAACACTCCGATTCTTTGTTGATGTGCAGTTGATTACCACAGCTGATTACATATGTGCACATATTTGCTTGGAAATGTATCAGAGATATTTGATATGTGCAATACTTTATTTTAAAGTGTGTGTTATCACAATTATAGATAATGAAGCTTTCAATGAATTATTCAGTCACACCATCTACAAAGGGAATGCACTGATTTCCCTTTTCAATAAAATGAGGCATGAATCTTTCTAAACTATTGAGGCTGATTCTCCCTACACAGTGGGAGAAGCACTGAAGGGAGAATGGGGGAATTTCTGGGTATTGAAAGATTCTCTTATGCACATTCTTATAAAGAACAGCTTTGGTTTTGGTGAACTTGGTCCATGGATAGCCGTGGACTCTCAGACTAAAAGTGGGAATGGAGGGGAATAGGCACTGGGTGAGGGCTAGGTAAAAATGGAAAAGAGTAGGTAGTCAAATTGATAGCATGTATTAGTATAGGTTGGGCTGTGATAACAAACAACACCTAAATCTCACTGGCTTATAATGACAAAGTACCAAGATGACATTTTTCTCTCTGGCTACATATTTATCATGAAACATGTAAGGTATTCTCCTTGTCATAGTCTGTAAGGACCAGGTGATGGAGGTTACATCTCAACACAGGGTTACACAATCATCTTACTAAAGGGAAAAGGATGGTGTCACTTAAAAACTAGATTTTAAAATTTTTTTGCGGAAGAGTCACATGGGCGCTTCCACTCATTTAATTGGCCGAAGCAAGTCATGTGACTAAACCTAACATTAAGAGGGCAGGGAAGTGTAATTCTACTTTGAGACTGAAATGTTTGGCGACCAAATATTATGACCACCTCATGATGTAATTTTCTGCAATGCTATGTGTCCCTGAGACAGTTCTTCTACTTGGGTACTACAGCTACTTCATCTCTCTCATTCTGGTTCCGAAATATCATCAGATTGACTAGTGTATGTTCAACAATGTATATAAAGACTTTTAGAAAAGGCTGTGTTACCTGGCGGGGTAGAGAAGTCTGCCAGTATAAGATTTTCCAAACCGTATTCTCTTCAAAGGTGTTAATGCAGAAGAAAGAATTGCGTGGTCAGCTGAGTCTGGGAGTCTTTGGGTAAGTCACACAAATTACTTCTTAGAGCCTTTCATATGTTAATAGGAGTGTCTATAAGGCCTATATAGTATATGGTATTTCTCAATTCTATATTATCTCTTCTTCAAGAGCTTCTTATGTGATGGTGGTTTTTGGGAACATATTTTGGGTAATGCTGCTTTGGTCTTTCCCATTGGTACTTGGTTGTATGTTTGGTCACTATTTTAGCTTCTGGGCTGATGAATACATCAAGGTGCTGGGAGGGTGACCTGCCCAGAGAGGGTGTGGGGACTCCATCTGTGGGACTGAGCTTCTTTAACCTGTGGGATCTGGTGCGAACTTCAGGGGCTTGGGGGCAGGACTGAATTGAATTGTTGCATAGCCAGTTGTGTCTGGAAAAACAGAGAATGAGTTGTTGGTGTTGGAAAACACTGCAGAATTGTTGGTGCCTCTCAATGGAAAGGGCCGCGGGTTCCATAGCCCTACCTTTTCCTTCAGCACTCTTTCCCTCCCTAGCCTGGAAAGAAAGAAGCATGATTTTGATGGAAGGATGGGGGGGGGAGGGAAGCAGCGAGGACATTTTATGAAAGGAAAATACATGTCATACATGAAGACACGAATCAGCATTAGAGGGTTGAGCTAGGACTGGCAGTTCTAGATTGGGGACAACTTGTGGCCATAACTTCATACCCAAGGGATCGTTATAATTCTCTTCTGCCATTGAATAAAAATACATTATATAAATATAACAATAATAAATAAATATTATATATAATATATATGGGTATATATTATGTTATTATATATAAATATACATATAAATAAATAATAAATATTTAGTCAAAATGTGTTTGAACTGTGCAGGTTCACTTATACATGGGTTTTTTTCGGTATAATACAATAATGTGTTTTCTCTTATGGTTTTCTTAACATTTTTTTTTCTCTAGCTTACTTTATTGTAAGAATACATGTATAAGAGGTATACAAAATATGTGTTAATCAAGTGTTTATATTATCAGTAGGCTTCCGACTAGTAGTAGTTAAATTTTGGGAGAGTCAAAAGTTATACATAGATTTTTGACTCACAGGCAGTTGGTGACCCCCACATTGTTCAAGGGGGTCAATAATACAAGTATATGTGTGTGTGTGAGTGTGCGTATGTATGCATTTATATTTGTATGGATAAAACATCTAAAACCAGGCACATAGTAAACACTCTGCAAGTGTTTCTAAGGTTACTAATACAATAACAATGGCAAAAATGGATAACAGTTTTGAATACTTCATAAGTATTTCTAAGCACTGTGCTAGATTTGTGGATTATCTCATTTTGTTTTTAAAAAAACTCTATGAGAAGTGGCTACTATAATTATTCCCATTTTTAGAGATGAGGGTGCTCAGAATCAGATAGGTTAACATATTTGTCGAAAGACATAAACCTAATAAGAAGAAAAGCTAGGATTAGATGAACCCAGGAAGTTTGACCATGTTCTTAACCATTTTGCCACTATAAGGATTATTCTTATGTTTGGTAGTGTTTAATGGTATTTAAAACACATGTGTAGAAACTATACCATTTGTCCTCCATAGTAGCACTGTCTAATGGCATGTTCTCAATTTTTATTTTTTTATTCTTATTTTTTAAACTTTATTTTCATTTATTTTCAGAGAGAGAGAGGGCTGTTGACCTACATGAACGTGGTTCACTGAGTAAAACTCTTAGCTCTCTTTCGCCCATGTAGCTGATGCTAGTGTGTGCTACAGGGAACCGCATGGAGCCGTAAGGGAATGTCCTCACTGCATCCTCCACGTAAACAAAGGGTATCTTGAGTATAACAGTGAGCAGCTGTCTTTTTGCTCAAATGACATCATGAAAGGGAGAGCCCTAGAATTTCAGCATTTGCCACCAACGTTTAGTGCAGGGTTAAGTGGCAGCTGTTTCTTATCCTAGATCAGGAAATGTGTGTGAGGAGCAAGACTATACCAGTAAGCACAGTAAAGCTAGAACCTTCAAGAAACGGAAGAGCCTGAATGCCTTTTAGCAATGGGTCTTCAGCGTCACATACTTTTACTGGAATAATGAAGGTGCTCTTTTGTAATAGACTGAATTATTTTAAATTTGAAAAATTATTTTACAAATGTTGTACCCAGGGTCACCAGCCATCAGATGATTTTGGAGATGTGTTTATTCTTTCTTGAGTTGATCAATGTTTGTAAGACGTTGATTTTGAATGCCTCGCTTAACATGCATGCCTTCTCCAAGTAGCCTCTTTGCCCAGTAGAGGCTTAGATTAAGTTGATGGCTCTCTAGAAGTTGGTGAGTGTTTTGGGGGGAAGAGGATCCATTGGTGGGTTCTTTCATAATATTAATGTTTAGAATAATAATGAACCTGCTTATGTTCTTGGCAGAAATGAGTAACTTCGGAGAGTAAAAGACACTGTGTCATCACGAATAGACAACCCATTAATCTAACCAGGCATATAGATGTTGGTGGGGCTTTTGTAAGACCTAGGTAGTCTTCAGCCAGCCTGTATTCTTTAAGTCAATGGCCATTGTCTTTTCCCTAGAGATGATTGTGCCAGGATGGCTTCTCAGCTCACAAGAAGGCAGCAGGATGCAGCTGAATATATTTGTTGAAACTGGAGATCTTTATTTTCAAGCTGGCTTTGCCTATAACACAATGTCACCTTGTGAAAATTGCTGATTATCTCCAATTTTGGTTCCTCACTTGGAAAATGTTGGTGAGGTGATCGTCAATGCCCTGTCTAGCTTTAAAATTCTATGATGCCAGGAATATGGTTTGCCCATCAGTGAAAAGTCACTGAGCCGACCTTGGAAATTGCTTCATGCCAATTAATCTCTTCCCTCTCTTTAGTGGGAAATAATCAGAAAAATGGTTTCATATTATAAAGCATGAATGTTTCTTCAGAACCCTCTTTCACTGCCTTATAAAAACCAAGTGGCCTCCCATATCCATTTGTGTCTGAGACAAGTGTTAACAGAAAAGATTTCCATAAAGTTAACTTTTGAGATTGAGGTTGCTGTATGAATTTGATAACTTATTACCAAGAGGCTGGGAACATGAGGAGGAGGGGGAGGTGGGTTTGAAAACCTTTTTTCACTTTTGTGATGCTTTTCAAAGCCACCCTACCGGGAAATCACTTTGATCAACACAAAAAAGGATCAGTTTTGGCTATTTTTATATTGTAAAGCCCCCACTGATATTCTGGCATCTTTGAGAATGAGAGCTGCTTGCTGGGCACAACCTCTCTTGTCTGAATTATCTCTTCCTATCCTCCCCACCCCCAGTCTCCTCCCACCCTAGAAGCCTGTGTTTATTTCCCATTCACTGAAAACTCTGAATTCGATTCTACTCGTCCCACAGCTGGCTCTGGTCCACCCTCAGTCCAAATCCTCCTTGGTATTTGGGTTAGTTCTAAAGGGGTGCCAGGAATTCCTTTTGAAAAATTCACACACTCCTGTGTTTCTTCTGCTGCAAAGGAGTTGGGTCAGAGACCCAGAATAAACAAATCTACAAGTGCCTCATTTGCTAATCTCAGAACCTGATTTGCCATCCACTGGGCTTATTTTCTAGATGACCATGGCTTCTGGCACTGAAAGAATTACAGGAATTGAACAGGATTTCTTTGTTCTACCTGAGATGACGACATGTTCTTGATTTTCCTAAATTCTCAAGTTAATGTAACTTTTATTGTTGTCTACAAAGGTGATAGATGATTTGCTTACTGTAAAAAGACGGAGGACTTAACTTTATATCACTAGGACATTCTCATGTTAATTTACAAATAGGCACAATTCCTTTGTCAGACTTTGCCTCTATATTCTGGGTTCAGAAATTGGGGGTTCCTATGATGAAAGGGCCTATGTCTTGATAGCACAGAAAGAAGACTTAAGTGGAATTAAAAAAAAAAAAAATCAAGAAGTGATGGGATGTAACAACACGGGGTGCACATCTTTATCAGAACCAAACCGGGAACAACAGCAAAAACTCAAGCCACTTGGGCTCACTCCTCACAGATGGATTAGTGTGTGGAATTAGATGGTGAGCTTGATTGTGTGTTGAGCTTGTCGTTAATTGAATTAGCTTGTTTCTGTGTGTCCCTGGTCTACCCCACTTGGGCTCGGACAGAGAAGCAGGGCATTTCTAGCACAGGCAGTGCTCAGTGCTGAGTACTGAGGACGTTGAGAGCCTAGTAAAGAGCTGTTGGGGTATGTGTGTGTGTGGGCACCCTATGATGAGGCACATGATAATCATGAATAAAGACACAGTCAGTAAAACAGCACAACCCAACCCAGTGTCAGACGAATGGGCAGCTGCTCAGGGTAGTTGGTTAAAGTCTCTGTGAGTAGGTGGTGGTAGACATTTCTGGAAAGATTTCAAGGTGAACTTGAAGCAGGCTTTGGAAGAGGAAAGGCTGCGTAGCAAAGTCGTGTGAGTGGGTTCCGGGAGAGGAGGGGGGAGCACCAGCGAGAGCAATGATTTTGGAATAAGTAAGTGGAGAGTGCGAGCTTGTATTCTGAAGGAACTGAGGGCATTCGGGGAAGATTTGGAAGCGAGAGGGAGATGATGAAATCACGCAAAGCAGACATTTTTGAGGAGTCGAAAGTTAAGATCAAATTAAGGACTGGCTAAATCACTTTCTTGGTGAAAAAGATGGAGTAAGAGTAGGGACAATGGGCAAAGTCTTCCAGCCCTGAGGAGAGAGACAAACCCGGTAAAACTGGACTCAGGTTAGTAATTTCCCTTTGTTTGCTTCTGGGTATGGTTTTTAAGGGTGCGTTTCTACTCTTTTATAGCAAAATCCTAATTCCTCTATTCTGTCTTCACTTTCTTTACAAAACCCTGCTCAGGGATTAGAACCAGCAGCCAGAGGTCAGTCTCACGAGATGGATTTTGTGGCAGGTCAGAAACATGGTAGCAGGTTCTCTCCCGGTCTCCTCCGCCTGTGAGAGCTATCACACATAGGCAGACAGATTAGCCTCAAGCCACTGCCTGTTCCCATGGGCACATCTCCCTGTATGGATTTGTTCCTGAAAACTCCCTCTGGGACCAACACACCCGTTCCCATACCTGCACCCAGTCATCTGACCTTCCCAAAAAGGCATGTTTCCCTTGTACTGACACAGGGAATGAATTCTGGTCCTTTTGAGTAAACAGTTTTACACAGTGTGTATGGGGGTGTGTGTGTGTGCAGAATAAAATATGAAAGCCTGGGATTCCGTTGTTTCTCTAGTCTGCGCTGCTCAGAGTGAGCTCCCTGTTCATAAGGGAGCTTGTGTCCAGCCTTGCCCTTCTTCTTCGGAGTACCGGTAGCGCTGAAGGTCCTCTCTGCCCTCCTGCGGCGGGGGACTTCACCTCTTTCCATGTCTGTTAGAATCAGATGGTATCCCTTTAAGACCTCCAGATAAAATGTGTGTAGATCCGTCAGTCGTAAACCTGTGTTTGATCGATGCACGATTTTCATTTCTAATTAGACCTGTTTGCTCAAGAAGTACAAATAAAACCAACACGTGCTCCTTAATCCTGTTAGAGCTGGTGGCAAGGTAGACTATTTTCTACTTTACAGTTTGAAAATTCCAACTCTAAATGCGAATTACTTTTCTGTCTGACTCCTCTGGTGCAGGTTATTGTTATGCTAATTCAGGTGTATGTCTTCCAGGACCTTATAAGTATATAAATCTTGTTGTTCTTTTGAACAAATTGGACAGTTAATCCTTTAATCAGTTATTGAGAGATTGCTACAAGCGCAGAGCAAAGGCCAGACCTCAAAGCTCAGCAGTTTGAAGGGCATCATTGTTATGCGTTTGGTGTCTCTGCTTTGTTTTTCCTTTTTACTGCTGTTAAATAGGAAAGTTAGTCTAATCCTACAGAAAGCACTTTCCTTTAAGGTGAAAAGATGGGAGCATAGGAGGAGAAAGAGATTCTAATGATTCAAACAATAGATGCTGCTGTCAGGGGAATAACCTCTTCCCACTCCCCTACTCCAACCTCTTTCTTTGCCTCCCCTGCTTCCCTCTTAGGTATTTTCTGGCAAGGGAAATCTACCTCCAGGAGGCTGGCTGTATTTGTCATGTAGCCTTTTCTGTTTTCTTAACAACGTATTGGTGTGTATTCTGTGGATAACCTTTTATTAGCATAAAGATGCAGTTTTCCCTCAATCTGTCTCTGAAAAAAAAATTAATCGAAACTCCATCAATTGCTCAGAAATAATGGGTTAAGTTCAAACACATTATCACTCATTGACAGCTGTTTCTGAGTATAATGGGAGGGAGGTTTAAGTTCACATGGATGGTGATTGCCAACAAGATAGTTTGCCATCAGAACCTCTGTGTGTGGAGACCCTGGCTTGAATGCAGCCCTACTTGAGTTGACATGGACTTGTGGCCAATCATACCCCTGGACATCTGTGCTACCTGCTTTCTACAGGATGTGTTCTGAATTGATTCATATTTACAAGGCCAAGTCCACTGTTCTGCTACTCCAGCTGACCAAAGCATATCATGTTACAGCCTTTCTCTTACCCAGGCCTCAATCAACAGAGCCCCAAGAGGACCTTTGGGGAGGGGGGGTGGTGCCTATGCAGCAAAAGCCCCATGTGGAAATGCCATTAAGGGGATGTGATGAAGAAATGAAAGCAAGGTGCAGAAATGAGAGGGAGTGATAGAAATCGAGATTCTGACTTCAAAGCAAGAAAAATTTCTGTGTAAACCTTCTCCCATGAAGCAGCGTCAGGATCCAAATCAGAATCTAAAGTTCCAATGGAAGTCACAGACAAATGATGTTTTAAATCTTTACAGGGCTTTACATTTTTTTATTCTCTTTAAACAAATTGTTGTTTGAAATCTGTCTAAAATCTAAATTGCCTTGTTGGTTTTCTTCTGGTGTCTCTCCTCACTCACACTGGGCCAGCTGGTGGGATAGCAGTCATTCCTTTCCAGGACTTCCGCTGGGCAGATGTGTTTATAGTGTTGGGCTTCACAAACGGATAACCAAGGAAGATTGCTTAGAAAGCAAAAATAGGAGTTCCCCATGTTGAAAAGGTAAGTCAACTTCTTTAGGAATCCAGACCCCCAAATGATGACAATAATCATAGTTACCAGGCAGTGAATATTCACTGCATCCACTGTTAGCAAACTGGGTGTTACTGTCTGCCATTTTATAGAGGAGAATACTGAAGTTCGCACACACCAAGCAAGCTAGTTATAGAGTAAGAATTCAAGTCCAGATCTGTTAGCCACAGCAGTTGATTTAGAGATGGTCACATGAGCCAAGACAGGCCAATGGAAGTTTCTAAGATTAATTGGTAAAAGAATTTCTTCTGGGAATCCTGAAAAGCTAATGTAAATCTAAACACTCCTGATAAATGGCTAAAGGAAACTTGTCTAAGAAGGAAGCCAAAGCAGAGAAAAGCACAGGGAATGGAAAAAGTTGGGTCTCTAAGGACATGATTTGGCACCTGGATATAGCTATGCTTGAAGCCAGACACTCCTAGATTGTTGAGTTACATAACACAATATATGCCTTTTTGTTGTTGTTCTTGTTGTTTTGGTTAAAGCCTTTGGAAAAGATAGAGTCTTGCACTCATCCAGGCAGTCTTTTGACCCCCATTTGGTTGTATAAGAATGGGTTTAGGGCCTGAAATGTTTCCTTGCCAAAAGATTGAGTCCTCATGGCCTATGCTGGGCTATCACTTTTCCTGTTTCAGATTCAGCATGTGTACCTTTGTTCTGCATAAGCATGTGTGTCATAAGACACCTGGTCAACCCTGCTATTTCTTTTCTCTTTGGGGAGGGGGCTGAGTCCTTCTACTGCAGCCCAAGAAGGGCAGGTGTGGGCCAGTTGCCCTGCATCTGCTTCCAGGAGGGACCTGCTGGCCATGGGGGACTGATGCCCACGGTTAGAACTGATCTCACTCTTTCCCTTTTCTGTGTACATAAAGCGTTGTTCCATCCAGTGCTTGACTGATTTCTGGTTTCCCAGCAACTCCAGTACCAAGATGCAGTGGACGGAAGTCAACTGTTCCCGGCGACAGGCAACTTATATCACTTGCTTGACACTCTTAGGAATAGCTTTCTATCTTGAAACTGAAAACTGAAAGGATCTTGACTATTCTATTTCCACTCACAAACTTTCTCTGAGTCCCCAGGTAAGCCCAGGCATTTCTCTTACGCTTCTCTCACTCCGGAATTAACCATTATTACAGTGCTGTCATTATTGTACCATATTTTTATATGTCTATCCTTTACTAGACTGCAAAATCCTATAGAGCAGAGATAATGCCTCTGTATGTGTATGTGTGTATGTGTGTATTTAATTCTTGCCTCTCAGTCCAAATTGACTCAAAAAATGCAAAGTAATCTTTAGTATTTAAATAAGAAATTCTTCAGTTAGCCTTATGCATCCAGGTGTATGTTCTCCAGCCATTCCCTAACATAACATAACATAACATAACATAACATAACATAACATAACATTAGCATAACATAACAACCTCTACTATGCATCTCAAACTTTAACATGCAAACAAATCATCAGAAGGTCTTGTCAAAATGTAGAGTCTATTTCAGAAGTTTCTGAGTGGGAACCAGAGATTCTTTTTCCTAATAAATGCTTTGGTATTTTGATAAGAAAATATTGGGTATGTGTTGTTAGCTTCTCTAGGAAGACGTCAGGTCAGAGCAGGTAGGAACCTTCTGATAAATCCTCGACTTGTTAGGTGGTAAAGATGTATTTTTCAAAAGCTAAACTCAAATTTTAACTTTATTTCAATGGAGAGTAAATTACTAATATAGAACTTAAGGCACACAGAGATATTATTTTCTTAGTAAACCAGTAAGTATTTTTTGAGCACTGATTTTGAGCCTAGCTCTTGGCTCAAATATAATGACATAGAGAGGAAATATGGGGCTAGTTCAGTATGACCAATTTTAGACCTGGAAAGAAAAGAGGTTCTCTCCAAATATTGTGTAGGAGTGCTACACAATATTTGTCATACCATGAATACCTTAACTTTTTCCATTGCCTTGACAGTTCATTACTCGACATTGCGGAGTAAGAGAAGGTTCTGGAGTTCACCTTTTGTTCACACCTTGATGTGTATTTACTCTGTCTTCCTTCCTCTTATCCAAAAGAGATCCACCAAATACGGGAGTTGGGATTTTGCTCTGGTGGTTGAGCCAATCCTGGAGCAAGGGGGATAATTCTCGGGGATGGAGGTGGGGATCCCACTGGACAAGTTCTTATTGTTAGATTTCTTTAAGACAGTGCTATATACCCAACCTTGTTGCTCAGTAAAATTGGCACCAAAGGTAGGATGAAGTCTACTAATTTTCAAATTTTGTATCTGGACCAGAACAATCACTGAAATCAGGGATTACAGGAAACTCAGTGATTGCCAGGTCCAAAATTATCTCTTCTTTGTAGAGAAGGAGCCTATAACCCTGAGTGTAGCTTGACTTGCCCTAGACATGCTTCGAGTGCAGTGTGGCGCCCATTCCTCCTGGTTGGAGCTCTTTTTATAGCACAGGAAATGGGAAGCAGGGGTGGCTAAGAGCCTATGCTCTCCTCTGCAGTCAGGCTGTTTGGGTTTGACTCCTACTTCTTTAGTTGCTAATGGGCTTTAACTGAGTTCTTTTAAGGCCCTCTGTGTCTCAGTTCCTCATTTATAAAATAAAGATAGTGGTAGTAACTACCTCAATGGACTGCTGTAAAGATTAAATGAGTTGATATAGGTAAAGCAATTAGAGCAGTGCCTATCCATAGCAAGTGTCCAGTAAATATAGGTGGCCATTACTATCCTCATTACTATTGCCTTCCGTGATGTGTCTTCAAGGTTACCAATCAGGAACCCTCTGCTACAGGCTAGCCCTGAACCCTAGATTTTCCATACCTACTTACCTTTGACTCGTACTCTGTTATATAAGCTAATTATACCTCCCCAATCAAAAGAAAAGAAA
This sequence comes from Crocuta crocuta, assembly GCF_008692635.1. Lineage (NCBI taxonomy): Eukaryota > Metazoa > Chordata > Mammalia > Carnivora > Hyaenidae > Crocuta > Crocuta crocuta. Next base: position 5,677,489 of record NW_027536464.1, read on the forward strand.
AAAAAATGGGCACACATTACATAATTGACAACGTGGCTTAAAATGCCAATATTCCTGAGAGACGGTTCATGATCATTTACTTTCATTCTACATTAAGAAGAACCAGTATTGGATCCTTTCCCAGGAACACGTTTGCAAGGAAGAAGGACCACAGGGCTTTGGGAGTCTGGAATGTCAGAGTGATGGGGAAAGGGTAGCTAGGGAAGGGAGGAGGGAATTGAGGGTATAGAAGGCAGTCTGTCAAGGCCAAGCTCCCTAGAGCCTTTAGTATCATGATCTATTCTGTCTCTTGTCCCCTCTGATTTCTTCTCCATGGCCCCTCACATGGAGATAACTGCATATTCAAGCTTTGATCCCTTTAACCTACAGAAGTCTGAAGGGCCATTGAAGACTCCTCATTGTATCAGGGGAAATGAAGCTCAGGGTTCCCAGGCACAGAACAGCCCAGGGAGTGACTAACTTAGGCCAGAGTTTCTTAGTGTTGATGTTATGGACATTTGGTGTTGGTTAATTTTTGTTGTGGGGTTGACTTGTACTTTGTGGGATATTTAACAGCGTCCTTGACCTCTACTCACTACATGCCAACGATATTCCTCCCAACTAGGTAGTGATGGCCAAAAATGCCTCCAGATATTGCCAGGTGTTCCTTTGGGAACAAACTGCTCCCATCTGAGAATACTTGGCGTAAGCCTCACTAAGATCTGCTGATTTTATTCTCTCTTGGTCAGACCAGAGTCAGACCAGACCTGGGTCAGTAGATCATGGGCTTATTGGCTCCTACATGATGATCTCCACATGGAGAGTCTCTTCCACTGCCCCACCTTCCTTCAGAAAAAAAAAATCTACTTGAGCCTCAATTTGCCTTTTGTAGTCACTCTCCTCTGATAAGAGAAGGGCATTGGCTCCTGGCTAAAGGTGCCTGGCGGAGGGCTATCTAAAGGTTGGCTATCTTAGGTTGGAGGACAGGGTGACCCCTTGAGGGTCACTACTCTAGTTGTCAGCTGGGGACACTCAGATTTTGACAACCACATAGCATTACCTCCAACTCCTATTTCTTTAGAGGGGAAGTCAGCCTCAGCTCCCAGAGACTGTCAGAAGAAGAGAGAAAGGAGAATAACCAAACAAGAACCCCGTTTGTAATATGATCCTACAACACCCACTGCTGTCCAAGGAATGTGGAGTGTATTCAAGGAAAGGAATTTATATATATATATATATATATATATATATTNTGAGTTCAAATCTTTCCTATGCTCCTTCCTACTGTGTGATGTCGGGCAAGTTCCTAGACCTCTCAAAACCTCAGTTTCCTTGACCGGAAATGTGAATTATACCATCTCCAAGGGTTGGCCATGATTACATGTAAAACTTATGCAGCCTAGGAAATGAAGATCCCAGGTACACCTTAGTCCTCAATTCTGACCCACCTTGTTCCCTGATTGCCTGGCAGGCTTCCTCTGCACTTCTTTCTCAGCACAGACTCCAAGTGTCTTCCAAATGTGTATTTCTCAGTTCTCTAGGGGACGCTCGGCTATCAGTCCATGACTGAGCCTGAATAAGTACCTGGAGTGCAGGGATTTGGTTGAGTGTGCTTTTGGCAGCAAAGCCGGGCTTGGAGTGGGCTCATCATGCAGTACATCTTACAGCCCAGAAACTTAGGCAGGAAGCACTCTCCTCTGGGCTCTTCCAACAGTCACAGTCCACAGTCTTGCCCACATAGGCACCCAGAACAGGAATCCCTGGTGTCACGTGATAATTGTTGGTCACCTTATCACAACTGTTTCAACTCCCAAAGATGAGGTCTGAGATATCTTCACTGGGGAAGAGGAGGGTATCTCAGTTTGTGGGAAGGCGATCAGCATTTAAAGAAACACCATCTGGAAAATCCTTTCATAATATGAATACTGTAAATATTTATTTAAGCTCCCTCCACCCTCCACTGACATTTCAGAAGCAAAAAAATTGTTGAAGAGGCCAGATTTTTACACACAGTGAGAGTGTAAACATCCCTGTCCTGGATTTTAACTCTTAGTACAAATTACTTCTTTGGGACTGAGATGGCATTTTAGATTAGAAAGGGAGATTGATGATGTTTAACTAATTGGCCCAAAGTCACAGACTTTGTAAATGACTTCAGAATCAGAGAGAATTCGGTTTAAATCTCCACCTTGATGATAGTTATTTGTGTAATTTCAGCATGTCGCTTAGTGTCTCCCAGCCTTGGTTCCTCCATCTGTAGTATGAGGATAGGGTTGGGATGACTACATAAAATAAACAATGTCAGGTTGTGAGTAGGGTGTCTGGCATATAACATGGGTTCGATAAATTTAGCTATAATGATAACTACAGTTAATGAGATTATCATTTTACAGTTCTTATCTGTTCCATGACCATTCCTTTATTTACTGGCACCAGTAGACAGAATGCTGTCTATGTTTAGTCAATGCCTAGCATGATACCTGATATTTGGGGCATTGAGTAAGTGTTTGAATGGATGAGTGAATGAACAATGATGACACCACGCACAGAAGATTTTCACTGATCAGTGCATTTCTAAATTGATACCCTGGGAACACTTGTTGAAAATATCTAAGACTCAGTGATGACTACCATGTACAAATGTTAACAAACTAGGTTGAAGAAGGCCTTTGGACAGGAGGGCAGCCAGGGGACAGAGTCTACAAGTGACTGATTAATGGCATACCCTTGCTGGAGGTCAACTAAAACAGTTCTTTATGTGGGTAACTTGCAAACGAGCCAATTTTCAGGGAATTGGGAAATTTCTTTTGCCCTCCCAAATCTGCCCAACATTGTCTCTCTGTCATGAGAGAATGATCCCTTTGGATTAAGTAGTGTTTAGGAAAGTATAACTACAGTTAAAAAGAGAGAGAGACCCAACATGTGTATTACTTGCCCTGTAACCACATTTGGAGGGCAAATATGTGCCCAGGGTGGCTGGCTGTCTTCCATTAAGTCCTTCAGGGACCCAGATTGTTGGAGGTTTGCCAAATCACCCCAGGAATCATCTCCCTTCCTGCCAGCTGATGGGGGAAAGGAGTGTGGAGAGGAGCTGTATGGGAGATGTTCATGAGCCAGACTTACAGCCGCACTTACCACTTCCGTCTCTATTTCATTGGCCAGAACTTGTTCACGGGGCCATACCTGACCCCAAGGGAGTCTGGGAAATAGAGTGCCTGCCTGGGCAACCACTCTCCAGTGACATTAGTGCAATATAGGAAGAGGAACAAAAACATCTGGCAAACTGTGGACTATCTTTGCCATACATTGTAAGGAGGCAATATCTCTGGTAAGGGTGGGATAGTGTAAATTAGCTTGTCCCAATTTGAAGGCTTTATCCCAGAAAAAGTTGAGGAGAAAAGTTTGGGGCTACCAAGGCTGAGTGGTGCAGGCTGTGGGGACACTAACTGGGACCTGGGGTGGAAGCAGTGGGGCTTCAGAAGGGGACAGGAGAAGTGTAAGACAAAGGCAGAAAGTCTCTGAAGTCACGGTTTTGTAGAGGATAAGAAATGGCTGCCCTACAGAGAAACAAAATGGCGCCTGTGGGCACCTTCACAGTAAAGCCGTTTCAGGCCATTTGTGGGCTGCCTTCAGGGGCCAGGAGCTGTGAGGGGAGAGTAAGGGCATGCTTTCCTCCTAGGTCTTTTCCCTCTCTGAGGAGAATCAGGCTCATTATGTCTCTAGGTAGATTTTACAGTTCTGGAGTTGAGCCTAAAAGTTGCATGTGGTTTTCAAATACTTATTTTATCACACACTCCACGATTACCTCCATTATGTGTGGCTAACATTTGAGTCTTTTCAGATTTAGTGGGGATATAAAAGGTTTAAATAAGCCCAATATCAGATGTGTCTGGGATTCCATTTCTCGCATGCAGACTGTAAATAAATGCTGATGAAAAATATTTGAGTTCCAAATTCTGCCACCCAAATCCTACAAATATGCACATTAAAGCCCCCATAATCCCATAAAAGCCTTTTTACTTGTAAATAACACTATCTTGTTTTCCATCTCAAATTTCTTCTCCTGTAATTACACAATATTTGGTTTCCCCTTTTTAGGCAATTCAAATTAAAACTTATTTCATTTCATAATTACAAACATTCATTTTGAGTAAAGACTAATCTGATGGGAATTTGGTTCCAGTGATATTGTAACCTAGACTTGCAATAGCAAAGCAATCCATCTCTTTACTAATGTCTTAGAATCTTTTAAGACTCTACTCCAGCTAAACATTTGCATTTGGAAAGTTTTAGCCTTTTTCCTGCAATAATAATGCTTTATTAAGAGCACTGTGTGATTTGATTTTTTTAAAAAAAATAATGATTTAAATCAGTGACTTCAAGATATAAAGAATTTAAAGGGGGAGCCATTTCACCCTCTTAGTTTTGGGTTATTTTATAACTCCCATGAGTTCTGGAGTAGAATGTTGCTTGGAATATGTTCATTATTAAGTTCATTTTCAACTGTTTCCTGGAAAAGGAGAAACAAAATATTCTTTGTCTGGGTGTTATGATAGGTGGTAATTTTGAAATATTAGATAGAGTATATGTTATTACTATATGGATAGAGGAGAAAAAGAGCTTGTTGACTGGATGTTATGGATGGGTAGTTAATATCTAGGAAAACACAGTGTTTATTAACTTAAAAATACATTGAGAAAATGCCAAATGGAATACTTGCAGGGCGATCACCGTTTATCCATTGCAGTATACAAAAAAATTAAAAATAAGAAACAATAGTCCAAAACGCAGTGGTTTACAACAATGATTTTTCATGACTTCAGAGTTCTGGGGCTTGATGGGTTCAGCTGGGCAAATTTTGCTTGTTGGGGACCCTCATGTGGCTGTAGTCCGATGGAGGCCAAGGCTGGAGGCACCTGAAGGCTTCATAACTCACACTGCCAGCTTTTGGGCTGGAGCACCTGGTGGGGGCTGTTGGGTCATCTCTCTCTCCAGCAACCTCCACCCGTGGTTAGCTTAGGCTTCCTCATAGCACCGGGGTCTCAGGGTAGGCTGACTTCTCATGTGGTGGTTGGTTTTCTCCCAGAGCCAGTGCACCAGAAGACCAGGTATAGGTATATACTTGGAGGCCTTTTCTAATTTGTCTTTCAAAGTTCCATGGGAGCAGTTCTTCTCTTTTCTGTTGGTTGTGAGTGAGTCATGGAAAAGTCCAGGTTACATGGGAGACGATTACCCAATAGAGGGAGGTGTGGTTCATTGAGGGGCCATCTTTACAACTGCCTACACAATCACCAAGCCATGGATGAGTTGCCTACTCAGATCATTTTGAAGGGTGAAATGACTACAGCACACCAGATGAGTGTTTGTATCTGAGAGGTCTGAGTTGGTAAAAGCTGGGAAGGAAAGGAACAGACAGAGGCTCTTCCTCAGGACTACGTCATGCTGTTTGAATGATGCACACATGTGTGCGTGTATAGGTGTGCGTGTGAACTTTGGGTGGTATTTTGCATTATCCCGATTACAGTTGGATTTCAGCTGGGGTCAGGAGGAAAGATATACCAAGTACCCACTCTGTGCCAGGTTCTATGCTATACACATTAAACATTTAGTATAATTTGGGGCAGGCTACTGATGTCATGGTCATATTCATGGTCATCCTCGGTGACTTTGTTACTCACAAGCCAGGGACTCTGAACAAGAGTGGGTTACTTAACTTCACCAGATCTCAGTTTTCTCATGTGTAATATGTTTGAGTGACTTATGTTCATAGAGAGAAATAGTCAGTTCTCTTTTCACATTTTTCACACTCATTTTATTAATCTTGTGAATTGATCTATCAATGGGTATTTCAAACAATTAAAAGCTACACATTTCTGTCTTATGTACTATTTCTACAACAAATGAATAAAAAGTCATGAATTCAACAAATGCATTTTGAAAACATGTAAACAGTGATCACTGGTTAAATCTAAGATTTCTACATATTTCCTTAAAATTAGAAGTCTAATTTGCCATAGTCTTGTAAATATTTTAAACACTTTAGAAGGCAGATAAGACTCATACAATATTAATGTGTTTACAGTACTAATCAGAGCCCTTACACAAAAACCTGGCATAAAAACGGTAATATACCTATTTGTTTCTTCATTATCTCTATTCCTTTTCTGTTTATTTTTCCCCAGGCAGAATCCTTTGGTGCATTTACTTGCCTGGAGATTCAGAATGAGCTTCCCAAGCTCTTGAAGTTGTGGGTAACAGATAAACCTGCTTTGCACCCCTCTTCCCTCTTCCAGTCAGAGTTCCTGATTCCATGCCCCTGCTTTATTTTTCTGCATGGTGCTTTTCATCAACAGAAGTGTGTATTGTGCTTATTTGTTTGTTTAGTGCCTCTACATCCATGCAAATAATTTTTTCTCTTTAGTTCACTGCTATAGTCTCGGTGTCTAGAACAGTACCTGGCACAAAGGAGTTAATCACAAAAACTTATTGAATGAACAGTTGATATATTCTGGGCCCAGATATTGGTCCACAATCCATGAAAAATGTCCATGAAACACATGTGTCTCTTCTATGGAGATTTTTGAATCAGCTCTCCTGTTGTGCAGACTCTGATGTAAGTCAGGTGTCATTCAGGTTATGATGAACTAACTGTTCAGATTCTGGGCTTTGACCGAGTAATCATTTTTATCTTTCTTGATCAAGCATTCCTCCTGAGTCGCACTCATTTGCATCCATCTTTAGAGAACCAGGAGAGTACATTTTAGCATTGCTTGCTCTGAACTGGGGCCTAATACGTGTTAATCATATCTAAACCTTCGGGCAGTTCGGTACCCTGAAAGGGCAAGTTCCTTCCTCATTGACCAGTAAGACCTGCAATATGAAAACCTTCATTACAGGTTTGAAAGGATTAAATGGGATAATCCACATAAATGAACAGAATAAATACAGCCTGGCAAGTATTAAACTCTCAGTATTCTTCTCATCAATTAGGCCATTTTCAGTTATTATCTTTGCTAAAAGAGAGAGAGAGAGAGAGAGAGAGAGAGAGAGAGAGAGAGCCTGTTGTTTTCTCCAATAGGTGTTTATGAGGAATTCCTTTGTCCCAGTTTGCATGACAGGATATGTGTGTTGTATATTTCCACCTATAGAACCGAGAGCTGTGTCTCTCACAACAGGTGCTGAGCGAGTATAGGAAGATGAATCAGTAATGAATCCTAGAATGGTAGAGAGTTGTCTGCTCCCAGCTCTCTCTTCCTTTCTACAGAGCTCCTTGACCTATAAATCGTAGGAACAGAGGGGGCTAGTAGTTTCTGAGCACGTAGTATGTGCCGTGAATTTTGCTGGGCGATATTCAGCTATTATTTACTTTTTCCAACCAATAGCCAACTGAGATCTGAGGTTTATTTTTTTAAAGATATCAGTCTTTTACATGTATCTAAAGGGTATAGAAACAGGCTTAGAAAGCTAAAAGCTCATAGCCAGCAAGCATCAGAACAGAGATTAGAACTCATGAAACAAACAAACAAAAGGAATTAGAACTCATATATGACTGGTTCCAGACTGACTATTTTTTCCATTACACTGTGTTTTTAAAGGGGAGGATGACATTCCTGAAGAACATGGTAACAGTTTCTTTGAATGTTCTTAAGAGTTCATCAGTTGGAGTATTTTTTCAATCCCAGTCAATAAGAGTTTATTACAGAATTTTTACTCAATTCTTATTGAACCCATTTTCAAATTAAAACTTGTGTCCAGTATGGGCAAGGACCTAATACCAAATATGTGTGTGCATGCAGCATTTATGTGTTGAACTGACTAAAATTATTTGAATATAATAGTCTATTACACTAACATAATTATGTTAGTCTTGCAAAAGGATAAGAGTCCTAGAAATGGAAGGCATCAATACTCATTTTACATTTAAATGGATGTTGTAAAATTGCTCTCCAAAATGCTTGTAATAATTGACACCTCAAAATATTTTTGCTTATAAGGATGTCCTTAGCTTTTAAAGTTTTTACCAATGTTTTTGGCAAATACTGCTTTAATTAAGTGCATTAGCGTGGTAATGATATTGTGTTGTTGTTTATTAGCTATATAATTTCATGTGTTTTGTGAACTCTTTTTCATATTTTGGGGGGCTCATTTTTTATTACAAATTTTTTGTGTTTATTCAGTTTTGAAAGACAGAGGTGGGGTGAGCAGGGGGCGGGGGAGGGTGGTGGGGCAGAGAGAGAGGGAGACACAGAATCTGAAGCAGACTCCAGGCTCTGAGCTGTCAGCATAGAGCCCGATATGAGATCATGACCTGAGCTGAAGTCAGATAATTAACTGACTGAGCCAACCAAGCACCCCTTAGAGGGCACATTTTTATTCCTTATTCATTTAGACTTTTTTTATACTAGAGATATGAATCCTGACCATTATTTGAGTCATAAATATTTTTCTCATGTCCTACCATTTGTCTTTCAACTTTGACCACAGAATCCATTTTCTTAGCAAAATTATTTTTCATTATAAGGGAGAACATAATGTCATAGATGTTGGTTTGATAATAACAGCATTATATACGTGTTTATATTTAATGAGTAAAATAGTATTCACAGAACTGGAAAAAAATACTGTATTCAGTATATGGGAAACCCCAGAAGACATAATAATATAATTTTTCATCTGTCAACTGTATAATATTATATTATAATCTTTTTCTTAAGGTTTATTTATGTTTTAAGAGAAAGAGAGACGGAATGTGAGTGGGGGAAGGGTAGAGAGAGAAAGATACACAGAATCCAAAGCAGGCTTCAGGCTCTGAGCTGTCAGCGCAGAGCCTCATGCAGGGCTTGAACTCACGAGCTGTGAGCCAAAGTTAATTGACCTGAGCCGAACTGAGCCACCTAGGTGCCCCTAGTACTATATTATAAACAGCAAAATAGTTTCTGAAGAAATTTGCCTCAAAATAGAATGAAGACGGAAATACTTGTGATTGTAATAGCAAAATATACTCAGGTTTTAGAACTGATATATAAAGGGAAAAATAGAGTACAAAGGAAAATCTTTCCTTAGTGACTCAAACAAAGCTCATTCTAAGAAGAGCCTTTTGCCTGCTGTCAAATGAACTTGAAGAACAGTCTCTTTTTACATTAGCCTGGGTCTTCCTACTCCCATCTGTCATTTGTCACCATTGGCCCAGGAGGCATAATTACTAAGCAATCTGGTGGCGATGATCCTAGTGGGCTAGGGAGTCTTGGTTTTACCATTTATTATCTGTATAGTATAGAACAGTTTCCTTAGCACCACAGCCTCAGTTTCCCCTTCTGTAAAGTGGGAGTGAGAATGCCTACTCACAGGGAAGTGGTGAAGATGACATGAGATAAAATACATGAAATTATTTAGAACCCATACATGGCTGTAAATAATGAGTTATTGGATATGATAGTTCATGTATCGCATCACTTTCAGATAACGATGACTAAATTAATCAATTCACTTAACTTTTACTGAGGGAATGAGGTGTGGGAAGAAAAGAAGACCACACAAGAAAAGCAGAAAAGGTTCTGCTTTAACAGGCTTTCAAATCTACTAATTATACTTTGCATGTATATAGCATCTTAGAGCTTACAAAATGCTTTCCCCCACCGTGTTTCCATCCATTCATTCATTCAACCATGGAACTATAATGGTGATAAACAGGGCAGAGTCCTTGACCTCATGGTTAGAGAAAAAGTAAGTACACAGAAGAGTAAGTGAAATACATACAAATTATAATCCCTGCTGGTGAGAAATGAAGCATGGGTGGGACGGAGAATGACAGGTATTTTAGGAGGGTGTTTGCCAAATGTCTCTTTGAGGTTGTCATAGGCAAGGCATGCTTTTGCTGGAGCAGGAAAGAACTTAGCCTGTTCAAAGAGCAGAAAGTGCTAGGAGATGTGTGTGTGAGGCAGAAAGTGCCTCAGGCTGGAGGTGGGAGACAGCATGGGGATCCTGGAGGGCTCTCTAGGCCACACTCAGGAGTCGGATTTTACTCCAGGTACAAGGCAAAACACACTGGAGGGTTTTAAACCAGAGAATTTCTGAATGTTGAGAAGATTGCTTTACTACTCTGAGAATGAGAATGGGTTGGAGGGGAAAGGATGGAGGGGTGGGTAACGACTAAGGAGGCTGCTGCATTGGTCAGAAGGGAAAGAGTCTTCACTTAATTATGACTATGTCCTAGGTACTGGGACAACACATGAACTCTTTACCCACCTAATTCCATCTTGTCCTTGGAGTCTCAGGACTTTGGAAGAGATGTTATTTCGCCCAGTTCTAGGATGGAGGTACACTTTCTTTCCTTGATTTTGAGACTTGAATGGAAATAATCAGGAGAAGCAAGCAAGCGTATTGCAGATCTATTTCAGCTGAGCTGATGTAGATTTATCCATGTCAAACATCTACAGTTTTGGATTCTGTGTGAGTTTGCTGGGACTGCCATAGCAAAGGACCACAGAGTAGGTCGTTGAAACCCCACAGGAATGTATTTTCTCACAGCTCTGGAAGCTAGAAATCTGAGATCAAAGTGTCAGTAGGATTGGTTGGCTTCTCTCCTTGGCTTGTAGATGGCCATCTTCTCCCAAACGTCTTCACATGGCCTTTCCTCTGTGCATTTCTGTGTCTTAATCTCCTCTTTCTATAAGGACACAAGTTGTATTGGACTAGAGCCCACCCTAATGACCTCGTTTTAGCTTATTTGCCTCTTTAAAGACCACATATTAAAATGCAGCCACCTTCTGAGGTATTAGGGGTTAAGACTTCAATGTATAAATTTTGGAGGGAACACAATTGAGCTCATAACAGTTTCTAAGATGAAATCTGTGTTTGGGGAATCAGGCATGGTAATGAAAGTCAGGATCTAGTTAACTTATTTCTGGCATGTGTGCTGAAATGGTTGCCTTTCTCCCAAGTCTTAAAGAAAGAAAAAGACATGGTTTCCTTTTATAATTAGTGCCAACTGTGATGACTTAAATACCTCCTCAAAGGTTTGTTTGGCACATTCACTAAGCCTTTGTTAGACCACCTGGTTACCTCTTGTTAATATTCATGGGATTTGTGCCCTCTTTCTTTAAGAGTAATATTTTAACTTCTCTTTACTTAGGTAAATTTTGGGGAAAAATGCAATAAAACCAAACATGAGCTATTGTTGGTACTCTGTATTTTGCAGTTATGAGCTTTCCCCACTTTCTCTGTGCTGTCTAATTGTGAAAGTCAAGTTCCACGTAGATTTTGTAGCTGCAATAGTTGGAGGCATCGCTTCCTCAACTGACGGATTGCAGTTGAGGGATCAAGCCACAAGTTGTTCAGAAGGGATTAGCATGTCTCTCCTCAGACACATCTTGAGCGAGTGAAAAGAAGAAGCTGTGAGGAAAAGAGGGTCAGTGAGGGAAGTGGCCCAGGTTGATGAAGGACAGGGAAACCTCAGTAATCTTCCTGTGGGCACTGCCTGGCCCCATGGCTCCATGCTCACTCACAGGTAGCAGTTAGGTTTTTCTTTCTCTTGGTGGGGGAGAGATTTATCACTATATGGAATTCAATGGACATTTTGTTATTAAAGTGTCTCATGCAAATTTGGCTTGAACTAGTTACAAAACTTGGAGACCAACATGTATATGTATGGCTTTCTGTGTAATATTTATGAGTGTATGTGTCCCAACCCATGAAAAAGCCCTCTGTCCCTTATGTGAATTACCACAATCAGAATGAAGAATGGCTACTGGCAGCTTCAGGAATCAAATTCTGAAGCCAGAGAGTTCTTCTTGGACCTTGGTGTTGGCCCAAAGCCTGTGGTGTTGGAGAGATCCATAGATGATATGGTCTTGCTATTCCATCAGAGAGTTTCCTCTATTTACTCATGAAGTCCCCGAGGTATTTGGCTTTCACCACTCTAGGCTGAGCAAAATAAAAGCTGGCTTTGGATTCAGACATTGGCTGGACCACTATTAATTTCCTCAGTTTCCACACTTGAAAATGGGAAGAGCTCTTAAATGCTTGAGTCATAGAACTGCTCAGTAAGTACTCATGAACTGAATGGCCATTTCCTTCCTTACCCTGCGTCAGCCTACTTCTATCCCATTTCTTTATCCTCGTTATCACTCTGTCTTTATCAAAAGCACTTCTCAGAGATGGTTTTTGATATTTTCTGTATCTTCAGGTAAATTTAGGACACTGTTGCCTGTCTTAAGGCTATCTTTAAACTTTGTCTCTAACCATGGAAAGGAAGTTCTGTGACCACTTTGGACGGGTTTTACATGTTATTAAGTGGAAATAGGTGGGAAGTCATTGGAGGTACCATTTAAAGTGTGTCCCATAGGTGACTGCATAGCTCTGTCTGAACATGAGGGTGGTTTTAGCTTCTGTAATCATTGGTATCATCCTAATCTTCATCATCATGGTCATGCCATCATCATCATCATCTCTTCCTCCTCCTCTTTCTTCTTCTTGTTCATGATCATCATTTGCAATCCTAAGTGTCCAAGTAGTTATTGTATTAATGGACCACCTGGAACAATGAATGGTTATAAGGGTAAATCCCTTTATAACTTCACAACTGCTGGCCTTAATAGGTTGTCATTGTCACATTCTGTATCATATCTATCAGTCTTTCTGTCCCCATTGCCTCCACTATCACTTAACCTTGGGAAACACCCTGGGTTTTATATTCAGACAAAACCTCTATTCAAATGCTGGCTCTGCTACTACAACTTATGTGAACTGGGACAAATTCCTTAACTTCTCTGAGCCTCAGTTTCCTCATCTGCCACATAAAAAGAATAAACCAATGGCAACATTGCAGAGATGTGCAGGAATACATAACAAGAATGTATTTAGAGCATTTGACACAGTTCTGGACACATATAAATGCTCAATTAATGGTAGTTATCGCTATTGTTGCTATTAGTATTCATTCTAATATAAAAAGGCCCCTAAAATAATACCCAGCATAGAGTAATTGAGTAACTCCTACTTAATAAGTAGGAGTAATGGTTGTTTTTTTTTTTTTACTGTTACAGGAACCATTCAAAGTTTAATATAAATCTTCCACCCATCCCTATACCTTTAAAGGAGCCTGACCAAACCAAGCCTGAGCTGCTGACACCCAATGAAAATGAGAGTTTTTAAATTTTTAAAAATATTTTATTCATTTTTGAGAAAGAGAGAGAGAGAGAAGGAGAGAGAACTAGTGGGGGAAGGGCAGGGAGAGAGGGAGACACAGAATCCAAAGCAGGCTCCAGGCTCTGAGCTGTCAGCACAGAGCCCCATGTGGGGCTTAAACTCGTGAACCATGAGATCATGGAGCTGGAGTTGGATCCTTAACTGATTGAGCCACCCAGGTGCCTTAATTTTTTTTTTTCAATTTTAAATTTGTATAGGGTTAATTTTTAAATTTATATTTGTTTTCATTTTCCATGAACTTCTAAACAATAGCAAAGTTGAATGAAAAATTCTGCTACTCACTGACTTACAACACTAAAAACAAATCTGTTTTTTCAACTAGATTCACTTCACAAGTTCTTTCCTTCTTAAAAAGCAATAGATTTAGTCAGCTTTTACTGAAAATATACAATGGCAATGGTGTTACAGTTAGTATAACCTTTAAACAAGTTATTCTAATTTTGGTTCTTTTTCAATATAATTTATTGTCAAGTTAGCTAACATACAGTGTATACAGTGTGCTCTTGGTTTCGGGGGTAGAAAATGAGACTTTAACCTCTAGCTCTAATGACAGCAATTGCCTTGAACTTGCTCATTTCCATTTTTCACTTAGCTCCTCCATATCTGCTCAGTTCTTTACCATCTAGCTTCTGATTTCTCAGTTTGGCCTTGTACTTTTAGCTCTGTGCTCACCCCTAAAATCTGGTGGCCAATCAGATCCTTCTGTTTTAACTTGGCGACTCTCTGAACATGGCTCACCTCATCTTCTGACTCCCCTATGCCACCCCCTCCCCACTAGTTTCTGCTTTTCATCTCTTCTGTCAGGCTCTGGGCTTCCTGAGGGGGTCTTGGACAAAGCCTAGTCATGGTCTGTGTTTGATCATTGATCAATCCCATTGCGTTTTTATTTATTATCTCAAAAATGTTCATTTGGCATGAAATTCCATTCTGGATCCTAAATTCTCTTCCTTAGATAATGACCCTTCTTCTCTACTAGTTGACTAGACTTGTGGGGGGATTCTAAGGTCAATTCACCTTTTCCCCATGGTGAGAAAGCTGCTAGCAATCCCCCGTTCTTACAGTATTGGCAATATTATGTCCATTCCGACTCTGTCACTCCCTGGCACCTATTTTTATGAAGATTGCTTTACAGGGCCAGGCCTAATGATTAGGAGGATCATTAGTCCAATGGGTAGAGCACACTGAAACACATTTGGCATAACTTCCCTGGGTCTATGCCAAAACGTCTAGAGAGGGGAGACCACAGTTCTTGCCAAAGCCCTGAGCCCCCAGTGCAGGCCTATGAATCCTGCTAGTTTAAGAGTTTAGTCAGCCCTAATTTTAATTAAAATTTTGATCGTACAGTTGCTTCATGCCTACACTATTTCTTACCAGTTTGAATTCAACAGGCTTTCATAACCTATTACCAAAGGCTATTTAATACATCTACTTCAGCAAATCATTATCAAAATAAGCTCAATAACTGAACAGGCAGATTTAGCTTTCTAAACTGATTTTTCTCCCATACAGAGGCTTCCAGATAACAATTAGTAAACTGCAGTCGTGCTGTTTGTGTCTCTTGGGCTCTGAATGGATTTTTACTCCATGCAGAGAAGCAGACAGGTAGAAAGCTTAAAAAGAACACACACACGCATTTCAGGAAAAACAACCTAACATTTATTTCAAGGTTGTTTCATCAGGCAAAAAGGCTGCTTTTTAGCTGCTTCGATGCTTTCTGAAACCTTTCAGGCTACAAGGAGAATGTTTCTGGTTTGTGTGGCTAAAACGCTAGAGAGGATGATTGGTTTCATTAGCCAGGGAGGAGTGATAATATGCTGCAATACTTCTCCAGTTATTGGGCACTTTATATTAATAACTCATGATGGCTGGAGTGTTTAGGTGTATATTTCAAACTCAGTGTAAAATACCACGCCATTAAGAATTTAAACACATTCTAATTTAATTATGGCCAAGAGCTGGTTCCAAGTGATCCCGTGTTTTTGTTGGCTAGTTTCAATATTGCAAATTTCGAATATGGAAAGATTTATTTTCTTTTACTCCTTGCTTCTTTTATTCTGGATTGTTAGGAACTTTAATCATTTAAAAGAATACACATTTGGAAAATAAAGTGCAATAGAAATTATGGAAAATTCTAGTTTTCGTCAATGCTATTTTGTTTTCCACTTTGAAAGATGCCAATTTTTTTTCCTACCCATAATATATTGATTATTCACCAATTCTGTTTACCTTCTTTTTGTCCTTGAATGACTTTTCCATTCCTCAAACAGCTATACTCTTGTCACATAATTTTTCTAAAATGGGGGAAAAAATCTACCACTTGAAAAATTCATTATTTATTAATGACTATCATTTAGCTACCATCCAAGTCAACCTGGGATATGACAAATCGAATTGATTACCTGGGTCTTGTCTTTTGGGGGCCCCCAACTTAGCCAGGCAACTATAAGGAAGGGAAAAGGAGTTAGACCGGCACAACTAGTAATGAATAAAATTTGGGCTCATGTGGAAATTCAGCCTTATCAGACTGTTGCCACCGTGTCTTGTAGCTCCAACATTCATTCACACACTCTTCAAGTGAGCCCCTTTTGGTGGCCTTTGATAATTAATTTAAATAGAGCTAGCTTATATGAAAGTATTTTAAGAAATAATGTGGAGGAGAGGAGGGTCCTCGCTGAAGGATATTCCTTGAATCTTGAACACCTTGAATTTGTTGGTCATGACTCTTCAACATTCAGGAATGAGCTCAATTATCAACGACATGTGGAGACCTGGTGGAAGATGTGAATCTCATGTTTATACATAGCTTATATACCTGATGGAAGTTTTGGAGCCAATTCTCATTAATTCCCTGCCATCTTCATCCATGGGGACTACAGAGTCTCCAAATATAGTTGACAACGGGTTCCCTAAGTGTAAATCTTGGGTTTCTGAGTCTTCTATAACTTCCAATTGGTAGGAAACAATGGGAGGATGGAAAGCAAGGTTAGAATAATAGTGTATCCTAATAATTTTTTATTATACTTGGGAAAACAATATAATGAATAGAATCATTTTGTATTACTTTGGAAGACATATACCATTGAATTTGGACAATGAACAAGCATACCAATCCAGTTTTCTTATATCAATTACAGATTGAGAAAAAAAATTAGTCAGTTTGGGGTGTGACAATGAAAGAATCCAGAAGACTCAGATACAGGTTTAGGGGGAGAGTGGAATCAACTTTTGGTATTTATAATCTTTAAAAATATAGCTGTCAAAAGATATGTGGTTTTGAAAAGTCCTTCTTCCTTTGATGGTTTTGAGTGGCAAGGGATCATTTTCAGGAAATGGAGCCGAAAGAACTGTCCCTTAAGAAACAAGGAGTCTTAGCTCTTTAGTCCATTGCTANCTCGAACCCACGAACCACGAGATCATGACCCACGCGAAAGTCAGACGCTTAACCGACTGAGCCACCCAGGCGCCCCATCTACCCTGTCATTTCTGATGTTCCCTGATGCCTTGCCTGCCACGAGGGGATTAGAATTGGCCACAGCACACGTTGCAGGCCACCTCAGACTGCTGAAAAGATCCATGGCATTTCTGTCAAATTATTTTTCAAAAGTCCAAAACAATGAGATAAAATATCAAATATTTAAAAATTATTTATTGACATAGCTCCCTACCCCATTTGGCTGTGAGAGCCCTTTGAAGATACACATTATGAGCTAGTGCCTGACTCGGAGCAAGCTCATGATCAATGTTGAATAAATGAATTAATAAACATCTTGGTTTTAAAGAAGTGATACATGAACCACATAAAACTGCCTACACGTGGGGCTTCAATGCTAGTGGAGAGTAGTCACCACCTGTGAGTAAGGCAGGATGGAATCATGGTGGACAAGGCGGATTCCTACAAGATGCCATTCATTACTCCTCTGTACTTCAGCTATTTGTGTTAATGTATAGGACCTTTAATCTCCTGTTTTTTCTAGCTAGCCACATATTAAATATTTTTCCATGTGGCCTCATGCTTTCTGTTTGTAACAGATGAGTGCTATTGCATAGGATGATTTTCCTACACTCTATGTCCTGTGGAGTTATTGGCATGAAATTGTCTAGTAGTGGGTAATGGAGAAGGTAGTGACTCTTGCTGTAAATAGCCTTATTGTGACAAAAAAAAGAATACAAATTTACATGACAATCAACATAGAAGAGTGAACCAAGTTTCAGAGTGACTTTACCATCACAACCGCTTCTAGAAGTCACTTTCAGAATCCTACCTCCCACGCTGCACACTCCCCTCACCTCAAACACCCACAGCCATTTCCTGAGCCTTGCCTCTACAGGACACCAAAACATTCAGGGGGAAAGAAAAATGCTCCAAATGTGTCCCAGATGTCTGAATGTGTGGCATAATTTGGCACCAAAATGACTGGAGTTTTCATTTTTCAACTAGATGTTTTGGCAACATGCAAAAACAACCTTAATATACTAAGTAAATTTCTTTGTTTCCCCACAAGTAGACTTAATTTCATAAAGTATTTAATGAGCACATACTATGTGTCAGTACCATAGTGGGGATTAGAGAATGCAGGGTTTTAGTAAATTATGGAACCAATACGAAGAGTTTTATGCTTTTTTATGAGGGATAAGGTATGCATCATCCTTGTTTGGGCAAACATCTGATGGCAAATACTGGTGGTTTCAACTGAGAGGATTGTATTTCTCACACACTTTTTTAATTTGCAAATTTAGTTTTATAATTACACTCCGGACAGTGTGTCAGTTGTTGGCCAGAATGTTTTTCACTAGTCGGAGGAAAGAAAATGGATACATGCCTAGCTTTGAAGGAACATCCAAGCTCATGAGAAGAGAGCAAGACAGAAATGTACCACCCCTTCTTGGGAACTCATCCTCTATCCTCAAGCTGTGAGAGTAGACAGACTCATTTCTGCAGGTGTGGACCCATGTTGAAAAGATACACAAGAAAATCATATCCACCGAATCTCCCAGTCTGGGTTGCCTTTAAGATCTAGTTGTTTTGGGGTGCTAGGTGGCTCCATCGGTTAAGCGTATAACTGACTCAGGTCATGATCTCCCAGTTTGTGGGTACGAACCCCCCCGTCAGGCTCTGCTTTGGCAGCGTGGAGCCTGCTTGCGATTCTCTCTCCCTCTTTCTCTGCCCCTCCCCCACTTGTACTTTCTCTCTCTCGACATAAATAAGTAAACTTATACAAGAAGAGGTCTTATTGTTTCAATTACAGAATATCAGTGGTAAAAGCACACAAGGATTAATTAATCCAAGTATTTTTCAGTGTTACCATGAAAGAGGCATGATGCCAGATGCTAGAGAATCCACATGTCTACACCGCCAACACAGTGCTAGGTAGGTGACTAATTCGAAAGGTCTATAGGAAGTAATCTGATTTGAATATCAGACCTCCAAGGGATAAAATGCCTTAAGATGAAATAGTCTATTGTACTTCCTTTCAGGATGAAAAATCAGAGACTTCAAGGAGGAAAGTGATTGGTTCAAGATGACACAGCTTGTGGATTAGAAGAGAAACACAGTCCTTCCAGCCCTTGCTCTCCTAGACCCCTGTTTTCTTTCTCACTACTTGAAATTCCACATTCATTTCCTAGTGAGGAAAAGGCAGTGAGTGGAGAGGAAGAAGTGTATGACTGTTGAAAGCTCACTCACTATTGAGCAACCACTATTTCCCTGATTTTACTCCTGTGGTAGATTGAAAAGATGGCCACAATTTTTCACCCCCTTCTGTATCCATAATATTTACTGTGCAACTTGGCAGCTCCTTTTAGCAAAAAGTGGAATCCATTTCTGTACCCCTCACATTGGGGCTAGCCTTGTGACTGGCTTTGACCAAAATAGGTGGCCGAAGTCTCACCAAAGCTTGAGTGCTTTTTCTCTTTCTTGGAAACATCTTGAAAATAGGCTGGGCCAGTTGTGAATGATGGAAAACTACATGGCCCACTGACCACAGTCATCTCAGATGACCACTAGACAGCTCTCAGACCTGTGACTGGGGCTATCCTAGGCTACCAATGCCATAACCCACCTGTTACCTGACTACAGACATATGAGCAAGCCCAGAAGTCAGCCACATCTGCCTTAGGTCAGCTAAATTGCCCAGCTGGGCAATGATAAATGTTCAATTGTAAGCCAGTGCGTTTTGAAAGTTTTGAGGGGGTTTGTTACTCAAATGATGCAACTATAAGGGTGTCTAGTCATGTGGCCCTACCTTTGCTGTGGAATTTCAAGCCACAAGTTTCCCAAGTCTCTGCGACCTGAGTGGTAGGAAGTATCTCACACACTTTCATCTTAACTCAGTCAGCCTGGATTTATGCTGAGCCTAGGGAAAGCTCTCAAATGCACAAGGCCTGTGGCATCAATGTGGGTATCACCCTGATGTGGCCCTCTCAGAGGGAGGCCAGTTGGAGGACGTGATTAGCAGCAATGAGGACCATGAGGGAGTCGGGGTTCTGGGGGGTGCAGTCTCTGGAGCTCTGATTCAGACTTTTGTCTAGAGCGTCCCTCATGGGCACCAAAGGTCTGGAGATGCAGCTTGCTATGGACTAAATTATGTTTTCTCAAAATTTATCTCTTAAAGCCCTAATCTCCAGTGTAATGGTACTGGAGCAGTGGTCTTTTGATGGTAATCAGACCTTTAGATGAGGTCATTAGGGTGGGGCCCTCAGGATGTGATCAGTGCTCTTATAAAAAGAGACACCAGAAAGTGCACTCTCTTTTCTCTCTCCCTTCCTCACCACCCACTTTCTGCCATGTGAAGATACAGTGAGAAGAAGGTCATGTGCAAGCCGGGAAGAGGGTTCTATCTACTAGAACCCAAGCATCCTGGCCCTCAGATCTAGGACTTCCAGCCTTTAGAACTATGAGATAATAAATTTCTGTTGCTGAAGCCACCCAGTCAATGGTATTTTGTGATGGCAGCCCCAAACGAATATACAGCTGTTTCTAGTTAGACAGATGTTTGGCATTGCTTCAGGGGGGAAATAATCTGAATGATTAAATGCATTTTTCACTCCAGATGTTTGGCAATGTGAGGATGTAGCCAATATGTGCTTGTGGGATGGCCCCATGGCTGTCCTGGGGAGTAGCTTCTGGACAAAGGGAGGAATTCTGGGAGGGGGGAGAGGAAGTCCCCTTTTCTTCCATGTCAGGGAAGCACATATTCCTTTTACCAAAGAGGTACTAGAATTCCATATGCAAGCTTTTGGTCCATAGAGATATAGGAAATACATGCAACCCCCTCCCCCCCTTTTTTAGTTGCACACAAGCTCCATTGGGCAGGTCCACCTGCTGGTATGCCATTGTTTTCCTCCAATCAGGTACTGGTAGCCACCATTGAATCTGTGGTTGAAGACTCCAAGAAGGAAATTCTGAGCAAGGTCAAATGAGCGAGGAACAGAATGTCAAAAGATGAAAGCGATGACTTGTACATACTTGTACTGAAAAGCATCCCCAGTACCGACTATGCATATTAATGCACAAATAATAGGTATGGATGATTGTGTTCTTATTTTACCTTCTTCCAAAACCCCATAATTCTATGATTAACAGTCCTGAATTTCTCACACGTGACCTGGAGAATCAGGTTGGCTGACGACACAAAGGAGAATTCTCTATTATAGATTGGGCATGTGACAAGACAAAGCAAAGCAAACTCTAAATCCCAAGACACAGTGTCATCCTGCATGATCCAGACTAAGTGTCCACACAAATATTCCTGCATGGTTTACAAATCTTCCCTTAATCCTAATGGCACTGGCTTTCCATTGCTGTATTAGCTTAGTGCAGGTGTGTAAAAACATTTGAGCATGATGAATTGTTTCTCCAAGAGCCAAAAGGTAAATGATGAAAGAATTGGATAGAAAACATGTTAACAAGATATTTTATATTAGCTCCAAGGAGCTAGATCAATTACTATGATGTGTTACATGTTCAGAAGTCAGGAAATTCTGAATTATGGTTCCCAGTATGAACGTAACTCAGCCCCCTTGCACATGCAATATTTTATAAGACTGTATATGGTGTTAACTTTAATGCTTTAACATCCATGCTTAATGTGGCAACTATAAATTTGAATTTCTTGACTTCAGAGGTTATAACATTTAACCATAAGGCTGCACGGACATGCTTACTGCATTCAAATTATTTCTTGGAGTAATATTTTTGAAAAATAAACCTTCTATATGGTCTAGTCCTGTTATTGTTGTTGTTGTTGTTGTTAGCATGCAGGAATTAAAAAAAAAATAGTGTCACCCTACCACTGGTAGCTCCATGACTTTCTCTAGGTCATTTGACCTAAGNCTGTTGTTGTTGTTGTTGTTGTTAGCATGCAGGAATTAAAAAAAAAAATAGTGTCACCCTACCACTGGTAGCTCCATGACTTTCTCTAGGTCATTTGACCTAAGTGGGATGTGACTGAACAATTTTCACTTTCTGGTGGTTTCTACACCAAATCGCTTCTTGAGGAAGAAAGGCGTTCTGAACATTGTTGTGTCATTTATTTCAAGGGGTTTGGTCACCCCACAGATGATGTGGACAATGTAAGACAAATTCAGAGTTTAATTTCAAGCTGCACTATTCACATTGTAATAACTATAAACGGAATCCCCTTGAGTGTTAAATCTAACACGAGAGTCTAATAGATTTATAAATGAAAAATTCCACATGCCTGGGGCAGAACCACTTTTTTTTTTGCATCAAGATGCTGGTATCAGGCCACTTTTCCCTTCTAGATAGATTCCTTCATTTTTGTGTGCATGTTGTTTTAGGTGAACAGATTTTTCTAGTTTCAGAGAAATTCATCTCTCTTCTGCCTCCCCCCACCCCCATCTTCATACCACTCAGGCTACAACTTTCTCTGGTTTTAGTAAGTAGGTTGTGAAACAGCTGTCCTGGCCACTTCTGGCAAGAAGCTCAAAGAGCCAGGAAGGAGTCTGTGCTCTTAAGCACTTTGCTATTATAATTGGTCTCGAGTTCCTTGTTCATGGGCCAGGTACTCCCCCCACACACACCTACGTGTAGGTACAACGAGTACAGATCTTATTTCATAAGTTCAGGTGTGCAGGAAATGTAGTTTTTTAAAAATTTTCCCTAAGTCCACTTACTTTTAACTCCTGGCCCTCATATCCTGGCCTCTATTATATCCTGCCCACAAGAGCCAGACTTTAAATATAAGGACATAGAAAGGTTGAAAGTAAAACAATGGTGGAAGAGATACGATACCAACACTAATCAAAAGTAAGCTGCTATATATGTGCCAATATCAGACAAAATAGGTATTGAGGTAAGAAGTGCTACTACAGATAAATGAGAATGTTTACTAATGTTTAAGGGAACAATTCAACATACTTACAGTACTAAGATAATACCATAACCTGAAAAAAACATAAAGCATAATCTAGCTGAAGTAAAAGGAGATATTGACGGATCTACGGTCATAATTGGACTTGTTATAATAAGCAACCAAAATTGTTAGAATAAGCAGTTATGCCAATATGACTTATTGTAACGCAACTGTTAAATATGCAGATAAAAATATGTGAGGATATGAGTTGACCAATATTATCTACCAACTTGACCTAATTAAAATATATAAAATGCTAACCTTTAACACTTGTATAATACAAATTTCTTTCCAGTGTATATGAGACATTTATTCATCGATATTGACCCATACACTGAGTCCTAAAACAAGTCTCAAAAATTCCAAAAGATTGGAACCATGTGTAGTGTATTTTCCAGCCATAGTGGAGTTAGTTTAGAAATAAATGCAAAAAGATAACTAAGAAATCCTCATGTGTGTGAAAAGGAAGTGATACACTTCTAAATAACCAGTTGGATCGAAGAAGAAATCACAATAAAAACTGAAAACATTTTTCACTGAGTGATAATGAAAATAAAACATGCTAAAACTTATGGCACAAAACTGAAGAAGTTCCCACATTTTGGGGAAAGTATGTGGTCTTAGCTGAACACGTCTGAAAAGAGGAAAGGCTGAAAATCAAAGGTCTTATCTTTTTTTAAATTTATTTTTATTTCTTCAAGTTTTTATTTACATTCCAGTTAGTTAAAGGTCTTATCTTACATCTCAGGAAGATTTTTTAAAAAAGCAAATTAAAAGGATAGCCAGGAATAGAAAGGAAATAATAGGGATAAGATCAGAAATTCATGAAAAAAAACCCAACACTCAACAGGGAAAGGACACACTGAAAGTTGGCTCTCTGAATATGCTAGTGAAACTGAAAAGCTCCTAAGAAACCAATAAAGAGAGAAAATACAAATATCCAATATCAGGGAGGAAAAATGGAGACATCATCGTGATCTTAACAGATATTAAATATATCATAAGAGGGAATTATGAACAACTTAATTGGACATATTTGAAACTTCCGAAGAAATGGACAAATTCCTAGAAGAACATAACAACACCAAAAGAAGAAAGATCTAATCTGGATTTCCTATTTTAATTTAAAAAGTTGGATATGTAATTAAAATTCTACACACACACACCACACACACACACACACACACACACACACACAGAGTCATCTCAGAGACTTCAGAAATCTAAGGAAAAATTTATACCTTAGAGGCATCATTCCCAACTTACTTCATGAGATGGCATAATTTTTATGCCAAAATTTGATAAATACATAAATGTGTATATTAAAATGTATCTAATACCTGGTGGCTCAGCTGCTGAAGCGTCTGACTCTTGATTTCAGCTCAGGTCATGATCTCACTGTTCATGAGTTTGAGTCCTGTGTCAGACTCTGAGCTGACAATGAAGAGCTTGTTTGGGATTCTTTTCCTCCCTCCCCCTCTCTCTCTCTGCCTTTCCCCTGCTCTCTCTCTCTCTCAAAATAAATTTTAAAAAACTTCGTAAAAAATATACAAATGAACTTTAAAAATCCAAATTTGAAATCAGCTTTCTTTGTGAACATAAGTGAAGAAATCTCAAATAAAACACTAAGTAACCAAATACAGTTATCTGGATCATTATTATTAGGATGGCTACCTATCTATCTTTCTGTCTAACATCTACAGTCTGTCTTTGATGATACACAACCATCAAGTTGAACTTATTCCATAATGTAAAAGACTGACTTACGTTGCTTAGAAAGTCAACCCATGTGATTCATCATTTTAATAGAAAAAGGGAAAAGAGCATATCATCATGTCAGGTTTACTAAATTCAGCACTCATTTATGATTTAAGATAAAGCTCTTAGCAAACTAGGAACAGAGGGGAAATTTTTTAATCTCAAGTGGATCTATGGAAAATCTACAGCAAACAGAGTATTTAATGGCAAAATGTTAAATGCTTTTTCCCTGAGATAGGAAATGAAGTAGGGATTAGTACTATTATTGCTTCTATTCATTATTGTGCTGGAAGGCTGGGACAGTGCGGTGAGGTAAGGAATGAAAGAAAAGATACAAGAATTGAAATGGAAGGGATGAAAATATGTTTATTGAAGAGACTATGTTTCAGTGTATAGAATATTTGAAATAATCTAAATGCAAACTATTACAGTCAATTAATTGCACTAAGTCATTCAATGTAACGTCAACATAAAACTGTTTCTGCAAGCTAGCAACAAAGATTAGAATGTCACTCTAAAGTGACACCATTTTAGCATAAAAGCCATCTAACATGTACTAAACTTAATGCAGGATATGTGTGATCTTACTGAAGCAAAGTTAGATGATTACTGAAAGAAATTATAGAAGACCTAAATAAATGGAAGGATATGACTTCTTCATGGATTGAAAGACTTAAAATTATAACAATTTTAGTTGATTTATAGATTCAAAGTAATGTCAGTAAAAAAAAACTTCAGGATTTCTATTGATGGAAATTGGCATGTCTAAAATTTATATGGAAATTCAAAAGGACGAAATGAGACTAATAATCTTGAAGGATAACAACACTAAAGATTTACAATACTGGAGATCAAATTTTATTATAAAAGAGAATGAATTAAAATGATGTGATATTGGCTGGGGCGCCTGGGTGGCTGAGTTGGTTAAGTGTCTGACTTTTGGTTTCAGCTTAGGTCATGATCTCATGGTTCATCAGTTTGAGCCCCACATAGGGTTCTGTGCTGACAGCATGGAGCCTGCTTGGGTTTCTCTCTCCTTTACTCTCTGCATCTACCCTACTCACGATCTCACTGTCTCTCTCAAAGTTAAACAAAAAATGTGGTATTGGCATAAGGATAGAGCAAAGAACAGAATACATAGAATAAAATGTTCCAGAATACACTCTCATGTATGTGGTCACCTGATTTATGATATAAGTGCGATTACACTATAGTGAGAAAAGGAAGATCTTTTCAATAAATTGGTTCAATAGATACCCATTGGGGGGAAAATGAATTTTTTACCCCCACTTCACACTGTACATAAAAAATCAAATGCAGAGGGTCACTGATCTAAAAGGGGAAGATAAAACAAAAATATAAAGTTTCTAGGAGGTACCATTTGTGAATGTCTTCATGATCTTGGGACAGGCAAAATTTCCTCAACAGAACACAAAAAGAACTAGCCATAAACGGGGTTTATAATGTTCTACATGAAACTTAAGAACTGATCATCAACATCAATATTAAGAAAGTGAAAAGGCAAGTCACAGAATAGAAACTATCTGCAGCACAAAGAACAAAGAAAGAGCACACATCCCCCCAAACTAAACAGCTCTTGTAACAAACATCATAGACTGGGTGGTTTAAACTATAGAAATTTATTTTCTCATAGTTTTGGAGGCTGGAGAGTTCAGCTCCGGTGAGCACTCTCTTCCGGGCTTGCAGACAGATACCTTCTCAGTGTGTCCTCACTGGTAAAAAGAGAGAGAGAGAGAGAGAGAGAGCGCTCCAGTGACTCTTCCCTCTTCTCTTTTTTTTTTTCTCCCAAAGCAAAATTAGTTTAATAGGATCTTCCACCCTAATGACCTCATTTAACTTGAATCACCGCCTGAAAGGCCTTATCTTCAAAATAGCCACATGGGGATTAGGGTTTCCACATATAAATTTTGGGAAGCCACAATTCAGTTCATTGCAACTTTTATTATTTTTATTTATTTATTTATTTATTTTGAAAGGGAGAGAGAGAGCATGAGCCGGGTATGGTGAGGGAGACAGAGAGAGAGAGAGACAGAGACAGAGAGACAGAGAGAGACAGAATCCTAAGCAAGTTCTGCAGTGGGAGAACAGAGTAGAATGTGGGGCTCAGACCCGTGAACCATGAGATCATGATCTGAGCCGAAACTAAGAATTGGATGCTTAATCTACTGAATCACCCAGGAGCACCCATTGCAACTTTTAAAAATCAATTTTATTTTTTCAAGTGTAATTATTTATTTTGAGAGTGAGCGAGCAGGGGAGGGGTAGAGAGAGAGGGAGAGAGGGAAAATCCCAAGTAGGCTCTATGCCACAAGCACAGAGCCCAATGTGGGGCTTGAACTCACAAACCATGAGATCATGACCTGAGCCAAAATCAAGAGTCAGATGCTTAACCAACAGATCCTTCCCAGGTGCCCTGAAAATCACTTTAAAAATACAGACACAATTAAAACAGTGACAAAAGATTTGAGCAGGTATTTACAAAAGAGAATGCCCAAAGGTCAATGTGTATATGAAAATGCATTCCACATCATTGGTCGTCAGGTGAATGAAAATTAAAACTGCATTGGGACACCATTATACACCTGCTAGAATGGCTAAAACCTATAGAAAAACCTGACGATAGCAAGTGTTGACAAGTGGCAAGTGGTCTCAATAGTAAGTCTCATACATTACTGTTGAAAGTATAAATCAAATTGATCAGTATTGCATCTAAAACAGGATCCAACATACATAAAAAGACATTAAAAACATACATTAAAAGTCTTGCGGAAGAATGTTGCTAGCAGCATTATTTATTTTATTTTAATTAATTAATTATTACATTTTTTGTTGGCAGTGGAGCCCGATGTGAGGCTTGAACTCACGATCCTGTGATCAAGATCTGAGCTGAGAAAAAGGGTTAGGCTTAACTGGCTGAGCCACCCAGGGAGGAGCCCCATAAGCAGTATTATTTTTGATAGTCCCCAACTAGAAACAACTAGTTTCTATCAAAAATAAGATAGATACATAGACTGTGATATATATGTCACATATATACATTTAGACACATACTTACATGTATACATATATGTGTATATATATGCACACACAACAGAATATTATACACCAAGTGAATGAACTACCGCTGCACATGATAGACAAAACGTTAAATGAAAAATGTGACACGAAGAAGGATACCTGATATGGATATGACTCCATTTAGGTAATGTTCAAAATTAGGCAAAATCAGGTAAAATCTATGGTGACTGAAGCCAGGAGAGCATGCTTCTTTGGGAAGGCGTAATGGCTTCGAAGGGGCACAGGGAGCTGCTAAGCTCTGCAACGTTCTGTGTCTTGAATGATTGTCGCATGGGCATGCTTACTTTGAAAATATTCAGTGAGCCTTACTGAATCAGGTAAGGTCTGTGTACTTGTTTCACGTCTGTTGAACTTCCATACAAAAGTTTTCAAGTATGTCCAAAAGCAAATCAACTTTCCTGTTCCTTAAGCATTGAGAAGGCAGGAAAGAAAAAAAATTAACACTTATGAAGAGTTTGCTGGGTGCTAGGCACTTAACTCCTCCAGTACATGGCTGGGGTCACACAGCGAAACACCTATGATGTTCTTTATTTTATTTTTATTTTTTTAATTAATTTTTACAAATAGTTTATTGTCAAGTTGGTTTCCATATAACATCCAGTGCTCATCCCCACAAGTGCCCTCCTCCATGCCTATCACCCCCCTTCCCCCCACACCCANTATGATGCTCTTTAAATTGACTACACTTGATGATGTGGCTCTCCCTTCAATTGCGAGGCAGCAGGAAAGGGGTTTGCAGCTTAGTTTGTGTCTGTGTGCTTAGGCTAGGGGTCGGCCCTACTCAGGGCACATAAAATGAGACAAGGGAAGGCACACCCCCAAAGGAAAATCGGGGCTATTTTGAGAAGAAGGAGAAATGGATGTTAGGGTTAAAAGTCTTCAACATTCAGGGGCAGCGCCTGGGTGGCTCAGTTGGTTAAGCGTCTGACTTTGGCTCACATCATGATATCACGGTCTGTGGGTTCCAGCCCTTCACTGGGCTCTGTACTGATAGTTCAGAGCCTGGAACCTGCTTTGGATTCTGTGTCTCCCTCTCTCCCTGCCCCTCCCCTGCTCACACTTTCTCTGTCTCAAAAGTGAATAAAGATGAAAAAAAATTTTTTAAGTCCTCAATATTCGCTCGAATTGCACAGAAAATCTTATGATCTTTTGTTTAATAAGGTAATTTTTTCCCCTGCTTGGATCTCAATGTACAAGTTACTCTTTATGCTAAGCTACAAAATAAAAGCTCACTCTTTCATGCCTGTGAAGAGGCAGAATAAGAAGCATAGGGGAAAAGAATAAAGAGACAGCTGGAGAGAGACTGCAAACTTTGAGGCCCTGCAACTAAAGCAAGAAGCAAATTTCTTGGTCGTAAGTAGTCAAGTGATGAATATGCTGTACTTAAGTCAACTTTGAAAGACTGCATAAACTAAGGCTGGGTTTTTGTTTTGGCAGCTAGTACTAAGAACCCTGATAGACAAAACTGGCGTGAGTCCATAGCTGGCCTGGGACATGCATAGCACAAGTCTAAATTACTTGGGTAAATTTGGAACTTACTACTGAAAACTCATTATTACAGTGGTTAGTGATATTTAATTTAGCTTTATCCTAAATTGTATACAGTTCATTCCAGTATGTAAATTAAATCAATAAAATTGTCCTTTAAGGCATGTTTTTGTTTTTGTTTTTAAAATCCCAAGTGATGGTGTTTCTCTGGATACACTGGGTGTCAACATCTGAATCAGAGAAGGAGTCTGACTTTTGAAGACACAAAGTAAGCAGTGACTTACAATCTCTTAAGGGAAATTAAATTCTTTAAAAAAATTGTTTTAAGTTTATTTATTTTTGAGAGAGAGAGAGGGGGAGAGAGAGAGAGAGAGAAAGCGCAAGCAGGGGAGGGGCGGAGAGATGGAGACAGAGAATCCTAAGCAGGATCCATGCTCAGCATGAAGCCAGACATGGGGCTCCATCCCATAATGGTGAGATCACGATCGGAACAGATATTAAGAGTCAGATGCTTAACTGACTGAGCCACTAGGTACCCCAAGGGAACCTAAATTCTTGACCAAAGGTCTTAACTTGGAGTGATTCTTTATGGATGAGCTTTATAATATTCATTCACCACTGTTAGTTCACTGGGGTCATAAGATTTGCAAAATTAAATAATAAAACATATGTACTGCAAAGGGCAGATGAGTGACCCTGATGGTGAGTCCCAGGAAATTTGAAAGTGAATCAGTCACTGTGGGGTGGGAAAGACTTCATGAAAGAGAGGGGCCCTGGGTAGGGACCTGAAGCAATGTCCCTTAGTCTATTCATGGCAACATGGGCTCTTTCTGGCATGCACCTCAAAACTCTCCCAGCCTCTACCCATTACTCACATGCAAAGCTACTCCCGCATTTTGGGAAATTCATTATAGCAGTCCCCTAGACTTCTCAGTGCTAATTTGTCTTCGTCCAGTAGCTATCGTCCATTTGCTTAGTCCATTTACTGTAACAAAATACTGTAGTCCAGAATCTTATAATCCATGGAAGTTTATTTCTCACAGTTACGGAAGCTGGGAAGTCCAAGACCAAGGTCCAAGGCCAAGATAAAGGCAGATTCAGTGTCTGGTGAGGACTCATTTCCTCGTTGGTAGGTAGCCATCTTCTTGCTGTGCCCTCACATAGTGGAAGGCGAAAATGCTGATCTCCTCAGCCCTGTATAAGGGCACTAACATCACTCATGAGGGGTCCACCCTCATTCAGTCTGTAGTAGGAATTAAGCCTTAGTAAAGAGGAGAGGGGAATGGACATGATGAGGAAAGATGCAGGGACAAGGAGCATGGAGGACCATGACTGGATTTCAGGCAAGTCTTGAGGTGGCTGATCACCTCCTCCAATTCTGTCTTCTTCTTTTTGAATTGTCTTTGGAGTGGGTCCCCAACAGTGATATCTATAACACATGGCCTTGACCTCTTGTCTATGGCTGATTAGCCCATTTAGAATCTTAAGAATTTAGAATGGGAAACAGAATCATGGAAATGGAATTTTTTCTAACTCAGCATCCATAATGATGTACTAGCGCAATGTTTCTCAACCTTTTAAAGAGCCTTCTTTTCAGATATTTTTTTCCTAATGGCTCCCATGCCATGAAATTTTAATATCACAGTTATACTATATATCTGTGTATGAACTATGTGTATATCTGGGCTTTATACATCAAAGAGTAAGATTATTTTTTGCCCCTTCTCCCGGGAATCAATTTTTGCCCCCTTGAGGGCAATATCACTGAAGATATATTTTTAAGAGTGAGCATTTCTGAACTGCTATAGTTGGTCCCTAGAGTATTACTGTTTCCAGACTTTTCTTAGTCTTGTTTGTTCAGGTCTTCTTTGGAATTTTTGAGATATTGCTTCACCTTCTAAACTCATTCAATTTCTGTTACTTGCAACCAAAATAACCTAAGAGAAGAGCAAAAATATTTTCTAATAAAGGTTCTAAAGAAATTCAGTCATGTTTAGAACACCCAGAGAGGGCTACCTCAGGGAATTTAAGCCATAATGCTCCTTATCAGAAATGTTGTCTTATCAGCGCTGGCTTTTTTGTATGGAAAAAGGGCAGATACATTTTTTTAATTCAAATTGAAGACACTATGAATACTACATTTAAATCTACATGTTATAGAAAGGCAACAAGAAATTGTTTTGAATAATGGAAAATACATCTGTGTCTGAATAATTTAAAGATACTGAACCTATTTTCATTTGCATCTTACACATGTATACCAGCCATTCCACAAAACGCCAAACAAGAATGAGAATCGATAGCTGAATTTAATTTTGCAGAGAAATTTAAAAGCTGGTAGAAATAGAGGATTAGAAGAAGGATTTTATCTCATCTCATCTCATGCACTATTATACCATCAAATCAAATCTGAAATAAGTGTGTGACTTGTTTCTTTTAAGAAACTTTTTTAAAAGTTTATTTTTTATCTTGAAAATTTATTTTAAGTTCTCCTTGATAGGACTCAAGTTATGACTTTAAATTAGGTTTTTATTTCCCACATTTGTGTATGTGGTTTTGTTTTGTTTTTTGTTAATAGTGGAAATTAAAGATCCTATTTTCTATAGTCTTTATACTTTGTTAATCTGGTTCTTGATGGTTTATCTCTTGTTCTCTTTATGGTGCCATTCTCCAAGATTTGATGAATATTTATTATAGCTTTTAATTCCTATTCCTTTTACACACACATGCACACACACACACACATGCATTATATATCTTCTTTTCTTCACTACTTCCGTATTTTCAATGATAACCCTCTTGAAGTCTTTAGATTATTTTCCCCTTACTTTTAAGTATTTTTCTGTTTCAAGTGCTTCTTTATGTTATGACTGTATTCTTTTCTCTACTATGTAATTGTTAACAGCCATAACATAGAAAGTAGAATAAAACATCCTTCCTCTGCCTACAGGTTTTACATAGCTTCTATTGGGGCCTCACAAATATTCTGCCAGTGAAACAGGTGGATATCAATCCTTTATTAGCATACTTATTTAAAGGAAATATGGCTGACCTTACTTCTAGGGGAGAGAGATCAATTAAAAAATAATATTTAGTAATGTGATAGACTAAAACCAAAGATTAAAATCCATTCACTGAGTGGTTTTCTGGGTGTAAAGCAGCATGTAGGATAATGCTAAGATGTAAAGTTATAATTCAACCATGCCACAGGGTTGCCTAAAGAAATGGAACCTTACACAGGTTGGTAGTGAATAACTTTCACAGGGCTGGAGAATGGCTGAAGAAAAAAACATTCAAATTGAAATAAAATATAGGTCTATATAATCGTATACAGAATATAGGCCTAAGCTCTTTCTACTTGGGTAAACATTTTCAGAAAGTTTAAAAATGCTAACTTAAAAGATAACAGGTCCATGCAAATTTCTCAAAGAACTTGGGCTGTTTAGGGGATAAACATGTGCCTGGAACATACTAGGTACTCAGTCCTCATTTGGGCCATCACTTTGTGAGTCAAACAAAATCCATCTGTGGGTCACTGGTTTGCTGCTGCTGATCTGGGTCTAAGAAGATAAGAAGAAATCAGGGTACGAAAAATGAGAGTCTTCAGGGGAAGTTAACAAAAGCAGGATCATTCTGAGATACGGTGGCTTGCCCTCTGCTTTGCTAGAGATGACTGACCCAGTGTCCACCAACCCAGACAATTCCCTCCAGGTAGTGAGAGGACTGAAATTGAATCCTGTTCCGAATTAGGTCAGAAATACGGAGGACCTCCCTTTCCACATTTCCAGCCACTTTCAAGCTGTTTTAGTTGCTTAAGAGTATTGAACATGGTTTAGGACTCCTTAGAGGGAACGAACGCTAACACACCCCCGTGATACTTCCCACAGCCACTTTAAAGCCAACTCTAAACGTGGGATCCTCAACTGGGGAAGAGGGGATGACCTCTAAGGATCCCAGTGTTGGTAGAAGATGTAGTATAAAGATGTCTCTACCCTCAGGGTTCCCCCCCCCCCTTAAGTAGTTTATTGTCAAGTTGGTTTACATATAACACTCAGTGGAGGGGGGGGTTTGATATGCTGTGTGCAGGGTGGGAACCGGAGACATGGGATTTCCCCACATTGCTGAGAATCACAATTGCAGATTTTGAGGTCTTGGAAAAGACAGAAAATCTCACTGAGCTCATCCATCCAGACTGGGTTAATTAAGGATGGTGTGAGACTCGGGCCGCTGGTCCATTAAGAATGTCCTTTCTGGGGCACCTGGGTGGCTCAGTCGGTCGAGTGTCTGACTTCAGCTGAGGTCATGATCTCACAGTTTGTGAGTTCAAGCCCTGCATCTAGCTCTCCACTGGCGGTGTGGATCCTGTTTGGGATTCTCTCTCTGTCTCTCTGCCTCTTCCCAGTTCTCTCTTTCTGTCTCTCTCAAAGTAAATAAATAAATCTTAAAAAGAAAAAAAGAATGTCCTTCTGGATAGGTGGCAGTCAATTTCTACAGATGAAAAATTCATCTTGATTCAATTGACTGGCTTCGTGTAGGTATCAGCGAGAGTCAAAGTGAGCATGATGTGATCTTTAGATCATCCAGCAGCTGACCAAATCAATTGATTTCTTTGTAACTTCAGCTTTTCATTTGGCATCATAAAGACATACCCTAAATAAAGCATTAGCCTCCAGAATGTGTTTAAATTGAATTTCTGGATACTTTGGCACGTATCCAGCTTTAAATAAGTTCTGATCTAACTGTATCTAATCTCTAATCAAAGGATCCTAGTATATGGAACATTCTCGTTAATAATGATACCTTAGACATCCATTAAGTCTGGACATTAATTTTATGGAAATTCTCCAATATATCTCCATTAGAATTTTTTTCTGGGAAAAATTAGTAATAAAAGCTTTTAATAAATGTCATAAATATCTATGTTGAATCAGACTATTACCCTAATTAAAACCAGACCAAAAATAGAATAGTTAAATAGTTACTTCTGCTAAAAGTCATGACCTTCAGAAGACATTTTGAAGAAAGAAATTATGTGTGCTCTGTTATTTATTCAAAATTTGTTTGTTATAAAGAATAATTGGCTAGTGGGAACAGATTATTAGTTATTTGACTACTGTGTGGGTTCTCTAGTTTTGCACACTTAGTGGCTCATGGAATAAACTCTACAGTCTGCCCGTATTGTAAAAAAAAAAAAAGGCTTTGCATCCCACACTCTTCTCTCCCCCCTTACCCTATACCCTTCTCTTCTTAGTTCTGAGATCCTGAGAAAGTTATGAAACTTTTTGAGTCTTGCTTTCAGCATCTTTAAAATGGGTCAATAATATCTAAACAACTAAGGTGATGATCAAATGAGATTATGAATGGAGGGCATCTGAGCAGTGCACTTGGCCTGAAGGTGGTGCTGGGTAAGTAGAAGCCATTATTGTTCATATCCAGGATTGAGGGAGAGTTAGGGAGATGGGCTTTCAGAGGGTGGGAAAGAAGAGTAATAAGGAGTGAGTGCTGGCTTTTATTCTCATCAATATAGCTAAGCAAATTTAAACCCTTTCTTGCCATTCTTTGGCTCTGTCTGTCTCATGCTCTAGGCAATGAACTAAGTTAGAAGTGGCAATGAAATGAAAAAATATATGTGCTCCAGTCCTTTTCTTTCCATTCAAAGCTTTGAGGGTAGAATACAGCTGCCGTCTCAAATTTGCCCCATCTGACCTGGCCTATATGATGACATTCCAGCACTTAAGAAATGTGGGTGTTAGGAGTCTATTTGGAAAAGTGGGAAAACAGAACGGAGAACCAGATTGTGGCTTCTAGCTGCCCAGTGGGTGCTCACTTGCATTTGGCCTGTGTTATATGGTCAACACCTTGGTCCCCACGCTTTAGGCATCTGATTCCTGAATCCTGTTTCCTGACTTTGGCTATGACCTGAGGTCCTTCTAGATAGATGGCTATAATTTGGAAATGAACTAGAAGTCATCAGTCAATGAGTTTTCAAATTGTTTCAAACAGGCAGTGGAATCCTTTCTTTAAGCAAAATCTTAAGAGGAAATGTAAATGAATAAAAGAGATAAAAATTATAATTGCTCTGGTTTTAAGCCAGAATGGGGGGGGTGGGGGGGAGTTTTTCCATTCATCCCTTGTTTCATCTCCCTGCTGCTTCCAAGGATAATGGTTAGAAAACCATTAATTCTAGTTTGATCTTCTCTGGAAATAAATTCTGAGAGATAATTGATCTGCTCAAGGTCACATAGTTAATTAATGGAATAACAAGTCTAGGGCACAGGTGGATTTACTTGAGCTGCTGCATGAGGATTATAGTATTTGCGGGGCTTTTGTTGGACTATGACATCAGAAAAGTTTTCCTTTGTTCACATTGCTCCTCTTTTCCACGGCCCTGTTACAGTCTCCAGTCAATGCTTTTGTGGCAACAGAAGGCATGTATGGTTTATACGCGTAAGTACAGGCGTGGAGGTGGAATGCTAATATCAACAATGGCATAGAATAGGTCATCAAGGTTTTGATTCAGAGACTCCTTCATTTTAGATGCCTCCATCTGACTCAAGCTCTATGTGTACCCAACACAGGATTTAAAAATTGCTTTAGCCTTTTTGATTACCCAGGACGTATTCAGCCTTTCTCTGGTTCCTGCTTGCTTTTGTGTCTGGCTTAAACATAGCTCATGGACTCCCGAGAACTGGGAAAGTTCTATATTTTGCCTGACTCTTCAGATTCTAGAACTTCAGATTCTGGATCCTCTGTGGGCAGGCCTGTTCTGGAAAAGTCCGAGCTCAACCTGCTCATTTCGTGTCGCTAAGCCAAACTGACAAACTCCAAAGGAGACTGGATTTGGCTTATTACACAAGAGAAAGCTGTAGACCATTTAGAACATAAAGCTAAGTGCATGGAAGGAAAAATGAAAAGTTACCCACAATTTATTATAATTCAGCACCTTTAACATTTGGTGTGTTTCTTCTCTCTTCACTTGTTCTTCCTTTTTTTTCTTTCAAAAACAAAGCTTTAATTTATTAAAGCTATGGTAAACATTTGATTTTCACACTTTTTCCTTTTATAAGCAAGACTGTTATAACCCACATTGCTGAGCCTTTGCCCATATCCCTTGAATATATGTTTTCCTATGGTAAACATTTGATTTTCACACTTTTTCCTTTTATAAGCAAGACTGTTATAACCCACATTGCTGAGCCTTTGCCCATATCCCTTGAATATATGTTTGCTCTCTGGGTCATTGGAAATGTGCAATTTTAAGTTTGCTATCTACTGTCTAGGACATAATTTTGACTTTTTTTTTGAAAGATGTGGTTCATTTAATTCTGTTAGACACTCTTTTTAATGTATTACTAATGTTCTCAGTAATTCTTCTGTGTTATGACATAAGCTATTCTGATCATGGGTTGAAAAAAATCAAGTGACATGTTGTTTCAGTAGGATCATAAACATGTCTTTCAAACACAGGCAATGGAAAAATCACAACAGTTTGAATTATGACACCCCTCCTCCAGGCTCCCTGCATCATTCTTACTGTTGTTGTTTTATGTTTGTTCTTAGTGTTATTATGGGTTGTAATTATTGAACACCGGCCGTATGAGCTGGGCCCTTTGCTGAGTACTCTATGGTCATTTTTAAAAAAAGATGTATTTATTTATTTTTGAGAGGGGGAGAGAGAGAAAGAAAGCATGAGTGGAGGAGGAGCAGAGAAAGAGAGAGTGAATCCCAAACAGGCTCCTCATCATTGGCTCGAACCCACAAACCGTGAGATCATGATCTGCGCGGAAGTCGGAAGCTTAACTGACTGAACCATCCAGGTGCCCCTCTATGGTCATTATTTGATTTAGTCCTGAAAATACCCCAAAATTGCCTTTTGACAGATAAGGAGACTGAGGTCTGTCAATATCGCACATTGCTGAATCTCGTACAACTAATGTGGCTGGCAGAATGGCAGCTCCCAAAGGTGCCCGGGCCCTAATCCCAGGAACCTCTGAGGACGTGGCAAGAGGAGATTTAGCAGATATGGTGAAGGATTTTGAGATGGGGGAAATTATTCTGAATCATCTGGGCGGGCCTAATGTCATCATACAGGTCCCTATGAGTGCAACAAGGAGGCAGGAGAAGAGTCCCAAGAGGAGATGTGATTCTAGAAGCAGAGGTCAGAGTGATGTGGTTGTGGAAAGAAGCCATGAGCCAAGGCAGACAGATGGCCCCAGGAGCTGAAAAGGCAATGAACAGACTGCCCTCTAGAACCTCCAGAAGGAGGAGTTAAGTAACTTTCCCAGGATCCCAGGGCAATGGTCACCCATGTTACCCCAAACCCACGTTCTTTTTCTTTCCAGCATGTTGCCTTCCCAGACCGTTATGGCTGTTTATGGAGAGCCGAGGTTGGTTTTAGCCAAAGCTGCTGCTTAGAACAGAGTTCTGAACTCTTTGGGTAAAACTAGTTTGGATAGAAAGACTACCCACACCTGTTGAAGTTGATCTATTCCTTAGAAATGGTGTTGTCAGACAGTGGGTACACAACTGTCATGCTTGCTTTCTGGAGTGACAAGTGGATACGACTGGCCTTCTGTGTCTTCCTGGCTGATTTCAATTGTACTTTTAGTTGGAGTGAATGCAACTTTTGTTCTAAAATTGATAATGAGATCCTTCTATTGCCCCTCTTATCTCCATGAGCAATATATGTGCATTTTTTTATTCCATTACACACACATCTGTGGTTACTCTCTTATTTTTCTAAATGTAATTATCCAGCTAGGCTAAATTAGGGAAAAGAAATTATAAGAATCTTTTCCTGCCAACAGTCTGAATCTAGCCAACACATTCTTGGTGGTTTGAATGTTGGGTATAATTTCTCCTTATTCTTCCTTCTCCCCACCCCCACCCCCACAAACTTTTAAAACTCCAGTATACTTTTCAGTGGGACTGCCATTTCTTAAGGTGGTTCCTTGAGCAGAGCACTATTGCCAAGTGGTATATTTGTCCACACTTGGTAGGGGTAGGTATATTTTAACCTGCATCTTAATTTTGAGTCATTTTTATACAGAAAGCAAAAATGCAAACAATAGCTTTTATATATAATGAGTTATGCACAGAATGAAATCATACTTACAGTCATAACTGGGATTCGGAGTGTGGTATTAACCAGCCTGTGTGATACATAATCAACATTTTTAGGGAGAATAAAAATAAGTTAAACAATTCTTAAGAAAGTTGGCTCAACCTAAAAACGGGTTGAAGTAGCAGAATGGCAATTAAAGACTAAGAGACCCTAAATTGTGTTTAGCTATTCAGTTTTTCTGGGCCACAGATCCTGCACAGCACTATTCTCACTCATGCATCACTGGCGGGAGTATAAACTGGTCTAATGTGCCCAAAGAGTAAACTGGCATCGATTAGTAATCTGTGTGATTACCTTACACCATAGATGTTTCACTCCTGATTAGACATCCCAGAAACTCTTGGAAAAGCCTACAGGGTAAATACAAGGATGCTTCCTGTTCTCCGTTGGTGGTAGTGAGAGTTGGAAGTCGTCTGGGTCTCCATCGCTGGAGGGATGGCTTTGGAAAGCATGTCCTATGCTTATGCTGGAATGCAATAGTCTGTTCTGTATAGCATCGTGGATGCCTTAAAAATAATTGCGGGTGGGAAAAAAAGCAACAAGTTAGAAAGTGTGCGGTCTAAAGGAAGGCACACTCAATAGCAAGGAGAAGGCTTCATTATTCACTCCCTCTTCTCAAAGAAGCAGTTGCTGGAGCCAGCTGGCCTGGCATGGGATCCCCGCTCTCTTAGCGCTGAGATTTCCTCTAGCTCTGTGACTGATCAAATCATTAAACCTATCTGGGCTCCAGTGTCCTGACTTGTAGATTGAGCTTAATGCTTGTACTGGCTTCAAAGCGCTTAATGAAGCTTAAATGAGATAATATATATAAAGTGCTTAGAACAGTGCCTGGCCCATAGGAAGCACCATACTATTAAGAGTTATTGTTATTCATCTTGTCACCAGATGTTTATTAAGTATTAAATATGAAGTTCCTGAGCATTTCACAGTGTTTCTAACATCCAAACAGGAAATGAGGAACCAGAAAAACTGACAGATAAGAGCTAGTAAATATGCTCATAGAAGATTCTACAGATTGTGGGATTGTTACTAAATACAAGGTATTATAGTAACTTTCATTTGATTGAGCGAATAAATTCAAACCTGAGCAGAGTATACAACCTTTTTTTTTTTTTTTTGAGTGAGAGAGAGAGAGGGAGCTGGGGGTAGGGGGAAGACAGAGAGAGAGAGAGAGAGAGAGAGAGAGAGAATATTAGGCCTGCTCCATGCTCAGAGTGTGGAGCCTGATGCAAGGCTTGACCCCACAACCCTGGGATCATGACCTGGGATCAAGAGTTGAATGCTCAACTGACTGAGCCACTGAGGTGCCGCCAGATTATATAACTTTGAATTGAACCTTACCAGCTGGCTGGAGTGTATGATGAAATATTTCTTTTGATTTCATAGAAAATAGCGGCTGCCCATTTCTATATCCTGGCTGCATCCACACACCTGATTCTTGGAAATCTGAAAGTTTATTTCTTGCTGTGACTTTGCTCCCGGGTGACTTTGTTACCCAAGGAAAGCACGCAGAGGTGGCAAAGGTAGGTGAATGGTTGAGGGAACCCAGGAAAACTGGAGAAGAGTCTCCTAATCTTGGACTCAGTCTCATTCTCCAAAGGTGGTTTTATGGACCTTGATTAGTAGTAGTCTAAGGAGGCTGAAATAATGTTCAGAGAGCCACAGAGGGACTCCTCCTGCATTTTCTCTCAGCATGTTCTCTATTTTAGACCACAAGCAAATTGTGGCTATAAATGGGACCTCTATTCAAACTATCTCCTCCCCAATTTTGGGGAGTGGCTGACTCTAAAATGTAATTGGGGGTTAGTTTGGCTATATTCCAACCAAATCACAATAATTAAATGTTTACTGACCTTAGTATTTTCTTTTCCTTTACCCTAAACCAGTAGTTTTCAAATATGGTGGCACTTTAGAATTCTCTGGGGAGCTTTAAAAGGTCCTGATGTTTGGGTCAATGAGCAGAAATTCTGATTTAAATGGTCTGGAGTGGAGACTCACATCAAGATTTTGAAAAAACCTTCTGGTGATTCTAGTATGTGACAAAGTGTGAGGACCACTGCCTTAAACAGTGGGCTCATGTGGGTTTCTCAGTGAAGGAAATTTATACCCAGATTAAAAATTTTTTTTTTAATATTTTATTTATTTTTGAGAGAGGGAGACAACATGAGCAGGAGAGGCACAGAGAGATAAAGGGAGACACAGAATCTGAAGACAGGCTCCAGGCTCTGAGCTGTCAGCACAGAGCCCGATGTGGGACTGGAACCCAAGAACTGCGAGATCATGACCTGAGCCAAAGCTGGACACTTAACTGACTGAGCCACCCAGGCGCCCCAATTTATACCCTAATTTAAAAAGGAACACACCTTTGGATATACACATGATTGAGTGTAAGCATGTAGTATACAGACCCATCTTCCAAGAGCCCCACCTCAACCCTCTGAAAGCTGCTATGGACTTGACAATGCTTATAAAAAGTTCACTATTCCCGTTACTGGAGACTGATGAGACAGAATGAATATTGGGCTTTTTTCTGAGATACAAATAACAGTAATAAATCCTGAATCCTAAGAAAGCCGAGCTAGTTGAAAATTGCATAATTTGTTATTTCTACCTTCTAAAACTGTGTTCAGAAAATTCCTTAGAGAAGTTTTCCCTGAGAGGGAACAGTAGTCATTTGCTTCTGGTTAACAGATACAAATTACAATGGATATAAAATATCTATATACATATACATAAATATATTCACACACATGCACATATGTATAGAGATCTTCCTCAACTTATGATAAGGTTACATCCCAATAAACCCACCACAGCTGAAAATATTTGAAGTCTCCCATTCAAGTACTAACCAAGCCCGACCCTGCTTAGCTTCCGAGATCAGACAAGATTGGGCACGTTCGGGATGCTAAGGCCGTAGACAAAAATATCTTAAGTCAAAATGCATTTAATACACTGAAATTACCAAACAGTTTAGCCTAGCTCATCGTAAATGGGCTTGGAAACACTTATATTAGCCTACAGTTGGCCAAAACCATCCAACACAAAGCCTATTTTATAATAGTGCTGACTACCTCTTGTAATTTATTTAATGCTGTGCTGAAAATGAAGAACAGAATGGTTGTATGGGTACAGAATGGTTGTACGTGGTATCTTTTGTTTACTCTCATAATGCAAGGCTTCAAGAGAGCACCCTGGGAAAAGATCAAAATTCAATATTTGAAATAGGTATCTACTGAATGCGTATTGCTTTCACACCATACTAGAGTTGAAAAACTAAGTGGAGCCATTACTAAGTCGGGGACCATCTTTGTATAGGGGCGCACGTGCGCGCATGCACACACACACACACACACACACACACACACACTTCCTAAGCAGAGACCAGGAACAAAGGCCTGAAAGGGGTGGGGGACAAACATGTTTCTATTTACTCCTTGCAGTACTTATTTTCCAGGAAAGCGAGTTAAAAAAGATAGCGCCTTGCAGAATCTGTCGAAGGCATGGAGGTGGTTAAAAAACTCCTGGGTGATCCTTGTAGGTTCTGATGAACTGTTGCAGGCAGTTCAGTTCATGTAGATTTCATTTAGCAAATTGCCTTTCTTTTATTGTTTTTATTTTCCTGATTTGGCATATTTCAGAGACTACTCCATCTGCCAAAGGTCACAGATCCACCGAGGCGCCAGCAAGACTCCCCCTTGAGGAACCGAGTAATTGATGTCCTCCGTAGGGGGTGCCCTGCCTCTGATGCTGCAAAGTCAATTACTGGAACTAACACCAGAATCACTATTTTGTCATTCTGCAGCCCATGAATGCTGCTGCAACTTCCAAAAATTGTTTGGGGGGCGTCCTCGGATACTGGTGGCTGTGTGTGTGGTATCTAATACCCATCCTGCCTAAGTGTCCACCCCAGGAGATCCAGATATGTACGATGGAGATGCTTTGTGCCTCAGCATGTGCTGTTCAAACAGTTTTTAGCATTCTCCAAAATTCTAACTGCCAGATGCTTACTAGAATATGTAACCAATTAACCATTATGGACCATGGATGTAAGCACCACAAAATTGATCTGCATTGGCAAGATGGGTGTTGTTTGTTTTTATGTTTTTTTTTTTTTTTGATATAGGGACATTTGAAGAAAATCTCCTCTGATATGAGCAGATACACTATTTGAGATGTTGGACTCATTCTCTGAAACCAGAAAGGTTTCATATAATCTGAAATGCAGATTCTTCCCATTTGTATAAAGTTATCTTCTCCTAAATATTATGACTCTACTTTTAATAGCTTTCAAAAGGTAAATGGTAGTCCTCGGGTCCATGTATAGATTACTGATAGATGGAATAGGGCATATTATCTAATGGCCTAATTTCATTTTTAATAAAGGAACTTTTAAAATAGACAAAAAGTTGTTATTTCGAACAAATTAGTTTTGCGTTTAAGATAAAATACCATTTCAAGCAAGGTTTCATAAAACTGCAGATTTGGGAAATACTTGAGATATTACTATGTCTAGTCTAGCTTACTCCTTTTAAAAATCTGCCGTAGTGGGGTACCTGGGTGGCTCAGTCAGTTAAGCATCCAGCTTCGGCTCAGGTCAAGATCTCATGGTTCGTGGCTTTGAGCCCCGCGTCAGGCTCTGTGCTGACTGCCAGCTCAGAGCCTGGAGCCTATTTCAGATTCTGCATCTCTCCCTCTCTCTCTGACCCTCCCCTGTTCACGCTGTCTCCCTCTCTCTCAGAAATAAATTTAAAAAACCCCAAAACCTCTCT
Source organism: Crocuta crocuta (assembly GCF_008692635.1). Lineage (NCBI taxonomy): Eukaryota > Metazoa > Chordata > Mammalia > Carnivora > Hyaenidae > Crocuta > Crocuta crocuta. Next base: position 5,720,289 of record NW_027536464.1, read on the forward strand.
CTTAAAAAAAAAAAAAATCTGCCCTAGCAATGACCTCAATGGCCCCATGCATGAAAGGAACAGCCTTGTGTAAGTTTCACATTCCATGAGTCAGTTCCACTGCTATCTTGTGTCACTTGCTCATATGTCTCTGTCTTTTTTTTCCCCCCTAAGTCAATACCTTTTACTTGTTTTCTGACTCATTTTCCTAGAGCTTTAGCTTTATGGATTGACTCTCTACCTTTCAATAGCTTCCAGCCTGGGGCTTCCCTTTCTGGCTTCTGAGCTAATTACTTCTCCCTGGAGTTAATTATTTTCTGCATGGTGAGAAAGCAAAGTGCAGCCCCTGACTGCTGTCAGCTTGGAGCTGTCTGGCTCTAACAGCTCTGCCAGGGAGTTTTGTCGGACATCAGCAATTTCATAAAATATCAGTCTCAGACAAGACTACTCTCTGACTCTCTTCCTCTTGGATGGATGAAGACAAAAAACAAAACTACTGCTGTAAACATGTTTGCAAAACAACAAAAACAAGAACGCTGTCCAAATCAAAATGGCCAAACAGTCCCCTTTCTGGACTAACCTGAGTAACTGCTCCTTTACCAGTTATGGCTTTAGTTTCACTCTGCCCCTTCTATATACTAGGAAAAACAAAAATTCCGAAGATAACCCAATGATAGAATTGTTCCTGCTTTCTGACAGCACCCAATTCAAAGCAAAAGCATGCCTCCTTAAGCCTTCCTTAATATTTTGCCTAAATTCAGATCTTAACACAAGCTCATCCTAAACCCCTCTCACCAAGATACCCATCCCATGATTCTCCACAGTGAGATGTCTCTCTCACTGCAATGAGCCAACAAACCTAACTGTGTTGCCTATCAGTGTCTTTCTGGTGGTTTCTGGCTGGGAGACATCAGCAGTGGAGACTCTATCTCCCTGAAGTAGTCACTGAATGACAACACACTTCTTGACATGATCTAAAGCCCCTTACACACTGAGTACCCCATTCTCCACATGCCTGGTTCTGTGCCTTTTCTGCTCCACCACGCTGACCGTGTAAAGAAGTACAACTCCCAAGTATAATGCACCTTTGAGCACTAAATTCAATTTACTATCCATCTCGGCTTAATTGAATTTGGTTTCCATTCTCTCCTTAGAAAACACTTTAACCTTCAAATGCTGGGCTCTGTCCAATGCATGGCTTCCCACAAGTCACTTTTAGCTTTGATTTTAAAGGCTCCTGTGGGTACTTTTGGTGGGGCATGCATTTCTTAGGTGTGAGAATCTTATTTAGCTGCTAACTTGTCAAAGCCACACTGTTCTTTTCTGCTCAGATTTGGCAGTTAGCTCCGGAGAGCTGCTAACCAAAGAGGGGTTTTTAATTTTTTGTTGTTGTAGTTTTAATCCCTCACCTACCTCAGTTAAAAGGGAGAAACCTTCAGGAAGGAAAAAGCCACAAGAAAATTTAAAAATTCTTTCTCCTGGATTCCCCGTGTCATTTTTCTCCTTGCTGAAGAAACATTTACTTGTGAGATGGGCTTCCCCAGACACTATTCCCCATTCCAGTCTTTTCACTTCCCTTTATTTTTTTTTTAACTTTTTATTTAAATTCCAGTTAGTTAACACACAGTATTAGTTTCAGGCATACAATATCGTGATTCAACACTTCCATACAACACCCGGTGCTCATTCCCTATATTTTTTAATCTCTAAGTTGTCTACATTGAAAGAGAATTCTTTAAATACATTGTAATTTTGCCATCTGGATTTATATCAGAGCCACATTGCCTCTTGAAAGGACTTCCTTGAAAAATATACATTGGAAGAAACAGAATAGCTTGTTGGTTAAGATCACAAAAATAAAATCAAGGAGTTTTGAAACAAGAAAGAAACAAACCTTACTCCCAGAACGAAACTATTTTTATTATTTTTGTTTTACATATGAACATTTTCAGCCCATTTGTGACAGAAGGTAGATACTACTTGATATCCGATTTTTCCACTTAATGTATATAATAAAAGTAGCCCCATATTTTCAGGTGGTTTGTATTATATGTGATTTCAAGAAGGCAGAATACAGTATCATGTTAATGTATCATAAATCGATTGTGGACATCTAGTGGCTTCCAGGTTTTGAGTTTTTTGTTTGGTTTGGCGGTAGAGACAAGACTACAGTAGATATCTTCATGCATGTCGCTATTTGCTTTTTCTGAATTCTTTTTTAAGGTTACCTCTCAGAACTTGAGTAATAGTATTGCTGTTCACAGACTGAGGACATCTCTGTGGCTCTGGTTATATATGTCCATAGTGCTTACCCAAAGATTGTAGACCACCAGTGGTGAGAATACTAGCATCCCTAACACCTTATCAGAATTAAGAAGTACCATAAAAAAGATTTGCCCTTTGCTTTTGGGCAAATTCCTCTGTTTTACTTGTTTTGTATATTTTCCATTATTTGGGCAAAATAATAGTGAATCATACATTTGCTCTTTTTTTTTTTTTTTAAGTTTATTTATCTTTGAAAGAGAGAGAGGGCTGGGGAGGGACAGAGAGACGGAGACACAGACTCTGAAGCAGGCTCCAGGCTCTGAGCTGTCAGCATTGAGCCCAACATGGGGCTCGAACTCCCAGACTGAGCTCATGACCTGAGTGAGTCAAAGTCAGTTGCTTAACCAACTGAGCCACCCAGGCACCCCAAGTTTGCCCCTTTTTTTTGTAATGGAAATTTCAGGTTTTTATGCTGACCTGAGGTAAATAGATTATTTAGTTTTGCTCCATCTCTAGGGTTGTGGTAAAGCAAACCTATTCTCAGTCTGGGAAAAATCTCTGGGATTTGGAAAAAAAATTTGAGGAGTGGAAACCAGAGATGTTATAGTCTTTGTCTAGTAAAGGAATGGGGATCTCTAATATCCATCTTTGTAACCAGAATTGTCATTTAAGACCTACTTTATCCACTTAAGTTTTATGGGCATTTTAATTTTTGATTCTGTCATAATTTCTCTTTCTGGTCTTCTTTGGCCATAATACTTATATTAGGCACTTGCCTTCTCTTCATAAGTTGGGAATATGCATGTGCTGTAGCGTATGTAGCCAATTTTCTTTTTATTTTAAAGGAGACCAACAGAAAGATCTCCTTTCTCCAAGCTAGTGGGGATAATCCTTTCTTGGAAGAGAAGTTTCACTTCCTGTGAGAAACCAACATTATCTATTCTACATATTTAGCAATATTTTGTTTTAGTTGGGAAGAGCATGTTGACTCTTTCCTTCCAAGAGTAATCCTTTCTGAAATAGTAACATTCTCTGGATACTCTTCTGTTTTCTAAATGAAAAACAAGATGATGTGGACACTGGGATAGACTATCTTAAATTGGCTGCCTCAGACACTCTGTCACCGCCAACTCTAAGCGATCTATTTGGGGTCTTTGAACCAGATGTGTAAGAAAATGCAACTTTCTCTTCTATAGTTGGCCTACTCCTCAGTTCTGTTGATGGTGGAATTAGGAACTCGATTTCGTCAGTGAAGGATGTCTCAAGCTATGGCATTTCTAATCATTTATTTCAGGTGGTTATTTGAAAGTTCAAACTCCCGATCAGAGCCATTTTCCTTCCTTTTAAGAGATCTCTTCTCTTCCTCATCCCAATGGCACATAGTCCAAGAAGAAGTTTACATAGGGTGGGGGGGGGTGGGAGATAGGGACATGAATTCCTCTGAGAGGTCTTTTCTTCCCTCTGGTCACTGGAATTCTGTTCTAATGCCTGCAGAGTATGGCTGGACACACTTGGTTTAGGGGTACCATGTTGGTCTGTGTTAGTGAGAACCCCAGTCCACACCATGGTAGGCTCTCAATAATTCCATGTTGGCTCACGGTGCTTCCCAACAGGGCTTGCTGGGATCTCTGGGCTCCCAGATGCCACAATATGCCTAGGTACCCACAGATACCCACAGAGAACTGCCTAGATACCCACCTCACCCATTTGGCTTCATGCTCATAACTTATTTTCTCAAAGAAGACAGTGCTTTCTATAGTGTGTGCCCTGAGAAACAGAGAGGCCCCCTTCCCAGTAGGGATGACCCAACGCAGTCTGGGAGCTTGCACCAATTTCTCCCCACTGCAAGGTGGGAGACAGAGCAAAACACCTCACCTGGGTCTGACTCTTGCTTTGCCCTTCCTCTCTTTTCTCTCAGGATCATCTCCCCCGTGTTCAGAGAACTTTGTAATTTTTCTGCATTTCTGACAGAAACATCCCCTCTGTCATAGCTATTACTTTCATGGAGGATTTATGCCTTCTTCTTTCTTTTGGCAATAACAGTAAAATAATTAGAAGGAAGGAATCAGATTCTTGAAAAGGGAACTATATCAGAAGACATTTCTAAAATATCATCTCCATTTTAGAGTTTTAGAAGAAGAGGGAGACATAGAAGCACCAGCTGAAATTAGAATGGACAAGGAATGAAGACATGAGTTACATGATATGCTTTTTGGAGAAAACAGAAAACTGCTTATAATATTTTAAAAGGTATATGAAGTCTGCTTTTATAGTTGTCTACAGGCCTATTTTAAATAGTCGGCATTCACACACACATATGCACTAATGTTAGCACACGGGCACATACACGTGTACGGACTGTACACATATGGAACCTGCCATTCTATAAAACTAGAAGGGCATGCTTACACTAGTTTTATAAGCAGAGATACTGACGTCATTTTGAGTTTTTAAAAATTAGAATCTTCCAGCTAATTGTGCACTCTCCTCATCTCAAGTCCAGTCAGTTAACCGATTTCCACATTCTCTCCTTGACTGTAGACGTGAAAAGCAATCACGTGGCATATTTGGAGAGACTACTGTATACTATTACTCACATGATGCTTTTTATGTAGCAAGCAGTTCTTTTTTTTTTTTTTACATATCTTATTTTTATTTTATTTTATTTTATTTTATTTTACAAATAGTTTATTGTCAAATTAGTTTCCACATAACACTCAGTGCTCATCCCCACAAGTGTGTAGCAAGCAGTTCTAAACTCTGTAATTTATTAACTCATTAATCCTCCCAACAACCTAGTGCTATTGTTTGAATGTTTGTGTCCCCTGCAAATTCAGGTGTTGAAATCCGAATCCCCAAAGGTGATGATACTAGGTAGGGACTTTGGGGGTGATTATGTGATGAGGGTGGAGCCCTCATAAATAGTATTAGTGTCCTTAGAAAAGAGATACACCAAGTTCAGTAGTTTCTTCCAGCTATGAAGCAAAAAGAGGGCCTTCACCTGAACATAACCATGCTGGTGTCTTGAAGTTGAATTTACCAGCCTCCGTCACTGTGAGAAATAAATTTCTCTTGTTTTTAAGCCACCCAGACTGTGTTTTTTTTTTTTTTTTTTTTAATAGCAGCCTGAATGGACAAAGACAGGTAGGTACCAATGGTCAAAGGTGAATCATAGTGGCAGTTTTTTGGTTCTTCAGAAACCCTGTGAGTCTGATATAGGCTGAGAACCTGGAACAGTTTCCAGAAGCTGTAGACTCTCATGTTGGTTCCATCAGGAAATTGGCTCTGAGCTCCCCCTTGCTGTCCCAGAACACAAATGGGTGGTTCAAGTCAGGACTGATATCACCTTGAATTGGATTCCATCTCTGCTCATGTAGAGACTCTTCTTGCTGTGAGGAATACTTCTCTTGATGAACAAACAGGGATTTTTATTTAAGTGATGGATAGTTAGGATTAGTTAAGGGAAATCCTTAAGAGTTTGAAAAACGACCATATGGGATGGAGAGTGACAACGGTTCATCTATTGGGATATAGACCAATCCCTAAGCTTTCCATCACCAAATTAGGTTCATCCTGCAACAACACTTTATCCTTTTAGTGCCAGGGTCTCAGGTTGACCAAAATATTTCTTCTTCGTTCTCATTCAGATGGACCTTTCCCCCAACTTACAATACAAACTATTTCAAAGGACAGACTGTGACATATTAACTAGTGATTCCCAGTGTTCACCACAGTGCTCAACACCTGGGCAGCACTCAAGATATTTGTTGAATACACGAATGGAAAAAAAAAGTCCTTTCTTCTAACGCTAGAGCTCATTGTTAGCTTTAATACTGATTCTTTTCATAGACTTTCCCACCACACTTTCTAAGAGTTTGTTTACGTGTCTGTATTTCCTGAACAACTGAGTTTCTTGAGAACAGGGACCCGTGCCTTATCAATTTCTGTCTGCATTCATTAAATCCAGCATTTTGTCAGTGCCAAGCACAGAGCAGACACACCTAACATAAGTCTGTTGATATTAGATAAAACAAAGGCATACTGATCCGGGACTTTGGCTGGCTTTCAGAGAAATCATCCAGTATAGGAAGAGTAAAAATAAATAAAGGGAGCAAGGGTTACGCTCTCCAAGACTGATAAACCGAAAAGTGAAATACAAGTCTGCGTTACATCTCAATGCAAATTGGCGAGACATGGAAGCCACAAGCACATTTCTCGAGGTCTGTGTCATTCCTTGGTGAAATTTGCAGCGACTGCTCTAGCTCTGAGCGGCCCTTTCCTTCCCTTCCCTTCCCTTTCTTTTCCTTTCCTGTGTTATATGAACATCTCCTGTTTGGTGTTGGTTTCCTGTCCCTGTGTTATTGACTGTTTTTTTTTTTTTTTCCAAAATTTTTATGTTTTCTCTTTCTAGCGTGAGCAGGAGCTCTTTGAGGGAGATTATTTCTTGGGCTTTCTTATGTTTTCCTTTCGTGCAGATCAGGGAGCTGGCTCAGCCCCCTTACTTAGCATTTGTCTCGCACCCTGGGGTGAGGCTGTGGTGCTACAAGGCAAGCTCCCAAAGCCCCTGGCCCTTCAGCACCCTCTTTGCCACTATTCTGCTTGGGACCTCTGGCTCCTGCCTTGTTATTCTCTTTCTTCCCACCTTTTCTGCTCCTTCAGGCCGAAGGTTCCATAGCCTGCTCACTTCCAGTCTCTAGCTTTGCCTTCAGTGAAACCCTTTAGATTCCTTCCTCCTCAAACTCTGGTCACCTGCTAGCCCTGCTTCTTCTCCATTTCTACAACCAGACCAACTCTGATGCCTTTGTCAAGGTCCACGGCCACGGGCCCTGGCTTGTGTTGGAGGAGAGTTTGCACAAAGTGCCGAGTACCTATTTATTAACCAATGAAACATTGGCTTTTCCTTGCTTCAAAAGAGCTGGGATTATTTTTTTAACCAGAAGAATGTCATCATTATCCTTAAAAAGACACAGATTTTTATTAAGTTATTTGATTTCATCTGAAAGATAGGAAATGTATCTATCTAAAGTTTATACATGGGTGCAATATTTTACTGCCTCTTTATTAAACATGACTTGGAAAAGAAATGCACAGATGCGTGCCTCGGAGGCTCAGTTGGTTAAGCATCCGACTCTTGATTTTGGCTCTGGTCATGATCTCATGTTAGTGGGTTTGAGCCCTGTGTCGAGCTCCAGCTGTTGGTGTGGAGCCTGTTTGGGATTCTCTGTCTCCCTCTCTCTCTGCCCCTCCCCTGCTCTCTCTCTCTCTCTCTCTCTCAAAATAAACAAATAAACATAAAAAAAAAAAAGAAATGCACCGAGCCGCTAGATGACCCTGATTATTATCTTGGGCAAGTCATTTACTTCTCTGAATTTGGTTCTTTTCTATAAAATGAGAATGGAACAGAGGTGGTAGGTATGGCAAAGAGGTTTATTGAGAGGCTCAGTTGCCTTAACATTTGTGAAAAATTGTATGATGTACATACGAAGCATTATTTCTATGACACGTGATTAAACTGTAGACAAGTGCTCTAAAAGGAACTTTTTCCTCTTGCCTGAGAAATATCAAAATTGAATGTAACATATTTGAAAATTACTAAAACAGTAAATCTTAAAAGTTCTCATGACAAGAAAAAGAATTCTGTAACCATGTATGTTGACAGATGTATGTAGTCTCCTCATAATGATCATTTTGCAATAAATACAAATATGGAATCACTATGCTGAACACCTGAAACTAATATAATGTTGTACCTCAATTATGCCTCTCTGAATAATAAAGAGGGTACTCTCTGAAAGAAAATTGAATGTAGTGCTTTATTGCAACCAGCTAAAATGGTTAAATAATCATGAACCTGAGTACTTCCATTATGCCAGTCCTTACTGAGTCTAACTGAAAACTAATTTTTTTTTTATTCATGAACAATAGGACATGTTTGAACAATTTCGTACACTGAGCAGATCTTTCAACATACTCCATACCATCCAGGGAGCTAGTTAAACATAACCCTTATCAACACCTTTGCCAGAACCAACCAATCTCAAATCCTGCCTATGTCCTCCATATTTATTTGCTGACTCACATTCAGGGTTTTCCCCTTTTATTGAATTTATTTCATACGAATTGTTGGTGAAGTGCATTTGCCATTTTCTGGCAGCTCTTTGTGCATTCCTCCTTAATGATATAACACCTCAGTGTCCTTTTGGGAGGTTACTCATTGGGTGAGGTCACAGAAGAATGATAAATCAAAAGGCTCTGCTCTCCTACATGAGAGGCTGAAAGGCCCTCAGGGGTTTCTCCCACCAGATCTTTCCTATTATTGGCCCAGTACAGCCACGGGACAGACAGCATGACTTTAACTCGGCCACTTGGGTTTTATCTACTGGGACTTTGACCTTGAACAGAATCATGGTGAGATGGAAAGAAATGGTTGGCAAGTGTTTGCTCATTCCAGCAACAATGGCTGGGTTAGGCTTTCGAAGCGTTGCCTTTACTGAGACACTTTGGAACTTCCTAAGAATGAAATATTCCTTTCTATCCTCTGGCTCTCCATAGGCTTATATTATATTTCTTTTCTGCTTCAGTCACTGACACCTACAGCAAAAGAATGCTAAATGATACATCATTTCTTCCACTCAATGATACCTGCCATTTAATGCTATGAATTGGGATTTAAGTGTGTCCTGGGTGTTTGTTTTGTCCTAAGTCTCCCATTAGTGTTTTCCCATGAGGACATGGACCCTATCTTGGTTTCCTCTCCACAGCTCTCACTGTCATGTCCTAGATGGTGCTTACATTCCACGAGTTCTTGTTTATTGGTGGGTTATAGTCAGTGGGAGGCTCTTAATGCCAGACTTGCCCATTTAAACTTGGAGAGCTATGTGCTCTCAGGAGCTGTGGAGAGGAATCGGGCTTTTGTGCTGCATCTTCTTGTGCCTCTGGGAAAGTTATTCGCTCTTTTCCTTTGATTTGATTTTGTTTCCTCCAAGGGGACAATGAAATGAATAAATGGCCTCTGTCAACCACACAGTGGTAGTTTGGTGCAAAATTTAATGTGCTAACTTTGGTTATGCTTCGAGCCTCTTGGAGGTATGTCCCCTATAAATACCACCTGGGTATAACCAGGAACATTTCCTTTTAATTTAACAGAGGTTTATTTTTGGGAAAAAAAAAAGGCTCTTCATCCCATTACAAACCTTTGTTAAACTACGTACTTATTAATCTTCCCCAAAGAAGAGGAGAGTGGGACTGTAGTTTGGTCAGCCCCGCCCCCCCCCATTTCTTCTCTGTTCTCTCTCTTTCTGTTTACTACACTGCATATGCTTTCACCACACAAAGACACATTCCCTGCTAAGCTCTATTTATCCACTCAACATTTCTTTACTGAGACCCTACCCTATGAAAGGCACTGTACCAGGCTCTGAGGACACTATGAATAAAAACAGTGTCCCTGATCCCTAGGGGAGACAGATATAAATGTATTCATTCATTCATTCATTCATTCAACAAATATTTATAGAGTTGACTATGTGCCAGGCACTCTTCTAGATTCTAGGATACAGTGGTGAATATGTAATGTAAATGAGTATTTTAATTCTCCGGGACAGATGCTGCTATACAGGCATGTGCGGGGTTCAGCAGGGATGCTTGTCCAAGACAGGAGGTCTGGGACTGAGTCTCCAAGGTCATGTACAGTCAGACATAATAGAAATGGAGAATGCAAGATGCACTTGCGTGGGTTGTGGGGACTGGATTGCCATATAAATTCTAGAAGGGCAGAGAGATGTGAAAAGAAACAGATTATGGACTGGACGTCTGCAGGCAGGATGAGCACATCCTTGATAATCTGAAAAAAACATTTTTATCTGGTTGAAGCTTCCTACTCAAAGAATTGATCCACTGTTGGGTGTAAGAAAGTTTTACTTGCTCGGTTTGCAGGAGGCATTTGATGCTTATAATCCAGCCTTTTTGTGGGGGCCACGTTGTAGGATTAGAAACTCTTTGCATTAAGGGCAGCAGCTGCACAGCGGGGTACCCCTACATTTCTCTGAGCAGCAGAGAGCATTTTATTATTTCAAGATGCATGCCAAGTATTATCAGAAAGCAGAGGAGCTCGGGAGTTACCAACATTTCAGATGATTCACAAGCAGGCTGTTATAGACATGGACATCTTGATTTAACACTCCTCTGGCTAAGAAACAAACATAGAAATTAAAAAAAAAAACTGTGCCCATGACTGGGTTCAGGTCACTTTTGAACCATTTGTATGTAATCTAGAATTTATTGGATTTTTGGGGGGGACCCTTCATATGTAGTTCCAGGCTTAAGAGTTGCTCTGTAAATGATCAAATATTTATATTGTTTTTTTCCCAAATGTATTTATTATTTACTGTACAATCTATGAAATATTTACACTGACTTTTGAGAAAAGATATACATTATTTATGTTGCCTTGAACTTCCTCTTGACGCAGGTAAAATGACAACAGAGCAGGCTGAAAGACCTTCCGGTTTGTCAGCGACCACGCAGAGGGCCCTCTCCCTCAGGAAAACACCTGGCGATAGAGTTGTGTAATTAAAACCTGTGCTGGGGACCACCCGGATTTCCTTGGAGCCCCTACTTCCTGTTAGTTCCTGAGTCTCAAATGGCAGGAGGGAAACTTGGGACAGTTCCTATCAAAGTCTCCCCTCATTCTTCCAAGTTTCCAGGTGCCTTTCTCTGTAGGATGGGCAGCACCTTGATTTTCTCTCTGGCACCCAGAAATCCCCAGGTAAAGAGGGAATGATTCTTTTCTAGGAAAACAGAATATATCCCTAGATTCAACTAATCATCAAGCTCAACTTGGCGATATTGTTAATAACATGTATTCTCAGACTGTACCTTATCCAGGGAGATTCTGAATAAGCAGAGTGAGAGGCTGCTTGGTAATCTGTATTCTTACAAATGTACTTAGTGATTCTGATTATTAGCTAAGTGTGGGAGACTCCAGAGAAGAACCTTATTTGTGTGTTTTTTCACTTGAAACATACTTGGATGACCCTCAGTCATCTGGTGGTCCAGCGTCTCTTTCCTTGTGTGCAGGTGCCTGAAATCGCCTCACTAGGTCTTGATGTACAGCTTCTCATTTGCATTCAAGACTGGCTTTGGTGAATTTGGACATTTCCAGGCCTGCTATTAGCACATAATTCAGAAAAAAGAAGTGGATTGTTCTCTGGGTTATATGAATTCCTCTGTTTTCTCTATAATTGTCATGCAATTTTCTCCAGGGGAGCCATGATGTCTTTGGGCCAAACAAAATTATTTCGTAGGTATTTGAATGCCATTGGAAATATCATTAGAGGAACAAGCAAATAGTCATTACTGATTTCAAAAAATGATATTGTAATGGTCTTATCTTTAAACCCACTCCTAAATCTTCTTTCCTTATGATAAGATCTTAGATCTATTCTTCCCCTGAGTCATATGACCTTCATCAGCCTATTTATAGTTGCTATTCCAGCCCTGCTATACTGGGCTTCTGAGATTTGCCATCAAATATTCTTAGGGTCCACACTGAAAGATATCCGAATATTGGCCTTAGTGTCCTACTTAAGCACATATTTTTGATGAGTATTTAGTTTAACATATTTATACTTTAATGACTGTTTGGTACCTATGCTGGATGCCAAGAGTATATACGTGTATATATGTACAAACACACACACTATGTACATGTCTCTATATTATACACTATTATGTGATATATAGTACTGACTGTTATATTTATTATATATAATCATGTGCTATATATGTGTTAAATATAACCATGTACCCTAGAATGAAGAGTGATATAGATAATATATAAATATGTTAATATACACAGTATATTTTAAATATAAATATATTTTAAATACATACATAAAATGAAGAGTGCAAGCACTATAAGAGAAAGAACAGTAAAGGAAGGAACTATGTGGGAAAGATAGAGGGTGAACTGGGCCATTATTTGTGCGGACTATAACAGAATAACAGCAGCAACAGTATCACTTTGTCATGAAGTAAATGCCATGTAATGCCAGAAACAGGGCTAAAAATTAAATCATTGTCTGCTTTAATTATTATAACAACTCTTGGGAATGGATACTACTTTTATCCCCATTTTAGAGATGAGGAAATTGAGGGTTACGGAAAGTTAAGTCAATTTTCCAAGCACTTAGAGCTAAGGAAAATTGGAGCCATGATTTGAACCAGAGAGTAGTAGGTTATTATAGAGGATGGGGAGAGTGTGTGCGAAAGCAAGAAGATGGAAATGAGCATGGCATATTTGTGGTACCAGGAGGAGACCGCCCAGACTCAAGCACTCGGGTGGTCTTCCATTACCGGAGTGCAAAGCTAAGTTTATTTCCCAGTTCTACGAGAAGTACAAGCAAATCTCCAAGACCTTTAGGGAAATCAGCGTGTTTGTGGTCTTAAAGGAAATAAAATAAGATTGTTGCCCTTGGAAAATAACTTTTGACTTTTGGAGATCTGACCTTTAGTTTTCAAATATGCTTTAAGGCATTGCTGACCTATGGGATTATGCAGAATTTACTCCCGTCACCAAATTTATAAACCTCCTCTTCCCCTGCCAAATCTTGATGGTAATAAGAATGGCTACGAGTGATGGATGGAGAAATTTGGATTTGGTTTCTTTCTTTCAAGAACATCATGATGCTTATTTGTGAATGGAAACAGATTTGAGTGATGGACACATATGGTAATTTGGAATAGTGAAAACAGCCACGTCCATCAACTTTTGAAATATTTACAGAGGATGATGTCTGCCGATGTGGTTCTAAATTGGAGTCCCTGCTGACTCAACAGGAGTGTGAGTTACCCACCCTGAATTACTGGGCACCTGAATTACTGGCTATTTCTTCTCACACAGAGAGGAGGAAAATTGAGGGAGAATCAGCCTAATTCAGAAAAGAAAAGCAATATAACAGGACAAAACCCTCAAAAACCAAACACCAAATAATTCTGAAAACTTAGCTCTTAAAAAGTATGGATATTAGATGTCAAAGGATTGACTCCATTTGAACTACTCAGCTAATAATAATTCCTAACACTCATTTAATTCTTATTATATGTTAAGAACTTGACTAAGCAACTTCTTAGGCATTTTCTTTTCTTTCTTTTTAGTGATTTGGTGCTGAAATTTATTTATTTTTATTTGTTAAACATTTTTTAATGTTTATTTTTGAGAGAGAGAGAGCATGAGCAGGGGAAGGGCAGAGAAAGACAGAGACACAGAATCTGAAGCAGGCTCCAGACTCCACGTTGTTAGCACCAAGCCCAAATCAGAGCTCAAACTCATGAACTGTGAGATCATGACCTGAGACAAAGTCGTATGCTTAACCAACAGAGCCACCCAAGTGACCTTATTTTTATTTATTTAAATTCAACTTAGTTAACATACAGTGTAGTCTTTGTTTCAGGAGTAGAACCCAGTGATTCATCTCTCCCATAGGGCACCCAGTGCTCACCCCTAAAAGTGCCCTCCTTAAAGACCATCACCCATTTAACCCACTTCTCCCTCTCCACCTTCCCTCCAGCAACCCTCAGCTTGTTCTCTGTATTTGAGTTTCTTATGGTTTGCCTCCCTCTGTGTTTTTACCTTATTTTTCCTTCCCTTCCCCTATGTTCATCCTTTCTGTTCTTAAACTCCACATATCAATGAAATCATAGGCATTTTCCTATTTCATTGTCACATCAGCTCCACGAGGTTGGTGAGGAAATCAGAACTCCGATGGAAAAGTAACTTGCTCAAAGTAACAGAGCAAAGAAAGAATCAGGTTCATTTTTATATGTTTCCATTGTTTTTCTAGCTTTTCAAGGTAATTCACTTATGCAACCTATATTTATGTGGTTCCCAGTATGTGCCAGAGGCTATGCAGGCTTCAGGACAAGTAGATGAATGAGACGTAGTCCCACATTTCAGGAGCCTCATAGTGCTTTAGGGAAACACACAAATAAATGTGATAATAAGTTGACCTAACTAGAATGAGAGACTCATGCACAAGGCACAATGGGAGCAGAGAGGAGACGGAGTCTTCTAGGAGGACAAGTCTTAGAGGATGAGATGTTAGTCAGGGGAAGGGGATTCTAGGCAGATGGGAGAACCCAAGCAAAAGTCCAGAAGTGGAAACAACTTGGGGTACATAAGGTCTCTTAAGAGCTGACTTCACTGAAGTGTACAAAGGACAAAGAGTAACAAGAGACGCAAAAGTTGAGCCAGGGTCACAGACACCCTCATGTGCCAGGGGAAGCCTCTTGGCCCATATCTTGTGAGAGGGAGGGGCTGACAGGGGCTTTACTTAACAGGGAGATGACCTCCATGTTCAAGGTCAAGGGTTATAGAGTTTGAGGTGATGAGGGACCGTACTTGCAATTTCCTAATTGCTGTCTTCAACAATCTGTTCTTTCTAATGTTTTGTGATGTTTGAATAATATCAGTATCGTCACTCTCTCCCTTCCTTACTCTAAAACAGCGTGTGTGTCATCTGCCTTCTGTGTTTTCTTGCTGTTCTCCATGAGAACATGCCTGTGGGAAAGCGAAAGCACTGCCTTAGGTTGTAATGTAACATCCTGATCTAAGAGACTGTGTTGAACAGTTAATAATGGGGCAGGGTGAGGAAGGAGGAAGCTCGGCAATCATATCGGAATCCTAACCAGCAATCCCCACCTTTTTGTGATAGCAAGGCGCCCACTGTCTTTTGGCACAATGGACCTCAACAAAGGATTCACAACAGAATTGATGAGAAGAGGCCATTTCTAAAACCAAAATACATTCTACAAAGTCACATATATATGTTATAATGAAAAATATGTGTAGTAACATTTTCTATTAGGATTCAAAGACTGTAGGGTACAGCATGTCCAAGAAAGAGGGAAGCCATTCCTATGTTCAGGAGCATTATCCAGAGGAGAACCCCATATTGTTTTCACGGTGGAGCATAGTTAATAGTCCCTAAGTAAGCCTTCTTTCCCCCATACAGGTTTAGTGAGTTTGCAGAGAAAAATCATTATCCTATACTTGCTTCCACAAGGTCACACAAACCGTCTCTGGAAACTAGTTCTGAATGCACTTAGGATAATCAACTGCAAATTTGCTAGAATGTAGACTAGCCTCACACAATAAAAATCAATTACTACAGCAAAGCTGTCCAGAAAAAATAAATTCAACAAACCGAGTCGGGATGTCAGCCTTTGAGTCATGAGAATTGTGGGCACTTAGATTTTACCTGAGAAGACATTCCAGTGATGTCGAGTACACTTTGTTTCGCAAACTCCCACATTTGCAACGGCAAAAGCCGTCACTTGGTCGAGCACTGGATACAAGTCCTGCAGCTGAACGTAAAATAAGCAGTTTCCGGTTTTGTGCATAGAAAGCGTGTGCGTGCGCACGCACACACACGCTCTCTCCTCTTCCTCTCTCTTCTATACAGAGCCAGTTGGTCTAATAATCCTGCTGTGTGCTATTTCGAGAGCAAATGCCCTTCCTGTTGTCCTTGCATGCTGAGTTGGTCCAAATTCTCCGGAGTGCAGTGGTCGCGTGAAGGGAAATGCAGACGCTGTGTGTCAAAGAGCTGGACTGAGCTGGATACGAGAGAGAATGCCTGGCCGACCCGTGGGTTTGTATTTTAAGGCCGTGAATCTACTGCTTTGAATTAGGAGTCACAACATTGTTGGTAGCAAATTGCCACTGTGGCCATGTAATTCTTGAGGAGGCCTAAAAATGTGCTGCTCCGGCATTGGTGCCATATGTTTCTTCCTGCTCTACTGCCTTGGAATATAGAGAGTTCAAGGGCAATCATTTCACTTAATCAAATTGCAGTGGTAATGGCTTATCAGAGGCAAAATGAGACCAACAAAGATGAACACACACATCCACACACATATTTAAGTGAAAATATTTCACAGAAAGTTAAAAAAAACTTGTAAATTGTGTCCATGCTGCAAAAGCAGCCATTTTATATAGAGATAGCTTGTTCCTACAAAGCGCATTATCTGACCTTGGGTATTTATCTGTTTCTGACCAGTTTTGCTCTTCGCAGATGTTGTCTCTTGCTGCGTGGATTTTGATGTTGGGGAGGGCTTACATAGTGCCTCAGCCTTGTACCGAGTTGTGAATGTGGAAAAACTGTTTAATCTCTCGAAGCCCCTCAATTTTCCCATTTGCAAAGTGGGAAAACCAGTAATAGCTGTCTTCTGGGTTAGTGGGGATGGAATGAGAAAGTGCGCGTCTGTGGTTTAGCAGGTAGCATAGACTGAGAGTGCATCGATATGGTTATTGCCCTGGATACAGTTACAAAATGTATCCTGATTGGTACTGAGTAATAGTGGACTTGAATATAAATTGTCAATCAATGTTGACAAATGAATTATTAGATGACAATCCGTTTAATTCTAAAATGTTCTCCACTAGACTAGAAGTTCTGTGAGAGGTCTTAGCCCACCTCTAACTTCCCAAAGTCTAACAAGTTGGGCACAATGAATGGGTACTCAATAAGAAGACACAGGCTTGTTCATTTTTATTCTCTTGATCTGTTTTTGTTTGTTTGTTTTGTTTTGTTTTGTTTTTGTTTTTGAGATAGGACTCAGTTTTCCCTACAGGTGTGTAAGGGACTTTTTTTTTTTTAAGTTTATTTATTTGTTTTGGGAAGAAAGAGCAGGAGGGGCAGAGAGAGAGAGGGAGAGAATCCCAAGCAAGCTCTGCACTGCCAGTGCAGAGCCCGATGTGGGGCTTGAACTTGTGAACTGTGAGATCATGACCTGAGCCAAAACCAAGAGTCAGAAGCTCAATCCATTGAGCTACCCAGGCATCCCTTAAAAGGACTCTTTAAGTATTCAGCATTTTAACCTCTTTGACTGTCATTATTGCAGATGCTCCCTCACCTTTCTCTTGCCTAGAAAATCCTTCCCCAAATGAATATCAATGAAATATTACTTTACAGTCTTTCCTACTGTAAGATTTTTTACATTTTTACATTTATCTCTTTCATGTATCTGGAATTTACTTTGATACAAGGTAAGACATCTAACTTAATTTTTTTCTTATTCTCTTGGCAAAATTTATTGGTTAATCTGTTGTTTCTTATTTTGGTTTGTGATACTTCCTTATTTACAAAGACATATACATTCACACAGCTATTTGACTCTGTTAAGAAATATATATTTATATGTATATATGTATGTGAATATACATATTGTTTTCTTGAACAGCTTTTATTTTATTTTTGTCAAAGTACTAATAAATGGGGGTGCCTGGGTGGCTCAATCGGGTAAGTGTCTGACTTAGGCTCAGGTCATGATCTCATCATTCGTGAGTTCAAGCCCTGTGATGGGCTCTGTGCTGACAGCTCAGAGCATGGATCCTGCTTCAGATTCTGTGTCTCCCTCTGTGTGTGTGTGTCTCTCTCTGTTCCTCCCCTGCTTGCACTCTGCCTCTCTCTCTCTCTCTCAAAAATAAATAAATATTTAAAAAGTACTAATAAATGAGTGTTATGTGGAAACTAATTTGACAATAAACTATTAAAAAAATAAAAAATAAAAAATAAAAAATAAAAAAATAAAAAATAAAACTTTAAAATAAAATAAAATAAAATAAAATAAAACAAAATAAAATAAATTTTGTACTTATAAAAAAAAATAAATGTACAAAAGGAAATACAAAAACAAGTAAGTCTTCTTCAACTCTGCAATACTAGTCTTCCAACAAGAAGGAAATCTCACCAATAATATTTTGTCCTGTAAGAATTTCCTGCCTAAACAAGTATTTGTGTGTGAATGTGTGTGTGTTTACACTGAATATCTTTTATATTTACACAAATGGAAAAATCCTATACACACTATTTGACACCTTTCTTTCCTTCCTTTACCACACAACTTGGAGATTGTTTCCGCAGAAGCTTTATCTCATTTTAAAAATGTTGTGTATTCCATGATATGGGTGTTTCCAGTTATTTAACCAGTTCATTTGTTTAAATTTTATTTATTTGAGAGAGACACAGGCAGCACGAGTGGAGGAGAAGCAGAGACAGAAGGAGAGAGGGAGAATCCCAAGCCGACTCTATGCTGTCAGCATAGAGCCTGATGTGGGGCTCAAAGTCACAACTGTGAGATCATGACCTGGGCGCAGATCAAGAGTCAGATGCTTAACTGACTGAGCCACCCAGGAGCTCCTCTGACCAATTGGTTTTTGATGGCCATTTATTTTCTTATCTTTTGCTATCACAAACTACATTTCTGAGATTTTTGTTTTTAATGCTTCATTTTTTGTTTTTTTTGTTGTTTGTTTTTTGTTTTTTACATTTCATACTGTTTAGCCTATACTGTTTCTGTTTTGTTTTTATGTTGATTTTCTTCTATGATTTAAAAATATTTTACAACTTCTATTTATTAATTTATTATCCATAAATATCATTTATTATCTATAATAGATGAGAAAACTAATATTTATAATTCTTCACATCTTCCTTCCTCCCCTTTCACAACCTAACTGGTGGTATTTATATATTCACTCTTAGTTCCTCTAGAAGTTGTTTTGTACTGTAACATATTATACTTAAGCCTGTGCCTTATCTATTTTAAGTTGTATCTTTTGACCCCAACTCTGAAGAGGAGATTAGCATGTTTATACTATTATCCTGCCTTCTCCCTTACTGCTTAAATTTTTTAGGTATAGTATTTGTACGTTGACATGGTTTATACTGTTAATATGCTCTGCTTACAGTTACTGAGCCTTCATCCTGTATTTAAACTTATTCACTTCTTAAGATCAGTCTTTTCACTCTGGATTCTCCATTTATGGCTTAACTGGCTGGGGTTTACATTCAAGTAATTATTTTTCACATGCCGTGTCTCCATGGGTACGGCATGACCCCAAATTTGGAATATATGAGGATTTATATCTTTGACCTTTCTAGTTTCATGATGTCTTGGCCAAGTATAAAGTTATTGGACCACATTTCCTTTCTCTCAGAACTTTGAACACAGTCTACCACTGTCTTCTAGTATTGAATGTGGGTATGGGAATACCTGAAGCCAATCTGATAATTTTTAATATTCATAGTTGACCTGATGCTCTTGGCCTGATGTCCACAAGAGTCTGGTAACTTAATCAGGGCAAGTCCACATCGATCATTCAGTTTTGGAACATCATGTAGTCTTTCAATCTATAGATTTTGGTTCTGTCTTGTTTTATCTCATGAATATTTTCTTCTCTTAGATCTTTGAAAAAACGTTATTTCCATTTCAGATTTTCTAATGTCTTCAAACACCAATAATGTGCATGTTGGATCTTTGCCTATTTTCCAAATTTGTCATTTTCTGTCTAATTCTATTTTAATAACCCCCATTATCTTTTCTATTTCATTTTGCTTCATCTTTTTTTTTTTTTTCATTTTCTCATGGATTGCCCTCAATGCCTTTCCTCCTTTAAGCAGAATTTCTTGCAAGCTTGAAAGAATTTACCTGGAAAACTTCTTGTTCTCTATTTTGTTTTTCATAGTCACTACATTTTGGTGTTGATTTTTGAGTATCATGTAAACTATTAAAGAAAAAAAAACCCACCTGAAATCCTTTACTATTTAATCTACTAAGAGTTTATTCTTTTATAAATACTCTGTTTGCTTGTGTTTTTGGCATCTGTTACATTTCAGCAGAAAGTTTTAAATATTTATTTCATGAAAACTGTTCAGGTTATGCTGGTGATTCCTTTGTACTACAGGATATAGAAAATTTCTGCCCATTTAATATTAGTGAAAGGAGCAGTGCATTCTCTTTATCCTAAATGACGAGGCATTGATTAGAAGTGACCAATTTAGCAGTACAGGCTCTCATTAATATTCATAGATAACATGACGAGAGTTAAGTCTCCTCTTACCATTGCTTTTATACGTCATTTAATAGAAGTGATAAAGGCGCAATCATTTTGAAGACAGTGATGTGTAGTGTTTCTTCTTCTTGTGTATACTGTCCATTGAAATGAAATCTGCAAATGTTTCTTATAAATGAGTGGTTGTTTCTTTTTTTTCCTTCTATTCTTAAAAATGAACATCCTCTGGGTCCCTGAGTGTCTCAGTGGATTAAGTGTCCGCTCTTGATCTCAGCTCAGGTCTTGATCTCAGTGTTGTGAGTTCAAGCCCTGCATTGAGTTCCATGCTGGATGTGAAGCCTACTTAAAAAAAAAAAAATGAACATTTTCAAATAACACTCAAATTCATTTATGTGGCAGATTTTATATGTAACTTCTGATTTAAAGGTTGGTGATTTGGCTATTTATTGGCTTATTTTTTGATTGCCAGGGTAATGAAACCAATCAATACATTCTTTCTGAATGACCACTTGTATCATGCAGCATAGCTAAAACTGTTGTTTTCCAGAACATATCCTCTCTATCCCTGAAAGGAGTCATCAGCTTATTTTTAAACAATTGATTGGTTGTGTGTTTGACCTGATTTAGTCAATAAGACAACAGAAAAGTCAAGCAATGACATCTGAATGCATCTGACACACAAAGGCACTCAAAGTCTCCCTCGACTGTAGATAGGTTTAGCTGTTTCTTGGATTCCCTACTTTTCATTTGGATTAATTTTAGAACTAGGTATCTGTTCTTACTTGTTCCATTTGTCTGTTCTTTTCTTCCTTCTTTGCTTTTATCTGGTTTGCTGTGTAATTCTAGGTTGTGCTATGATGTTTTTTCATCAGTAAAGTATACAAATAAATACTATAGTTCCATATGACCGATGAGTTAATTCAGCTAATCGAAAAATACTAATGTAGTGTGTTTTTTACTCAGTGAGGTTATAATCTTTATGTAGTCCTTTCCCTGCAGAACTACATGCCTGTCAGGTCCATTCCATCAAGTTATTTCCAATGGGGAGCCAGCAGTCAAGTGGCCATATAACTCACTGGACTGCTGAATATATTCTGGCTTGAGGTTGGCTGAAATCTGTGTGTTTGAGTTGATAGTGCCAAGTTCTGGAGACATCTGTGTCCGATATGCATTCTGGTCACTTTTAAGGTCTTTCTTGAGACTTAGGCTTTGGCTCAATGTTCCCAGGATTATAACAGGGTCCTTGGAGGAGTCAAACCCTCAGGGACACTCTATGAATGGCTCAGTTGTGTTTAGTACCAGAAATGTCTTGAAATATATCAAACAAAACCAAACAAAACCAAACAAAGCTCCAAGAGTGGCTTTTGCCAGCGGGAGAAGGGTGGGGCCTGTCTTAATAAAACCATACTTTTAGACATGACCATGTCATATATATAGGCTGCATATAGCCTCCCCAAATTAAGTCTACATTTACGTTCCTTCTGAACCATTTTGAAGAAGTTTCTTATATAAATATCAGTAAAGTCTGAACCATATGTAGACATTCGAGTGGGACTGAAACCAAGCAACAGCATACAGTAACAGAAGCTTTGTCTTTTATTTCTCTGTGTTTCCTTTGCTCTAACCTTTATTTATCCTTTTTTTCTCCTTTTTTCTTCTATTAAGTACCCTTTTAAATAAGTATATTTTCAGGAGTGCCTGGGTGGCTCAGTCAGTTGGGCGTCCAACTTCGGCTCAGGTCATGATCTCGTGGTTCGTGAGCTCAAGCCCTGCATTGGGCTCTGTGCTGACAGCTCAGAGCCTGGAGCCTGCTTCGGATTCTGTGTCTCCCCCTCTCTGTGCCCCTTTCCTGCTCACACTCTGTCTCTTTCTCCCTCAAAATAAAAAAAACATTAAAAACATTTAAATAAGTACATTTTCAATCAGTTGATAAATGAGTCAAAGTTATTTACAATAGACTGTGAATTCAAACTGATGTATTGTTGCTCTCCTTTCACACTGTGAAATTTGAACATTGGCAAATAACATTTACTTGTTTTGTGAGGAAAGGGCCTCCTTCATACCTCCAAAAATCACTCAACTTCAGCAAGTCTGCCTCTGACTACCTGGGTGGTGGATTCTGCAGAGAAAGTATCCTCTATACAGCTAGATGTGTAATACACATTACATCAGAACACCTTTGTGGCATGCTCATAGGTGGCAAGTATTATAACAAATGTTTTGTGTAGCTTATTTCATCTTAGCAACTGTAGGAGGTACATTATTAACTGTTATTAACCCCATTTTACAGATGACAAAACTGAGACACCGAGAGCTTGGGTAATTTGACCAAAGTGACACAGCTAGTAAGTATATAGAAGAGACTGAACCTGGACAGTCTAATAGGTGAGCCTGTATTCTTAACTATTACCATCCCTCTCCCACCACCATAAGCCCACCACATGTTAACAATGGCCCCTAGCTACTCCCTCGGAGGGAAGATGGAAATGCAAGAAGAATGATAGAGTCTGAGAGTCAGGATGGAAATGACCTCAGTGATTATCAAATCCAGCCCCTTCATGTTATCCATGAAGCAGCAGAGGATCAGGGATGCTCATTTATCTGTTCAGCTCCAGCCAGCCTTCATGGGTGACTAGAATCTGTTTCTGCAAGTCTCTCTCCACTGTAAGAGTTATAGGTTGAAGGTTCATTAAAGATTCATGTTCTATAGATAAATTTCCCTGCAGTCTTTTATTTAATTTGGCCTAGTGCATCTAGGGAATTGACTAATGTCACTGTAAACACAGAAGGCCCAGGACTCCAATGATGGGAAAGGAGGAAATCATTATGAATGAGAAGTTGGAAGAACTGAGCCCCACATTGCCGAGTCACACCCCAGTGTCTCCCACTTCTTTACGTTAGCTCGATTTGTTATAACCTTTGAAAGCAGAAGCAACGTTGATGAAGAGGCAGATTTCCCAGGTTGAGTTCCAGAAGTGGTTAATTTCCTAGATGGCAGACAATAGCCACCAGTGTGCACACTGCCGATCAGTGGGGAGCCCTAGAGTCTTGCCTTCTCTCTGAGATGCCTCGTATTGCAGAGATGCAGGTTTCTTTTTTTTCTTTTCTCCCCAAAGGCTCTTCTGATGGGCATTTTTAATTAGGACACGACGGATGCACAAATAGTAGCTGATCCTGACAGCTTCCTTCTCAACACATGTTTTCCCTCTCATTCATCCATCTTCCTTGTCAGCCTCCTTCTTCCTCGGTGACTATGTTTGAAATGCTGTCCCACACATCCTTCCATTAGAGAAAGGAAATTTGACACCTGGGGAGGCAATATTTCCTCTTACTCTCTAACTGTGCGGAGGGCATGCTGGCTATTTCTCAAAATAGCACAGTCAGCAGTATTGAGAACATTAGTGCTTTGTAGAGGAAACCAAGAATTTTTTTTTTTTCTGATGAGATGCAAATTGTACATTCTATATCTCCCATCAGTGAGAACATCGTTTTTCCTTGAATAGTTACGCCAGCACCTTCAAATCAATTAAGGGGCTGTGGTGACACTGCTGTGACATCCCATTAGCCCTTGCCTTTAGTTATGTGTCTATTAGAAGCAGAAATAAAAAGTGATTTTGCCAGTCAGAGGTGGAATTTCAAATATCCTGGAGCTCGAAGTCAGATAAAGAATCCTGAATTTAGGGCGTTCGGTTTGCTCCGTGGCTGTTTATCTTAACAGGTGATATTAGGTTAAATTTTGCCTTCTGTGCGGGCAGGGGCCATGTCTTTGTCATTATTGTGACACTGTGGTGCCTAGGGCAGTGTCTTCCTCATGGCAGAATCATAGATTACAGACTGTTCTATTGTTTATTCATGTGTGCTCAAATATTTAGTGAGCGGTTGTGACCGCAGTGACCCTGTGCTTGGTGACCTTCTAACTGAGAAGGACTCTCTAATGTAATTCTTACCATGGAGCCATTGGTTCAACCAAAAAATTATGGAGCACTTGCTATGTGCCAGACATTGTAGCATGCAGAGGTTAAAAAGACATGGTTTCTGGGGCACCAGTGTGGCTCAGTGGGTTAAGTGTCCGACTCCTGATCTTGACTCAGGTCCTGATCTCATGGGTCATGGGATCGAGCCCTGGGTCAGACTCCACACTGACAGTGCAGAGCCCGTTTGGGATTCTCTCTCTCCCTCTCTCTGCCCCTCCCATTCCTCTTTCTCTGTCTCTCAAAATAAATAAACCGAAAAAAAAAAAAAAAGACACATTTTCTGGTTTCAAGGAGATTCAACTCCAGTGGAAGAAACTGAGTGGCAGAAATGTTCAGTGTTCCAAAAGTTACAACACATCATTACTATTGTGGGCACTGGACAGGGGTCACCTTACTCAAATACTTAACATTCATTTGAGGCTTAGCATTATAGAAACATGCGACTAGGGGGTCATTCTATTCATCTGGGATTCAGACTCTCCAACAACTTCTGTAATACATATTTGTCAAATTGAATATTCATGGGGGATCAGACAAGGGCTAGAGTGGTTCAATTTATGCTCATAAACATCTATCAGATGAATTGCTCTTACTTTTTTGCGTACTAAAGAGAATTGGACCTATTTTAGTGTGGTTTGAGTAGAGTAGAGATCTTAACTAATGGCAGAATCAGATGGCTTATGTGGTGTAATGTGAGAGCTATGGAAATGTCCTCAGAGAATTAGAAAATCTTACCAATATACCAGGGTGCCTAAAATCCTACCACTGACAGATTGCTTTGGTTGTTAGCTTGAGGAGGACAGGGCTGAAGGGAGGAGGAAGTGAGGAAAAGATAGTAGAGAAAAGGCAAAAACTGTCTACATCTAGAACAAAGTAAGCACTCCGTAATTATTGCCCAAGTGGTTGAGTGCTTTCTGTGTAAGTCAGAATACAATCAAAGTGCTCTAGAGGTGCAAAAGAGGAAGGAGTTCTTACTAGAGATAGAGGAAGGTCATAAAGAAGTGAAAATGTGAACTTTGATGATGGGCTGAATTTTAATAGACAAAAAAATGAAGGGGGAAGAGAATTCTAAAGAGAAGAAATGCCACAAACAGTAGTTCTCAAAGTGTGGTCCAGTGACTGGCTCTGGGAGTCCTCACAACCTTTTCCAGGGGTGCACGAGGTCAAAACTCTTTTCATGATAATACTAAGATGTTATTTGCCTTTTCCACTCTCCTTCTTTCATGAGTATACATATACGATAGAACTTCTGGAGGCCATGCAGTGTGAGCTATTGCAAGAGATTGGATGCAGGAGATACAAGAGTCTTCCTGCCCTTTGTTAAACCAAATATTAGAGAGATTTAAAAACATGTAAAATAACACTGTGTTTTCACTCAATATATGTTTTTTTTTTAAATTTTGGAAAACATAGTTATTTTTAAGTAATACATATTACTAATTTTTTTAATCTTTATTTATTTTTGAGAAAAAGAGACAGAGTGTGAGCAGGGGAGGAACAGAGAGAGAGAGAGGAGACGTAGAATCCGAAGCAGGTTCCAGGCTCCGAGCTGTCAGCACAGAGCCCAATGTGGGGCTCGAACTCACAAACTGCGAGATCATCACCCGAGCCAAAGTGGACGCTTCACCGACTGAGCCAACCAGGCGCCCCAAGCAATATGTATTATTTATGTTAATGTATAATGAATTTATTGCTATTGTTTTATTATTTAATTAACACGTCAATATTTAAAAATTTCTCAGTGTAACTTCTAATATCGTAAATTAGAAGTTAATCATACGTGTACTCCACTCAGTGTAGGAAAGAGGAGGATGGGGACTGATCTTGAGGGGAGCCGGGCCTGAGCATCGAAGCACAGGATGGTAAGTGGTGTTTACTGGCTTGTATCACTAACAATAGTGAAGGCGAGTGCGGGGTACAGACTTCTAGCTATGAAATGACTAAGCCCAGGAATGAGGCACAGCATAGGGAATAGAGTTATTGATATCCTAATAGTCTGGTGTGCTGACAGATGGTAACTACGCTTGTGGTGAGCACAGCATAACGCATAAACTTGTCACATCATTATGTTGTGCACCTGAATGTAACATCGTGTGTCAACAATACTCAAAAAAAATTTTTTTTAATGGGTGGAGTCCCATAAACCCAATCTCCAGGTTCCCATACTTAACGTACATCTGACAGAGGGTGGTGGTGGAGAGATTGGCCGCTGGAAATCTTAGGCAAATTTTTCAGATGAAGTTAGCTTTTGCTTATTTAAACTTTTTGCTGGCAATTTTACCGGGTGCTTTAACTCACCCGGAAGTTGAAGGAGCAGAGGGAAGTAAGTGGTCATCTGCGGGCAGGTGGTATGTGAGGAGGCTGTGGGTGGTTACAAGATGAAAAAAGGGTACTGACTGGTGGGCCCCTTAAAGTGGCCTTATGTTCTATCTTTAAATTCAAGTGAATTTTTTCATTTTATCCTGCCATATATACATACATACATATGTGTGGGTATGTGTGTATATATATGTTTATTTTGGTATATAAAGCTGTTTTACATTACTTAACCATTAGGAAAAAATTAGGCTTCAGAAAGAGGCCCCATGTTTATTGAGTACCCCCAGCACACTGTCCCGCATCCCCCAGCAGTACTCTGATTTGAACAGCACTGATTTAACCCAATTATAGAGCCCCAGCAGGGGAAAAAAATTCAACGCTCTGTATGCTTTAGTTCTTTGCAGGAGAAACAATGAATCATAAAGATTAATCGTGTCTTTTCTTGGGAGTTTAATAAATAATATCAGTTTACAGGAAGGATGAAAAGTTGATATATGTAATTAATGCTGAATGAAAAATGCTACAGTCAAAGATTTGTGCAAAACGCTGTCTTTTAAAATATATGGAGGGGGTGCTTTTATTTTAAAATTCATGAAGACTTGAGTTTGAGCTCAGCAACATTTTCTGCAAAGGTAATGGAAGAATTGCTCCCCGGGAGGTGACCGCCCTGCCCCCACCTGAGAAGAAAGGGGATCAGGAAGTTTTAGAAGTAGCTTTAATAGTGGTCAGGGCCAGAAAAAGGAATTCAACTGGAATTTCAATTATAAATAATTTCCAAAAACTTATTGAATGAGTTCTTTCTCATACAAAGGGGACAATGCACCGGTATAGGAGAGACTGGTCAGGTGGTCGCCATCTTGATCATGTAATCAACCTTGGCGCCCCCAAGTGGTGGACATGTTGACATGCATGCATCCCAATAAGATGCAATATGAAGTAAGAGGCATTGCCTATCAGTTATTCTCAGAAAACATGTTTAAGCTGAATCTAATCAAGCCTTTAGACTTAAATTCTTGTTTCCAGCAAATACAGAGGCTGGAAGAACAAGTGAAATGACACCATAAGGGAATGAGCAGATAAATTCAAGATATAGGATGTTATGCAAGACAATTGTATTGGTTCTTTAAGAACTCAAAATAAAAAAAATTTTTTTTAAAGGTGTGTATGGGTGGAGGGAGTGCAGGCTGGGTATATGTGTTGGGAATGTTTCCAGATTTTTGATTCTGTAATAGTTAATCAAAAGAAAAGAGCTTTAAATGCCACGTGGAGGAAACTTGAATATGGTCTGGAAATGGAGAAGAGTAGGGAATTATTGTTAGTTTATGTAGACTGGCTAATGGTAATTGAGTTTGTATAGGACATACACCTTTTTTTTTAAAAATATTTTTAAAATTTATTTCTAGGAGAGAGAGAGAGAGAGACAGCGAGAGCAGGGGAGGGTCAGAGAGAGAGGGAGTCACAGACTGAAACAGGCTCCAGGCTCTGAGCTGTTAGTCAGCACAGAGCCCGACGCGGAGCTCGAACCCACGAACCGCGAGATCATGACCTAAGCGAAAGTCGGACGCTTAACCGACTAAGCCACCCAGGCGCCCCTTACACCTTTTTAAAAAAAGAGATGTGTACTAAAATATTCAAGGGATAAAGTGTCATGACATCAGCCACTTTCAATGATTTAAAAATAAAACTAAAGGGATAAAGAAATGAGAGAGAGAGAGCAAGCATGAGAGAGATCTTTCAAATAATGGCAAAAATATGAACAATCATTGAATTTAGGTAGTATGTATAGGATTGTTTATGGTACAGTTTTCAATTTTTGTTCCTGAAAAGTTGGCAAAAGTTTGTTGTAAAGAGTACTTAGTGATTATGTATATTCATGTATTCAAAGCTTCACGGGCTGTAATTTGCATACCCATCACTATTAAACAATATGACATGCAAATAAATGAATAACCATGTATTGCCCTATGCTGCGAAAAATATATAAGTGAAGTGTCATAAGAGAGGGTGATGGGGGAGCACAGTTTGGATGAGGGTGGGGTGAGTGACGAAGAGGTCTTTCTGCGGAAGAGATTCCTTTCAGAAAAGACTCCAAGGACCCCTTGGCCTCTACAACCTCTATGACTCATCGTCACGCTGTTCCTTCAATACTTCCTTGCATAGTCTTGTAGCATTTCGTTTTCTCATGCACATAATCCTAGCATCTCAAATGGGTTAAATCTGGTTAAGAGCTGGTAAACTTTCTGAGGACTGGTCCTTTGATTTATTCATCTCCACCTTCCTCTAACCTCACGTGACACAAGATTTCAATGTTTATTTAAAAACTAATATTGGAGCAGTATTTCATATCTTCGAAATTCCTTCCCTGTGTATGACCTCATTTGATGTGAACTTGAAGTTAACCCTGTGGTGGTCAATTTTATGGGTCAACTTGACTATGTCATGATGCCCAGTTGTTTGGTCAAACACTAGTCTAGATGCTGCTGTGAAGATATTTGTGGATATGATTAATTTAAAATCAGTTGACCTGAAGTAAAGCAGATTAGTCTCTGTAACCAAGTGGGCCTCATCCAATCAGTTGAAGGCTTTAGGAACAACAACTGAAGCTTCCCAATGATGAAGAAATTCTGCCTCAAGACTGTGACATAGAAATCCTGCTTGAATTCTCAGGCTGTTGCCTTGTGGAATTTGGCCTGGAGACTGCAACATCAACTCTTACCTCAATTTCCAGATGGCCAGCCTGCCCTACAGATTTCAGATTTGCTAATCCCCAAAGGTGTATGAGCCAATTCCTTAAGTGTGTGTGTGTGTGTGTGTGTGTGTGTGTGTGTGTGAATGTATTAGTTCTATTTTTCTGGAGGACCCAAATGTAAACCTTGGGAAATAAGAAGGGTAGTTCATATTCCCACTCTACAGATGGCTAAAGAGAGGCACAGTAAGGTTAGTCCATCAATCTAAGGTCCCATGCTGAGTTTGTGAAACTGGAAGGAAGCAAAGCCTCTGACCTTCTAACTTGAGCTTTTAAAATGGAAGCCTTTGCTTGATAAAATGTCCACCCGGTAGCCACGAGCTCAAACATCTGGAAGTGACATTTTAACGACAGTTCCTCTGTCTGGCACGGCATTGGGTCTGAAAGTCAAGTCAGGTGGCACTGAAGGGCTTCGAAGAAGATCCGTGCACATATTTACCAACCACTGTTTCGATGGGTTTGCTTCAGAGGAGGTATAAGCCTTTATCGGAATAAAACAATCACCTCACTGTAAATGCGTGTGGGGACATCAAGCCATCAGCACGCTGAAAGATTTTTATCCTTTGCAGTCAGTAATGAAAGCCTGGAAAGGATTTCTCTTGAGATATTCCGGTTTTGATGGATTTTCTTTGTTTACAATGAACCTGGGACTTAAATATTGCCGCCTATCCTTGCCTGACTGAAATAACTGACCCACAATATCTGGAACAATAAGTTGGGTGTTATTTGAAGTACTTTGCCCGGAACCTTGAGTCTGTTCACAATAGGTGTAAAATTAAGCACAAAACAGTTACAGCCTGGTGACTTCCTCCACAGTGGGCTTTGGAATCTTACAAGCATGGGTAGAGGAATATTCCATGCGCATGGGTGGGCAAGCCCACCGTCAGTGGTTCAGGGAAGGACACCATCTTCTTATCAGAAATAAGTTTCTCTTTGATGCCTGGGCTGAGCCGACCTCTCCCGCCAAGAGTAGAATTAGATTCCACCCACCATCCAAAGGTAGGTTTGGGTGTAACAATCAATTCTCTGCTCATATGTCAGAAAATTTTGTGAGTCTGAAATTCACTGTAGAGGTTGCTACCTAGAAGGGGGATAAGGTGCTATAAACAGTGAAGCTTATGTGGTCTTGTACAAGCTCCTTTCCATTCTGTGCCTCATTTTGCTCGTCTGTGCAATGGGAATAATATTTGCTTCACAGGTTTGTTAAGAAGAGCAAAGGACACTGAACATTGATCAGTGACATTTTCTGAATATCACATTTAGGCCAGCATTAGGTCAATCGTTTGACGTTCCTTATCTTGCTTAAATGTCACAAGTATTCCATGCAGGGATGTGCAGTTTTTGGTCCTGTTTTGAAACGAGGGACTTGCACTCAGCAAGTTGAGCACCCTCCCTGTGGTCACTGAGTGACTTAATGGCAGACAGGACCCTCTGCTCAGCCAACAACTCAGAAGAAGCTTGCCAACCACGGCCGTGTCCTTCTTGGTGTTGGTCTTCACTGCTCCCATTTTTCGCTTCTTCTAGGGTCTCAAATAGACTTCCAACCAGAGGGAGCAGAAGGGATATGTTTCTGCTCCAGCTGATGGGCTCTCCTCGAGGCTGGGCTGAAAGCAGTGGAGGATCCTTCCCCGTAGAAACGAGGAGATGATAGGTCTAATGCAAAGAGACATAAAATCACTCGGTTCTGTGAGTGCCGCTGCTCTTCCGGGTTCCTGTGAAATTATAAGCTGCTGGAGGTAAGGGAGCAAGTCAGTTAGCTTGCAGTAGACTCCTGGGTTTTTTGTTAAACAAAGGAGTTTTGATGAGGAAGTTTGTCATTTCTTCTGATGATAATCTGCCCTGTTCATTGCCGGTCTCATTGTCACTGTCGGCTCGCAGGGCTTTGTGAGTTCTCAGGGAAAGCTTTCTTTCCAGGCAGTGAGAAAGTTTAAGGTCAGAAGAAGGACACGGCGTAGAGCAAGTAAAAGCTCACGGGATTTGTTGAGTGATGAGACCCTCTCTGGCTCATAGAAAAACAGAAAGCCTTTTCTTGCTGTCAAACTTAAAATTTATCAAGACAAGTGGAAAACAAACACAGGGAAAATTCTTCCAAAAGCATTATGCTTTCAGGCTTCCCATTCTGTTGAAGATGAAATCCGCAGCCAAGGGGGGTGGGGGGGGAGGAGGAAAGGAACCACCCAGAATATATGGGACATTGGACTAGAATGTAAACTGAAAGCAAGAAGCGTTGTTGTGGTCCTTGCTAAATCCACTGTATTGAAGAGGTTGTGCTGAAGATTTCAGCCAATAAATAGCGAGTGTCCTCATAACAAGCAGTAAGCCCCACTCTGTATCCAGGCATCCATATGCAGAGGAACCGTCTCCCAGGGGCATGGCTGGCTAATTGTCTGGAGCCTGGATGAAGAGAGAGAGGATTATATTACATGCTCCGGCATATTACATTAAGCTGAGTCCTGATTCAGGGCCAATATTTTTGTTCAGTGATGCTTGTTGCTTTAGATCTCTCCCTGGCGGATTTTATCTCCCTGAGGAAATGTGGTGATAACTTTAAAGATCAGCCTGTGGACTATTCGTCAAAACACTGGAGCACTTTGCCTTATCAGGAGAGAGATACCTTCTGGAAAAAGGAGCACTGGACTGAGAGTCATTATGTTCTACTCTAAGCCTAGCATTGCCATTGAGCATGTGTTTGACTCAGGGCAAATCAGTTGTATGCACAAAAACACCATTTTTCGTCTACAAACTGAGAGAAAAGGAAGGCTTTCTTGAAATTATTACCAACCAGAAAACCCAATGACTTACAGCAGATAAATTCAGAGAGGTTCTGGGTGACACCTGAGAGACCAATGACCCATTGTTTGCATTATCCATTACTCCTTCCCACCATCCCTCAACAAGTGGCTTTATCAAGTCTTTAGGCGTCCATAGTTCCCAGACTATCTTCTCAGGCCACTCCTCCCAGAGATCACATAGCAGAAATGTCAGACTTTAATGACTGTGGTTTTAGACTTTTTATGCATTCTCCTAAAATTTCAGTGATTTTTACAAGGAGAATAGAAACATACAAGAGGATGTCCATGTTCTTCAATGACCAGGCTTTAAAAAATTTCAGTCCCTGTCTTTTGTGTTCAAATTAGACTACATTGATGTTATGTTATTGTGCGGGTCTTGGTAGTACATGTCCTTGTTGGTGACAACAATTCACCATGTTGGTCAGTTTCAAGAGGGACAGTGTGTGATGGCAAAGGCTTTTCTGGTAGATGTTTTGTCATAAGGGAAGGAAAGGAGCAGTGGGGAAATAATAAAACAGAGGTTTGTGGAAGGGGCTGTGTATCTGGTTCTTGAGTTAAGGCTCTCACTTGACCAAACTGTCAGGTGAAAAAAACAGGAAGCAGAGAGATGGACACTTTTGAACTATTGGGTTTTTTAATTTTTTTCATTTAAAGAATGTGTCCAAGTTATGAATAGATTTTGCAGAATCATAAGTATAGAAAGTTTAAAGCTAGAAGGGATCAAAATGATTTTCTCCCGAGAGTGGCTTTAGTTTTTGAGAGGGGAGCTTTTTCTTTTCCTTTTAATGAATGTTCATACATAAGCAAAGGGTTTTGATCTTTTGAACAGCCACTCAGGGAATGTTCTCTGCAATGTACATGAGACTTTTGGAATGACTGGCAAAGCCTTTCCTGGAAAGAGAATGTTATAGTACATACGGGTACATTGAGAAATTGAAATAGTTACCCTTAAATTTATCCAGATTAATTTCATTAATGCTGGTCATTATCAAAAATTGTTTTTGAGGTCACTAAAACAGTCCTCAATTGAACTGAAGTTACTTAAGTACTTTAGTGATTGTATTTGTACTACCTTTTTATCTGAAAAACAGAATGTGATCAATTAAGCCACATGTCTGGAGGGAAAAGGTCACATTTTAGCAATTATTTTAACATAAAGAAGTGTTACATATAGAGTCACTGTCAATTACTAGAAATAATTACATATTTTCTTGGGTAATTTCTTGGTAATTAAAGTGTCATTGAAGCATAAGATGCTTTGTTAATGAAAAGATAAAAAAAACCCTTCACACGAGTTTATCATATTTTGTTGAAATGTGGTTCAATTTTTATTATCATAATTTCTGATTGTTATTGCATAACCTTGAATGGTATTAGTGCACAAATCATGAATGTGAGCCAAATGATAGCTCACAAAGTACAAAATACAGCCCTTGAGTTGGTACAATAGCAATCAAAATTATGATAATAAACATTAAACCATGTTTCAACAAAGAAAGAACAAAAACACTCCTAAAATATTTTTTTCTCTTGATTTTGAAAGAATCCATGACATTAATCATAAAAGGAATACTGAAGAGGGAAAAAGACCCCAAACACTGCACAAATTTGTTTCCAAATATTCTATACTGACTAGCAGAAACATACAAAACAGAAAACAGAATTCTTATGAAGCATATTTTCAAAATGAGACTTTTTGAGTCTACTTATTGCACCTGGTGGGTTATATATAAAAGACAACACACTATTTTCTGTTTTGAACCTAATGATATTAAGCCACCCTTAGCTAGGCAAAAGTTTTTACTCTAGTACTTTACAAGGAGAAGGTGAATTTAAATTGATTTACTTTTCATTTCCTGTCCTTCTTGGGACCAGTAAAGACGTACAAGGAGAGAGTGAATGGGTCTATATGCCCCTCATATTTCCAGACTCATAGATGTTTCCTGGGAGGAAATGGAGCGACCCAGGACATCTCATAGGAACACAGGCAAGTTAACTGGGATGCTCAAGGTGATGGAATGCAAGAAGATAAGATATAAGATACATTTCAAAATGGAAAAGGTAGGAGTTGGTGCAATGGAGTGCTACAGCTGATTCTTCCCAGCTTGCAAAAGGGGATTTTGTGCGTCTCTCTCCAACTCTACCTTCCCACTAACCTTGGAACAAGTCCTGCATGTTGGAAGCTTGAAATCAGCCGGGGTAGGAGAATTTACACCATACACATTGGCAAACACTAACAATCAGGGTTTCTCCCCACACCCCATCCCCCCAGGGAGCCATTTTTTTAGTGCACAAACTGGTGGGAAGAGAAATGGATCATGGATTTCAATGTCACATCAATCAAGGGTGATTACTGTAGAGGTCAATGAGATAATAGAAGAAGAAGAAGCAAGGATTTACATTTATTCCTCTTGTTAAAAAATTACCCCGATCTCGGGGCGCCTGGGTGGCTTAGTCGGTTAAGCGTCTGACTTTCGCTTGGGTCATGATCTCGCGGTTCGTGGGTTCGAGCCCCGCGTCAGGCTCTGTGCTGACTGCCAGCTCAGAGCCTGGAGCCTGTTTCAGTCTGTGACTCCCTCTCTCTCTGACCCTCCCCTGCTCACGCTGTCTCTCTCTCTTCTAGAAACAAATAAAAATATTTAAAAAAATAAATAAAAAAATAAAAATTCTAAAAATGCAAACATGCTAATAAAAGTTGCCTTTAAAAAAAAAAAATTACCCCGATCTCATCTATAAGCCTGAACAAAATCTCATCCTGTGATTTTGATCTGACTCTTTACCATTCACATAAAGCTCCCAGTAATCATAGGACTGTATTCCCTCCTCTCCAACACACTCGCACTAATCTTTTCTTCAAAAACCCAACAGACACGGATGCTCTACTGGGCATTCTCATAGGGCAGGACGTGTGCTCACTGCGATGTGACAGTTCTTTGATTTTCCAAAGAGGCATCTCCATTCAGTGAAAGCTCATGTACTATGTGATCTCTAAAGCGCCTCAGAATCTGGTGCCCCAACTTTCTGCACTCCCTCCTCAAACTCTCCACTGCACTAGTACCTTCCTCTGATCAAACTCCTCTCTTGCCCTCTCATGAATGTTGGTTTTGTGAATATCTAGGTGCCTCTGGCAAGAATGCCCTTCTTCTTCACCACCTCAGTACTCCTCCAATACTCAGCTAGAATCACACCTCCTCAGGATAAACCTTTCCGCAGAGTAGCTTATCTGGTCCACAATCCTCATTGATTTCTATGTCACACTACCCAGCACAGGGCCTTTTATTTAATGGTTATTTAGCACATAGTTTTGAACAATTTGGAAAGTGCAGTTTCAAGTGTGCCTACATCCTATATAGCGGAAAGTTCTGAGGCACTTTGGAGCAAGTCTGGGAAGTCATTGTTTTCCTAAGTGAAGGAATGAGGGGAAAGTGAAGAAAAAAGGACATCTATTCAGAGTCAGGTTGTACTTGAAGTTCTTAGAACTCATGAATGTGGTATTAATATCTGTGCCTGGGTACATGGACGTTCCTGCATTTTGCTAGAGAGAAGGTGGTCTAAGACCATGAATGAATGTTCTGGTTTATAGCCAAGAACTGAGTCTCAGAGAGCCAGATTCAAGGGATGGAAGTCTAACTGGACCAGCTGGGAGAAAGCCTTCAGAGCATCCCAGTATATTTGCAATCCCAGTGCTTTATTTTCAGACTTTCCTATTTTTCATCTTTGAATGACCCCATTATTATGGTTTATTATGATTTATTAATAAACATTTACATTTTCAAAGTGGAGCTGTTTCAATAAGACTTTCATCGAGATGTCATTTTTATAAAACCGGCTTTTTCTGTGAAAAAATTTTTTTCTTGAGAAGTTAACTGATTTTTGTTTTTGTTGTTGTTAATCTGAATTTAAATAAAAGGAACTAATTCAAAACAGAAAGTTTTAGATTTACTGAGGGTTTTTAAGTTGCTCGGCCCACATCCGAACCTCGAATCACTTTGCTGTCATCTCTTTGGGTTGTCAAATTTTCAGAAAGCTGATTTGTGTCCCAGGATGAAAGTGTTGTTCTCATTTTGCTGGGGGACAGCATTGTTTTAAACATTTCTGTCTCCTCACTTTGCTGAAATGTGTTTCTCTTGGCAAGGATTCTAACCTGCCTGTGTTCACTTTGGGGTGGGTGTGACCTCGGTTTTCCTTCAGCCCGTAGTGTGCATGGCCATGCCAGTCTGGAGAGCCGAACTCTCTGTCCCCACTGCAGATCATAAAACGGCAAAGACAAGTGCTCAAGGCGCTTTCCTGAGATGATGATTTAAATTATCATGCTCTCCTGGGGTCCTTGAGAAATAGGCCACTCTCTGATCATTTTTGAGCACTTGCCAGCGTGCCTGAAATATGAGGAGAGGGAGAAGATGTGTCTGCTTTTCTAATTAGTTTTTTCCTCCAGTAAGTCATATCCCCTTCCTTTTAAGTGACAGAAAACATTAGAGTTCTTTAGAGATGTCTATTTTCCACTGGGGTTTACATCATCATTTTATCTAATTATTTCCCAATTACGAATAATAATTAAACCAAATGGTGATGCAAACTGGAGTCGGAACAATCTATCTTTTTAAGAGTGCTCCCCCAAAGGAGTTATAGAACACCAGGGTTGAAAATTCTTTGTTCCTTCTCAGTGGTCAGTCTTGAAGGATGCAAAAGTTACAAGTCTTGATTTTGAAACATCTGATGCCCCTTGGCCCTCTCCTGAGAGACAACCCTGACAAGTTCAGTCAACTGTTTTTGACACCTCAATACTGTTTTAGTAGTTGCAATAAATAAAGGTATGCTACAGAAGTAGACCTTTGTTGACTTAGTCACTATCAATGGGAAATATCCAGGATGATCTTTAACATGGAGTCAGATGACTTGAGTTTACAGTGATGACATGTCTGAGTTGGCCAAGAACAGTGCTGGTGGATACCACTGGTCTTGGCTTTACTATGGATGGTG
Organism: Crocuta crocuta; assembly: GCF_008692635.1. Lineage (NCBI taxonomy): Eukaryota > Metazoa > Chordata > Mammalia > Carnivora > Hyaenidae > Crocuta > Crocuta crocuta. The sequence continues at coordinate 5,757,198 of NW_027536464.1, forward strand.
CCCTTTTTTACTGTCAAAGGGTTTGACTTCAAGTTCATTTGTATCTTGTTTGGGTAGAAAACACAATGAGATCATCATTAAGACCCTCTTTACTGATATCTAAATCAAGACTCTAACTTTTAAATCAAGTGGTCTGTGGTATTTTGCAAGCTTGAACAACTCACTTAGGATCAACTAGGAAACTAACGGATAAAAATATACACTTTTCATGATAACCCAAAATGTAGAAGCTAAATTTGTTTTTTTTTTTTTTTTTTTTTAAGAGAGAAGGACAGAGACAGAGAGAGACAGAGAGAAGGGGACAGAGGATCCAAAGTGATCTCTGCACTGACAGCAGAGAGTCTGATGTGGGGCTCAAACTCACAAACTGTGAGATCACCTGAGCCAAAGTCAGATGCTTAACTGACTGAGCCACCCAGGTGCCCCTGGAAACTAAATTTAAAGCTTCTAGAAGGAAGAAGAGAACATCTCAAAGACCTTATATAGGCAAAGATTTTTTTAAGTGAGCCTTCATAAAACTTAAAAGCTTTCTGCTCCTCAAGTGAAAGGTCGTAGAGGTGGAAAAAACACTCACAATCACGATGCATCTATATAACAGAAGACTGTTATTTGGAATATAAGGAACCCTTACCAAAGAATGATAAAAAGACAAATCAACCAATTTAAAAAATAGGCAAAAACTTATGTAAGAACGGCTCTAAAAAAGATATTAGAATGGCAAATATGCATTTAAACAGGTATTTAACATCAAGGGAGTGCAAATTAAAGCCACAGTGAGATATTTTGAACTGATTGAAATAGTGAGAATGTAAAATACTGATGCCACCAGATGCTAGGGAACAACTGAAACTCCTACTTAGCTGGTAGGACTGTAAAATGGTAGCATTAACTGCAGGGAAATTGATTGACAGTTTACCGTAAAGTTAAACATGCAATTACACTGTAACCTAGCTGTTACACTCCTGAGTATTTGCCCAAGAGAAATAAAAGCAGATGACCACAGAGGGGCTGAAGCACAAATATCAATAGCAGCTTTATTCATAGTAGCTCCAAACTGGAAACAACAGCTTCAGAGAATGGATTCACAAATTGCGATATAGTCATACAACGGAACCCTATGCAGCAAAGGGAAAAATTAATTCAGTTGTCTGTAACAACATGGATGAGCCCCATAGGTGTTATGTTGAGAGAAGAGAAGCCAGTACATCCCTGTGATTTCATGTATATGAAGCTCTAAAACAGGCAGAGGTAATGGATAGTGACAGAAATCAGATCAGTGGTTGTCCGGGGCAGGTCTTTGCATGCGGAAGGGGGGTAATGAACGGAGAATGGAATGGAGGAACTTTCTGGGTGAAGGAAATGTTTTCTAGCTTTATCCGGGTGGCAGATACACATATGTGCATACATAAAAAAGTCATTGGCTGTACATTTGAGATGTGTACATTTCCTTTATGCAAATTATACCTCAATGCAAATGCTGTAAAAAAAAAGCTACACTACTTTACAATTTATTAAGCACATTCTCACAGAATAATGGTTTTCAAATATTTCTAAGCATCTCATTCCTCTCTTTGAACAAAATTCCATTTTACACAGAATGCCAGTATGTAAATAGATGAAATCAGGATTGCTGAAGTTGTAATGAGGAGGAGGTTTTCAAGTCCCATATAAGTGCTGTCCACTGACCACCCTCTACTCTGCATCCTGTTCCTTGGGATGGAAGTACTAGTTTTTAAATTATTATCATGGTAACTCTAGTAATGATGAAACTGAGGCTCAGAGAAGTGGTGTCTTGCTTTAGGTTACATGTCTAATAAATAATAACATAAAACCCTGCAAGTTATGGCTTGTGACCCATGATCTCTACCTTGTCCCCACTGAAAGTCTGTGAAGTCTAAGGTGGTGTTCCAAGCATTGTGAGGGGTATGAAGTAATGTAAAAAATGCACCCAGTTGCCAAAGGGTTTACAGGTCTTTTGGAAAGAGGAGATACATATGCATACCTTGACTGAACAGACAGGCATGAGGGAGAGGCACCCAGCAGGCTTTGCAAACCTCATCTGGCTGGAGGCGCCATGTTTGATGGATGAGAAGCATCTATAGGTGAGGAGCTACCGCTCATCAGCACACAGGGGATTCTTTCCAGTCATTTCAAGAACTCCAACAACCAGGTTGATTCTTTTGCTCTCTTAATGGTTGATTTTTGTGGATTCTTAGTAGGAGATAGAAATGGGAGAGAGTTGGTCAAGGTTGATCTAAATCTCTTCTTACACTCTGGTTTGGGTGAATCATCTATACAAAGCCTTTAGTGTTTATTTTCATGTGGTCATCAGTCACTATTGTTGAAAAAACCCTTATTTACCCATTTATATTAAGGTCACGTCAAAAACACTGACTTGGATGCTTTCAGGACAGTGGATAGTGAGGTTTCCTGTCTCATAAATGTCCTACTCGTCCGTCTTTGCATTTCCCATCCCATGCAGCTGGTTTGATTCATTTATTTATTTTAAAGTTCAATTTGTGATGCAGTTGGAAGAGACTTTCAGCAAGGGAGAGTCAAAAGGAAAGTTTATTTTTTTCCCCGCAGTGGGTAAAAGCTGGAAGAGTCGGAGACTGCTGGTAGGGGGCTTATTGGGTTTATTTGGTTTATTTTTTTCTAGAAATCCTTCCCTCTGAGAGAATAAAGTTCTTTTCTCTTTAAGTGCAAAGCCTAAAGTAGGAAAATTAAAATTTTCATTTAAGGTTTTTTTTTTTTAATGTGGAACAGACAAAAGAAAACAGTGATACTGTATGTGTAATTTCTTTAATGTAAATGGGAGAGAGATTGGAATTCCCATGAGGGGACTGATTATTTAGATTCATATATTTTGTTTTAATTGATCACTGGGGATACACTGATTTTGACTGATAAAACACAGAATCAGGAGCTCAACAAATGCACGTGAGACTGGGCCATGGAAAGAATGAGAAGCTTGAAACTAGTCACAGCCTCACAAAGTAAGGATGGTTCATGAGGCCGGTATAAAAATTCCCTGCCTCAACTGTTACTCTTACTGGCCTTCTGTCAGGCTTTAAATCTCCTCATTAGAATATATCGTGATTTGTGTATGAATTATGCAAAAAAAAAGAAAAAAAGAAAAAACTCAATAAAACCCCCAAACAAACAGACAAAAGAAAAGAACAGACAGAAAACAGTTCCATGGCTGAAAAACTGGAATAAACCGAGAAAACTGATGTCTTCATTGCACCTCCTAGCACCTATAATATTCTCACGTACATTATGAATCTCTAAGAGGAGGTGCTATCACTCATAGCCACTTGGTGATGTCGAAACTTAGGAAAGAGGAATGTTACTCACTTGTTCCCTACCAACACCTTATGAGGCTGATCTTCACAGAAACATAACTGAAGAAATGCTCAGAATGCTTGAGCATTGATTGAAGCATTGAAAACTGAAGAGCAGAACAGAGAGGTGATAATATTTGAAGCCATTATTAACCAGCCTAACTCCTCAGTTCACATCAGTTTAGCAAATTAACTGCAAGTGCCTTGCATAGCTCCGGGATAGTGGTTGTCCTGAAATAAAATGTATTAGGGGCCAATGAGTTGCAATGAGCTCATCGGGAGGACGGGAGGAGACGGTGGATTGATGAACAAGGACATTTCTGGCTTTTCAATATTTACTGTTTCAGCTTTAATCTATGTAGCAAATGCCAGGCTAGCACCAAATAGAAGACATGTTCAGTCAATTTGCCCAAACACAAGAAGAATCAGATAAACCAGATTCTAACCTTGCTGTGTTAATGTAAAGCATACAATCAAATATATGATTGCCAGCAACAAGTGCAAGTGTTTAAAGTTTTCTCAGCATACAGATGTGTTTTTTGGTTTCTCAAATTTTTAAAAATTTTTATTAAAATATTTTTTATTGTTTATTTATTTATTTTGAGAGAAAGAGGAAGAGAGAGAGAGAGAGCAGGGAAGGGCAGAGAAAGAAGGAGAGAGAGAATCCCAAGCAGGCTCTGTGCTGTCTGTGCAGAGCCAGATGCGGGGCTTGATCTCACGACCCTGGGATCATGACCTGAGCCAAAATCAAGAGCTGGATGTTCAATCGGCTGAGCCACCCAGGTGCCCTACAGATATGTTTTTTGATGTATGGAGAACTGACATTAAAACTCAAGGTTTAGGGGCATTTGGGTGGCTCAGTTGGTTAAGCATTAGACTCTTGATTTTGGCTCAGGTCATGATCTTACAGTTGTGGGATCAAGCCCCACGTCACGTTCTGTGCTGGGCACGGAGCCTACTTAAGACTGTCACTCTCTCTCTCTGACCCTTTCCCCTGCTCTCAGAAAATCAAACAAACAAAAACATTAAAAAAAAAAAATCCCCTGACATTCTGTTTAGCTGGTTTTTGATTATGCTACTAGCACACTAACGCTATTTCCTTTTATTTCAATGCACACTGTTAAGTGATATTTCACAGTCTATTCTTTAGCTAAATGAATCTAGATGATTGAGTCCTGACTAGTGCATTATGGACAGAAGTGATCAACTCCACCTCCGGTCTTGGCATATGTCAAAGTTCTGCACTGTCCTTAATTCTCTCGACCTTCCGTATCCTACGTGTCTGCCCTCAAGGCAGAGATGGGAGAGCCGTATTGGCTGAGGCAGGAGAGTCACTGTTCGGAGGAGAGTCACTCAGACGTCCATACTGGACTTTGCGTAGGTTGGAAATAAATTTGTATCTTGTGTAGCCACTGGGACTTTGTTTCTGTTTTTGTTATGGCAGTTCATGTTAAATACACCGCCCAGCACACATTCAGAGATCACAGCATGTTTCCTTGTGGAAGCTAAATTTACAGCGAGTTGCCGGTTGAAATCCTTTCCCTGCGTTTTGGCTGTAACAGGAGGCACCTTGTCTTACTCCTGCAACGTCCCATGGAAACCGCTTTAAAATCAGATTATATCAGATTAGCTCTAAAGTGTTCCAGCTTTTCTAATATCTCCCACTGGGATCCTGCTCTCCTTTCCATCAGCTGCATTGAAAGTGACCACCCTAGACTTCGAGGGCTCACATTCCACGGTGGTGTGTTTTGGGTCACATATAGCATATGTGGCTGTGGGAGTCAGTTTCCCCAGCGACGAAGTGTAGAACCGCCTCTCAGAGGATGCAGCCTGAGCAGAACCCAGCCAGGATCTGCTGACCTGGTGGCCTTTCACATATTTACACACATTGGCCCTTAGCCCAGCCCTGCACAGCTGGCCGTAACAGTCCTCGATGCTTTAGGAACGCTTCCCAAGAGAATTTCATGAAAGGAGGAGCTGGTAGGAAAACAGAGATGAAATTCATGTAAACCTTGCTTAGGAATTAAATGAATTCTCAGCAACAGGAACTCTGCCAGGCACGATCTGATCCTGTCTTCTAACAGAATGAAGAGGTTAGAGATTACTTATGTGCATGTTTACAGCTGCTGAAAGTCTCATTGATAAGAATATATGCATTTATTTGATTCGAAGTGTGAATGGCTCCTTTTGGGGAGTAAATATTCTAGTTCCTACCCAGAGGAACTTACAAATCCATGTGTGTTTTTTTTTCCTAAGTAACCAGTGGCAAAGTTCAATTGTCAAGTCAGCTGTTTCCAAGTATGTAAGAAGTAACCCTGTAAAGAGAGATAGATCTAGGTTTTGTGAGCCTGGAAAGCTTATGCAATTCTGGGGAACTTTTTAAAAACAGTGAATGCAAAATTAGATACATAAGATAGGAAATCAAATTACAAATTTTAAAAGCTGACTGCCATAAAAATCACAAAATCCAGAAACATGATCGACCTATGGGTAGATTGGCTAACATACCTCTATAATATATTTTCCTACACTTTTTTGGATGCATGCTTTCTGGTCATCTTGTTATTTTCCTGTGAAAATGATTTTGTAACATTTCCTGTATAGAAAATGGAAATATATCCACCTTTTCCTATGACATATTTAGCATTAATGATTTAGAAGCTTCTTTGGTCTTACCCTTTGTAATGTTACATAAATTACTAAGATTATTGTTAAATTAAAAAAATCTCTATAGATTCTCTTCATACATGAACTGTAAGGATTGGAATTTTTGTTTTCCGACAGATTGCTTCAGGCTTTCTACTTTCCTTTTTTTAATTTTTAAATTAAGTTTTATTATTTGTTTTGAAAGGGAGAGAGAAAGAGAGAGTGCACAAGTGGGGGAGGGTCAGAGAGAAGGAGAGACAGAATCTCAAGTAGGCTCCATCAGTGCTGTGGGTTATGCGGGACTTGAACTCACAAACCATGAGATCATGACCTAACCCTAGATCTTTTAATTGACTGTGCCATCCAGATGCCCTCTGGCTCCTTACATTCAAACTTTGTTTCTGGTGCCTCCCCACTACCTATATTTCTCTGGTCAAGTGTTACATCATGACTCACCTCTGGCTCTGATCTTTGTATCATGATGTGGGGTGGACGGACATAGTGGGTAGGAGTGGCAAGAGTATTTCCTGGAAGCCATTTCTGCATTGGGATGGCTAGCGATAATTTAATTACACGTGGAAACAATGGCAAGCCAAATAAATGCATTTCACTAAACTACCTAAATCCATCATTTAAATCAATATCCACTTAACTACGTATTTAAAATGCCTGTGATTAGTATCTACACTTATCTGGTGAGCAAAGCCTCTACCCTGGACTCTGTTTCTCAAGGCACAAATTTCTCTCTTTCTCTCTGGCTCCTGCAATTGGCTGGGACTGGTAACATCATCGAGGCAGGGCATCCTGACATGGGATCTCAACCTGTGTGGGTCCTGACCGGTCCTCATTTCAACCCTTGGGACGCTCTCTGACCATCCTCCTCAGGTACAGTGTTGATGAGATTCCCCAGAGATCTGTGAGATGCAGTTTTAGAGCGGCGTGGGGAGTGGGTTGCAATCAGAAGCCAGTGTGGCATTTGTTACATAGCATCTTGTGATATGGGACATCAGCAAACTGTCAACAGACTGATTTAAGGTAACTGGTCACTCACATTTGACACAGGATGAGTTTGGAGCTCTTTGCTTCTGATGGTCCACTGTTAACTATTAAACTTGAGCTTTCAGTGTGGGCCTTTGTATAGGCCCCACCAGTCCTTGCTCTAATTGCTCTAACTATATCTTACATATGCCCATGGATTTTATAATATATTTTAATAAAATTGTTTATATAGGCAAGGGGCCCACAAAAATACTTGCCTGGGGTCCTGCATATGCTACGGAAAGCCCTCTTCATGGCCACTATAGCATAACCTCATGAGAAAAAAGTGAAAGAGTGGAAGTTTGCTGGAAAGAGTCTAAACTTATTGAGATAATCTTTTTTGGTCAACTTTACAAAAGTGTATGGTCATAGAACACTTTACTGAGTCTTTTCCTAAAGCCTTGGCTGGGGCCTCTCCAAGTGAGGCGCCCTGAAGCTTCACTATAAATTGACCTTTGCTAATGAACTTGATTCTTCAAAAATACTTGCAGACTATTAATGATGCTTCATCAAGACAATGGGTTTAGGGTTTATTTAAAACTAAAATCATTTTAAGAACTTTTGTTTTTGCATAATCTTCTCTGCTGCATCCTACTCCAGACCCTGCAGAGAATGGCTCCCCCCCCCACAATTGACCCTAATAACAAATACAGTAGAATTTGATTAATTCATCTTATATGTCCATAATTAATGTAAAAGGGCCAACAATCTCTCAGCTCTCTTTGCAGAAAAGATCTAATAATGAAATTCAAGTGCAGTTTAATATGACCTAATTTTAAGAAACATAATAGCTGGAGAATTACTTTGAAAAGTTAGAAGTGCTATGCAAATATAAAGTATCCTCATTATCATTGCTATTATTAGTCGAGTATCTATAAGTTAACATTCAATTGTTTGCTTCATTACAAAAATAAAAACGTAAAATAGTCTCTTGATATCTATCTGTTTGGGCTTCTTGGTCTTGTTAACTGTAGGATCCTTTTCACTTAACTCCATGGTTGGTATTTAGTAGGTATTAGTCAAAGTATTTGTTGAATGAGTAAATGAATAATCTCTAATTTTATGTTTAGGTTATTTCTTTTTTCTTCTTCAAATTTTATACTTTAAAATGAATGGTTCTTTAAATATTCCATGTTATTCAGATCTAAGTATTTTTTTAAGGATAAATTTCCAGAAGTTACATTTCTAGGCTGTAGGCTTTACATATTTTTAAAGCTTTCGATACACATTGCCAAACAGCCTTCTGGAAATGTTCATTAGTTAAACAAATATTTAGCAAGTGCTGATTAAGCATCAACTACTGCTCTAAGCTCTGGAGATAGAGTGATGAATACAATATTCAGTCCTCATGGAGCTTACATTTTAATCGGGAAGATAGAAGATAACAGTAACCAAATAATCAAATAAATACAGATGTAATTTCAGGTACTGATGAGTGCTATAAATAAAAATAAAGGAGACAAGGGAGTTCGGTAGGTTTGTGTTATGGTTCTCAAAGACTCACTTAGTGCCTCTACTCACCAGAGTGACTGTGGGAAAGGGGGAGGAGAGAGGGAAATAAAGAGAAAGGGAGATACTCAGACACCAGGGTATTATGACACTGTTTCTGAATGGATGCTAATCGTGGGAACCCAAAACAATTCAACGGCCCATGAGTGAGTTGGAGGTTTGTGGTTTCAAGCAATAAATGAAATTTTGCCCCAAGTGTGTTTCATAATTGGCCAAGTGGGTCAATGAGCCCTGCTGTGATTATTTCTCCAGTTGCCAAAGGTATAAGTGAAATAGAGGTACTCAGCCACACAGGCCTAGTTACCTGTGGAGTGAGGTACATTCTGATAGGAAGAGAGGAGATTCGCTCCACTATCAAAGACTTATCATATACTCTAGAAGCAACTGGCCTGATAGAATGGCAGAATGACCAATTGAAGATGGAGTTAATTTTCCACTGAGGGGCAATACATTGGTCTCTATCTCAGAGGGTGGAATCAGTGATCAATGTATGGCAGGAATGGTTCTCCTCACTATTATTCTTGATAACCTTGTTGCAGAATTTTAACTTCCCATCCTTAGAATGTTGAAATCTGCAATTTTGATGGTTTTTATTCTCATGAGAGAAATACTTCCACATGGGGATACAACATTTATTTTACGGAGTTAAAAGTTGAAACTGGCCATTTGAACAAAGATTGGAATATCCTACTGGCTGGCATGGTTGATTCCAATTACCAAAGGAAATTGTTTAGAGAAAGAATAGAGCCAGTGTGATGGAAGGCAAATGGAATGAACAAGGAGGGAGAACAGTTAGAGATGCAGAAGCCTGACATACAGCCCATGGTCAAAAACTGGATTTTATTCTAAATGCAGTCTGGATAACAATGTTCAGAGCTGCGTATTCAATACCATGGATAGTTCTTACTATCAAGGACTCCTGTAAATTAAGCTGAAATTTGCCTACTGGTCATATCTTCTTTTTATACTCTTTCTGTTTTTTTGTCTTTTATAGAGAGTTTGTCCTGTCTAGACTTCACAAGTGACCAGACCTCACAAGTTTGAGAATGGCAGTGATATCTTCTCAAGTATCTGTACTTTAAGGAAACAGTTTCATTTCAGTTGGTTAGATTACCTTGTGTTTCACGTAGCTTTTTTTTTTTTTCAGATTTGCAGGTTTTTAACATTTTTATTTTTTTAATCCCAAAGAATAATTTTCATACAAAACAATGTCCTCACTTTATACAGTTTGATGAACTTTGATAAATGAATGCATGCTTATAATCATGTAGTTTTTTAAGAAAACATTTTAGACTTTAGTTCTGGTAATTGCTTATTCATATAATAATTATATCAATGGTTTCCAAGGTGGGACTATCTAGAATCCCAGAGGTACCACATGTCCTTATGGAGTGTATCAATTGTGTATATCTGTCTCATTCACTAACTTATTCTGAAGATATAGTTCCAGGGATTGATTTTTTAAAGTTTATTTATTTATTCTGGGAGGGGGGGAGTGAGCATGAATTAGGGGAGTGGCAAAGAGAGAGGGAGAGAGGAATCTCAAGCAGGTTCTGTACTATTAGCTCAGAGCCTGACATGGAGCCCTAACCCATGTACGATGAGATCACAACCTGAGCTGAAATCCAGAGTCAGATGCTTAACCGAATGAGCCACAGAGATGCCCCTCAGGGATGGGTTTTGTAAGTGTATATCCCATCATGCTTTTCCTATTTAATGACATAATGGGAGGGAGTTAATTGTTGTAAGCCAAAAAAGGCAGTCCTTAAAAGCAGTGTAAGCACCCAAACTTTAATGTATGTAGGAGACACTTGAAGGTCTTGTTAAAATGCAAATACTGAATCAGTAGGTCTGGGATAGAACTGTGGATACTGGATTTCAGTGGCTGCTGCTGGCCTGTGAACTACTCTTTTGAGTAGGTTCTAAAGAATTCAACTCAGTAGAGATTTACTCTGACTGCCAAGGCAGAGAGGTATTCTCAGCAACCCATTGGACGGTTAATATAAGTGAATCTCTTCAATCATTTCAGGGTGTTCCTGGATGCCAGCAGAAGTATAGAGGACATCTCAGAAAATAGCCTTTCAGCCATTTGTAGGTTTAATACATAGAAACTACAGAAAATGATTGACTCTCAAACTGCTCTTGTTCAATTTCCTGTGTAACTGCATGAGTATCTCCATGGGACAGTGATGTGATTGATGGTAAGAGGCCAATAGACACAGTTATTGAATACAATGTTTCCTTAATGGCAAAGGGTATGGAAACCGAAGATTGTTACAAAAGAAGGAGACAATCAGGTGTGCTCCCACGGGAAGGCTTCCCAGGTCCTAGGTCTGTACAGGAGTATAGAGCAGCTGCCGATACCATCTGCATGGATTTAGACTTGCACTGGTGAGGCGTGCTCCCTTTCTGTTACTGGGGTGCAGTTGTATTCACATGTACAAATCACATGTACATGTATTCCATAGTACAAAACAACTGGAAATTTCCTGGGCGATCTCCGTAAGACCAACTGAATCAAAGATCAGTTTCTCAGGCTTAGTACCTGTTAGCAGGCCACACATCAGGTCTGCCTGTAGTCCATTCCTGCGCTTATCATATGGACAAAAAATGGGTAGATCATAGGGTATATGATGGAAAATATCTGCTCCTAGGACAGCAGAGGAGAGCAAAGTCGGGGTCTCATGCTTCTCTTTATCGCATCACGTTTTTCCTTCTAAGTCACCAATAGGGCAATTGATACAAGATTAAGTGTACTTTATTAGAAAAGTACTGGTATATAAAAATATCTCTTGAGGAATATTTTTCCCTCTGAGAAGTGTTAGTAGAAATTGAATGAATTAATAAGATCACAGAATGCTAGAACTAGAGGTTAACCTAGAGATGTTCTAATTCATAAAGTTTATGATGAAGTCATTATGGCTTATTATTCTGAAGACAAAGTATAAACATTGGTCTCTCTGTAGTGTTCAACCAGAGCAGAGACATTTCTGAGGCAAGATACTAGAGTGGATGATCTGTGTGATTCTGGAATGTCATTCGGTCATGAATGGCTCATTTGACTCTTAGTTTGTGTCACTGTCTTACTGGCTATTTTGGTCTAGGTTGAGGATGTGTTCTAAGTTGGCCCAGTTAGACTGGAATGCAGGTTTATATTTCAATAAACATGGAGACTCAAGGTTTGTTTGTTTTTTTCCCTTCTCTTCCTCCAAACGCAAACAAGGACAACCTATATCCACATAGGGAAACTGCCTTAGTATGAAACCAAGAATGTGCATGTGGTAGAACAGATAGAGCAAAAGAATTTGGATCCTATTAAAGGAAAAGTATTGATCATAGATTACACCACCATTGAAAACTTACTGTACCTCTGGATTTCCAATGCTTTTATTCTTTTTTATTTTTATTTTTTAAGATTTACTTATTATTTTTGAGAAAGAAACAGACTACAAGTTGGGGAGGAGCAGAGAGAGAGAGGCAGACATGGAATCCGAAGCAGGTTCCAGACTCCAAGGTGTCAGCACAGAGCCCGACGTGGGGCTGGAATTCACAGACTGCGAGATCATGACCTGAGAAGAAGTTAGAAGCTCAATTGATTGAGCCACCCAGGTGCACCAATGCTTTTATTCTTTTGTTTTAGTCCATTAGAGTTTGAACATAGGCTCAGAACTAGACTGCCTGGGGTCCAAATCTTGGCTCTGCTACTTGCTAGTTATGTAGTCCTGGACAAGTTATTTAAAATCTATTTCTTAGTCTTCTTATTTGTAAAAGAGAAATGAAAGTAATCTCCTAGGGTTACTGAGATTAAATGAGTTAATAGATGTAAGATGCTTTAAAGGCTTCCTGGCTAATGCACGCACTAAAAAAGTGTTGGTTAGGGCTTCCTGGGTAGCTCAGTTGGTTATGTTCAGGTTATGTTCCCAAGATTGTGGGATCGAGCCCTGCATTGGGCTCTGCACTGAGCATGGAGACTGCTTAGGAATCTCTCCCTCCTTGTCCTTCTGCCCCTCCCCAAAGCACATGTGTGTGCACATGCTCTCTCTCTCTCTCTTAAAAAAAGGGGGGGGATGTTGGTTATTATTTTGACTGCTACAGCTGCTGCTAATATTGCTGATCATAATTTGAAACTTTTCAACCATTTACTCATTCATTAATTAAATATATATTGAGTGACCACAGAATACATAGTTATTTGAGTTGAGATTTGGATACGTGTTTTTAAAAAAATATTTAGAGCGAGAGAGAGCAAGAGAGAGAGAGAGAGAGAGAACATGCATGAGTGGGGGAGGGGCAGAGAGAGAGAAAGAGGATCCCAACCAGGCTCCATGCTGTCAGCATAGAGCATGATGTGTGGCTCGAATTCAGGAACCATGAGATCATTACCTGAGCCAAAATTCAGAGTCAGGGTCTTAACCAACTGAGCCACCAGATGTCCTGATTTGAATACATGTTTGTACCATCATTTAGACATTTAAATTTTCTTCATTCCTTCTTCCCTCCCTCCTTCCTTCTCTTCCCTCCCTTCCCCCTTTTCCTCTCTACTTGATATTATGATGCAGGAATACTATATATAATGTATTACATATATAATATATTACTATATGTATATAGACAATCAAGATATGAAAACATTGTGGAAACTCTCTGATTGAATTTTGTTATTAATTTACCAGAAGCATAGTTTTTTCTGGGCTAAATGGAAGGGTTCTTTAGTCCAAATCAGTAAAGACTTGGCTAATATGATTCAGTCCCTAACTGGTCATAGGAAAATGCATTCTTTACCATCAAGGGCACTTGGGATGTGGAGTTATTAGGTAAGACCCAAGAATGAAAAAGCAGACTGTCTGGCTCTAGAGAACCTTAAAAGGAACAGCACAGGGAGGTTTGGTTAATGAAATACCTTTTGTGCTTATGTAATGTGTTGTAAAGAAGATAAGTTCACTGTCTGTTTTCCCTGGTCTGCTGGTAGACGTTCTTACTCCAAAATATACTTCCCAGTAGAGTCCCACAAGACGCGGTGGTTATGTTGACCTGTGGCATAACCAAAGCGTTTGCTCTTTGGTGGCCTAGTGATTAACAGTCTTGGAAGAAGCAGGGAAACTCCATGAAGTGGAGCTTCTAGAATCATTAACACAAAAATTCTGCCAGGGAATAAAAGCACTCAACATATGTGGTGCTAGGCAGCTTACCTTCAATCCCTATCAGATGACATGCCAAATTTCCCCGGATTTAGAAAAAATAATATGAGTTTTGTAAAGAAACTTCCTCTGGATTCCCATAGGAAATGTGGAAAGCCATTCTTGGACTGAGATTTCTTGACTGTAGTTGTGTTTCCTTTTTAGGGGAGTGGTGGAGCCATCTGGATTTAGCAGACATGGTTTGCATGCCCTCTGCCTTTTGTGAATAAGCTATTTGGACTGGATTTTCTCATGCCCTAGCAGCAAGAGAATGTTATTTTGAGGGTGGAAACCTGGAAATCATATCTTCTAAGCCCCAATCTTAGCATCAGCATTTTGCATTATTCCTACATTCCTGTTCACAGATACTAATGCACATGTGGAGAAGGTGGGTGCCATAGGGTTGGGACTTCTTTATTCCTTGTGGTGCTGAAGAAATAGGAACACCCCTGAAAGAACTAAATGGGGTATCGTATTGCATAGTGGCTAGTACTATGCAGTTGGGATTCAGTGATAGAATCAAGAAATCCTCACTTTTTAATTTCCATTTATCATGGAATTTTCTATCTTGGAATACAAAAATCTCAGATGTCATTTTCTTATAACAGAAATGCCAGAAAAATCCTTTCCATGGAAATTCCTTTTTCTGTCTTTCCATGGTGGAGAAAGCCCACAAAACGTTTCTATTTCTTACCTTCCGTGAAGATGATTGACCCCTAGAATGCCATGTAGCTGTTGTGGCTCTTTCCCCCTTAATACTCTTTGGAAAGACAGCAATGTTTAATATTGATTGTAATTTTCTTTGGAATTTCTTTGCCTCTGAATAGTTTGTTGAAATCAGGGAATGTGCTGTAGTGATTCAATATTCAATTGATAGGAGTCCAAGGTTAGTATTTTCTATGCATATTCCGGGGACAAAAAGGCAAAAGGAATATTTTTGTGACTATTTTTTTAGTCCTTTCCATTTTTCCTTCATTTGTGGTAAACTTCTATGATATATCATTCATGCTTCAAATGACTACCAGAGTTTGACTATTATTAATTATTATGACTACTACTGTTAACATTTTAGAGATGAGGAAACTGAGATCTTTTGAGACTGCATGACTTGCCTGATTCTCACAGCAAATAAATGCTGGAAACAGAATTTCCAAAGCCTTTAAGGTGTTTGACCAATATGACACACAGTATAGAAACAACTGGTAATTTCTCTGCCCAATGTAAAACATTAAGGAAATGAACATATACTATGTTTCCATTAGTTGGTTTCTTCTTTGTTCTACTTGGTGCTTTTTTCCCCCCCTTTAATAAAGAGAATCATTAGCATAGGTCTCCATATAGGGATGTAAAGAATTAATAACTTTTATATTTAGTAGGTCTAACTGCTTTGAAATTTTCAATTTACCCAAGGAGTGTTTTGGAGATAAGTTTGGTCTCATTCTGTTAAAATTAGCTCTAAGTGATTCCGGTAGGGTTTCAATCATACAATCAGCACATTTTATCTGCAGATAAAGCAGATGTAGGAAAGCATTAAGTGATGGCAGAAGAGCAAAGGACTTAAATCAGAAGAACTAGGTTCCAATCAGGACTACCCCTGACCAGCTGTGTGTCTGAGTGTGTTCTTAGCCTTCCTTTGTCTTTATGTCTTTGTCTATAAAGGTAATAAGAGTAATTACTTGTGAGGATTATTTTGAGTACTAAATGAGATGCCGAATGGCAAGGTGGCCAGTAATGAGCAATTGAGGCTGAATAAATACTGAAGTCTGTACTTTGGCACCCATATAAAGTCACGCCATGGGAAGATGATTGGTAACTTTTCTTCCTGGAAGGCCAGTTCTAGCCATTGCCTCAAGTCGCTTAATTTTGTACTGAGATATAGATGGAGAAATGAAGTAAGAGAAAAAAGACGTTCGTGGTAGTTTTATTAAACCCACATTCCAGAAAATAGTTCTTGCTTAGGCACAGAG
Organism: Crocuta crocuta; assembly: GCF_008692635.1. Lineage (NCBI taxonomy): Eukaryota > Metazoa > Chordata > Mammalia > Carnivora > Hyaenidae > Crocuta > Crocuta crocuta. The sequence goes on from NW_027536464.1 coordinate 5,772,879, forward strand.
CTTAACAACAACAAAGCACAGCATGACAAGTTTTTGGCAGCCTGACAATCCGTTCTCATGGTTTGTGATTTGAGCGCAGTCTTCGCAGAGTAACAAACTGCTGTACCAACAGCGGCAGAATCCTTGGAATATCTGTAGTCAAAGGGAGCTAATTTTGCATGATTTTAGGAGGTGAGGAGGACAGAGACCTGTGTCTGTGGAATTCTGTTTGCCTAACTGTCCATTCCACCAGATGCCCAATGGGTACTTGGTGGTGATGATAAACAAGTGGTCTCTGTACATGTGAGAAATCAGGTGGGGAGACAAGACCCACTCCTGCCACTTTCAAAGCGCATCGAGCCTCCTGATTGGTCGGGGCTGATTTTTGTTTCCTTTTCAAAAGGGGGGCTACTGTTGTTGTTTTTAACTTGTTTCCTTGAAAATTAACCTGGAAGGTTGCACCTCAGGAAATTGAGTTTGATTCTTTCCAGAATAAAAGATTAAAAAACAAATCCTGCTGGGCTACAAATATTTCATTAATTCAACAAGAGCTCAATTCCCTTAACTCAGGGCTTAAGTCTCTATTTCATCATTGTGGGTCCAGTTCATTGTCAGCACGCTCTCATGACCCTTCATTTACAACCCAGTGGATTACTCTGGAGTCCACAGCCCGAGACCTAAAACTCTCTTAATTAAATGAGATGCATGTGAAAGTATTCAGCATGGTCTTGGGATAGGGCAGAGCAAATGAAATATTACCCTCCTTCCTTAGTTCATTTCTCCTTCCTTTATGTTAATATGCGACTGATTTCTAAGATAATTTTTAAAACAGTACTTTGAGCAAACATGAAAGCAACAACAGATAGTTCCTCTCACTCTGTGAGCTATTTTTGTAAACCCACAAGATACATTGGGTCATTTATGGCTTCCTGGTGAGTTCTTCTTAATTGGATCTCAATGAGGTTTCATTTTGTTCAATCAACACCTTAGAGAGAAAATTATTTGTATCAATTTGTGGCCTATTTTTGCTGTTTGTTTTCATCATCATAAGCTATTTACAATTTGAAAATGTATCGTTGATTGATGGAGAACATTCATAAAAAGCTAAAATTTAATTATACTACACAACCAAGCATATTTACTTTTATTTCTCTTCTCCTGGAAAGAATATTATGAAACATTTTTTCCCTTTATACTCAGATTTGCAGAGTATTTTAGAAATGATACAATAAAAAATACTGCCTGAAAATGGATAAGTTTACTCAAGTTTGTTTCTTCCTTCCCTTTCTTTTCCTCTTTCCTTCTTTGCATCCCTTTGCCTGGCTTACTGTGTATTTAGAACCTGGTTTAAAAAAGTAAAAAATATCCACTTTCATGACCCTTAAAATACGGGCAAAGATAAGACAAGTTCTCAGATAGCAGTGACTAAAGAATGGGTATGTTAAAGGCCATAGTGAAGCGATAGAGGGACTGAATGTTAAACATTTGGTGTCTATTATGTGCCAGACTTATTATCTTGGTTATTAAAGACAAAAAATATATATGTAAATTAATCCTTACATGAACTCCATGATGTAAACATATTTCTCCTCATTTTATGGATTAAAAAAACCCACAGGTACAAAGGTGTTAAAAACGTGTCCAACATCACATTGTTAGTCAGTGGCAGACCTGGGGTACAGATCTAGGTGTATTTACCCCAAACCTAAACTCTTTCCACCACACAATCATCCCTCTTGTATTAGTTTCTCATTGCAGCTAGAGCAAATTACCACACAATTAATGTCTTAAAACAACACATATTTATTAGCTTACATTTCTGGGGTCAGAAATCCAAAATGGGTCTCACTGGGCTAAAATCAAGATGTCAGCCAAGGTGTATTCCTTTCTGGAGGCTCAAGGGGAGAACGTGTTTCCTTACTTTCTAGCTTCCAGAGGCTACCTACATTCAGCCCTTCGCTAGTGGTCTCCCTCCAGCTTCAAAGCCAGCAATGGCCCGTCAAGTTTTCCTCATATTGCTTTGCTGTGACACTGACTTTTCTTCCTCCCTCTTTAGCGTTTCAAGACTCTTGTGATTACACTGGGCCCCCCAGATAATCCAGGGTACTGTCCTTATCGTAAAGTCAGCTGATTGGCAACCATCTTTTCATCTGCGAACTTAATCCCCCCTTGCCATATCATATAACATATTCTCAGGTTCTGGGTAAAGAACGAGAATGTCTTTTGGAGGGGTCATTATTCAGTCTACCACATGTCTCCAAACAAGTGAGAAAATATGAGAGTTCAGAGGAAAGAGATGTTTGGGGCTAGGAGCTAAGGGATGGATCATGCAGAAAATGACAGCGAGCTATCATTTGAGAAACAGATAGAGGAAAGACTATTCCAAGAGATCATATAAGCAAAGGGGGCCATATGAGCAAACCGCCACACAGGTGGATACTGCTCTAGATAGATAGATGCTTAGGGCTTCATAGGGGCAAATTTTCCTGAAGGAGCAGAGGGACGAGTCTTAGAAAGGCAGGATATGGACAGACTCTGAAGGATGTTAAATGCCGGGTTAAGCAGTCTGGGCTTTATTCCACAGTGAGCATAGACACTCTGGAGGATTTTTAGTGAAGATGGGCATGATGGGATTAATATGGCAGCAAGGTGGAAAGGTTCCAGGATTTTGCAATTTGGTACAGAAGGTAGGAGAGTGGAAAGAGTAAATAACCGGATATATACCAAGCATTCACACAGAAGGAGTTAATGCTAGGAAACCAGAAGTCAGAAGGAGTCCATCAGTTTTGTGGACCTTGAGTTTGAAATACCAGCCAGGTGGATGTTAATAAGCAGAGGAAGAACTGAACTTTTCATTATCATACTGAGGCTTATGTGCAGGTGGATAGGGCTTTCCGGAAAGAGTGAGAGGCATGTACACTGCTGGTGGGACTGTGAGGTGACCCAGACTTTCTGGAAGTCATCCCAACAACATGGGTCCCAATAATATGGGTCCGGTGCTTGGAGCTTTTGGAAACTCCACAATCCTCTGATTTCATGTCACTAGTTACAACAATTGAAAAGTTGTGAAGAACCTAAATCTCCTATATAGGGCTTTGTTCAAGAATGGCGATAAATGCCAATGGTGGACTATTCTGCAGACATTTCCAACCTATGTATTAGAACAGCATTTATTAATATGGACAGAAGATCAGTTTAACCTCCAAAAAAGGGAGGCTACATACATACACATGCACAGCAGTGGTTCTCACATGGATGCTATGAGAACAACAACAGCAACAGTAAGAAATACCAACTCTCACTGAGCCCCTTCTGTGTGTCAGCTGTCCTATTGCGTATGCTTCATGAATATTCATGTCATTCTCCCATTGAGTTCCTGAAGTAGGCAATCTCATCAGCTATTCTTATGATAAGGAAACAGACTTAGACATGAACTGTCTTGGTCAAGATCACACCAATACAACAGGGCAGATTGGAACTCAGGAAGCAGATGCTAGGCTCATAACCATTATGGTACATTTCTACCAGCTATTTTTACATTGTTGCCCTGTCACAAGTTTGAGAAATAGATGCAGTGACTATGGGAATTGTGAATAAATCAAAGGATTTTTTTTTTTTTGTCTGCTGCAGCTCAGCTGTCTGAATTTAGGTAAGCTCATGGGAATATCCTACATGTGAAAGTGTGTGTCGCAGAGGGAAAGCATACATACTGAAACCACGGGCAGATGACATACAAATTGGGGCAGTTTTTACTTTTTTTCTTTTGCCAATCTGAGTTTTCTAGATTCTCTAAGTACATGTATAAACACTTAGTGGATATATGTTGCTTTTAAATGAGAAAGTAGTTGCCAGAGGGGCGCCTGGTTGGCTCAGTCATTTAAGCGTCCGACTTCAGCTCAGGTCATGATATCGTGGTTTTTGAGTTTGAGTCCCACTTCTGGCTCTGTGCTGACAGCTCAGAGCCTAGAGCCTCCTTTGGAATCTGTGTCCCTCCCTCTCTCTGTCCCTCTTCCACTCATGCTCTGTCTCTCAAAAATAAATAAAAACATTAAAACATTTTTTATAAAGAAAATACTTACCATCACCAAATGAGGAAGATGAAGAAGAGAACTTACATAGTGAAGTTGTATCTATGTAATAAGAAATATCCATAAACTCAAAAATGCAATAATTATAATACTTCAATTCAGGGTCCCCTCTCCCACATATCAGTTAGAATTTTAGGACCACAAAGACAGTGGCTGAGATAAACTATAATTCAATAAGGAGATAAGTGCCTAAGAGTTGAATAAGTCCAAAAAATGTTTACTCTTGTCCAGGTGATGGGCTAATTTCCAATTTGAGAGTCTGAAAAGCATTCATGAATTAGAGCTCTTCCAGACAGAATCAATTAGAGAAGCGATATGGGAGGCCATGAACCATATCCTTAATTCAGTGGGGGCCCTGGCCAAAAAGGATTACTGCATTTTCAGAGTTTTATAAAGCAGATCCCCATACTATCCATCTAAATCCTATTTTAACTGTGACTACCAGCACTGTCTTTATTTATACCATTGCGCAATAGTTAGGTCCAGTTTAAAGAATTCCTACTCTAAGTCAGTGGAAAATAGCTGGTTACCTCCATTATATCACTCCTGAGGCGGAAAACCCTGTTTCTTTGTCTTTTCAATCGATGTCTTACCTTTCATTTATCTATTTATTTAAATGCTTATTTATTTTTGAAAGAGAGAGAGACAGAGACAGAGCATGAGTGGGGGAGGGGCAGAGAGGGAGACACAGAATCCAAAACAGGCTCCAAGCTCTGAACTGTCAGCACAGAACCTGATGTGGGGCTCAAGCACGTGAACTGCGATATCATGACCTGAGCTGAAGTTGGATGTTCAACCAACTGAGCCACCGAGGCACCCAGAGGTCTTACCTTTTAAGGTCTGTTCTGTGATTCTCACTCAACCATCTCCCACAATCTTCATGCTTCCTCCCAAAATGAGAAGACGCTTCCTGGATTTTCGCTCCCAGAAAAAATATCCCATTATTAAACACGATCTGTTGGAAAGACAATGTAATGGTGCCTAAATTTTGGTATTGCAGCGCCATAGGAGCTGGTGCAGAGTAGATTCTTGAATAATACACATAGTATATATATTTTTCAAGTAGGTTTCACACCCAGTGTGGAAGCCAGCATGGGGCTTGAATTCACAACCCTGGGCTCAACACCTGAGTTGAAATCAAGAGTCAGACGCTTAACCCACTGAGCTACCCAGGCATTCCAGACACCTAAAAATATTATTGAATTAATCAATGAATGGCTCCTTTTTAAAATCAAGGCCCAGTTGTTGGTGTGAGGCCATCATATCTTTAAATTTGATTCCTTATGCTTTTGTTTGTGTGCTGTTTCAAGGTCCTTCCACCTTTGTATTATTTTCCGTTGGTTACTCACATTGCTTCTCTCCAGTGAAATTCTCCTTCACTTACCCTTTTCATGTTCAATCCTCTTTATTTCTGGACACTCTTCAAATACACAAGGACATTTAATCTTCCAATGCAAAGTGCCAGCCACTCTAGATTTGTGTCACCTGCAAAGCTTACTGTTGTACTAACTATTCCGCCATGCAGATCACTGGCAGAAACATGGAATACCAATATTCTCAAGTCAAAGTCAAGAAGAAATCCACGGGTGATGCTCCCCCTCTGCTCCTCAGGTTGACACCGATCTATTGATTATCCTTCTGAGTACAGCCTCTGTAATAACACAGTGGATTACTCTTGCTATCTATCAAGCATTGTGGTCACCCAAGGAGCCACAGATAATGCATTAAAATAGCTTATTGGCATAGAACATCTTGAGTATCAGAAGAACAAGACATCTTACACAATAAGTGGGTGGTAAATCACATTTTTGGAAATGGAATTATTTTTAAATGCTCTTAGGTACTGTTTAGAGGAGACCTATAATAAAACCTATTGTCAAATGAAAAATCTCAAAGAAGAGTTATCCCCTAATGTATTTCTTTGAGATTGGCTGCTTTACAGCAGATTTTCTCAGAGGAGATCACCTGTACTCATTTCCTTCCCACAGGCTTTATAAAAATTGTTAAGGCCTAATAGCTCGTGGAGCTATATGTGACTTCTCTACAGATTAATGACTCAACCTCAGTGCTCCTTTGCTGGTGTCCTGAACTCCCCTCTCGGACCTCACAGCCTCCAATGCCTTGAAGAAAAATAGCTCATCTACACAAACCATCCATTACCAGAGCTGGAGCTTTCTAACGTGCTTACATTTCTCATGTTGAGACTGCATTTAAATATAGCTTTTGGCTTGAGAAGGTGTCGGTAGCATTAGCTCTAATTCTGTGCACTGCTACTTGAAAACAAACTGGCTGGGCATGTTCCAGTGAAGTAGGGTGGAAGCAGGATGAACTTGCTGTTTCTTACTTGATACTAATTTAAGGCAGACACCTCTGTGGACATCGTTAGGTCTGCACATAGATTAGAGGACACTAATGAAATTATGTGCAACGTTTTGTGAGTATGTGTGTCCCATCCAACAATTTTGATCAGATCCCAAGAAGTCCATAAACCCAAATAACTTTGAGAACTACTACAGTGAGTCTCAGCCCCTTACTCCCTGACTTCCTGTCTGATAAATCTTTTACTAGTAAAACAGCTTTTAAAAGCTTAAACTTTATTAGTAATCAAGAAATGGAAATACGTTTATGAGATATGGCATTTTAGTTATCATATCGGTGAAAATTACAGTGAAACCTCTCGGTGTTGACAAAGATGTGGAAAAAAAAAAAAAAAGACATTCTCAAACTTTGCCGGTGGGGGTTTATACCCTGGGCAGCAATTTGGCAAAAGCCTTGAAATATACATATGATTGGATCAGCAATTCTGTTTTGAGGAATTTATCCTAAGGGAAAGAACTGGATACGTATACAAAGATATTATCTCAAGATGCTTATTACAGTCTTGTTTGTAGTAGCAAAAAGTTTATAACTGTGCAATAACTGGGGTTCAGTTAAGTCAGTTACAGTGCACTCATAAAATGGATTTTCACACAATAGTATAGATGTGCATTTATCAGTATGGAATGACACTTACATTAGGTTAACCAAAAATGCTGTAGTATTGAGTAGGAAACTATATTTCTCAATGAATGTTGTGTTGAATAGAAGCCATATTTGTTTGGCACAAATGGAAAAGGAACCTGAATAGACACTGAAAAGATAGTATCCCAAAATGATATTTGTGTCTACTTACACCTCATTAGATTTTAGGATTTTTTTTAAATTCTAAAAATGTGTAGTTCATCAACCGAGATATATAACATAAATTGTAAGCATATATGAAACAAAGTAATACAAGCTTATAAAATCCTTAGTGGAAAAACAATATGTTTTGGGAATAGACGAGAATTTTTCTACACGGACCTAAAGGGTAAAATATTATCCTCTCATTATAGACACTTACCCTCCAGTTATTTAGCTACTGCTTTGTACAGGGAAGAACATTTCTTTCTGAAGAGATCAATTCATGTGTACATTTTGTGTTTGGGTGTTGAAATGTCACCTGTGATGTGCTCTGTGTAGAATCATCAAATGCTTCACTAGACGTGAGCAGGATGACATAAGCTTTTTCGAGTTTATCTCCTTTCCTTCCTCATCACTCCTAGCACAGGGTTGAGAACACTTCCCAATGAGCTGTGTTCAAATGGCCTCTGCAAATAAGAGCTGAAATTTACTGATTTCCTCATCAACACTTTTCTGTTGCAGGCTGGGATCCAGAGTTATTCTAAAAACTCTGCAAATAGGAACTTTATCCTCTGAGCCACCCTCAACTGAAGAGTTATTATCTCCATTTTATAGATGAAGGAACAGATGACTTACACATAGTTCAAGTAACTTGTCTGAGATCCAGCAGCTAGCGAGTGTGACTGACCATTTATCTCCAAGTTGGTAATGACAGTGATCTATGTAATACAAGAAACTGAAATTCTCAGGGTGTCTTACAGTAGGGAATGGTATGCACACAATGACAAATCTTCATACTGGAATATCATGCCACCACCGAAGTAATGTCGATACATTTCTAATAGGGTGGAAAATGTTTCCAGTGAAATATATGTCAAAGAAGTCAGATGTATCATTGAAACATGATCACAATTATGTGCAAAAAAGGTCAAATAAAAACTAGAGGGGAAAATCCCAGTAAATGAATACAGCTAGATGTTAATGGCAACCACTTCAAGCAGGAGTGAAGTTGCCAATGATTTTAATTTATTGTTAATTGCTTCCTAATTTTCCAAAACAAATATAGTGAACAAAATTACTTTAAAATGAAAGTTGTGCTTTTTTCCCCTCTAAGTTACTACCGAGCAAGAAAAGTAACACTTCTAAGGAGAAATGGCACTAAAATTTTAAATCTGGAAATGTGATATGTGATTTGGTGATGGTACCAATATGTGGGACCCTGAGATATCTTAGGGACATTGGCTGTTGGTGACTTTATGGATGGTCAATGAGCCCTGCCAAAGTTGCAGCCTCTGGGACATGTGTTGTTTCTTTACTCTGGTGATGGAATCCTGTTAGGCTTCTCACTTAGCAGAAGTGCAAAAATTGAAAAGTGCAGAGCAAGAACAAAAAAAGCTGAAGTAAACAACAGATGAACAGCTAATTGGAGGGCTTTGACGTTTGCTGGGAAGATCTGTATAAAAAAATAGGCTTGAGGTTTGCTAGGAAAATCTCTATGAAAAAATAGAGCCTATGATTCCACCATTAAATATTAATTTGTTTCCTTGTTTTTTCTTATCTGTCCAAAGTTTTGATGCATGCTACTAAACCACAATAATGTTTTAGTGGGAAGGGTAATGCACTCAACATATTCCTGGTGAGGTATTAGATACAAATATGAAGACTTTTAGCATGTGCCTCGAGGGAGTATAGCCCAGTGACTCCTAACATGGGCTGTAGCACCCATCTGGGTTCAAATCCTGTTTCTATTTCTTAGTTGGTGTGTATGATCTTCCTCATCTGTAAAATGAGGATAATGCTAATTTCTCTCTCATGTGAAAAATCAGATAAATTAATTCATGTAATAGCTGGCATATAATAAGTTCTCAATAAATACAATGTTTAGGTAGAGGTGGAAAATGAGGAAGTTAAAATGGAGAAATGACCTAGAAGGAAATCTAAGCAACGTCCTTAATTTCACGTGATTCACAAAGTAAGAGCTATTTCAGACACTTTTCTGAGGAAAGATGGTAGAGATTTCTAGTGCTGTGATTAATAACATTACAATATAAATAATAATTAGCAGCACTTGCATGGCACGTTAGTAACTCTGGGGTGTTTGTGTGACTTTTCTCTTTGATCTCTTGGAGTAAACATAGGAATTAGAATCAGTTCCCCAGTGGGGTGCCTGGGTGGCTCAGTCGGTTAAGCGTCCAGCTTCAGCTCAGGTCATGATCTTGTGGTTCGGGAGTTCAAGCTCCGCGTCAGGCTCTGTGCCGATGGCTACAGATTCTGTGTCTCCCTCTCTCTCTGTCCCTCTCCTACTCATGCTCTGCCTCTCTCTCTCAAAAATAAATAATAAAACATTAAAAAAAAAAAAAAGAATTTAGAATCAGCTCCCCAGGTCTAATCCTGATTTAGCCACAAACTACTTACGTGACCTCCGGCTCCGGCCAGCCACATTCCCTTTCTGGACTAATAGTTCCTCCTTGGGAAGTTGGAGGTAATAGAATCTGCCTGTCTACTGTATGAAGTATAAAGAAGTAAGGGTTCAAGAAGGTAGGTAGGGGGGACTAAGGAGAGGTTCAGGGACTGGACTAAGAGTGAAGTCACCATGTGACAGCTATAAGAAAGACTGTTTCATCCGGGGGCTTTTTGGGTGGCTGAAATTTAAGATGTATTCATTGGTTTTTGTAGGCCACATACCTGTCCATGACTAGCTCTGTGTTCTGTGATTCACATTTATTGTATGAAAGGGAGCAATTTGAAGCTTAAATGACAGGATATGGAGCAGAAAAAATATGGGGGGTGGTCAGCATGGGATTTGGACTCATGCGGCATCTCTCTGTGGAACAGCCTTTGCAGAGAATAGTACTTCTGCCATCCTGGGCTGGAGTTGCTTCGGATTTAAAGGTGTTGAGAAGCTTGGCTGCCATTGTTCAAATAAGGTATATGTCAGTGATGTCGACACAACGTGTTGAGGAAATGTCACATCTGTCTGCAATTGGCTACCTCTCGATAGGAGAAACACCGCTGGAAGCCTGGAAACCAGATGTTGCTTTCAATCAACTAGAGGTCAAGCAGCTTTAGACGAAGAATGTCTGCACCTCCCTACCCTGGCCCTAAGAGAAATATGCAAGGCGATCTGAGTGGGATTGTAATTGTTTTAGCTCATGTTCACTTTTTTCCTCGTGTATGACATTGCAACCACGGAGGACCGAGCAACCAAAATCGCGTAGCCTTTGGTGACTTGTGAGGAAGACATCAGGGCAGTGAGATGCCTGTTCACAGGGTCACACGGCTTGGGTTCCAGCCTCGGTTTTGCCATTGCAGATGTTGAGGGTGACTGAAATATCACTTGTTCTCTCTAGACTCCAGATTTTTTAAGGTTGAGCAATGATAGCATAATCTTGGAAGGTTTGTGTTATATTTTACAGTTTCCCATTCTGCAATTATGCAGATAGGAGGGAAGCCTGGCCTTGGCTAAGCCTCGGGACAGCCACCTGGAAAATCAGCACAGTGATCTTTCCAAGGTGAAAACCTCTTCTGGTATTTCCTACTAGTTCACGTGGGGAAAATGGGTTAAAACAGCTGGTCGGAAACATGTCCTGAGCCAGAGTGAGAAATGACTGAGTGCGAACTTAATTTTAAGGGACTCTCTAATTAAACCTCTTAGAGTCAATAAAATACCTCATCTCTTAACTAATCCCGTGAGCTAGAGGGATGGAGGAATTAATGCACATTTCAGATGGGTTTGTTTTTTTCACATTAATAAAGATTTTCTGTTTGGGTAGCAGTAAAACAGAAAGGGCAAAACACCCAGGTTTCTTTCCAGTTCAGTTTTGTGCCAGTAACTACATATATGTTGACCATCCCTTAAATGAGAAGTTCTTTGCTACGTGCTACTAGGGATGAATAGTTGTGAAGGGAAACATGGTTTGCCGCCACTCACGACATCTTCTTCCATGTCCAAGTATATCTCTTGTCTTCTCTTTACCCTGTTATTGGCTCCTCATCAGTGAATGTGGGGAGTTATTGATTAGTAAACTTAGAAAAAATAACTGGCTTGATTCTGCCTTTCTTCCTAGGGAGCCTACCTCCATCCATAGAGCACTGGCTCTGGGTTACATTGTCCTGCATGGGTCTTCTGGTGCTAAGTGGCCGGCAGGAGAAGTATAGTTTTCAGTTAGTAATTTTAAAATCCTTCAATTTTTTTTTGCATTGGCCAGTAACGTTAAGACATCAAAACAAAGTAATGAACTTTGAGAGAGCAAATTATATTTGGGCCAAGATGTATGGCTTTTAGCCAACGACTTAGTGTATGGGCAGGGTACTTTGATTTTTGGTGGCTTGACCTTTTATCATTATGTAATTGGCATTTAGTTACTGTGACCTGCATAAGAGTCTAAAACAGATGCATGGCATTTTGACATTGGTGAATGGTAGAGTTGGGAGGTTTCATCCACAAGCAAGAGACTATTTTCACGAGAACTTGAACTGGTCCTCATGGGTTCCAGGGAATTCATACCTTGAGCCCTTGCATGATCTGGCTGCTGGGGACAAAGCTGAGATAAATATCCAATTATAGAGAAAGAGACTCTCTGCCAGTCTGTTAGGCATCCATGGACAGAACAAGACTGACTGCATTTAAAATACAATGAAACTGAGTTCCATGAATGCTCTGAAGCACTGTGAATGTCTCACTTCAAATCGTTAATTCTAAACACAAGAAGCAATGTAGATTGGTTTTTCCTAGTCTTAGTCTGCATTTAAGAGCAAGGAGACTATAGAGAAACTAACTCTGAATTCATGTGAGTAGCCTATAGGTTTGAGGGTGGAAAATCATCAAAGAACTCCTGTAAGGGTTTCCAGGTCATTCAGTTTTTGTAGGTGGACATGGATCCTGAAAGATCACGCCAGACTCCATATGGGATTCAAGTCAGAGAAAACTAGTGTCTTGACAAACACATGCAACAAAAGATAGAGACTTCCCTAGGCCCCTGAGTTCATGGACATGAAAGTAGCAGTAGTGCATTAGGACTAAAGATAAAGACAGACTTAATGTGTAAGGGGTCAGGGTGGTGGTGAAAGAAAAGAATGGTAAGGATGATCAACACCTTGTAATGTTCAGTAATCAAGACATACTTCATGGAACAGTTGGTGTCTGAGATGGATTGTGACAAAATAGAGGTTTTTAGGCTTCCTTTCCCAAAAGGGCCTTGACTAAGTCTAGAACAGAAGGAGGAGACTTGGAGTTCTTAGCACCATCTCTGGTTTCTAGTTTCCTCTTCAGCCCATGTGAATTCACATTAATGATGCATTTGTGACAAGTAGACTTTTAAAACAATCTGATTAAGGTTGAACAGCAGCCATAAAAGAAGAGATGGTAGAGATTTTCCCTTCTACCACTCCTTTCCCTATCCTCCTACTATACCTTAAGGAATTTGGAACTTTTCAAGAGTAAGGTCCACTGAAACAGAGATACGATGCTGTGGAATTGAGCTACTCTTGACAAATTTGAGATTCTTGGCTTATTTTCTATCAGTATGTGTTAAAAGAATGGTTAGTTCTCAGCATATGGGTCTGAGATAAACTGGTAAATCCCCTTTTTGATGGCCCAACCGTCTGGCCTGTCACAACATTTTTATATCCTTGTTGTTCTGATTTCTGATGCCAGGGGTGGGGACGGGTGTAAACCCTCTAATGTGTTTACTTGGAACGTCTTTGTTCTTTTTGTCAGGTTTATCCGAGCCATCTCTATTACCATTCACTCCCCATACAGACCCTTTGACTTCTGCTATGTATGCTTTAATGGGGTTTTGAATATATTGCATGATACAAAACACATTGGGTATTTTGATAATTAGTGATTAATTTTCACACATGCTTTCTATGATATGTTTTAATAGGAAATATCTTAGAGCTCATGAATAATAAGATATTAATAGAAACCTATCAGTAGTAAGGGATAAAAAAGACGTTTATATTGCTCAATGGCATAGAGATTAAAAAAAAAGTGAGAGGAAAAGGGGCTCCATTCTCAAATGAAAGTATGTTTGGAAAACAGAAGTCAACTTTGACTAAAGAATTGGCTCTGTGTAGATAGAAGTAAAGGTAAAACTGCAGAGGTAGCAAGAATAGAATTTTCAAGCTGGAAGGGCCCTTTGTGGTCATCTGGTCATGTTTTAAAGTGGGATCAGGACATCTGTGTTCAAGCCAAATCTCTGCAATCAGTAGCTGTGTAACGTTATTCAAGCCAACATCATTTGCCTTCAGTTTGCTCATTATTAAAGTGAAGTTTAAATAAAATATATATTGTAATATGAGGAAATGCCTAGTGGAATTCAGATACATATTAGGTGTTCAAAGAATAATTCTTAAATATGTTGAAACCCAATCTATTCCCTCTCCAATTTAATACTTGAGGTAACTGGGACTCAAAGAAATTAACTTATTTGTTTCAGTTTCCAGAGTGAATAGTGGCAGAGATGGGATTCAAATCTATCTTTCTCTTTGCTCCTTGTCTAGTGGGCTTTGTACTGCATCATGTTTAAAGTGATTTGATTTTAGTAATAGCCTTAGAGATAACTAGTTTGATTAGAATCACACCAAGGCTCTTGGAAGATAAGGAGAAGAATTGTGCTGTCTTTGTCAAATCACTGATGATTTGGGTGCTGAGAGGCAACATGAATCTGGGGATCTGCAGGACATATTGGGAAAAAGGAAGCTTTCTGGAAAACATTGATTTCTGTTCTATTGTAGGCTTCAGGAATATGTGGTAGCTAAGCTATTCCATTTCCCACTACATGATCAGCTTTAAGCAGTATCTGGATCATAGATATACAACAAATCTATGTTCAATAAATGAAAAATAAGAAAGAATTGGTGAAAGAAATTGAATGAATGAATGAATGAATAAAATATATGGGTGAATGAGTGAAGTGGTGTTTTGGTCTTTTACTTCTTTTTCTAAGTTGAACAGTAGACTATTCAAATTAAAGTCTAAAAACTCATAAGGATATGGTCACAAGTTTCTGGATCATTATTGTTAGAAACACACTAATATGACCAAGATCCACTATTTCCTGGGAATAGATAATGAGAATCCAGTCTGGTTAAGAGTATTAGATCCAGAGTTAGGCAAAATTGAATTTGAGTCTTGGCTTGGCTCTACCACTTATTAGCTGAATGATTTCTGAGCAAGTACTCAAGGAGAGGAAACTGAGCAGAAGAGGAAAAAAATGGCCAGCATACTATGATTGACAGGGATTTTTAAAAAACATATCTTTGCCAACCCATGGGGATTCCCAGCAAATCTTAATGTTAGAATTCTTTTTTTCTGGGATGAGCTGTATGTTAGCTGGTGAGAAAAGAACCAGTAAAACACAAGTTGTTCATAGATGCAGAGATATTGTGATGTGAATGTGACAATACATTTGTCCACATCCATTGGGAAACAGGAATGTAGTAGTTCGACACTTTTCAATTGGTGAGCTATTCATTGACTTTGCTTCACCTTTACACCTCCCATTTGCCAAGAGGAAGCAGAAGTGGTGTCCAAATAGCTCTTTTCTATTTATTATCAAGTTCTGGAGAAAACTGTTCAGCAAAGAGAGGCACTCTCTCCTTTGTCTGAATTCTGAGTATATTGGAACTCTTGTCACACTGAACATTCCACTTAGCAGAGCAGTTGTTTGCTTCTGTTGGCCTTGTCTTAACCTCAGCCTTGATTCTCTCATACCACAAATCAGTTCCAACCCAGATTGGAAGGAGGGGCTTCAGAAGGCTCAATATTATTAACGAAACATTATTTCCATTTATATCTTTTTTATTTATTGCAGACAAGAGTCTATGGTATTTGCTTAGTATACCTAAAAGTCTCCTTTTGCTGGAGTATTTGGGCATCTAAATATCTCACTTGGGGCAAGAGCCTACTAAAAGCCTTTGTTAAGTCAAAGCCAAGGTACACCAGGAAGATGAAGTGTGCCCTCTGCTCAGCACATGGCTGACTGCACTGGGGAGTCTGTCGTACATGGAAAGGGCTGAACATGGGGAAGCTTGTCCTCACTTAGGAATATCCCAAATGACCTTAGGGAAGAGAGTTTCCTAGAACCAGGTTACCTTATAATCCCCATGCAATAGAACTTCTTTTTGAACAAAATATAGGGAGTAGAGAACTTTCCCTACATCAGAAGGCAGCCTTGTGACAATAATCCCTCCTTAATGTCAGAATTTTGTGCTATTTCAGCCATGGGCAGCCTTGAGTTATCCAAGTAATAGCTACTGTAGCTTAAGTCAAACACATTTACCCCAGAGAGGGAGGGCCTCTATGCTTCATCCCTTACATCTTATAATCACAATTAATTAGCTGAACAAAGAGGAAGCGGGGAAGGACCTAGGAAGTAGCAAAATCCATCTCGTCTCTAAGCCACAAACATTATGGGGAAAGAATGGGAAAATTCTGCAAGTACTCCATGCTACCCAATAGATTTATTTATTTATTTATTTATTTATTTATTTATTTATTTATTTCAAACTCTAGATATAGACCTTGCCTCATTTTCTTGGACTTTTTCTTTTTCCCTTAGGAAAAACAACTGATTGTTGCCTTAATCCTTCCTGCTTTTTCATACAGTGCCCTGTATGCATGTTCTTCCCTGTCTAACGTCCCTTTGGGGAAAGTTTTTGGGAAAGTTACTCACCTTTCAAATGAGTCTGTTCCATCATCTGGTAGATGAAGATGACAAAAACATCTACCACATTGGGGCTATGATAAGAATTAAATAAAATGATCCATGGAAACGGCTTAGCATTATTGCTGGTACATCTGAGCTTAGTAATTATCACTTGGCATTATTTTTTCTTTATTCTATCCATTCCTCAACAATCATCTCAAATATACTTTTTGCTTTGAAACCTCTCCTGTATGTTCAGTCAAACCATTGCTTTTTATACTATGCTCCCATATGCTTCTGTGCATATTTACATTACACTCAGCTGGAATTTATTTAGATGCCTGTCTTCCCCAAAGGACTGCGACCTTTGAAGATGGGGTCTGTGTCTTGGTCTTTTTTTTTTTTTTAGCATCTAACACAGTTCCTCTGAAAATAAAACCTTAATATTCACCAAATGAATTATTGAGAGAGCAAGTGAATGAGTGAATGAATAAATGAAAGAAAGTTTCTTAAAAAGGTACTAGAGTAGAATAAATTGAAGTTCCTGAAAGTGTAATCAAGAGACTGTAGGTTTTGACTAACTAACTGGTGTTTCATTTTGCTGAGAAAAGCTCAGGCTCACACAAGCATTGTTTTGTGAGATTGTAAATGTAGTAGGTTTAAGAGAATTAACTGGGATAAGCCCAGTTTTCTAGATAAAGAATGGAGATGCAGTAGGAGACTGTGGAGAAGAGAAAGGAGAGCAGAGGAAGTGAATGGAGAAAGGCAGACAACAGGGGCGGAGCCAATGAATCCCAGAAGAGAGGGAATTGAGACCACTCCTGAAAAAACAAACACACAAACAAACAAACAAGAGATTTGGAATAAAGTAAGAGATAATTCAAAGAGAATTTTTAGAAAACTTTCAGCCAGCTCTCTTTCTCATCTAGCTCAAGGAACCATCTTTAAACCACACATCAATTTACCTGGGTCCCCAGATTAACTCTCTCTCCCACCCCCTCTGGAAAACATGGATACTGCTCTTGTTGATGGGATTCCTTTCTGTCATTTTCTCTAAAAGCCCCAAATCACAGCCCAATCTTCTCTCATTTGTTTCTTGTTTGCCCCGGATTTGGTCCCTGCAAATCCCTTGTGACTCTTCTCTTGGGCTTCAACACTGACCAAGTTTTCATCTGACCAAGGCAGATGCCTCCACTCACAACCCTGAGGGCACGCTCTTCCCAGTTACCTCTAGAGAGGATCCCTTGCTCCCTGGTGTTGGTCTGTGTTGAACTTCAACTTAACTATATGCCCTCTCAATTGGTCCCTCCCAGAAAAGAGGAGTCACCTTTTCTTCCTTGCATATTCTATCCTCCATCTGATTGAGCTTTTAAGTCAGATCAGTGCTTACTGAGCATGCTGGGTTGCTGGGGACATGGTCATTTGGTATATCTCTTCCTTGAAACATATCAAACATGAACTTCAGTCAGCCTCCGATATAAGGGCAATAAGATAAACATCTCTTGGGGCGCCTGGGTGGCTTAGTCGGTTAAGCGTCCGACTTTCGCTTAGGTCATGATCTCGCGGTTCGTGGGTTCGAGCCCCGCGTTGGGCTCTGTGCTGACTGCCAGCTCAGAGCCTGGAGCCTGCTTCAGTCTGTGTCTCCCTCTCTCTCTCTGACCCTCCCCTGCTAACACTGTCTCCCTCTCTCTCTCCTAGAAATAAATAAAAAACATTAAAAAAAAAACTTAAAAAAAAAAAGATAAACATCTCTTTACTTCTAGTGTATTTTTGCTTTGTGATATGGGAAGAAAAAAACAAAAGAAAAGAAAAAGTTATTCTCTCTTTATGTGCCATCCTATTATGTTGAAAGTAGGTGAGCTTTGGAGGAAATAAGTAAAATATGATGTACTTGGTTAGAGACTGATTCTGTAAATTGATCATATGGCAGTAAGCACAATAAAATGGGTAATTTTCCCATTAGTAGAAGGAAAATCACTGCAGAAATATCAAAGGGCAAACAAAGCCACAGGTTTAAGAGCCATAAACTCTTTTGAATTTATCAGAGCATGAATTTTTGCAGGGAGCTGGGACAAGATCTCTGATTTAGTAGATTACCTTATGAAACCTATGAAAACAGACTTATATCATGCTGGGATGTTTATAAGCTAGTGTATATGGGCTAAAAGTAGAATATAGAGGTGAGAATATGAAAATGAATTCATCATATTGTTTCTGCACCATTTCATGTGATTTCCCAAAGGCCGTTTCAACACAAGACATGCATTTTCACCAGCCCAAAGAAAGAAGGAACACTTAGTAGGCTGTTGGATTTATCTTGGGCCCAGTGCCTGGTGGCATAGTAACGAGAGGCTTCCTGGTCTACCTAGTGTGATTCCAGGGGACAGTAAGATGATCTTTCTTCTTATGATAACTGATCCTGCAATACCAATGGCTCTTCTCTTTGGAGTTAATCTTTTTACGTGACCGGTTTAAAAATATCCCTTAAAAGGCATTAATCCCTTAGTCTCTTACTTAGTTTATTAAGGGATTTTTGTTTCTAATACTAGGGCTTATCGGCTTTATGTGTGTGACAGTGAAATGAAAAGGACAGAAAATTGAATAAATAAATTGCAATTTTATCTTAAAATGAAGTTATTTTGGGCACTGATTCTTAAAAGTAACATTTGAACTGTCAGCCCTAATCGTTTGGGCAATGTTTGATGAATTTGATCTCATGAAACTGCTGGAGACAATATGAAATTAAAGTTGCCTTCTAGCTCAAAGAAAATATTGGTCCCACAATAAGAGAGGATTGATGCGTGGGATCCTTCGTGAGCTATTTAATACCTTTTTGCCCTTGGGCAAGCCACTTAATTCTAAATGAAACTCTGAATTTTACCTGGAAATTGAAGTTGTGTAAGCAAAGGAAGGGGAGTAGATTAGATCTTGGGTCATGTAAAATGGCAGCTTATTCCACATGAGTGGTGCCAAGAGGCCTGACTTTGACACTAAGTCAAAACATTTGCAGAAAATATGAGGAAAACACACCCACCTACCACTCAGAGGAGGACCCTTCACATGCGGCTGCTGGGGTCATTAACCAAAGAGTCAAGGCAAGTCATAGGCCAAAGGTTCATCATAAATATCCAATCACAGATCTAACTGAGACACTGTCTCATAACAATCCACAATTTGTTTTGGTGTTGTTGAATAATCTCCATAATTAACAAAAATAATAACTTACCCTTTCTGGTACTTGATAGTTGCAAAGCATTCATCCTTTCTGGAGAGTGAGGTTATGGATTACTGTCTCCATTTTGCAGATGGAGAAACTGAGTCTTCATGAGCTTAGTTCTTTCTCAAAGTCATGAGGAGAAGCCAGGCTTGTATGCAAATGTTCTGTCTAATCACACTAATTTTTAGAACCAAATTAAACGTCGTCATGGTATGTCGTCTTTTTGAAAATTATTTCCTAGAGGTATCTTCTAATGGTTCTTTTAGAGGAGGTCAAAACTGATTTAACTAAGCTAAGTGCAACTGGGGTCAATTTAAAAATAAACCACACTTGCCCTCTCAATTTGTCTGTTCCACTGTTGGACTGAATGGGACTGGGGCTTTAATGTCCATCTGGAAGATATCTACTTTACAACATTGCTGTACATCACCATATGGGTCAGAGAACCAGACTCATCATCTAAATAAATATTGTTGTTAATTCATTTCCCATTGTGAGGGTTTGAGCCTCATTAGATTTAGAATAGAAAGAATACCATTAGCGCAGTGCTTACAGCTAACTACTGTTTTCCATTTTAGATGTGGTATGATAAATTTAGCAAACGACCCTGAAAACAGCTCTTACTTGCTTGAAAGATGTAATTGAATTGCATGATAACATTAAAATACTACAACTGGATACAAACTTTATCTATTACCAGTTCATTTTCATTTTAAAGCTTCTGGTTTGGAGGACCCAATGGGAACAACTTGGAAACTAGAAGGAATGAAATCATTAAGTTTGCCAATGAGAGTAATCTTTTTTTTTCTTTCTGTTTTTATTTGTGCTTTTTAAAAGAGTGTTGCAAAGGGTTGAAGAGTTTGAGAAAATTGCAAGCGAATATATGAAGTCAGTTTTAAAAGGACAGCCCGTGCCGCTTGTAATATTTATACTACAGCTGGGCACCAAATTTAATATGCTGGCGGTCTGCTGATTGTACAAGCAATGGGCCACTTGCATTTGCAATTAATCACTCACACCCTTGTTTTTCCTCACAACCCAAGAGGTTGATTATGTGATTGTAGGTATAATAATTAGCACACATGAAAAGAAAAACCCAGCAGAAGTCTCTTAAGAGTGTTCTTTCTTTGAAAGCTTCAAATATGAACTAATTAGGTTAGGATGTGTAGGAGATGGTCCCAGAGATGTACTACATCAAAAACACTTTGCCTATAGTCTAGTTGCTCTAATTGCATAGTAGAAACTGTTCCCCCACCAGTCCTATGTGTAGCTCCCTATTCTAGTACAGACGGGGAGCAGGGACATATATGGCAGGGAGAGTCTCCCTACTCTCAGATATATTCTCCCCACTATAGGCTGACACTGGAATTTTTAAAATATCTAGACAAAGGAGAACCTGGAAAAATATAGAGAAACCTACTATCTTTAGGAATGTCTTTTCTTCCTTCCTTCCTTCCTTCCTTCTTTCCACTACATTCTACTTCTGGAAGTATGCAAATTCAAACAAACAAACAAACAAAAAATCTTGAAAAACCTTTTAGTACAACCCCTTAGAAAAGTTAGGTAAAAAATATTTTTAAACTAATTTTTAAACTTATTTATTTATTTTGAGAGAGAAAGAGAAAAAGAGAGAGAGAGGGAAGGGCAGAAAGGGAAGGACAGAGAGAATCCCAAGCAGTCTCCCCATGGTCAGCACAGAGCCCTATGTGGGGCTTAGTCTCACAAACTGCAAGATCATGACTTGAGCTGAAATCGAGAGTGGGATGCTTAACGGACTGAGCCCCCCAGGCACCCCAGGTAAAATATTTAAAAATATTACAAATAGAGAGTTAGGCTCACAAGATGAAAGGGAAATATTTATGTCATTGCCAGCAGTAGTAAATTTTATATGTGTGAACCTGTTTAGATGCTTGAGGTTGGTATATAGTCCAAAAGTTAGCAGAACCATAGGTAGAATTTGACAAATACTCTGGTACACATGACTTTAAACATTAAAAAATTAAGGAATGATATGTTTTTCCAGTACCATTTAGGAAAATACACAGAGATTTTAGACAATTCAATTAACAGGCTTAATGTAGTGGGCAGTGTATATGGAACTTGGTATTCTATATTTAAGAATGTACATTCTTCAGATGCACATACAGAACTCTTATGAAAATCGATCACAAACTAGATCACAAATATCAAAAAGAAAACATTTCATAGACCCTTCACTCTGATCATACGAAACAGAAATAGTACTAAAGAGAGAAATAGAAAATCAATCCTCTTTCCTATGTATTTGGAAATAAAAGAAAAACAATCCACTTCTAAATGATTTGTAAATGAAAAATAAAATTGGAAATAAGAAAATGTGAAAATCAAATTGATAGTAAAAGTTTTAGACCTAACCCCATTAGGCTCAGATGACTTTCAGGTGATTTTTTTTTTTTTTTTTTTTTTNAAACAGGAAGAGGAAAAACTCTCCAACTTATTTAAGAAGCCATTTTCTTTTATTAGAAAACCTGTCAAGAGCAATACAAGAAAAATTATAGACCTATATTGAGAATATAGATGCAAAAATAATAAATAAATCTGGTGAAATAAATTTAGCAGTGTATATAAAAAATTGATTATCACAATAAAGTAGATTTTATCTGACAAATACAAGGAGGTTTCAATTTCAACAAGATCTATTGTTATTATACAACATAATAACACTTTAAGGGAGAAAAACTTTATGGTTATTCCAATATATGAATTTAAAAGAGGATCTGGTAAAATTTAATCCAAATTTATTTGAAAATACTCTTAGTAAGTTATGAGTAAGGGTGAAACTTCTTAACCTGGTTAAGGGCACCTATCAAATATCTATAACAAATACAGTAGTTAATGGTGTTTTATTACTAGTATCCTATTAAAGTCAAGAAAAGTGTGCTTATTATGATTATTTCTAATCTATATTGACTGATCGGTTCTAGATATTGTGATAAGATAAGAAAAGTAAAATAGATAAATATTGGAAAGGAAGAAGCAGAGTTATTGTTCTTCACTTTTTTTTTTTAATATTTTTATTTATTTCTAGGAGAAGAGAGAAAGCGTGAGCTGGGGAGGGTCAGAGAGAGAGGGAGTCACAGACTGAAACAGGCTCCAGGCTCTGAGCTGGCAGTCAGCACAGAGCCCGACACGGGGCTCGAACCCACGAACCGAGAGATCATGACCTAAGCGAAAGTCAGACCCTTAACCGACTAAGCCACCCAGGTGCCCCTGTTCTTCACTTTTAATATCAAGAACCTTCTATAAATGAATAGAGCTGGTGAAAGAGTTCAGTAAGGTTGCTGGATACACGATCAGTACAAAAAATAATGGTGTTCTGTGGATAAACAATAACTAAGTAGACAATGTAAATTAAAAAGAAGATGCCACTAAAAAGAGCTCCAACAAAGTATGTGCTTGTGACTAAATCTAACAAAGGATGAAGAAAATTAGAAACTTAAAGTTTTATACTTTAAAAACATGAAGGAATACCTGAATAAATGGAAACAAATATATATAACTTGTTTCTTTTAGAGATAGAATCAATACTATAAAGACAGCAATTCTCTTCCACATTAATCTGTAGTTACAATAAAACTCCAACCTAATTCACAATAGAACTTTACAAACTCACTAAAAAAACATTCTTCGGGAAAAACAAGAGCCAAAATAGCCCTCAGAATCTTAAGAAGAAAAGTAGGTGGGGACTTTGACCTAACTGACACAAAGCTTACAGTGAACCCTCGAAATATAAATTTCTGTAGTAATGGCACAGAAATAGACAAACAGATTAGGAACAGAGGATTCATAGCCAGTAACAGATTTACTCATACATGGGATAGGGGATAAACATGGGTGGCGTGAAAATTCAGTGGAGGAAGAATAGTCTTCTCAAAAAAAAAAAAAAAAATGCCTCTCATATTGAAAAAATAAAGTTAGATCCCTCTCTAACATACAGAAATAAATTCCAGATGGATTAAACACCAAAATGTGAGAAGAAAAACTGTTAAGCATTTAGAAGGAAATACAGGAAAGCATTTTTATAATATTGTGATAGGGAAGCCTTTCTTTTTAAAAATATTTTTAAATTTTTAAAAAAATTTATTCCTGAAAGAGAGAGAAAGCATGAGCAGGGGAGGGTCAGAGAGAGAGGGAGATACAGAATCTGAAACAAGCTCCAGGCTCTGAGCTAGCTGTCAGCACAGAGCCCGGCATGGGGCTCGAACCCACGAACTGTAAGATCATGACCTGAGTCAAAGTTGGACGCTTAACCGACTGAGCCATCCAGGCGCCCGGGGAAGGCTTTCTTGACACTCAAAAAACACAACTCCATTAAAAATTAGATTACATTTTAGTCAATAGTTCTAATAAATGACATCACAAACAAGGAACAGAGGCACTGATTTCATAGTGATGGTGAGTACCTAGCTATGTGTTATTTAATTTTCTGTACACTTCAAAGGTTCGAAAAGACTCAATTAAAAATTAAAAACAATAAAGGCTAAATATATTTCAGAGAATGTAGAATAAAGAACAGAGCAGTAGAACGGAAGATGATAAACTTGTTTTTCAACTTCCTATTCCCTCCCCTCCACCCAGCTACGGTATTATTTACAGTACTTATAAGCACTTGCCTCTAGCCTCTTTCTAGTTCAGTTCAGGACACAATGCTACAGCCATGCTGAGCACATTTGGGGCCGACTATAGACAGAATTATGACTAAGAAGTACCTCTACTCCAAGCCCTTGGGGGGACATTTTTCCCTGGCATACCATAAAGTATTTATTGGGTTTGTGACCAAATATCTCTTCTGGGGTAGATGTATACCATTGCCACAGCGTGCCAATTTACTTATGTATGTTGAAAGTGCCCATTCAGTGCTAATCCAGTTTGTGAATTTGCACAATTCCCAGAATGGTTTGTTTGCAGCTTCTTTGCTGTGGCCTCCCACTTGACCTCACCCCATGTTGCAATTGCCCAAAGCTGCCAGCCCACACCCCCCCACAGAGGGTAAGTGGGTGAGGGCCTCATTCTACCAATTCGTTTTTATTATCTGAGATCCTTTCCCTAGAACACAGGCTTTCCTAGGGGGGTTTATTCTTTACAAAGATTGAATTTGCATATTACTAGGTCACTGGGTTTCTGATGTCGCTGGAAGCTGAATTTATTGTAACATGCAGAATATTAAAGTGGGTCTGATCTGAGCTGCTCTTTTGTCATGTGAGTATCCACTGAGGCAGAGGTATGGGACTGTATGTTTACTGTTATGTCATGGGGAAATGGTCCCAAAGTACGAAGTTAGGTAAAACACCAAATTTAGTTCATGGTATAATTGGACAAATACTGGCTTGAGAAATAAAATGAAACCACATACAGGTATATGTAAAAAAGAGTAAAAGTTGTTTTTACCTAAGCTATCTAGCTCATAGTGGGTTTTCAGTCAAAGGTGAACATACTCACTAGCCGTTTAAGGTCTATTGCAACAGTTGAATTTGGGGGACTTTTTGGAAGTTATGTTAAATATGTTAAAAGATCTTTCAACTTAAAATGCTGATTCCTGAAATCCTAAATTCACCCAAGGATTTGATCCCTAATAGATGCAATGATCCATCAGCTCCGTCAGGGACTATGTGGTACACATTGTTAGTGCTCTTCCCTGACTTCCTTGGGTCACTTTTACCCTTTCTAGGTTTTCCTCCCCTGGCTGTGATGTGTCTTTGCTTCCAATGGCCCAAAACAGAAACCTCAGGAGCTGCTTTGCACCCTTGGCTGTGCCTGAGTTTTGAGACCATACTCCCATCTCTCTTCTAGGTAGCCCTGTGCCAATCACAGCCAGGGGTGGGACTTTGAAAGGTCAGCTCCCAGCTTCAAATAGGATCTGGCTGATTCTGAGGAGTAACAGTCTCCAGAATTTCTCCATGACATCCAGCTTCTTCCTTGTTCCTGTCCTGCTTTCCCTGAACCTTTAGTGGTTTCTCCTGGGAGTACTTAATAGGACACTTGTACTGACATCTTTATCTCATTTTCTG
Source organism: Crocuta crocuta (assembly GCF_008692635.1). NCBI lineage: Eukaryota > Metazoa > Chordata > Mammalia > Carnivora > Hyaenidae > Crocuta > Crocuta crocuta. The sequence goes on from NW_027536464.1 coordinate 5,798,026, forward strand.
CGGACCTGACGGAATAGGTGGATGATTCACTGGAGCTTTTCAGAGATGAGGAAGAGAACCAAGGGGCCCTGAGCACTTGAGCTGGCTAAGACTGAATCCATGTGGGGAGGTGGGGATGAGGTGGAAAAGAGAGAACTAGGTTCTTATTAGAAGGTCTGGGTGCCCAAAGAAAGGACTGAGCCACGTTACAGGTTTGCCTCTAGACAACCTTGAGGTGACTGGATGGTTTTTCCTCAGTTCTTTGATTTGTTCTGCTTGTGGAAACAGCCATGGTAATCTTTGCTTGAAACTATGTCCTTCTATCCCTCTGCCCTACCTCAGAATGATCTTCATATGTGAGTTTAAATAAACACACATTTGCTGTTTCCTTCAGAGACAGACTTTACAATCCCTGGCTCAGTAGGCTACTTGGAAACATGTCTCAGAAGTCATCTGGTTTTGGGAAACGTCTATGTTTTATAGGCATGTAAACTCTCTCCCAGTTAAGAATCTAGTCATCCAAGGAGCACATTATGGGCTTTGGCCCACTTGAAGAATTCTGTCTTTGTTTATAGATACATATATAGTAAAAGTTAAAAGCATGACTGGAAATGATAAACACCAAGTCAAGATGGTGGTTACTTCTTGGGAAGGAAGAAGAGACATGTGGCTGGAGAAGGGTTTATAGAGATTCACATGTGTATGTATATAAGATTAAGATATATATTTATTTATTTCCATTTTCCATGAGGTCAAAAATATGATTTGTTTTTCAATTGTGGTTTTGTAAACATTTGTGCTTCTTGTTGCATTTTTGTTGATACATGTAAAGTACTTACTAATAGACTGACAACTATCAAAATGACCAAATTGTACCGAAGAACTTAAAAGAGAAAACTTCCAAAGCTATTTTCTTGCTAGATATTTTCTAAAATGTCACCTAGAAGCCAAAAGATATTATAATTATGTTGAAGTTAATGGTATGAACATAGCACGATTTTTTTTGTAGAGGAATACTATATAAAATCATTTGTTTTTCTCTGGGGACTTCTTCTTTTTTTCTTTCTGGTTCTTTTAAAAAATTATAACACATTTAGTAATATGGCTTTCCTAAATTTCACCTCATAGTTTTTGCAGAAAGCAGAGCCTTTTATCCTTAATAACCTTCAGAAGCCCATTCACTTTACAGTCTCTTGTTCTTGTTCAAGTCATCATCANTTTTTCTTTCTTGTTCTTTTAAAAAATTATAACACATTTAGTAATATGGCTTTCCTAAATTTCACCTCATAGTTTTTGCAGAAAGCAGAGCCTTTTATCCTTAATAACCTTCAGAAGCCCATTCACTTTACAGTCTCTTGTTCTTGTTCAAGTCATCATCACATATAAGTGCTTTAGCTTTGCTTGTCTCAATTTAACTGTCAGTGCTTTCCTTCTTAAAGTATCTGTAACAGAACATATATATTCAATTTAACCTAGCTATACCATTTCCTTATAAAGCATAGTTAGCATCTGCCCAGGAGGTAAGAGCTGTTTCCCACGTCTGAACACACAGCTTCTAGAACAACACTGTTCAATAAAAATTTCGTTGATTCTATATCTGTGCCATCTGGTATGGTAGCCACTAGCCTCAGGTGACTCTATAACTTTAATTAATTAAAAATTTAAAAGATTAAGAAGCTCAGTACACCAACTGTGCTAGTCACCTTTCAGTGTTCAAGAGATGCTTTGGGCAGCACAGCCCTAGAATGGAGCCTCAAAGGACAGATTTCACAGAACTGCAGATGGGAAGATGGAGGCCCAGGGTTTTGTTTTGTTTTGTTTTTGTTTTGCTTTTGTTTTGTTCTTTTATTTGTTTTTTGTTTTGTTTTGGAAGGATGGGGGAGTAACCTGGTGAAATTCACAGCTCGTGAGGAGATCAAGGTCTAGTTTTCTGATTCCCAGATAAATGGGGATAAAATTGTTTTTATTTCACTGAACTTTTAATCACCTAAATATTAGGTTCCCTTTAAGGGTTACTATAGTTAAAATGATGATAATTTTGTAAAATGTACCCTAGTGATTTTGCCAATGGTACATCTCTGCTTGGATGAACATCTCTACTAGGCATCTGAACTCTTATATTTAACATATTCCAACTAAATTACTGCTTTTTTTTCCCTGCAAACATACTTCCTTTAGAATCTTTCCATCCAAGTGAATGGTAACTTCATTAATAAGTTAAATGCCTCACTTCCCTACTTTTTCTTACATCCTACATTCCAGTCATTCAGATATACTCTTGAGCCTACTGTCCAGGATATCACGTGTCCACTCACTTGTCTCAAGTTCACTGTGATACCCGTGGTCCGTATGAGCATCAGCTCTGGTCTGGATTTTTGGAAAGCCTTCGAACTGGTCTTCTCGTTTCTAAGTTTCTTAGCAGGTGGCATGGTTGGCTCTTATTTTTTTCTTAATTTTGTTGAGATAGTTTAGAATTGTTGAAATTTGGATTCCTGAACTTTAGCATTTTTCTTAGTGATTATTTCTCTTTGGGGACCATTTTATGGTCCTTTTCCCTAAGGCTTTGTGACTTTTAGATCCTTTGGTGAGGAAAACATATTCTCTTTTTAGACATTATCTTTCTGTATGGAGAATGCATACAGAACCAGGCACTGAGCTATGAATTTTTAAAATAACATTTAATGACCATGTTAATCTGGGAAAGTAGGCATTGTATCCCTATTTTACTGAGAAATCTCTAAGGAATAGTTCCCAATAAAAGTCCAAAATTTGCTTCATGATCTTTGGCTTGAGACATTTTTTTTCTTACTAAAGATGAACACAGAGTCCTCTGTCACCAAGAGATTCTGTACCAAACCTCAGCCATATTCCATCAATCAAACCAATCCTCATTCACTTTTGGACTATGTGTACAATGTACTTGATAAGCAATTATTGAAGGCAATCTTTATTCAAGGTGCACTAATACATGCTGAAATAATTTAGAGAAGAGTAAAATTGACCTTGCTCTCAAAAAACTTAAGTGCCAGTGGCCGAGTTAGAAATATACACAACTTACTTTAATATACTGCATAAAGATATGGATGTGTGTGTTTAGGTCATGTCAGAGGACTAAGCAGCTATTGGTGTCCACAGTATGGAAAAATAAATGGTGAAATGATTCTAAATCAGAGTTCATTTACATGCTCTTTGCAAGAAAGAATCATTTGCCAGTTTACCTAAAATGTTATGATTTGATAACAGGTGTTGAAACAGAAAACTGTTAATAGGATCTGGGGCTCTGCCATAAAATGTAGAGGTTATGGGAATTTAAACACAGTTTACAATTTCTCTATGACACTAAGACATTTTTGAAGACAAGGAAATCCTTTCCATTCAAAACAACTAGTCATTTGCCCAAAGGAGTGGTATGGAGTCAAAATGCTTACTCAAAATTCCTCTTTTCTATGTGGATGAGTGTGGACATTTATATTTTAAGCTCTGACATGTGTAGCTCTGAATATGGATCAACACTTCCTTTCCTCTCTTTATTCATTCTGTTTTAATATAAGTTCTCCTGTTAATTCATGTTACATTTTTTTTTCTATTTAAGGAAAATTGTTGAGCAAAAGCAATACTTTTAGTTGTACTGGTCTATTTCCTATGTCCTTTCCATGGGCACATTTCAGACAGTCACATGCTTTTTCTTTTCACCCCATTTTAGTCTAAATTTCTCAGATTTTCACTGGAGGTTGGGTTTTTCCTAAGACCCACATGTAGTAAACTTGACTTTTGGGATTTGACTTTGGGATTTTGACTTTTGGGAAAATCCATTTCCACCAAGCCCACTGATAAATGCTGGCTTAAACCTTAGTTTTAGCTCCATATAAAGAGAATGAGTTTAATTAGTTATTTCCAAAGTGGGAGTTGATATCAATGCATGTATTATTTCATGTTATAAAATGGATCATAATAAGTTCTGTCTTAGGAGGTCATTCACAGAAATTGTCAAAGTTTTCACTAATTTTATGGTTTGTCTCTTTCTGCAACAAGAGGCTCACTGGATATATAGTTAAAAGAAATTTGAAAAAAAAGAAATAAATCACAAAATCCAAGAGAGTTATCCAGTAGAAAAGGTAGGTAATTTTTTTTGGTGAATGATATGTAAATTTACATCAGGGTAAGTTTCAATGGTTTCATAGCAAATTAAAAACTGGATTTAATAGATACACAGTATTTGGTAATGTGTAAAAAGAAGACATTGGTTCCCAACACAATATATCCTGTTGAAGGTGATAATTAATTTGGGCTTTTTAGCCCTCTAGTCACAGATGGAAAAAAAAGCACTATGATAGTGACAATAATGTTCATTAGATAGTCAGTTGCTCTCTTCCATTTTCTAGCCTCTGTTGTAGTTGGTATGGTGTCATATGATCAGTGCTGGCCAATGTCCTGTGAGTGAAAGTGATCTTTTTCACTGTAGATTTAAAGCACTAAGGGTGAGTTCTCTGTGCTCTCTCTCCCTGATGAGCTAAACATCATGTGTTGACATGGTGACATTGTAAGATGAGGAGTGTCCTCAAACCAGGGCCCTTGGTGAGTGTGTAACAAAGCCACCTGCCAACCTATACTGAATGCATTGCATGAGCGATAGTCTTAGTTCAAGCTGCTATAACAAATATCCTAGACTGGTTGTCTTAGACAATGAAAAAATTTCTCACAGTTCTGAAGGCTGGAAAATTCAAGGTCAAGTTTCTGGGCAGATCTGGTGCCCGGTGAGGGTTCTCTCCTGGTTTGCAGAAGGCCACCTTCTCACTGTACCTTCCCTTGACTGAGAGAGATCACTTTTCTCTTCCTATAAAAGCAGTAATACTATTGATGGGAACCCTAACTTCATGACCTAATTACTTCTCCAACATCACACATCACATTGGAGTAGGGCCTCAACATATGGATTCTGGGGGAACCCAGGCATTCATATCAGCAATATATAAACCTTTATGGTATGAAGTCCCTGAGATTTGGGGTCGATTTGTTACCCAGCATAATCTAGCTTAGTACAAGTACCTTCTGCAAAGAAATAATGCTTGTTGCCTGGCTTCTTTTAACATACTATCTAAAGTTAAATGTAGATATCTACCATCGAACCAGAATACATGTCCTTTTGCATGGAAAAAGGAGAGGACCATGACATCTGAATTTATAAGTACTGTCATTGCCAAAAGAGCTGTTCTCATCTTCATAGCTTATAATGGTAATGAAATTAATAAGGAAAAGCCAAACTAGTGAATGCTATGAATATAACATATTTTCCATCTGATTTTTCTTCCGTTCTAAATATATGACACAGATGTAAAGGCACCTGGATGTGCTAGAACTCAAAATTGTGACCGTCTAATGTGGAAATTCAGCATATTAACATGTAAAAATGCAATGGGATCCATTTCCCTGCAGCTGTTTCTGATGCACAGTTTATTGTCTATCTCAATTAGAAACTCATCTCTTGCAATACCATTTCCTTCCCCGTGGTTGATTTGATCAAACATCCTATTGTTTAAGCCAAAAACATAGCCTTACCAAATCAGCCATAGTATTGTTCAAAACTCATCATTCATTACATTATTCTTCATCAATGCTTATGATACTAATATCTGCAAAGAGGAACTGAATCTTAAATGAAGCTTTTCAAAGCCACTTGACTAGTAGTCTGTAAACAGAGAGTTTTCTTCCCTTTTAATTTTTTCTAAAGGAAAGCAAAATAATTCGGTCTTGTATGGATCATGACAATACCAAACAGATGCAAATAAATATTAAAGTAATATATTTTAGTGTTGGATCACAGCCCAAATTCTTTGCCCCAGAAAATTACATAAATGCTTTAGTGCGCATGTGGTTTATATTTAAGGTGTAATGAACTGTTCAAATAGAGAAGGGCAGGCAACCATATTAAAAATAAACATCAAATTTTAACAAAGACACATCCACTTAGTTTGCAAATAGCCCTAATGGTTTCAGTTTATTGCAGCTACTCCAGCATACAACATCTTTGGTTGAAGCCCAATTTCCAATTCCAGAGTCTCCCAGTGAATCTGGAAAGGTTGCTGTTTATAATTCTTTTATGGAATAATTATTCAACTGTGATCACGATGCCAGAGTGATGAGAGAGTAGAAATAAGAATAAAACAGGGTATCACAGGATACTTAAGTATATGAATACTTAAGACTGTCGCACTAGGCCACTGAATCAAAAGTCTGTGTCAATCAACTTGTGATGTGCATCATAAGGGTACCTTACTGACTAGTGTTATTACACCCCTCTCTGGGTTCTGATGCCAGTGTGTTACCGAGTATTATTTAGAAAGCCTAAAGAGAAACAATAGGTAAACTCAACTCTGATTACTTTAGGTTTAAAATGCCTGCAAGACATTTGAAATACCACACACACACACACACACACACACACACACACACTCACACCTCCCTCTCCTTTAGCCTTTGCTATCTTCTCTGTTTATAACAGCAAATCTACCCTGTGTCTGCTTCAGTAAGTGTGTCTTTATCACCAGGAAAATGATTCTGATTCTCAGTCCAAAGAAATGCTGGGGTGTTGTCTTTGCAAAAGATCTAAAGCGTGATCTATAGGTCCAATAAACTCCTATGTTCTAGTTTGTAGTTTATGAACGTTGACTCTCCTTGGGGTCTTCTGAGTTTCAACAAATAAAATGCCAACCTATCTTGAAATAAGATGGTTGCTCTCAGACTTTACACTGCTGAGGGTTCAGTCATAGGCAACTTCACCTCCCATTTTGCTTGGTAGGGACTGGAGGCACAATTGTATCATTCACTTGGCCTGACTGATGGATGCTCAGGCAGATAATTTTGAGTGGCAGGTTTCCAAGTTTTCAGAAATAATATGCTGTGCCTAAATGAGAAACTAGTTGGAATTATTCTCATCCAACACCAGTCAGTGCATTAATTAGATCATCAAATTAGTTGGTGAACCCTACATTTCTCTGTTTGTATGGTCATTAAGGTGTGCTTCGATTTTCTATAATATCAAAATGATTTCAAATATATCGAAATCCCTAGTTAGGTTCTGATATTTCTTGTGGATGTTTCATTCTAAATATCAGATGCTACTTTTATCTACCTATTGAGTGAGACCTTTCCCAGGTATCTGAAACTTCTCTGGTTTATAAAAACTACAACAAAAACAAAAAACTCATAGAAAAAGATTTACCCCTCCCCCCCAAATTTAACATGTAATATAGGTTAGTCAGTTACCTAAGATGAATTTAACATCTGGAAATCGCTTGGACCTACTTTCTGCAGTCTAGGTCACAAAAGAGTTTTACAGAAAAATGGAGTTGGCCATCCTGGGGTTACTTCATGGCATACCTGACTCTCAGATGTCCTATAAGTAGTTGCATTATCTGGAGCAGGAAATTCCATTATTCACCCTCCTCCAAACCCATGACCTTTTGAGATATTTGCATTTTACAAAGAGGTAGAAACTGTGGGGCCACTAGACAGGTGGTTGGAAAAATATCTGAAGAGGTCAGTTAAAAGTAGAGGCAGGAAAACCGAAAAATAGGGATCTCTAGAAATCTTACAGTAATATTGGAAAACTCATTTATCTTGGAGAGAAAGAGAGACCCACCTGGTTATTACCTGGTTATTACTTGCTCATTTGTTAAAATTAACTGATTTCTTGTGTCAAATTTCACCTTCTTTAATTGCTAAAGTAATCTGTGCATTAAAAATACATTCCAGAAAGATGTAAATGTACAGAGTTCAAAAACATTGTTTTTCATTCTTCCACTTTTTACTTTTAATATTTTCTACTCATCCTCATGTTGATAACTATCAAAATTAAGGTGTATATCCTATAAACTTAGCAGCATTGGTATCCTGAGAACTTGGTAGAAATGCAGAATCTAAGGCCACATCCTGGATGTGTTGAAGCAGAATCTGCATTTTAACAAGATGATTTACATGCCTATTAAAGTTAAGAAAAACTATCCTATAACACTGAAATCTCCCTTGCTGGGATTTAGTCTACAGAAATACTAACACATGTGCATGCGTGTGTGTGTATATATATACATATATATATATATGAAGAACTTATGTATATTTATGTATATTATGTATATTTGTAGTAGATATATTTATATTTAATAGAAAAACATTAGAAACAGCCAAAATATCCCTTGGTAAGGACAGATAAATAAATCATAAGGCAGTCATAAGGTGGAACACAATGTAGACCAATGTCTTTCTTTTAGTCTCACCCATTTATCATCCAGCTGATGCTTTGGGGCTTTTCTTTTTATAACCCAAAGGCCCAACAATATGTTTTCCTAAATGGCAGAAGATCTCCAGAGATGTTCTTTGTGTCATTTAGGGATAGGAGTGTCCAGAGTCAAGTTTTTTGATTGCTGTTTTTGGAGATTTTATATTATGCAACTCTACATAATAGTTCTCAGATGATCTAATATATAATACTATGCAATGAATTTTTTTTTTTTTACAAATAGTTTATTGTCAAATTAGTTTCCACATAACACTCAGTGCTCATCCCCATAAGTGTCCTCCTCCATGCCCCNCTTCTCCCCCTTGTTCCTCCGTCAAGTTCCTCCTAATCCTCCTATACGTGCAAACATATGATATTTGTCCTTCTCTGCCTGACTTATTTCGCTTATGCAATGAATTTTTTAAAAAAGTGTTAATTGAGAGGAAATTCAGTATCTCTCTTGGGTTTATAACTTCTCCTCATCCTGGGTTCAGCTCTTTAGTTGGTCAAAAAAGGTTTACTTAGATCCAAAGAAGTCTGATCTGTCTCCAAATGCCAATTTGAGAAGGAACCAGTGTGTTTGATCAGTGCATTAGAGGAGCCTGTGTTTCCCCATCCTTGCTTCACTTGTTGCTATGAAGAGTCATTGGGGAATCAGGTGGCTTCCTGCTGTCTTATCTGTCTTGTCCATAATTACGATGCTGCCCCTACCAGACCAAGAGTTGTCTGGGCCACAGGCATGTGGCCACCCCTCACTGTTGCCCACTCACACAAGCGTTCTTGAGGATTCTCTTCGCAGACTCAGTCATCGCTCCTGAAAAGCATTTACTATGTCTCAGTGAATAGTTAGGAAGAGCTTCGCATTTAACTACACCATGTGCCATGACTGTGTATTTGTGGATCAAACTTCTACAAGAAAGAATAGCAAGAGCGAAACCTTAACTCAGTTATCCTCAACACTGAATCTCCAGGGGAGCATTATATAATGTTGTTACCCAGGTCTGGCCTCCTGAGAGCCAGATCTAATTGGGCTACGTGTGAAAGCATCTCAAGGTAATTTCATTTAATGACTGCAATAGCTGGAGAGAGACAGGGATGAAGAACTTAAAAGTCCCTGAGTGAAAACCCAGGCCCCCTGCTTAAAAGCCCCTTTATGTGTACGATTCACTGTTTTTTGGTGAGGGGTGGGGGGCAGTGGGGCTTGAAGTTCAAGCCCTAAAATAATGCTGAGTTCTGCACCTCTTCTGGTATGGGTTTGATCCTCTGAATGTGTTTGTTGCGGAGTGGGGCTCCAAAGTGTGAGTGGCAGACAACGTATCTTATGAGCTAGAAGGGTGTGGATTCCCCACTCTGAACAATATGGGGGACCATCAGACACTTCTGATAGGGAGGAGGGAAAAGACTGCAGTGTTCCATATATTTTCTTAAAATGTGAAGTTAATGGAGCAGCCTGACTAATATAATGTATTTATTTTGATCTATAACATACTGTTTGAAATGTTAGAATGAATTTTAAATGAGCTATAGTAAACAGCAAAGAAATGTACCAAGATCATTCTAGGAAAGACTTTTTTTTTTTAATAACCAGAATAATTTTTCAATTTGATATGGAATTCAGATGCCAGTAGAAGGAGCTATTGTTGGATGCTTTATATATATGAAGAGATGCTTTGGGGACAGGATCTGTGAGCACTGAAAGTGGATTACTAAGCCATTTACAATTCATTAGTGCATTGTAGGTATTCATATCCCTTCCATTTTTATCACATCTTGAGGCTAAGATTCTTTTAAAAAGGTCATTTAGCTTTCAGAAAACTATGAATTATGGTGAAAGCATTGTTCCTTCCCTGACTTTAATGTGCTCATTTGGAGAAAAGTTACAGGAAAATACTTTTGCTTAAGCTCCGAGTCTGACCCTCCTGCAATCCCTCACATAAAATAACTTGTCATTAATGACTCTTGTATTCTCTCTGCTTGTTGCTGATTACAGAAATATTTTCTTAACCTACACCAGCATCCAGAATAAAAAGATGTTTATCATTTCTAGAATGAAATCGAATTGTAAAATCTCAGATATTGGCTCACCAGAACAATTTAAGATTGCTTTGGAATTCTTGAATAAATTAGAGAGGGCCGGGGGCATTTTTACCTGGTAAGGGTCAAGTACTGAAAATGAAGCCATTTGGTTTTCATTCTCACAGAAATGAAGTGAAATATTGACCTGTTGTCTTATTGGATGACTTTTGAGGGGCACCCAAAGTGAGCGTGCTAATGATCAATATAACTTAATAGTAATACAAGGGAAAACTTGCTGTAAAAAATGTCAAGATGTAAGCCCCACACTTCATTAAGTAGCTGCTAAATATTTATTTCCCTTTTCCTTTCTATTCCTTAAGAAGTGAAAGAACGGACTAAGATGTAACATGAGAGAGGTTTGAGGGTGGATGGAGCTGATGTACTTTCAACTTTATTTCAACATCTTGGAACAACCTTGTTCTTAGTAGTCATTACAGAATTATTTGGTGGCCATTATGTGTAATTCTAGAATTTGCTCATACGAAGATCATAATCATAATCACATTAAAGAGAACATTAATAAAGAGAGGTTGACAGCGTAATATTTATTGGAAATTGAGTCCAAACCAGGATCTTCTGGTCAAATGATTACTTAGGCAGGAATTGTGATCTGTGGTCATCTTGGCTTACGATTGACATTTCATAAAACGAGTAGCTAGGAACATTTTGCTGCTGATGAACACTTATGCTGGAATATATATTATGGAAAACAGTGTTTGCATCATAAATCAATAATGAAACTGCTTAGTTTCCATTGATCTGTGGCTACATGGAAAGTGGGTCAGAGCTGGAGACATATACATAGAAAAGTCTTGCAGGCCTCTGTGTTTCGTGTGCTGGTGATTCATACAGAATGGTTTCTGTGCACTGGCTGTCTCCCTTTTCTGGGGTTCCTCTATCCCTGGAAGTGTGAGATAAGCTCAAAGAAAGCATAAATTTTTATAATTAAAAAAATTTTTAATGTTTATTTGTTTTTGAGAGAGAGCGCGAGAACATGAGTGGGGAAGGAGCAGAGACAGAGAGGGAGACAGAATCAGAAGTAAGCTCTGAGGCGGGGCTCAAACTCCAGAACAGTGAGATTATGACCTGAGCTGAAGTTGGATGCTTAACTGACTGAGCCACCCAGGCGACCCTAAACTTCTATATTTTTTTAAAGATCCGAGTTCAATAAAGTCAATAGACTCCACTGAAGAAGAACAATAAATCTTAACTGAGTTTCCATTAATTAATAATGAAGAATGATTAATAAACTCTCAAGTGTCAGGTTTGTGAATATCTTTAAATTACATTTATCTTTTTGGAACATCTTATGGTGAGTAAGAAAGAGTAGTTCCTTTAAATAATCTATTAATGAAGTGAATGAAAACTAAAACTCAGCAAAGGCAGGTTACTGCAGTGATGATGTTCCCGTAGAATTCTGTTAAGAGTCAAGCAAGATAGGGGTGCCTGGCTGGCTCAGTGGGAAAAGCATGTGACTCTTGACCTCAAGGTCATGAGTTCGAGCCCCTCATTGAGTGTGGAGATTATTAAAAAAAATAAGTAAACTTTAAAAATTAAGAGTCAGGCAAGCTAAATATTCTATGGGATCAGAGAATGCCCGATCAAAAGAAACCATAAAAATCACAGTCTCCATACTGGTAGACCCAAAAGACTCATTCTCCAAAAGTCGCTCTCCAAAAGTCCGCCTTGCAAGACTATCGTCAGCCTGAAGGGGGCAGAGCACAGGCATTGACCCCACTTCTCACATGTATCTGCAATGAGATTTTAGGTCAATATGCTCTGTCCTAGTTTCCACTCTTAGGTAGTGGGGAGGGTAGTAAAATGAAAATAAATTCATGAAGTCAATCTTCACAATTTGTGGATGTTGCATGTTAGCGGTCGTTTGTGGATGTGGACCCTTGCTGGTGGCAAAATTTACCGAAAGGACCAGATACCCTGCTTTCTTGTTTCAGTTCTCATGCTGTAAACAAATGTCGTTTTTGGGACATGTTTAGTGCCATATTTTTTTTTTCATTTTTGTGCTTTCTGTTGATGATTTTGCTGTTGAAAACAGCCCCCAAGCATTATACTGAAGGGTTAGCTAATCTCAGCTCAGGAAGGGTATGATTCACTTTATGGAGAAAATAAGTTCGTTAGGTAAGCTTTGTTTGGGCATAAATTATAGTGCTATCGGCTATGATTTCAAGGTTAATGAATCAACAATGTTTATTAAGTACAGAATCTTTAAACAGAAACACACCCAGAGCAAGGTGATGTATTGATTGGCTGATGAAAATGTTGCCACTAGAGGTTCCCAGGTGACCTAACCTTGTATTTCCCCAAGGAGCAGTGGCTCTATAACGTTTTATGCATTTTCCCCCCAGATTGGTGAATTCAATGTTGCATATGATAGAGATCACAAGACTTTCATCTTTCTTTTCTTACAATGATATATAACATTATATGAGCTTCAGGTGAAAACCATAATGACTCAATATGTGTATATATTGCTAAATGATCACTGTAATCAGTCTAGTTAGCATCTATCACCACGTAGAATTACGTATTTTTTCCTGTGTGATCAGAACTTTTAAGATTCACTGTCTTAGCGACTGTCTTTTTTAAAAAAATTTTTTTTAATGTTTATTTATTTTTGAGAGAGAGAGAGACAGAGAACAAGCAAGGGAGGGGCAAAGAGAGAGAGGGAGACAGAATCTGAAGCAGACTCCAGGCTCTGAGCTATCAACACAGAGCCTGATGCAGGGCTCAAACTCACGAACATGAGATCATGACTGAGCCCACCCTGGTGCCCCTGTCTTAGCAACTTTCAAATATGCAATATAGTTTTATTAAATTTAGTCACCATGCTGTATATTGCATCCCCAGGACTTATTTATTTTATAAGTGGAAGTTTGTACCTTTTGACTCCCTTTACCTATTTTGCCTACCTGCCACTCCCTGCCTCTGGCAACCACCAATCTTTTCTATATATGGTTTTTATTTGTGTGTTTAAATTTCACATACAAATGAGATTATGCAGTATTTGTCTTTATCTGACTGACTTATTTCACTTAGCATAATGTACTCAAGGTCCACATGGTAAGATTTCCTTCTTTTTCATGGCTAAGTAATACTTCACCACATACACACACAGATACATATCTAGGTGTCTCTCTTTAGATATCTATTTGTGTGTCTATGTGTATATTATATTTTCCTTATCCATATATCCATCAGTGGACACTTGATGTTACTTAAGTTGTTTCCACATCTCGGCTGTTGTAAATAATGCTTCTGTGAATATGGGGTACAGATGTATTTTTGACTTAATGTTTTTGAATCCTTTGGATAAATATTCAGAAGGGGAATTGTTAGATCGTGTAGTAGTTCTATTTTTTATTATTTCTGGGAGATCTATGCTATTTTTCCATAGTGGCTACACCAATTCACATCCCTACCAACAGCACACAGGGTTTATTTTTCTCCACATCCTTACCAATACTTATTATCACTTATATTTTTGATAACAGACATTCTAATAGATGTGAGGTGACATCTTATTGTGGTTTTGGCTTGCATTTCCCTGATGATTAGTGATGTACTCTTCATGTACTTGTTGACCATTTATATATCTTTGGGAAAATGTCTATTCAGATCCTTTGACCATTTTTAAAACATATTGTTTGTGTTTTTGTTACTGGTTTGTATGAGTTTTTTAAATATATTTTGGATATTAACCTCTTACCTGATAAATGATTGGCAAAAATATCTTCCAGTGTTATGTGGGTTGCTTTCTACTTTTGATACTGATTTTCTTTGCTCTGCAGAGCTTTTTAGTTTGCTGTAGTCACACTTGTTTATTTTTGCTTTTGTTGCCTTTGCTTTTGGTGTCATATTTTAAAAAACTCATTGATAAGGTGGATGCCAAGGTGCTTATTGCCTATGTTTTCTTTGGGTGTGCTATGGTTTCAGGTATTAAACTCAAGTATTTAATCCACTTTGAGTTGACTTTTGTGTATGGCCTAAGATATGGGTACAGTTTTGCATATGGCTGTCCAGTTCCCCAGCACCATTTATTGAAGAGACCATTTTTTCCCCTTTACATATTCTTGGCTTCTTTTTTGCAAATTAATTGACCATTTATGCGTGGGTTTATTTTTGGGCTTTTCATTCCACTGACCTATGTGCACTGACTTATGTGTCTGCCTTTATGCTAATATTATACTGTTTTGATTACTATGGCTTTGTAATATAATTTGAAATCAAGCATTGTGATGCCTCGAGGTTGGCTATTGGGGGTTTTGTGGTTCCATACAAGTTTTAGGATTGTTTTGTTTTATTTCTGTAAAACATGCCATGGGGGGGGTGGTCCCGGGTGGCTGAGTCGGTCAAGTGTCTGACTTCGGCTCAGGTCATGATCTCACAGCTTGTGGGTTTGGCCCCACGTTGGACTCTGTGCTGACAGCCTGGATCCTGCTTCGGATTCTGTGCCTCCCCTCACTCTCTGCCTCTCCCCCACTCGCACTCTGTCTCTCTCCAAAATAAATGAAAACATTAAAAGTTTGGTTTAACAATGCCATTGGGATTTTAATGGGGATTACATTGGATCCATAGATTCCTTTGGGTAGTATGGACATTTTAAAAACATTAATTATTCCAATATATGAGCATGAGATATCTTTCCATTTCTTTGTGTCTTCTTGAATTTCTTTCATGTATGCCTTATAGTTTTCAGTCCTCAGGTCTTTCACCTCCTTGGTTAAACTTATTTCTGTATATGTTATTCATTTAGATGCAATTGTAAATGGGATTGTTTTTCTTAATTTCTCTTTCTGAGAGTTAATAGTGTATAGAAAGGCAACAAATTTTTGTATATTAATTTTATCTTGCAAATTTACTGAATTGGTTTGGTACTCCTAACAGCTGTTTTGATGGAGTCTTTAGGGTTTGCTATAAATAATATCATATCATGTACAAGTAGAGACTGTTTTACTTTTTTTCTGATTTGGATGCCTTACACATTTTTAATATAGGTGTTTATTTCACACAAAAGATATTTTAAAAACCTGCCTAAAAGTCTCAACTATATTATTCTGGAGCTTCTCTTTTTAGGAACAATGGTTCTGTATTCCCAGTGACTGTATAGAACATTTCTGTGAATAATCAACTCTATATAAAGTGTCTGTATACTGTGAATTTAAGCCTATTTTCAAACTGCAATTCCTTACATACAACTTGTGGACCTTGAACGTGACCCTCTCCATTTTATCAACCTGTCTGTCCCGGCCCTATCCTATAGCTTTTATTGTACTATAGAATGGATCATACTTTTTTTTTTTAAGGCAAGTTTATTAAGGATAGAATGTATGCCACACACTATGCTAAGAGATAGATGCTCTAAAGTTGTTTGGAGATTTTCTAGGAAAATAGAAACATAAATATCCATTCACCATGGACATGGCTGGCACTATGATGGGTTATGAACAAAATGTGGTGATAGCACAGAGGCTGGACTGGCTGATTCTCTTTGGAAGAGAGGGTGCACGTTAGTCAAGGAGGGTGGAACACGGGATGCCTGGGCTTAATGAGTGTGATAATGTTCACCAAGTAAACCAGCTCAAACCAGAACAAACAGAGACAATTTTGTGTCCAAATACACAAAGGTAAAAAAGAGCATTGTGTGGTCAGTGAAGCTGGAAGGTATAGTATGAGCTGAGGGAGGCGAGGGAAACCAGAAGAAGGTGCAGGGAGTGCTTAGAGAGGAGGCTGGCCAGAGAAGCTAAGGTTGTTTAGGGTGGACCAGCTGTCCATAAGAATATAGTACAGACTTTCAGGCAGGTTTTCCAATCATTTTTTTTCATGTGAAATAAACACCTATATTAAAAATGCATAAAATGTAAACGTACAGTTTGAAACAGTCTTTAAAGTGAATACTCACAATACCACCACCTCATTGAGGAAACAAAAAATTTCCATCACCCCCCACCCCTCCCCCAGAAGCTGCTTCTGCACATTTATTTTTAACTGCAACTCCTTCCTCCCTCACTGAGGTACACTCTGTTTTGACTTTCATAGTCTTTACTTCCTTGGGTTTCTTCAAAATCTTATCACCTATGGTGGTCAGAATAAGGCCCTTCCACCCTGCC
Organism: Crocuta crocuta; assembly: GCF_008692635.1. Classification (NCBI taxonomy): domain Eukaryota; kingdom Metazoa; phylum Chordata; class Mammalia; order Carnivora; family Hyaenidae; genus Crocuta; species Crocuta crocuta. Next base: position 5,814,481 of record NW_027536464.1, read on the forward strand.
CATTTTGGGGTGTACATGTCCTAATTTTCAGAACCTGAGCAAAAGGTTACCTAACATGACAAGAGGGACTTTTCAGATGTGATGAAAGTAAAGATCTTGAGATATATTATCTTGGATTACCTGGGTGGGTCCTCTCTGATCCTAAGGGTTCTTATAAATGAAGGCAGGAAGTAGGACAGTCAGAGAATGAGATGTGCAGACAGAAGTAGAGGTCGGAGTAATCCGATTACTGGAAGGGGGCCACGATCAAAGGAATACAGGCAGTCTCTGAATGCTGGAAAAAGAAAGAACGAATCCTCCCCTTAGTGCTTCCAGAAAAAACACAACTCTACTGACACCTTGATTTTAGCTCAGTAGGATCCTTTTCAGACTTCTGAGCTCCAGAACTGTAGGATAATATTATTAAAAAAAATTTTTTTTTTCTGATCGAGAGAGAGTGTGAGCAGGAGAGGGTCATAGAGAGAGGGAGACACAGAATCTGAAGCAGGCTCTAGGCTCTGAGCTAGCTGTCAGTACAGAGCCCAACATGGGCCTCGAACCCATGTACCGTGAGATCATGACCTGAACCGAAGTCAGACGCTTAACTGACTGAGTCACCCAGGCACCCCCAGAACTGTAGGATAATAAACTTGTGTTGTTTTAGGCCACCAAGTTTCTGGTGGCCTAAAGTTCAAGCAACAACAGGGCATTAATATACCACCCAAGTGTGCATCCCTAAATATGACATATTTTTTAAATATTTTTAAAAGTTTTTATTTATTTATTTTTGAGAGAATGCGACAGTGTGCGAGCAGGGGAGGGGCAGAGGGAGAGGGAGAGAATCTTAAGCAGATTCTGAGGTGTCAGAGAGGAGCCCTTGTAGCGCTCAATCCCACCAACTGAGAAATCATGACCTGAGCCAAAATCAAGAATCAGACGCCCAACTGACTGAGCCACCCAGGTGCCCCATGACATATTTTTTAAACTTTCTGTAAGTGTTCTTTCTTGTCTGGCTCTTTCTTCTGAGTTCTCTGCTGTTAAACTTAGGCCACTAAAAAATTGCTTATTTATTTTTGATAGAGAGAGACAGAGCCCAAACAGGGGAGGGGCAGAAGGAGAGGGAGACCCAGAATCTGAAGCAGGCTTCAGGCTCTGAGCTGACAACGCAGAGCCCAAGATGAGGCTTGAACTCACCAACTGCGAGATCATGACCTGAGCCAGTTGGACGCTTTACTGACTGAGCCACCCAGGCACCCCCAATTCAGGCTATTTTTAAGGCAGGTGACTGACATGACTAGATCTACATTTTAGAAGTTTACCTTGACAATTAGTCTTCTGCTAGTAGCCTGGGTAGCCAACAGACTGGGGTTCGTGAGAACTGGCAAGAGGCAAATCTAACAGGCTTGACAAGAAATGGCCAGAACCTAAAAAAAGACAGTGAAAACAGAATGGAGAAGAGGGTTCAGGACTGACAGGAGTCTGGAACCTAGAATGGTTAAGCACTGATGTCCAAATAGATGTAAGGAGTGAAAGAATAGCTACGAGTAATTCCAAGTGACTGTAGCTGGGGTAGCCTTCATGGCGGAGGTGGTGAACACAAGACGGACAGCCAGGATAAGGATAACATCTTGAGGTTGAGGTATTTGAAACTCATGCTGATGTATGTTTCCAGATGTCAGCATGTTTCTCCTGTGCAAAGCATTCTCGATGCTAGATTGACCTTTTTAGGTCATGTAGATAGAGCGACAGCAACAGAAACACTGATGAATGAATCCAACCTCAAAATACAATGAGGATGTCCTACCTTATCTTCGATAATGGATAATTACTTTGTTGTTCAATGCAAGTTAATTTCTACTTCCCCTTTTCGGCTCCTATCACATAATAGGCACAATTATATCTCACACTCAGGGTGATATAATTAAATATCAGCCTTTGTAGAGGTGCATTACCAGAGAGTCTTCTTAGGAGGCTGATTTAGGCACTTGTCAGGTTTATCACACAATAGATAAATGTTTTCTTCATGTAGCTTAATATAACAGGGTATGTGCCTCTGAATGGCAGTGTTTCTAGATAGTCCAGGCAAATGGTCCGTTTATCGCATCTGACAGCTTTATTGCTTCATCAGTTATTTGCGTAGAGAGGATTTTATTATATGTAAAATACTGACATAAATTATGGGGAGGAGAATTGATTTTTTTATATAGGTTTGATTCATTTTTCATTGTTTGTATGTGCCACGTTTGATATTGCACGTTTCCTCCTAGTGGATTCATTTAGTTTACAAGTTATTTCCCTGGTTTTACAAATACTGGTATTTAGCTCTCAGTTTTTTTATTCCGGTGATTTCTCCTGTTCTCAAACTAAGCCACATTTATACTTAATAAGTAAAATATAGGTATACACATTTACAAATAAAATATAGAGCTAATATAAATAGACTCTAAGAGGAGTTCTAGGTAATATGAAAGATCCTGGATTTCGAAACTGAGAGATGTGATGCTAGTTTCCCCCTTCCAGGTTGAAAGAAGAGCAGGAATAGATCCTGGCTGGGGTAAGCCATGTGGATTAGCAAGGTTGGGTAGGGTGAATCCAGGGGTCTTCAACTTAGCAGCCTGGGAGCTCTTCTTATGGACCCTGGCATGTTGAGGTCTAGCTGGAAGACACATGAGATCTCAAGCCAGTTGAGGCTAAGAATAGGTAAAATGTGGTCAGGTGTTTAGAGGGGTTCACACAGGCAAATATTGAGTGTGGAGACATGAAAATTTGGCAACAGGTTACACAAATCCAGTCATAGAAGGATGTAGCAGACAGTGTTGTCAACTTGCCCATAGACTCTCTAATTTCTTTTACCAGTTTTTTTGGACCCATGCTCTTCTGCCAAAGCCTTCAGAGGGTTGATCTTATGCTCATGGAGTTACTTCACCCCAATGGAGAGCCTGAGTTACCAGAAGGCACACCTCCTAAGGGTAGTTACACATCCCTCCTGCCCCTTAACCGAGGAGAGACAGGTGCAGAAGTACAAAAAGCCCAGAGCCTTTGCCGTGAGATGGGACAGATTCTGAGGTATACTTTTCACAGCTCCTTCTGAGATATGGCTGAAGCTGGACTTCACCTGAAATTACACCATTCCTTGACTTCTTTCTCTTTCTTCTCCTGTTCCCCGAACACAGGCCTGGTTTCTTTTAGGAACTGTTCCTTAATAAATCATTTGCCTTTTGAAGCCTTGGCTCACAGTTCGCTTCTGGGATAAATCTGCCCTAAGTCAGTTAATAAACCAATAGCCAAGACAAAAGGTTATAAAGAAAGGATACTTATGTAAGTAAGTAAGTATAATAATGACTGTGATAGAATTGAGAACTCAGAAGTGGACCCAAAAGTATACAGCCAACTGATCTNTTCCATGTATAGTAACAATTGTTTTACATATAAATTTTCACTGAATGTTTAAGAGTCACATGAGATAGATGTTATTGTCACCTCCATTTTACAGATGAAAAAATTGAGGCTTAGATATATTAAGCAGCTTGTTCAAACTTTTATGGCCAAAAAAATATGAAGTAAGGCTTTAGAGAGAGGTCAGTAGAACCAATATGGCATACTGAGTGTTGAACGTTAGATCTTAAGACTACTCATCTTTTTCTCTCCTACCCCCATGCCCATCCCAGTCAGACTGTGTGATTCTAGCCTGTATCTGGAATGATGTAGATTTATCTGTTGATTAAATGAACTCTTAGGATAGGAAACAAGGCTGATCATTTAAGTGATTTCAGTCAGCAGTCTTGCAAATTAATCATATTTTGCTTATAAGGAAGGTTTGGGGCAAATCCAATACTATGGTTTGAACAAAATGATGGAAATGTTGCTTGGTACCTAGTAGACAGATGTTAATTGTATTGAATGACCACACTGAATGTGTGAATATGTTCAGAATATATATATATATATATATATATATATATAAAATGCAGATAGTAAACAAAGAGTGAGAGAGTGAGAAAGTTTGTATGTGTGAGGAGTGGTGAATGGATGGAAACCTTGGATTTCCCAATCAGGTCTGACTGCTTTTCTCTGTAGACAGCCTAGATATGGGGGGCATGGGAATACTCACAATCTGGAAGAATCACAATCAGGAGTTTTGTCATTATGCAAAATGTTTTGAATTTTTATATCCCCAGTAGAAGAATAATAAATTGTGTTTAAAATCTTAAAAACCATTTTATAGAGAACTTCAAGATGTTTTCTTCTCCAGAGAAACACTGTGTGGTCAAAGAATGCCAAGATGAGTCATTGTGTTTGGTTTCTGGTCTAACTCTACTAACGCATAGATGGTTAACCTTGAGAAAGCCTTTTTTATTCTCTCCAGAGTCTGGATTCCAGGGATCCTTTGTGAAAACAAATCAATAAGTGCCATTTAGAAAAGGTCGCCTGTGATCCTCAACCTTCTTTCCTTTATGAGAATGGTATGTGTTTTGATATCAGCATATCTGATATAGTGCCATAAATAAAATTTATTATCACTAATTTTTATAAATTTATTCAACTGATTCATTGAAATAAAAAATAACAGTGAAAATAGTGTTTATAACTATAAACTTTTTTTGGTCAGTTCTTTTGATGATCATTTTTGATGGGTCTATATTTAGGAATTGCAACATGCAGATATTTAGCTGTGTGCATCTAGCCAAGTAGTTTTCCTAACTGATTTTACAGGCATAGAGCACTTTAACACATAAAAAGAAGGAAAAATGTCCCCAGAAACATCAGAACATCCCTCCTTTGGTGGGCTGGTGGGTATAAACCAAGAGTGATTAGTACTCGTTAAGGTCAAGGTGAATGACTGACAACAGGAATGAGAAAATTGTGCTTAACAGTAATGCACTTAGTTGTTGTGGGAAGATGGGGTGGTCGCCAGGCTAAGGACAGGAATGAGGGGCAGTCTCTCACAAATAACCAAGAAGGAGACTACACATGAGGGAGACCCTCATATCTGGTTTGCATGGGCACCCAGGAATCTGGACCTCCGTGTTTGTACTGAACACTCAACTAGGAGCCCTGCCCTCCCCTGAGAAGGAGAATTGGCCAGAACTGGCTAGTGAGCATGACAAAAACAAGCCCAAGTATGGGGAGACAGGTGATTTAGGCCAAGGATTGTATATTAAGAATCTTGGGCTGGCTATAATCCATTTGGTCTGAGAATCAGAGATGTGGTTGAGAAACAATTTGTAATGAGAAGTAGATAAAACCACTGTGGTTGTAATTGTTTGAGAATGTTCCTTATATTTCATTCTCCCTGTAATTGCCCTTACTTAATATTTCTAAACACATGGATAGCTTTTTGTGTGGTTGCTGCAGTACAGAAAGTAGAATGAGTAATTCACAGACAAAGCCACGACAGCCAGCAGGGAGACATGGGTAACAGAGTCTTGGTGTCCCTTCTGTCAACCCTGCAGATCTAGGACTTTGAAGACAAGAAGAAAAGGGTGGAGGGCTGGGCAACCTTTAGAGAGAAAACATTAGCAAATAGCAGGCACTGGGCCGAGAGAAGAGTGGAACACCCAGTAACACTTAGTAAGCTCTCTCTTGCCCACACTCTGTTCAAGCATATAACTCCCGGAGTGTATTATTATGTATTAGTAATGCATCTGTTTCATTGACCTTCTAGTAAATCCATGAGTACCAATGAGTTCCTATTGATCGGTGACAGACATTAGAGTTGACAATTGCTGTGTGTTTATAAAACCCATGGAAATAGAACAAATTCAAAGAAAAAAAGGAGCGCTGCTGTGGGGTGAGTGTAATGAGACAAGAAACTCTCTGATTGTGTCAAGGTCATAATACTGAGAAAGGAGCAGAGGCAGCTGTTCAGGTTATTCCTTGGTCCTTCACTTGCCTTCAGCCTGTGCAGAGGGATTTGTCTTCTGGGTCCTCAGTATTGGATTCAGTGCTTAAATACAGTCCCAATGTATTGAGATCTTTTAAGGCCTTCATGTGGGGGAGGGAGATTGCTGCAGGGCAGTGCGATGGTTAATTTTATGTGTCAAGTAGACTGGGCCATGGGTCATGCTTTTGGTGTTAATTCTAAAAAAACTCTTTGCTTAATCCAACGTTATAAAGATTTTTTACTTTTTTTTCCTAAAGGATTTACACTTTGAGGCTTTATACTCAGTCTAGGGTTCATTTTGAGTTTAATTTTTACATACGGTGTGAGGTATTGGTTAAAGTTCATTTTTTGGCATGTATCATCCAATTGTTTCAATGCCATTTGTTGAAAAATACTCTTTCTGAGTTGCCCTTGTGCTTTTGCTGCAAATTAGTTGCTCATATAAAGGAAGATATATTTTTGAACTGTCTATTGTTTCTCTTTTTTCTATTAGTTCTCTATCTTTATGCCAATGCCACATTATCTTGATTACTGTAGCATTAAAACCAGTCTTAAATTAGGAAGAATTATCTTTTTAATCTTGCTTATTACTTTCAGATTTGTTTCTGTTAATTATAGTTCTTAGCATTTCCATTTGGATTTTAGGATCAAGTTATCAAGACCTTGGCATGATTGAGATTGCTTTGAATCTACAGGTTAAACTAGGGAGAATCAATATCTTAACAATATTGAATCTTTGACTCATGAATGTGGGATATTTTCCCACTTACTTATATATTCTTTACTTTTACTCAGTAATGTTTGTAGTTTTCAATATATAGATCTTGTACATCTTTTAGCAGGTTTGTCCCTCAGAATTTCATATTTCTGATAGCATTGTAAATGGTGCTGTCTTTGTTTATTTCCACTTCTTCTGATATTATTTATTGCTAGCATAATGGAATACTATTCCATTGTACTATTCCATTGATTTTCTATATTTATTGGATATCTTGTAACTTTGTCAAATTGAATTAGTTTTAATAGTTTTTATTAGCATCTTATTTGTTCTAGTAGGTGTGTGTGTGTGTGTGTGTGTGCACGCTCACTCCATCAGAATGTCATCTGTACATAAAGATCATTTTACCTCTTTCTTCTCAATCTGGAAGTTGTCCACTTACTTTTCCTTACTTTCTTGCACGGGCTAGCACCTCCAGTACAATGTTAGTAGCTAGTAGTTAGTAGTTAGTAGTTAATGTTAGTAGTTAGTAGTTAGTGATGAGAGCAGATATCTTTGCCTTATTCTTGACCTTGAGAAGAAAACTTTCAATATTTCATCATTAAGTATGAATATTGGATTTTTAAATGCTTTTTCTGAAACAACATACTTTTTATTTTTTAGCTTGTTAATATGATGAATTACATTAACTGACTTTTAAATGTTATACTAACTTTTAATTCCTTGGAATAAATCTTATTTGGTCATAATGTATTATTCTGTTAATATATTATTGGTATAAGTTTATTAGTTTTCTATATGGACAGATTTTTAACTTCATTTGATTTTAAAATAGATACAGTACTACTCATGTTATTTTTCCTTATTTGAGCTTTTGTAATTCTGTGTTTAAAAAAAAGTGTCCATTTTGTCTAAGTGATGCATTAATTGTTATAGAGAGTTATTCGTAATATTTCTTTAGTATCTTCTTAATTTGAATAGAATCTGTAATGATGGTCATTTCTCTTACTCCTGATTTATTTTTGTGATTAGTTTGGCTAGAGGTTTATCAATTTAGTTGGTCTTCTCAAAACATCATCTCTCAACTGACTGAACTACATAGAAGCCCTTAAATATCTCAGCTTTTAATTCATGTATTTTGAAGCTCTATTATTAGCTGCAGAAACTTTGGAGATCTTTTGTTTTATCTATGAATTGACATCTTTATCATTATTAAGTGAACTTTATTCATGGTCACATACTTTGTTCTGAAATATCCTTTGTCTGGTATTAATATAGGCACTCCAGATCTCTTTTCATTCATTTCCACATGGTATATCTGTTTCTATCCTTTCACCTTTAATTTATTTATCTCTTTATATTTTATGTGTTTCTTATGTGGATTAGAGTCTTTTTTAGTAAGTCGTGTTTGGTAGGGTCTTTTTTTTCTATCCAATCTGACAATCTCTTCCTTTTGTTTGGTGCATTTAGATCATTTATACTTAATGTGAGTTCTTAAGTGGCAAAAGTTAAGTTTATTATCTTTGTTTTGCTTCTCCATTTTTACCATCTGTTCCTTGTTCCTTTTTATTCTGCCTTCTTTTGAATTATTGAGATTTTTATGATTCTGTTTCATCTTTTTAGGTATAATTATTAGTTGTAATCCTTGTTGTATTATTTTAGAAGCTCCCTTGGTTTATAGTATATATTTTATCACAGTGAAGCTTCAAGTTATATTAAGCCATTTCACATGCAGTATGAAAACCTTACATTCATATACTGTTGACCCTTGAACAGCATAGGAGTTAGGGATGCCAACCTCCATGCATTTGAAAATTTGTATATGACTTGACTCCTCAAGAGCTTGACTACTAATAACCTACTGTTGATCAGATGACTTTTGATAATATAAATAATCAATTAACACATATTTTGTACGTTATATATATTATACACTGTATTTTTATGATAAATTAAGCCAGAGAAAAGAAAATGTTGTTAAGAAAATCATAAGGAAGAGAAAATACATTTATAGTACTGTACTGTATTTCTTAAAAAAAATCTATGTATAAGTGGACCCATGCATTTCAAGGGTTAACTGTACTTTCATACTTCTTCTCTTGGTCTTTATGATTTTGTCATCATATATTTTCTTTCTATATATGACACTACATTTTTACAATTTCTGGTTAAAAAGTCAATTATCTCCTAAAGAAATTAAAATATGAAGAAACAATTTTTATGTGTTTATCCATATCTTTACCATTTCCATTGCTCTTTTCTTTCTGTAGATCCATATTTCCACCTAGTATACCTTACCTTCTGCCTGGAGGACTTCCTTTAACATTTCTTCATTTTTTAAAAGTTCACTTATTTATTTTGAGAGAGTAACTGAGCAGGGGAGGGGGGGAGAGAGAGAAAGAGGGAGAGAATCTTAAGTAGGCTCCATACTTTCAGGGTGGAGACTGATGCAGGGTTCAGACTCTGAACCATGAGACCATAACCTAAGCCAAAACCAACAATTGAACACTTAACCCATTGAACCACTCAGGTGTCCCTTCATTTAATATTTCTTATATTGAAGGTCTGCTACAGATGAATTCTTTCAGCTTCTGTACATCTGGAAATATATATATATATTTGTGGAGCCATTTTAATCCCAAAACTTCTTTATTATTATTTTTTAAATGTTTGTTTATTTTGAGAGAGAGAGAGAGAGACAGAGAGAGAGAGAGAGAGAGCAGGAGCAGAGGAAGGGCAGAGAGAAGGATACAGAAGATCCAAAGCAGGCTCTGTGCTGACAGCAACAAGCCCGATGTGGGGCTCGAACTCATGAACCATGAGATCATGACCTGAACCGAAGATGGACACTCAACTGAATGAGCCATCCAGGTGCCTTGGAGAAATATTTTTATTTTATCTTGATTTTTGAAATATAATTTTGCTGGATATAGGATTATAGATTGATGTTTTCCTTCATTGTTTTAAGGATGTTTCTCCACTATCTCCCCACATTATGCTTAATAAGAAACCTGCTCTCATTTTCATCTTTTTTCTTCTGCATGTAATGTGTCTTTTTTCCCTAGATGGTTTTAAATTCTTTTCTTTATCATTTGGCTTGTGTAACTTAAATACTATGTATCTTAGCATAGTTTTCTTCATGTTTCTGTACTTAGAGTTTTTTGAGCTTCTTGGGTCTGTGGGTTTATAGTTTTCATATTTGAGAGAATTTTGGCCCTTACTCATTGAAGTGTTTCTTCTGTCCCCATGTCTCTCTCTCTCTTCCTTCAATGAATCCAATTAAACATATATTAGGTAGATTGCTTAAATATTGTCCCAAGTTCACTGAAACGTTATTTATTTCAAAAATTGGTTATTTCTTGGGGCGCCTCGGTGGCTCGGTCGGTTAAGTATCTGACTTCAGTTCAGGTCATGATCTCACAGTTGGTGAGTTCGAGCTCCACGTTGGGTTCTGTGCTGACAGCTCAGACTCTGGATTCTGCTTTGGATTCTGTGTCTCCCTCTCTATCTGACCCTCCTTTGCTCATGCTCTGTCCTTCTCTCTCTCCCAAAAATAAATAAACATTAAAAAATAAAAATGTTTTCTTTGTTTTATTAAACTTTTTTTTTCTATTGCTGTATCTTCAAATTCACTAATCTCTTCTTCAATATCTCGTCTGCCATTAATCTCATCCAGCATATTTTTCATCTCAGACATTGTAATATTCACTTCTGGAAGTTCAATTTTGATCTTTAAAAAAAACCTCCCTTTTTGGAACATACTGTTATCATACTATGAGACATAGTGTGATCATAGCTATTTTAACATTCTTGTCTGCTAATTTTTTGAAAAGTGCTCAGCTTTTTATTGAACAGGTTATGGAAGAGATTTAGTCACAAAGAACAAAGCTCATATCGTCATGAGACTCCTCTGATTCTTCATTCTTTGTTTCCACTTTCTTCTTCTCAGTGGGGGCAGCAGTGGTGGAGGGGGCAGGACCTCCTGCTGGTGCAGAACCAGCTGGGGGGCGGGGGGGGTGGTCCTCCAACCTCTATCCTGCAGATGAGACTCCCCATGGTGACGTCGCCCAAGGCCTATGCAAACAAGGCGACCTGCTGGAAAGTTTCAACATTTATACCTGCTGCTTTAATGAGGGCATTCCTATTATCCGCCATGACCATCATCTCATGTCATGCCGGATGAGGGCCAAGAAGATGCCAGCGAGCAGGTGCTGCTCCCTCACCCCAACACAAGCCTTAGCTTCCTTAGAAGGGCTTGTCTGCTAATGTTAACATCGATATAAATTTGGGCTTTATTTTGGTTAATTTTTCCTCTATCATGGGCCTTATTTTTCTGCTTCTTTGCATGCCTGGTCTTTTTTTTTTTTTATTGGATGATGATATTGTGAATTTGCTGGGTGCTGGATACTTTTGTGTACTTATAATTGTTTTTGAACTTTGTTATGGGGCACAGATAAATTACTTGGTATATTTGATCCTTGCTTTTTAGACTTGCTAGGTATTACAAGTGTTTTATTTAGTCTAGGACTGGTTTACAGAGACAAAAAAAATCTCCTAGGTGCTCTATGCAATGGTCAATGAACTACGGGGTTTCCAGGCTGGCTGGTGAAATTAGACTTTCCCNGTACAAGTGTGTTATTTAGTCTAGGACTGGTTTACAGAGACAAAAAAAAAAATCTCCTAGGTGCTCTATGCAATGGTCAATGAACTACGGGGTTTCCAGGCTGGCTGGTGAAATTAGACTTTCCCCAGCTTTTATGAACACAGGGTACCATTATCTCTTATTGTTCCGAGTGGTTCTTTCCCCGCCCTTAGGGAGATTTTCACATGCATTGCACTGATCATTACTTTTCTGAATTCCTGAGGAGAATCCTCTGCAAGCCTCCAGAGTTCTCTCTCTGTAACTCCCTCTTCTCCAGCATATGAGTTCTGGCAACCTTGGTGTCCCCAAACTCTCAGCTCCATTCTCTCAACTTAGAGAGTCTCCCACGATCACCTGGGTTCCCCTTCTCTATGTCACAGCCTGGAAACTCTGTAAAGCATTAAGCTAAGGCAGTCTTAGGGCTCACTTTATTTGTATTCTGTTTCTCAGGAATCACTATCCTTTGTTGGCTAATACTCAGTGACTTGAAGAACATTATTTCATACATTTTGTCCAGTTTCCTTAGTTGTTTCAGGTGGGAGATAAAGTCAATCCCTTCTTTTTAATTTTGTCCTGAAGCAGAAGACATTACAGACGTTTATTTGAATGTAACCACTATTAACTTTGAGCTTTTGATTCTTGAAAAGAGTTTGCCAATTGCCTGATACTGACTATGTTAGTGAGTCATTCTTACTTGTTATCCTGTTCTGGCCCCACTTGACTTTTGTGAGCGGAACCTGTCCTTTATTGAAGTGAAATACAGCAGAAATTTTTTCTATTCCAGCCATAGAAGTGGAATGAGAACACTTCCTAAGGGAGATAAGAACAATTGCCCCTTTGGTGCATCTGACAGAATCTTCCATTCAAAGCAGTATCCTTTCTGTGTGTCCTCCACATGTTTCTGAGGAATGCTAGTGTTTGTCCTTGAATTAGGTTTGAAAGGGGCTAGGGTAGGAAAGGAAATGTGTGGAAGAAACCTAAGGATATTCTGACAAGATTCTTTTGGCTTCATATCCATCCCTGTGGGAAGAAAAATGTTAGAAATGCTGACTTCTCCACATGAGAGACTGTCTCTAAAACCATGGGAAATGGGCATGAATTGATTATCCAGATATACTTATGTGATAGATACATAAAATTATTCCTTGATATTCTGAGCATGGTTTACAAAGGGATTTGTACGGCCAAAAAATGATAAAATAGATGTCCTAAATATGTCATGGGCATAATATTGAAAAAGTATTTTTTCCCCACAGAACACAGTTCTTATCTCTGTAGTCAATATTTGATGCATGCTCATTGCTATTTCCTCATATTCAGTCAAGGAGGGAAAAGGTGGACTCATCTCTAAGTGATTGATCATCACAGCTTTACTCTGCAGCAGTAGGAGAAAGATGAATTATGGGAGCATGTACACTTTAAATAGCAATTCTGATTCCTAAGAGGTCTCCCGATGGAGTCAGAAGAATGGGAGTGGAGTTTTCGGAAGCACCGATGTTTCTTCAGAGTGTTGAGGACAATTGATACACTTTGCAAAAAATAAAAATACTGCCAGCTACTCTAAAAAACTAAATAAGGGGTAAAAAGTAAACTACTATTAGCCTTTTTTAAAAGAGTCCCAATTAAAAAGTCCATTTTCGTTTTATGGATGTGTGTGTGTGTGTGTGTGTGTGTATTTATTGACTGAACTGGAAAATTTTTTATAGTATCCAGTAAGTGGAGAGATTAGAATGACAATGTATAGTCTGTAATTAATTGCAAATAAGTAAAACCAAGTGCTTTGGCAGAAATATGACTTGGAGGAGATATCTCCCAAAGCCACAGCAGTTTCTCACAAGAAGAATTTGCCAGGGTCAATATTAACATATCCTGGCTGTGTCTGATGTGCTGAGCTAGGAGGTAACCAAAGAAACGTGAGACATTTTTGCTGTCAAAAGTCTCCAATCTGATTGGAGATAGTGGACACAGCCTTAAAGAGATAAGCAGTCTCAAATGTGAGCCTGTGGAATTCTGGGAAGGAATTCTGGTTCTACATGAAGCAACAGTGTTTGTGTTCTTATTATTGCTCAGAATGTTGAGTATTGAGTGGACCTATTTACTGAGCTACAACTTTGTGTAAAGAGTGGTCTAATAGCTGGTAACACAGCAATTAGGAAAAGAATGAGCTGTTCTCATAAACTTATTTCCCGTGGAATTAATTGAAAAGCCAGCACCTGTATTTTAAAGGCAGAATCAAGCAGAAGAAAATTTGGAAACAGAGTAGGGCAAAATATACTTCTTCAAAAAAATTCTCATTCTCACGGATAAAAGACTGATAGAGTACCATGATCACAGTTGGCATTTATATACGAGATACTTTATGTACATCATGTCTCCTCTTCCCACTTACGAATCAGAAAGTAGAGGTTCAAAGTATGCTGTTCAGCTAAGGTGAATAAAGCTTGGAATCACATCCAAATCTGTTTGATTCCAATGCCTGTGTTCTTCTCAGGATACTCTCCTGCCTCTCTAATTGGAAGCTTGCAATATTGGGTGATTTTCTGTGGGTATTTCAGCCAGTTCACCATCCTTAAAGAGTGCTCTTAGTCAGGCTCCTTTGAAAAGATATCACAGGGCTTAAAAGTTGCAGTCTTCTTGCGCTATGGGCTGAAGAAGATAAAACAAGAGACCAAGGAAAACCGGGAGAAAAGTAACCAAAGCACACCCCCAAATCATCTACAGAACAAGGCTCTCACTTCCTTTTCCATGATGTGACTGATTGCAGGCACCGAGTGCTGAGAGAACTTGGCCTTGGCTCATTTGGCCTGGAAAGCTCTCCAGGGTCGGTTTGGATGATTCATCAGGAAATGAAGCTCCCTCCTGCCAGTGGTTTGTGGAGCAGTGGGGGATGATTGGCCTCTTGCCGATCACTTCCAGAATGGGAAAAGTTACTGTGCTCATATTAAAAACTCAAATGTAGGGCACAGGCTGGGGAATATTTATCCAGCTATCTATCCAGAGTGCTGTATGATATAGACTTGATTTAATTGCCCCCCATGCCTGCTTAGACTGTATTTAAGCATGCATAAAACTTTCAACTGGGTTGACGTCTTCCCGAAAGCTGGTGACGAGGGTCCTGTGGCAAGCTAGAACGTGGGGCTCTGGAGGAAGGCAGAAGGGACTCCGTGGTGGAATGCTGGGGGTCCTTTCCATTCAGAACTGTCCATTTCTCTGGTTTTTAGCTCCATTCCTGGGGGCTACAGGGCAGCGTTCAAGAAGTCATACTTCAAAGCACCCAGGAGGCTCCTCAAACCGAAAGGAGTCCCATGACCAGTAGGAATCTCTTTAAGAAACTGTAAATGTGTGACCTTCAGGGAAAGGTGCACTTTCATGAGGAGAAAAAAGCCCCCATGGTAGCTAGCAGGATATGGAAGCCAGAAGAGTCTGACAGTGGCATCAAGCTGCGCTGTAAATCCCAGACATTCACAAGCGCCGGGCTGCAGAATCTCCCCCAAGTTTTGCTTTGTTTCCTATCAATGGTGTTAACAGCTCTGCCAATGTTCAGCAATTGTGCGAGGAAGACAATACTCAGAGAGGAAAATCAGTACAGTATTGTTTTATTTTTATGCCATATCCAGACAGAAAGACCTCATCTATTCATTGCAATACATTTGTCATTTTCGTCTGAATAAATGCAAGGCTATGAGAAAATGCCGCTACCAGTTGTCAGAGAAAACTATTTACAATTGTCCCTTCCTTCTTTCTTTGGGCATTTTCATTATAATCTTTTCAGCTTCACAGAGAGATGAACAAAACTCGTGCACGGAGTGGAAAGCGGGTGGCTGAACTGCATTGATTATGACCTTCACTTTTTAAGGTTAACAGTGGCAAGAAAAAACAAACCGTCGACTTCAGGAGTTCTGTTACTCTTTTCTGAAAGAGGAAGGACTTTTTTCTATTCTCTCATTACATTTCACTGGATCGGGTCCTATATGAAGACCCAGTGCATTGGTTCATTCATTTATTCCCTCATTCAAGACTTCTGAGTGCCCGCTATAGGCAAGATGTGGATTAGTCCCTGGAGATATAGTGGTTAACACAACCTCTGAGGTCTTACAAGCTGGAGAGTCTAGGGAGGCAGATGGTTCCTTAAGAAAAGAGAAAATTGGGGGCACCTGGCTGGCTCAGTTGGTTAAGTGCTGACTTCGACTCAGGTCATGATCTCATAGTTCGTGGGGCCAAGCCCCGCATTGGGCTCTGTGCTGACAGCTCAGAGCCTGGAGCNAATTTTTTATAGTATCCAGTAAGTGGAGAGATTAGAATGACAATGTATAGTCTGTAATTAATTGCAAATAAGTAAAACCAAGTGCTTTGGCAGAAATATGACTTGGAGGAGATATCTCCCAAAGCCACAGCAGTTTCTCACAAGAAGAATTTGCCAGGGTCAATATTAACATATCCTGGCTGTGTCTGATGTGCTGAGCTAGGAGGTAACCAAAGAAACGTGAGACATTTTTGCTGTCAAAAGTCTCCAATCTGATTGGAGATAGTGGACACAGCCTTAAAGAGATAAGCAGTCTCAAATGTGAGCCTGTGGAATTCTGGGAAGGAATTCTGGTTCTACATGAAGCAACAGTGTTTGTGTTATTATTGCTCAGAATGTTGAGTATTGAGTGGACCTATTTACTGAGCTACAACTTTGTGTAAAGAGTGGTCTAATAGCTGGTAACANCTGAAGGCCTGGAGCCTTCTTTGGATTCTGCGTCTCCTTCTCTCTCTCTGCACCTCCCTCACTCATGTTTTGTCTCTCTCTTTCTCTCTCAAAAATAAATACACGTTAAAATATTTTTTTAAAAAAAAGAGAAAATCCTCTCCCCAGATCAAGGTCTTTCAAAGCAGGCTCTAGTTCCCTTGATCAGACAGCCTTATACATCTCTCTACCAAGTGTCCAGAGAGCTGAAAAATAAATCTCTGACTTTTGACCTTCTATGTCCAGTCAAAATTCACTTATTTTTGTAAGTTTCAGGGTGAGTCACTTTGAATAGAGTGTATGAGAGGCAAGGAATCAAATTTTGTTAACTCCCTTTTTACTTAATTTTGCTGAACACCTTTTGTTTTTTCTTTTTTCTTTAGAATAAAGAAAACTGATGTCTTTAATAAACAAAAGGTGTTAGACACCCTAAAAATAGCTTTTGAAACATCAGGTGATTTTTCCTTGTAGGCTTAATACTGATTTTATTTCCATACTTTTCTCTGATATCTTTATCATCAGACTAGGGACTGACTTAAGTCCTTTGTGTGGTTTTTGACACAAATCCCTGCTATACCAGCCTTTGCTAAACTTCAGTCATTTGTATAAAACATTAACAATTTTTTCCACAGGCTCACATTAGCTCTTTTCTTCTTCAATTATTTTGTTATATATGAGTATCATGTCTACTACTACCTATATATTTATTTAAATTGACATCTTTTCCCTTCCACCCTTCCTTCCTTCCTTCCTTCCATCCTTCCATACTCCTTTCTCTTAAACTAGTTTATTTTAAAAGGAAAGTTTGTATGAGTACCGTAAATGATATAACAGTTTTGCTTATGATAAATAGAAGGTAATGACAAAAGCAAATAAAATGTAAAGTCATATTCCTAAATTGTATCTAGGTACCGTCAGAAGGTTCAGAGTCTTTTCTCTCTATTCAAAAGGAAGATTAGCCCATGATGGGTGATGTTAAAGAAATACTGGAACCACCTGAGACTGACTTTGAGATAGAAGAAGAAAGACTAAAAATAAAGTAACGCTTTTCTCACTATGTGATTCAGAGAACTTAATGCCATGTTTGGGTAGCTCCTAAGGTCACCTCCTGAACCTGTTGGGACATTTCAAAGGGTCACAATAAGGCCCCGCTCCAGGCTCTGGTGGGAAACTGCTGCCTTTCTCATCTCCAAGGGGGTTCTGTTGTAAATAGGGGCAGCGCTTATTTCAAACAACTGTTTCTGTCCCGCAAGATCTATAATAATGGACTTCATTCAACTATTTGGAAATAATTTAAGGAACTCATGTATCTTCTCAACAGACTTTAGCACCTGCAGCCTGTGACATCTGTCACCACCTTTTGGTGCATGCTTCCCGTCTTCATTATTCGTCTCTTTAATTAACAGTTTAATTTTTAAAAATAAACCTTACAGTATGTGGTTATGACTGATTGTTTCCAGTCAGCACAACAGGAGGCAATAACACTAGATCATGGCTGAGTTCCCTCCAATCATATTCTACCAGGTAATAATGACAACAGGAAGCTGTTCATCAGGCGTAGGCTTCTCCCATTTCATCTGGAAATATAAATATCTTATATTTAATAGAGAGAAAGATGAGCTGAGAAGAAGATGATGGATCAGGGGGGTGACATCGTGGGCCAGCCAAAGCTTTTAAATGTGACATTTTTCAAATCATGAGAGAAGAGAAGAGCAGAGGGAGGAAGGGAAGAGAATATCAAACTACATTTAAAAACAGCAGGCCAGGCGACGGTGCTTGTGCCTCACATTCTTCCCTGAGTCTAAGAGCCAATCTGATGTTTCTTCAGATCTATCCCTCTCATGATATTGTCACATTGCAGAGAAATTGACTTTGAATCAGAAATGATTGTTTGCTGACAGTGAAAGGGAAGAGTCAGTTCCTTCCTACAGATTCATCATGTGGTATCTTTACAGAGGGATTTTCTGTTTCAGGAAAATAATAAGTGCAGAGAAGGAAATTGCTAAGGATGACCTGGGTCAAGAAAGAGAAAGACTATCCAGGTATGTGCTAGTAAAATATGGGGACAGGCTCTGTGAGGAATATTCTCAGCTTTAATGGATGGTGGAGAGCAGATGATTCTCAGTAAGTGTGCTCACGACACCAAACTGGAGGTTTGGGCCATATCTTAAAATAATAGAATCACTTGATAAAAAGTATTTTCCTAAAGAAAGAATACTTTGAGAAGTGTGAACGGGGAAGAAAGAAGTGTGGAGTCGGACTCATGTTTGCAGTAATGTTTCTCTTTCCTTACAGAATAAATATTCCTGTGGAGGGTCTTTTTAAGTGTCTCAGTTGTCTTTTTCCTTTTCCAGGGCTTTTGTACTAAAACATAAAAACAAACAAGCAAACAAAAGATGAAAAAGGACTGTGGGAGCTCCTGAGAGTAATCAAAGGAGAACATTTTAGGAATTGATCTCATTCAACCATTTGCCATATTGTATCTGTTCCTAATTTGCAAATGACAGAACCACTGTGGGAGTAGATTCTTAACGGATACTCCACGGTCTTTAGACTCAGGATCAAGGAAGATGGATAACCAGTTATAGGAAATCTTCATTTGTAGAAAGGGGTGGGGACCGCTGTTAAATTGTCTACTGAATTTTTTTAAAGACGCCAAGCAAAGCTTTTGGTCAGAAAAACAGCCTCTAGCAAGCAATGCATTTTACATAAAAGAAACCTTCCCAGGAAAGATGGCTATGAATTTAATTATAAGCTCTGCTCTTTGCATAAATTTGGTTCAGTCTAAATAAGACTTGAAACATGGAACAATGTCCATGGAGTACAATTCGCCAATTGTTACTTTTAATTATGTTCACATGCATAATTCATAAATATACTGCATGGACAAGAGGAAAGAAAAGATAAGAAGGAACAAAAGAGATGAATTTTCCATCAAACAATTACTATATAAATAGACAACATATTTAATACATTAGTTAGCAAAGTGATTCTTTGTTCTTACCAGTCTGGGGCTTAAAAATGTTAAAAGAATCCCCAAACATAACATTGTTACATTTTGCTAACGTCTCTCTTAAATGAAAGAACTAGGGATCATCATTCTTTTTTATTAAAAAAAAAAAAACAGTTAAAAAAACTCTCCCCTTACCTGTGGTGATATAGATACGGTTGACATAGTCTAATATTGTAATATGTACTACTGCAATAGATTTGAATGTGACCTTCTAATACAGAAACATTTGAGAATGAAATTTCCTCATTAGGAGAGAGTATTTTCTTAGGCTAGGTTTGTCATTTCATGCTGCTGCAAAGTATTTGTTTGGGGGGTGTATGGGCGGCTCAGTTGGTTAAGCCTCTGACTCTTGATTTTTGGCTCAGGTCATGATTTCAGGGTTCATGAGTTTGAGCCCCCTGTCTGGTGTCGCTGTGTTGATGATGTGAAGCCTGCTTGGGATTCTCTCTCTTTCTTTCTCTCTCTGTCCCTCCTTTGCTCACCTGCTCTCTCTCTTTCTCGGAATAAATAAACTTTAAAAACAAACAAACAACAAAAAAGTATTTATTTGGTATAATCTTCTTAGTGGTACACACATCTTACTGGAAAAGAAAGAACTGGACAAACAAGCATGGATGCATTGCCAGAGAGTCCAAACTATTTCTTCAATGATGTAATTTGTATGAAAGCATTTGATACAATAGATTCAAGGATAGTATCAATTAAATAACTGAATTCAAAAATTAAATAAGATATTGCTTAGCACAATTATGTGCTAAATACAGAATTAAAGCTTTGTACTTAAGTTTAAATTTACATTCTTGGGGCACCTGGGTGGCTCAGTTGTTGGGCATCTGGGTGGCTCATTGTTTGTGTGTCTGACTTGGGCTCAGGTCATGATCTCACAGCTTGTGGGTTCAAGCCCTGCATCTGGCTCTGTGCTGACAGCTCAGAGCCTGAAGTCTCCTTTGGATTCTGTGTCTCGCTCTCTCTCTGCTCCTCCCTTGCTCAGGCTCTGTCTCTCTCCTGTCTTCCTCTCTCAAAAATAAACATTAAAAAAAAGTTCTAAATTTGCATTCTTATTGCAAATCCTCTTCTATGTAGTGACATGTTTTGGTTCATGGCTCAGTTTTTAGGAAACACCAGACTGCCATGAGCAATTTCAGAACCAATGAGAGCTAGACAAGGANTGCTCTCTCTCTGCTCCTCCCTTGCTCGGGCTCTGTCTCTCTCCTGTCTTCCTCTCCCAAAAATAAACATTAAAAAAAAAGTTCTAAATTTGCATTCTTATTGCAAATCCTCTTCTATGTAGTGACATGTTTTGGTTCATGGCTCAGTTTTTAGGAAACACCAGACTGCCATGAGCAATTTCAGAACCAATGAGAGCTAGACAAGGAATCCAGCATATAGCGGCCAAAATGTCAGTTGCATATCCAGTAGAGCCGTTGAAATCTTGGTTCGGGTATGTGGCAACGCTGTGTGCTTAATACTGATCTTCAAAATTAGACACCTCCAATTGCAGCTCTCCCCTAGCTCATCAGCTGGATCCGCTCTGTTAAACTGAGATCGCGAGAGTTGACCCAAGTTTGCAGGCACGGTGTTATGAAAAGGAAGAGGAAGGCGCCAAGCCACACATGATCAGATCCTTCTCCTAGACCTTCCAGTAAGAAGCACTGCTCTTCCTACTCTGGGGGCAGGGGTGGTGGTGAGGGATAAGACAGCCATAATCGGATAGAATGTCCTTCCACACAGAGCTGATAGTCAAAAATGTATAGTTAAAGGCTAATATCCCTGCCTTATGGGTGGTTAAAATTTTTAAGTGTCCAACCTGCTTTCGTGTCGAAGGAAGCAATGAGTGCATGGAATACTCTTTAAATAAAGAAAAGAATATTTCACCCCAATTATCTTACTGAAATCATAATTTAAAATATACATCACTCTATATGTCACAGCCATGAAAGGGAACTTTCTGCATAGAAATCTTGAGGGGCTTTTTGGTGATCAGGATTTGGTGCCTCATTTTATTCTTCTATAAAATGGTGATGATAACAGTATGCATCTCAAGATTCTGTCAAGTGTTAAATGGAGTCATACACGTTAGTGCTTTGAAGAGTGTCTGGTGTATTGAAAGTACTCAAGAAATGTTAGCTGTTATTGTCATTAATGTCATTACCATTACCACCACCACCGGCATCCTCATCCTGACCATTATCATCATCACCATCCTCATTTTGCAGCTAAGGTGACAACCTGTGAGTATGTGACAAGGACTTGAGGACAGGTCCATTGGAAAAGCTGCTTTTTTCCCCTCATTTGGACAAGAAGCAATTAAAGGCCCATGGCATGCCTACTATTGCTGTGAGCATGCAGTGGGACACACTAAGGGTAAGGTGTGACATCTATTAAAAGCTTAGATAGTCTACATGATTGTGTAGTTCAGCCAGCACTCAGCATGGTTCAGAAACCAGAGCCTTACATGGGTCCTAGGATCTGGGACATTTTAAGGGAAGCAGACTTTCCATCTGCCCTTGAATATAAGTTATGTCCTGAAAAGATCTGCGTGAGCAAAGGCAAGAGAGATTAGGAAGGAACATGGGTGTATAGGGGCTAACAAGGGGACTGGATTGATTGTAAGGTTGGCCTCAGCCACCAGACAGAATTCCAAAACCAAAGATTGCCCTTGAGGATTGGAGGGGGGAGATGGTTGTTGAATCTTCTCACTCTCACTGCCCTTACATGGGGCTCCTGTAGCCCTGCACCCCTTTCCCCCAAATGTCCACTGTACCCTGAGCCTGGTTCTATACCCTGCATCTGAGCCTGTGCTCATGTTCCCCTCCCGGCCCACTCCCTTCCCTTCCATTTCACTCTTTGAAATTGGACCTCTTCTTCAAGGTCTGATTTTTGTTGTTTACTTGCTTGCTTTTTATATATTTAAAGTTATCCCTTCCGTAATACTTTCTGAGCACATACAGACATTACGCTTGCTCCTAAACTCATATACTTATCTTTTATATTATTATTTGCTAGTACATATGTCCTGTAAGGCAGTGTGGTATAGTAGTAAGAATATAAAATCTGTGTTCTGGTCCAGATTATCTGACTGTCCATGTGGCCACAAGTAAGACACTTGGTCTCTCTGGGCCTCAGTTTCTTCAACCACGAAACAAACAATTTGCACTGAATGGTTTCTAATGGCTTACCTGACTTTGTTAATTTTGTCCCAGGATTTTCCTATTACATTTTCCATGTGATTTTATTCAACTTTATGACAAATCTATCTTTTTTTCGTCTTGGGATTTAAAAGCCACTGAGAGCAATGATTCTGATACCAGCCCATTACCTAACCCAGTGACTTGTGATTATAAGCATTAGCTAAATACTTGGTGAAATTCACTGCTACATATTTCTACCTATCTGCTCATGTGAAACATATCTCTCTGCCCCTCTCCCTGCTTCTCCAAATGTCTTCAGTCTCTGGTCTCTGCATTAACCAAACAGCAAGTGTTTCACATTGCCTTGTAGTAGGCATTGGTACTTGCATTTCATAAATAATGGGAATTAATTAGCTATAACAAAGGCAAGCATTACGATGGGGGACTTGCCAAAATGTGTCTATCATTTGCCCTCATTCAGCAAGTATGACACAGCGCTGTGAAGGCGGGCAAGCAAAGTAAATCTCTCCAAATCTAAATAAGACCTCAAAAGGCCACCTATCACAGCTGATGTATTTATTTCCACAGTGTTTCCACATGGGGCACTGCCTTACCCTTTGGGCACCGAACACTGTCAGAGTTTCAGAGAGTTTTGTTTTTAATGCCAGATCTTTTTCATGCCAATTAGAGATAATCTCCTT
Source organism: Crocuta crocuta (assembly GCF_008692635.1). Lineage (NCBI taxonomy): Eukaryota > Metazoa > Chordata > Mammalia > Carnivora > Hyaenidae > Crocuta > Crocuta crocuta. The sequence continues at coordinate 5,837,278 of NW_027536464.1, forward strand.
GGGCTCTTAAGTAATTTGTCTGTGTAATCTCAGTCACACTGAAAAGAGTCACAAATCCTTTGTTGATTGGATGACAGAGTGGAAACTCCTCCGGCACAGTTAGAAATTAGTCAAAACTTTTAAGTCGATGCGATGTCTTTTCCCCACTTCTTTTATCAAATAAAGAAATCTTCCTGCATAGTTTGATGCACAAATTAATTTGAAACAGGTTCATGGGGACTTTTCTTTGAGCTTGCAAAACACACGCACACTCGCACGCACACCTGAGTGTGCCTGGCTGGCACATAACCCCAAACACAGGCACATATCGCCCACAAATGAACAAGCATAATGAACCTAGGAATTAAGAAATTTTTCCAAGGAAGCAAAATACTTTGGTTGAATTTGAGAGGATTTAACTTTCTTGTGGTATCTAGAAGGATTAATAGCCGAGAGTTTATTAAAAACCTTACTTACCTGGGCTACAAACTTCTGTGCAATGAACAGGCCAGAGTGGCTTAATTAAATTCCTAATTGATTATAATAATTATATCCTTTCGACCTATGTTTACCTATTACTTATTATTTTAAAATACCTAAAATGCTCACATTACCATTTAATGTGTGACCCTCACCTAGAGGAATGTAATTTTATGTTAGCACATTACTAGTTTTAGCTATCTATATATTTTTAAATGTTTATTTATTTATTTATGAGAGAGAGAGAGAGAAAACACAAGAAGGGGAGGGGCAGAGAGAGAGGGAGAGAGAGAATCCCAAACAGGCTCCATGCTGTCAGCATACAGCCCACAAATGGTGAGATCATGACCTGAGCTGAGATCAAGAGTTGGACGCTTCACCCACTGAGCTACCCAAGTGCGCCTATCTTTAAAAAGCCAGTTTGATTAGCCTTAGGCGTAAAATAAGGGGAGTGGGCTATGACCTAAGTGATGCCTACTCCATGTCCCATTGCTGCTGTGATCGTGTCAAAGACCTTTACCCTACTTCCTAATAACCACTCACCCTAGAGCACACATTTTTGGCAGATTTGTTTCTGTTGAAATTCTTGACTCAAAATATGAATTTAACTTACCTTTGAGTCCTGAATTGATGTATCACCATTTAGGATCCCAATTCTGTCAGCACCAAAAGGATTCATGGATTAATGCCCCCGTTTGATCAACTCAGCATTCTTTTGCCTTTTATGGGGGTATATTCCCCATCATCGCTCTTTTGTATACATAGAAAGCTAGTGCTTTTATGAATGCAAGGTGAATANCAGAGTGATTTGGAAGCAATGAATACAGAAAACACGTATTTTTTGAATCAACATAAGAAGTAATGCTAATTAGCGAAGGACAAGAGACGTCAATAAGGGCAGAGAAGGGACATAAATCACGGAAGACTTCTGTAGGCAATACACAGTGGCATTCATAAGGAGGTGGAATTTATTGCTCTTTTCCCAAACTAATTTGCATAGGCTAGTCTCTGGACAACGCTGGTGAAATGGTGCAAAATATTGGAAAGGATTGCGGATCATTTTCCACACATGCAGAAGGGAGGACATGTGGACAGAATGAAATGTGTAGGGGCTGTGTGTGTAGGTGGATGGTGTAGAAGAAGAGGTGAGAATTTGTCTATCTTTATCTGAAGGACTTTTAACCATGAGGGGATATTCAGACAGCACTATTTATTTATTTATTTATTTATTTATTTAAATGTTTATTTGAGAGTGAGAGAGACAGAGTGCGAGCAGAGGAGGGGCAGAGACAGAGAAGGAGACACAGAATCNTCTTTTGTATACATAGAAAGCTAGTGCTTTTATGAATGCAAGGTGAATATGACTTCTTATTTATTCAAATTCTGCTTTATAATTTATATTTATTCTTTTAACAAACATTAATTGAGAACTTATTATATGGCATACACTAACGATGTAAACTAGGCATCCAAAGACATGCCCAAACAGAAGACCAAAAATATCATTCAACTTTTCCTAGTCTTTATCTATATACATACAGACAGACCAAGGAGGCCCTCAAACATCTTGCTTTTCTTTTCTTTTGCTTCTCTCTTCTCTTGCATTTTTAGTTGTTTTGCATTCATGTATCCATCTTTGTTCTTATCCTGCAAATATGTAGTCTTGACTGAAGAACTATTAGGACTAATTACAATTGAGTAAGAAATTAATAAATAAAATTTAATATCTCTCTGATACACCAGCCATGACTCATTTGGAAAATAGAAAGATTGGATTCCATTTACAAAAGCGAAAATATAAAAATGCTTAGAAAATATTTTGAAGAGCATGGGAACTTTTATATTTTATTCAGAAAATGATAGAATTTTTCTGAGGGACTTGACTCAAACAAATAAACATAGGGACATATTTCTAGGCGGAAAGATTGAGTATTTTAAGTATACAAAATGCTTCTAAATGTAATTGTAGAATGATTGCAATTCTTATTCATTGCAGGAACTTCACAACATGATGTGTTTATCCAGCTCTTTTAGAAAAAAAGGACTAGAAACATACCAATATCTTTTTTAATTATAATTTAGTGTCAAATTGGTTTTGATACAACACCCAGTGCTCATCCCAACAAGTGCCCAATATCTTGATAATGACACTCTCCCAATGCCTTTAAGTCTCAAATTTGCTGCTGTAAACATGTTTGCCTGCTATTTGATGGTTTTCTGATTACAAAAGCATGCTTTTGGCAGGAGTGGAATGTAATAACCTGCATGCCTTTCCAGATTTTAGATTTCTGCCATGGTGGTATGGTATAATGAAGGGTGGGAGTATCTTGGTCCACATTAGAGATGGGACACTGGACGTGTGGCCTTTAGAAGACTGTGAAGAGTGATTTGGAAGCAATGAATACAGAAAACACGTATTTTTTGGATCAACATAAGAAGTAACGCTAATTAGCGAAGGACAAGAGACGTCAATAAGGGCAGAGAAGGGACATAAATCACGGAAGACTTCTGTAGGCAATACACAGTGGCATTCATAAGGAGGTGGAATTTATTGCTCTTTTCCCAAACTAATTTGCATAGGCTAGTCTCTGGACAACGCTGGTGAAATGGTGCAAAATATTGGAAAGGATTGCGGATCATTTTCCACACATGCAGAAGGGAGGACATGTGGACAGAATGAAATGTGTAGGGGCTGTGTGTGTAGGTGGATGGTGTAGAAGAAGAGGTGAGAATTTGTCTATCTTTATCTGAAGGACTTTTAACCATGAGGGGATATTCAGACAGCACTATTTATTTATTTATTTATTTATTTATTTAAATGTTTATTTGAGAGTGAGAGAGACAGAGTGCGAGCAGAGGAGGGGCAGAGACAGAGAAGGAGACACAGAATCTGGAGCAGGCTCCAGGCTCTGAGCTGTCAGCACAGAGCTTGACCTGGGGCTCGAACTCATGACCCCATGAGATCATGATCTAAGTCGAAGTCAGGCACTCAACCGACTGATCCGCTCAGGCGCCCCCAGGCAGCTCTATTTTAGATTATCATCCCTGCAACTGTTTGTCCCATAGACAGACAGTAATTTGATTCTTTTTGATCATGAATGTCATTTAAAAAAAAAAGAACTTATCTAGGTAATAAAAAATTCAGCAGCAATTCATTACAGGGAGGAAAAATGGCCCGTTGTGAGATGTTCCACTCAAAAGAGCATATCATTAATATTATTTTGAAAGACAAAATGTGAATCCCCTTTTCTTTTGAAACAAACTAAACAAAAACAATTTCACTCATGAGCTGAGATGCCAACTGCCGGCTCTCATGTAAAGGTAAGCTCCACCAACAATGATATCACTTTTGAGAAGCAAAGCTCAAAATAGAAGCACTCCCAGGACTTCAAATATCTCCATTCCACGTGATCTCCTCTAATAATTCATGTATGAATTTGCAGGTCAGCTGAAAGAACAAGAAATCACGTTCCTTCCTTTCTCATCGGGTTCCCAGGAGACCATTCAGTTTTATGTAATGCAAGAACACTGCTGTTTGGGGTGGGAAGTCTTCACAGCTCAAACAGGCAGGCTCCTTGGGATTTGTAGCACTGTTTTGGATTTCGGCTTCCTGCTTCACATTTCTGCTTTGGTTTTCTGACATTTCACCATCACACCAAATGGCTTTCCAGAACAGACTTCTGTCTAAGCTCTTTCCTTTATTAAATGTGGTGCGTTTAGCATGGCTGGATTACATTACATAAAACTATGTGGGCAAATTAATTACTGAGCATCATTGTGTCATGGCAAACTTATATGTGTGCACATACACATGTAATAAATCACTGGTGTGGAGTAAATGAGTTGCTATAAAACATATATTTCTACTGTTATAGGAATCGTAATTATTTTGTCATCATAGACCTCCTAGGTCTACCCAATAGCACCGCAGCTGCCAGGACAGCCAAAAAAGCAGGCTATCAAACAGTTGTGTTGATGTACACAAAGCAAAAAGATCAGGTTGAATTACTCCCCACCGACTATCTCAAACCTATCAGATCCCTTGTTACCATATAGAAATAACAGAGGACTGAGGTCAGAAAGACTCTCTTTACATTAAGCTTTCCTGGGAGGCATGTGTCATTTAAAAATTTTTTAAAAAATATTTATTTATTTTAGAGACAGAGAGACAGAGCACTAGCGGGGGAGGGGCAGGGAGAGAGGGAGACAGAATCCGAAGCAGGCTCTGGGCTCTGAGCTGTCAGCACAGAGCCCGACACAGGGCTCAAACCCACAAACCATGAGATCATGACCTGATTTGAAGCTGGACGCTCAACCGACTGAGCCACCCAGGTGCCCCTCATTTTTTTAAGATAATATTTTTTCTGCATTTCTGATCACCTCTCAAGTAGGGTTATGGTTTTAGTTCTTATTTTATAGTACTTTGTTATTCATGATTTCCAGAAACTAAAGATAATCCTACATATTTTGAAAATTATGCATTAATATTAACTACTTGCTAATATGTTTATAGATGCAGTTAAAAGTATACTGTGATAAGTTACGTAGATTAACTAAAGTCACTTCACAAAGTCGATAAGACAGAATTGATTCTCATGTGTGTTTACCCTATCTGGTACTTCCAAAAGCCCAGATGTCAGTAGAAGATTTCAGATGAGAAAAGCGAGGTGCAAGGAGACTAAGTAAGTTACCTGGGCCACAGAGCTAGTGAATGATGGGGCCAGAGTTCAATCTTAGAGAGTGTGACCATGGAGCCCTGCTCATAGCCCCATGCTGGGCCTTCACCTGCCTCTGGCTCTCCCTGACCCCAAAACTTGTCACACTGCCTTCATTGTTCAGCTCTGTTGCCACCAGATTACCAGCTCTGCAGGCAGGGGCTAGTCCTGCACACCCCTGTACCTCCAGTACAAGGAACTGGGGTGGGCAGAGAGTGGCCATTAATAAGGGCCAGATGAAAAGATAAATAATGAAAGCACTGGTTCTCTAATTGAAATTGTCTTTAGGCTGTTCCTTGCTGTTCCTTATTGTATGTCTGTGCTTGGGCCCTGCAAAGTGCGATATATGAAAAGTGGAAGAAACTTGAGTCTTGGGGCACTGGGGTGGGGCGTGGGGGTTGCTGCTTGGAGCTCTGATGTAACTATGGGTGATACCAAGGTGGAGAAGAAGCCAGAAGGTACATGCAGCCTCTTGGATACTGTGGCGATTATGGTCCCTCTGGTACTGCTGAATCTGTCACCAGAACAACTCAGGACCACCATACTGGTATATTCTCTTGGGACCATTACTAGACTATTGAATGAAATCCCAGTGTTGGTGCAGGTCAAGACCTCGCTGGCATAGGTGACATGGTAATGAGGCATGGCTCTGGTATTGTGGTCCTGGATGGAGAAAGTACTTTCACTGTACTTTCTGGGCCTGGAGACTTTGTTGGTGGGTGTTAGGGCAGGAAGATAGAACTTGAGGAAGAAAAGGATAGATTCTAGGTTCTAGCAAAGGAGACTGTGTGCGGTATCATACATACGATATCATCCAAGCATTCCCAGAAGCCTGGTGAGATGAAGATACTGGGTATCTTGTTTTAATAGGTCAAGGCGGAGTTAGATAAATACTAACCTCACTTTTACACTCAGGCTGGCGTTGCCAGAGGATATAAAGATCACTTGATTATATTCAGAGACAAATGGCATGGGGAAATTAAACCAGCCCACCAATTTACGGAATTGTGTAGAGTGTGTGCTTGAAGGTGGCAAGGGCACATAATTAAATTAAAAAAAATCCTCACCATGAAGCCCAGAAAACCTTGCGTTTTGGAAACATGTGTTTGTGTTTCATGTGTTATGTGTGCTATGATGGAAACATGGAGGCAGTGAAAGGGATACTTAGGTCACGTGACTTCCTGGCTACACACCTAAGTAGCCTGCAATGAAAGGGAATTTAATTGACGCAACTCTAGTTCTGGGAAAGACATCAAGTTTATCTTTTAATAAAAGTTGAGAAATTGCTTGCCCTTAATTAAAGTGAGTGGGAGGGTACACAGGAAATGAAACAAAGGTGTTGGATCACAGGGTCAGGGTGTGAGTTCTAGAGCCTGTGAGGCTTGCGCTTTCCCTGGGGTTCTAACTTGGTGTTCTCTAAAAAAACAAGCACACCTTGCTTGGTAGACCAAGGCTGCTTGGAGACTCCTCTTTTTGGCAAAAGTTTTCATCAGGTTTGAGTCTGACCAGGAGTCAAGAACTTTATATAACTGGGCAATTGTGTTTGTGGAAGGTAGTAACGTTTTGTTCTATGCACAGGGGGATTGAGTTGGGAAAGAAGATAAACATTTCAAAGGTATCATACTTCACGGGGAGAAAGAAATATTTACAAGGGCATTCTGAACCTCAAGTTAAAGAGGAGGGGTCGATCCTTTCAACTTTCTTGCTCTGGTCTTGTCTGATGTGACTTTCTACACAATTGCCATCAATGTTCCCAAAGCTGGACTAGCTGCTCATGAAAGCCTCCTTCATTATATAGTTGCAAACTTTTCTGTTGCTACTGCTTTGTCTGTTCTGTGTTTCTGATTTCTATTGTTGACACCCTGGAGGGATGCCTATTACCTTGCTCTTGACCTTCATTCTCTACCTCTTCTCCATGCTGGTTTACAAGGATCTGAAAGTGTCTAGGATGGTAGAACTGGTTAGAGGGGAGGCGCTAAGGAAGGGGAGGGGCCCAGATCCCTTCTTCCCCTCTGCTAGCACTACCCACCCCCCTTTTGCTTAGCATTCTTAGCAGCTTTCCCAGGCCTATCCCATCAACTCATCCCTTATGCTCATATTTGAGAACCCCTATTCATGCCCATCCTTGCACCTGGCCTTTACATCTATGATTATATACCGGGCAAGCTAAGTCTAAGACTGCATTTTTCTTATAAAGTTAGAAAAATCTTGCTCCTGTCTTTATATACCCTACCCAGGGTCTCTGTGCTTGGGAAAGAGACTTCCCCTTCCAATCCTTTTCCTTTGCAGGTTTCACCTCTACTACATTTGAAAATTGTAAAGATTGCTAATATGCTGCAAATGAGCAAAACGGCGAGATGCTGGGAAAATATGTCTTGCCTCCCATTGGCTACAGAGGGAGGGGAGCCTGGGCTGGAAGTAGTAGATGACAAGAAGGGAAAGAGACAGATTGCATTCTGGGACTTTCTTAAAGAAGAGAAGAACACCTGGGGAGTTGAGCTTGGACTGAGGATAGTCTGAGGGAGGTGCAGGAAGTTCTCACCCCCTTATACTTTACTCCACTTTCTTCCTTGCCTTAGTCTGGTTTGCTGCTGCCGTGGACTTGAGGCCAGAGGGGTTGCCATCCCCTCATTGCAGGGAACATGAGGGCTGGAAGGTCTCCGGGGACCTGGAATCCTCAAATCCCATCAGAAGCATTCTGAACATTCCAGAGCAGAGAAATTCTCATACATTCTGGTATCAGAAAGTTGTTCATATAAATTTTACATTCTGTATTATTATGGAACACTTGTAGAATAAACAGACTTTTTGTGGGCTTCCCTGAGAAACTAATTATGTAACAGATGCATCGTTCTGAGTTCTAAACAGCTGGCTTTCCAGAAAGGAACCATTTTTAAATCAGCGGTTGTCTGTGATAGGCAAAATAATACATTTTTAAAAAGATAACATAAATTATTATGTTTTTCAATGTTTTCAATGTATATTTCTAGGAAAAATGGCATTTTCTTTTTTAATTACTTAAGTATTTGAGATTTATGATTATATTGCCAAGTTGCTTATCTTGGAAAAATATTAATAGACATGCCCAGCTAATCAAGATTTGAGTTAAAACCAGGGACAAATTTGCTGTGAAGCTATTAATTCCTCAGTTATTCAAGGCCCCGGGAGTGTAAAGTGGGTTAAGGATATTTTAACTATAGTTGGTTAAGGCCACTGTTCCCATCCACTCTGACATTCATTTTATGACATGTCTTCTCATGGCCGATGACTTTGGGGAGGCCTTGAGCATTGTTTTTGTTTTTTTTTTTTTTTCTAAATAAATATTCACTTTCATACCTAACTTTACACTCACAGTTGGATATTCTTTTTCCGGAAGAGTTCTCCAAATTTTTTATAAGATTCACATTCCTCAGAATCTGGATCTGCTCTGATGAAACCAAGAACTAGGATTTTCTTTTAATATTAAAGCACTGATGGTGAAGGTTCATATTAACAAAGATAGAATTAAAATTAAATATTTCTTTGAAATATGCGGGAAAACTGAACACAAATGTATACGTATTTCTTGAAGAATGTTTTCAATCATATAAAAATAGTTTAGGTCATGCAATGGAGCAGAGTCTAGTCCTCTTTACGATAAGTCACCAATTAAAACCTACTTTAAAAATTCTTCCCTTCTTCCTAATCCATTCTGCAAGCTGGGCTATAACCATACATTTACAGTGAGCAAGTTTCTTTAAATCCTTGCTACTCAAAGTGTGGTCCATGAATCAGTAGCATCAGCATTGCCTGGGAACCCATGAGAAATTCAGAACCTCTCACCTCACATCTATGGGCTCAGAATCTGCATTGTAACAAAATCCCCAGGGGTTTCTTACACACATTAAGCATTGTTCTAAATGCCTGCTGCAGTTTTGAGGGACAAAGAGTATTTGGAAGTTAATTAGTTCTTTTAATTTATATAAATGTTGGAACACAGTGTGTAAAATTTATCCCAGAAATCTGGACCTATTATGGTTATAATATTAAATTGAAAGCTTGGTCAACTCTGGCTTGCTTTCTTTCCCCTTGAAATGCTGGTCTCTCTTTCTCCCCAGTTTTCAACATGAAGAAGGAAAACTCTTAGTGTCAGGAATCTTTGTTCGGGTAAGTAACAAACAAATCCAGTGAAAGGAGTGTTCCGTGTCTGGTCCTTCTTCCTGTGGCTCCAGCAACTGATTGCCAATGGCTTTTGTGGCCTCTCTAGTGCTTTTTTCTTTGTTGTCTAAGTTGATGACAGAACTCTTAAAAGTTTGCAGTTTTACATAACAGAGAAGGTTGCAGTTAGGTAAGGACTGGGAGCAAGTTGGACATCTGACTCATTCTGAAAAACCCATCCCTGCTTCCTCTGGGCTCCCATACCATATTGCTTATTCCTCTATTAGTAGTGCTTATTTCGTTCTGGCTTTCATTATATTTGTTATACTGCTGCCTCTCCAACTGGATTATAAACTCCTCGGGGGCAGAAAGGATCCATATTCATTTTTATTCCCCCCATCACATTTACATCCAGTACCAGGGCTTCTAGTACCACATATTTAGTAAATTCACATGTCAGAAATTTACTATATAGAGATCTATATATGCATCGCCAATATCTCTCTTTATAAAATTGGTTATGTTGTCACGGAGGCATCAATGATTGTGAATTGTAGATTAGAGGTAGGAATTGGACATTAAGTCTTGGTTATTGACTAGCAGAATGCAAAAGTTCTATTCCACAGCCCCAGTTATAGCAGATGGCCTATAGCACTCTAAAATTTGATCTGGTAACATTCATTAAAATCTGTGAATGAACCAGATGGTAAAGAGATGTGCTGGAGAGAGTGGGCTTTAGATGTAACGATAATTTTCTGATAACTTTTAAAAAAAAATTGTGACCTTTCAGAGGCTTCTTCCATCTTTCACTTTATTATTTCATATCATCCATAAATAAGGACACGGTGGCCTCCCTGGTTTGAATCCAGGGTTGGTCACTTACTAGCCCCCGAACCGCTCTGTACTTCCATTAAATTTTGTAAAATAAAGATGATAAATATCTTATTTTAACAATGATTAATTGAGCCATAGAACAGTGTTTGACACATAATAAGTGATACATACATGTTTGATGTTATTATTATCCTTCAATGAAAAGAATAAAATTAATAAGCCTGTGGTTTTGCTTGTAAGTGCAAGCACCTACATACTTTGCATATTCATTATGCTTCAGTAGGACCTGAGGGTCCACATGGACAGACCCCATCCACTCAGTAAAAACTGTAGCCAATGGGCTGAATGCTATTTTTCATAGGTCTGAAGTTCTTCCTCAGGGCTGTGAGTTCTAGTGTATTTTGTTTTTGTTTTCCAGTTAGCACATGTGGCAGACAGACCCTCAAGGACTTCCTATGAGGTCCAGCCTCCAGGAGTCGACACCTTTGTGCAATGAATCCCTCTTTCTAAGTGTGTGTGAGAACTGTGACTTGTTTCTAACCGATGGAGTATGAAAAAAGTGATGAAATATCACTCTTGTTATTACATAGGGCAAACTGACCCCATTTTAGCAGACTGCAAGGAAGGAAAGTCTCCTGGCTGGCTTGGTGAAATAAATGGTCATGTTGAGGAAGCCATGCAACAAGTATCTGTGGGATTCCTTCTAGGACCTGAAGTGGCCTCCAGCCAGTAGCCAGCAACAAGCCAGGGCCTTCAGTCTTATGACAACTGACCAAGCTTGGACACACATTCTTCCCCTGTCAAGAGTTCAGATGAAATGCAGCCCAACCGGCATCTTGCTATAGCCTATAAGACCCTGAACAGAGGACCCACCCACGCCAAGCCTGGATTCTGACCCACAGAAGATTTCACACAGTAAATATGTGTCGTTTTCTGTCACTACCTTTGTGGTAATTTGTTATAGTCATAGAAAACTAGTATAGTATGATCACCAGCAGGTAAGAGGGACTCATATTTGGCAATGGGTCCAGAAGTTTTCAACCATCTTTGCTGTGTCCTCTCAGTTATGTTGTAGGGATTGGGGGCCTTTAAGGTGGGCTTGCAAGACCTGGTTCAAAGTATCTTTAGGCCAATTTCTGCTTCATAGTAAAGAGTTAGTTTGGAGTTGTGTCGGAGCTAAAAATAATTTTTCTTTAGCAGGATCATTCTTTCAGTTCCTATTGCCTCAAAAAAAAAGTAATAGAGGGGTACCTGGGTAGCTTAGTCAGTTGAGCTTCTGACTCATGGTTTGTGGGATCAAGCCCTGAGTCAGGCTCCATGCTGATAGCACGGAGCCTGCTTTAGATGCTCTCTCTCCCTCTGGTTCTGCCCCTCCCTCTCACGCAGGCACATTCACTCTCTCTCAAAATAAATAAACATTAAAAAATCAACAGACTTTATTTTTTTTATAACAGATTCAGCTTTATAGAAGAATTGAGCAAATAGCCCAGAGAACTCCTGTAGTCACCTCCCCATAGTTTCCTCTATCTTGCATTAATATGGCACTTGAATTATAATTGATGAGTCAACATTGATATATTATTATTATCTTTTTATTAAGCAAAGTTCAATGTCATATATCCACCATCATAATATCACACATAGTTGGTTCGCCACCTTAAAAATTCCTTGCGTTCCACCTAATCATCCCTCACCTTTCCCAAACGTGTGACAACAACTAATTTTTTTACTGTCTCTGAAGTTTTGCCTTTTCCAGAATGTCATGTGGTTAGAATCACATGCATGTAACCTTTTCAGACTGGCTTTATTTGTTTGGCAATATGCATTTGTGGTTCCACCAAGTCTTTTTATGGCTCGATAGCTCATTTTTCTTTATTGCTGAAAAATATTTCACTGTAAAAATGTAGCACAGCTGAAGGACATTTTGCCTCAAGTTTTGGGTAGTTACGAATAAAGCATGTGCATGTTTTTGTGTGGCCATGATTTCAACACAATCAAGTAAATATCTAGGAATTTGATTGCTGGATTTTATGGTCAGGCTCTTTTAGTTTTGTAAGAAGCTGCCAAACTTCCTTCCAAAGTGACTGCGCCATTTTGCGTTCCTAGCAGCAATACATGAGAATTCCTATTGCTCCACAGCCTCATCAGCATTCACGTGTTGTCTGTATTTTGAATTCGGGCCATTTTAATAGGTGTGGAGTGATATCTCATTGTTATTTTAATTTGCTCTTCCTTAATGACCCATAATGTTGAACATCTTTTCATATGTTTGTCATCTATCTTTTTTGATGAGATGTATATTTATATCTTCTGCCTATGTTTAAATCAAAATTGTTCATTTTCTTACTGTTGAGTTTTATAGGTTGTTTATATATTTTGAATAATAGTCCTTTATCAGACATAGCTTTTGGAAGTATTTTGCCACAGTGTGTGGCTTGTCTTCTAATTGTCTTAAAAGTGTCTTTTGTAGAGCAGTAATTTTAAGATTTTAATTCAAAGTGATTTTTTTTTAGCATCATGATTGGATTGGGATGACCTTTCAATAGAGGAAGCTCCTGATTTTGAGGGATCTGGGAAAGAATGGCAATGTGTTACTACTCACATTTGTTACCATTGGTCTGGTTTGGAAACCTACTTTACATTTTTAAGTACATGATGAAGAGAAGGCTTTGTTAAAACTTACAGTTGAAAGTCAGTATGACAACTATATAAGTCCCCAATGGCAAATATATAAGTGACGCTTTGTGTTATCCCTTCTTAAGTGAATTCTTTTTCCTAATAATTCAACAGTAATATGATCACATGAGTTAAGACCACAGATAATGTCATCTGTGTTCTCAAAATTTGAATCACTTTGGCTTTTAAAATAATTATTAGAGAGGAACTAAATAATTCACTCTAGTATCTTTTCTTTTAGGACAATTATAAAGAAATGGTAACATTACAATACCGTAATTATTTGAGAGTTGGACTTCAAGTTTTTTTTTTTTTTAAACAAAAGAAGGATTGCTGTAAGTTCTGCATGCAGCCCCTTTTTGTAAGTCCCAAAGTGCTTTTCATGGTAAAAGAAATTCTTCCATATTTGGCTGTAACTTTGCTTCCCAGCTTTAGTAACTCCTCATATTTGCTAATACCCAAAGTTTCTAGTTACACTTTGGGCTTTGGCATAAGCTAGTTTTGCTGCTTTAACTCTTTTTCCATCCAGACCTTTGCTTCTTCTGAGAAGTCCTACTTCTCCTTTAAGACTCCTTTCAGTGACCACTTGAGACCAGAGTAGATGTTTCAATATAGAACTTACCCCTACATCCAGTATATCTCTGATAATCTTCCATGGCAATTACTTGCCTGTCAATCTTTTGTCTTGGAGAAGAAGCTCTTAAAAAGAAGGGAGGAATTTTTTCCCCCATTTTTTGTCTCTCCAGAATCTAGTACTATGTTTGATTCATAGTAGTTGCTCAACAAAGGCTTGTTGAAAAATTAGATAGTAGAAATATCTCTGGCAATTCCTACCTGTTGCAAGGGAAACATCTTATGCTATCAGCTCATGAAATCTTCACGAGTGGCAGTCAAGGCAGAAACAAAATCCTTCCAATGATTACCTACTGCTTTTATATTACTGGAGAAAAGAGGATGTATTTAAAAAAAAATTCTGCCAGTTGTTCAACAATTGTTAGTCAGATGTGCATGGATGTCAAATTACATGCAAGGTATACCAGTTTTGTTGTTGTTGTTGTTGGGTAATCTTAAAAGGCAAAATAACCCCCCAAAACTCCCAAAAAACAAAGACCCTGAAAAAACAAACAAAAAAACCCCTAAAACCAAACCAAACCAAACCAAAACAAACCCAAACAACTGCAAATGAAAACCTTTCTGTAGAGCCTTTTTGTGTATTGGTGACATGATGTCAAATGATCAAATAAAATTATATGAAATAAATTTGGGATAAGATTCCTTCTTGATTATTTTTTTATTGTTAATAGATGTTCATTTTTGGCCCAATTAATTTTTTAATTTTAATATTTTAAAAATTTTTAAATTTTATATTTTTAATTGAAGTATAATTGACATACACTATTATATTAGCTTTAGGTGTACAACATAGTAATTTGACAATTCTTCACATTACAGTGTCCACCATGATAAGTGCAGTTACCATCTGTCATCATACAATGTTATTAGAATGTTATTAATTATATTCCCTATGCTTTACGTTTCATGCCCATGACTGTTTTATAGCTGATAGATTGTACCTCTTAATCCTCTTCGCTTATTTCACTTATCCCCCAACTCATTCCCTCCTGCATCTACCAGTTTGTACTCTGTATTTATGAATCTTTTTTTCTTTTTCTTTTTTAAAATTTAAAACCAAGTTAGTTAACATTTAGTGTAATAATGATTTCAGGAATAGAATTTAGAGATTCATCACTTGCATATAAGACCCAGTGCTCATACCAACAAGCGTTCTCCTTAATGCCCCTCAGCCATTTAACCCAACCTCCACCCAACACCCCACCATCAACCCTCAATTTGTTCTTTGTATTTAAGAGTTGCTTATGGTTTGTTTCCTCTGTTTCTATATTGTTTTTGCTTCCCTTTATTTATGTTCATCTGTTTTGTTTCTTAAATTCCACATGAGTAAAATCATGTGATATTTGTCTTACTCTGACTGACTTATTTTGCATAGCATAATACAACACTTTAGACCCATCCATGTTGTTGCAAATGGAAAGGTTTCATTCTTTTTGATCCCTGAGTAATATTCCTATATATATAGGAATATATATATGAATATATATATATATATATATAGTGTATTGTATATATGTATTGTATGTATTTATCCATTCATCAGTTGATGGACATTTAGGCTCTTTTCATTGTCAATGTTTTATTATTCTATTGTCAACAGTGCTACAATAGACATTGGAGTGCATGTGCCTCTTCAACTGCATCTTTTGGATAAATACCTAGCTGTGAAATTGCTGGGTCATAAAGTAGTTCTATTTTAAAATTTCTGAAATTTCCAGGGTAGCCTAGGTGGCTCAGTCAGTGACGCTTCCGACTTTGGCTCAGGTCATGATCTTACGGTTAGTGGGCTTGAGCCCCGCATCAGGCTCTGTGCTGACAGCTAGCTCAGAGCCCGGACCCTGTTTTGGATTGTCTCCCTCTCTGTCTGACCCTCCTCTGCTCATGCTCTCTCTCTCAGAAATAAATAAAAACATTAAAAAAATAAAATAAAAATTTTGAAACTTCCATGCTGTTTTCCAGAGTGGTTGACCAGTTTGCATTCCCACCAGCAGTGCAAAATTTCCCCTTTCTCCACATCCTCACCAATATCTGTTGTTGCCTGAGTTGCTAATTTTAGCCTTTCTGACAGGTGTGAGGTGGTATCTCATTGTGGTTTTGATTTGTATTTCCCTGATGATGAGTGATGTGGAGCATTTTTTCACGTGTCTATTAGCTATCTGGATGTCTTCTTTAGAGAAGTGTCTATTCATGTCTTTTGCCCATTTCTTCACTGGATTATTTGTTTTTTGGGTGTTGAGTTTGATAAGTTCTTTATAGCTTTTGGATACTAACCCTTTATATGATATGTCATTTGCAAATATCTTCTTCCATTCCATCAGTAGCCTTTTACTTTTGCTGATTGTTTCCTTCATTGTGTAGAAGATTTGTATCTTGATGAAGTCACAATAGTTCATTTTTCTTGTTTCCCTGGTCTCTGGAGACATGTCAAGTAAGAAGCTGCTGCAGGCAAAGTCAAAGAAGTTGCCTACTTTCTACTCTAGGATTTTGATGGGTTCCAGTCTACGTTTTGGTCTTTCATCCATTTTGAGTTTATTTTTGTGTATGGTGTAAGAAAGTGATCCAGGTTCATTCTTCTATATTGCCATCCAGTTTTCCCAACACCATTTGCTGAAGACACTGTCTTTTTCCATTGGATATTCTTTACTGCTTTGTCAAAGATTATTTGGCCATATGTTTGTAAGTCCATTTCTGGGTCCTCTATTCTGTTCCATTGATCTTTGTGTCTGTTTTTGTGCCAGTAGGATATTGTCTTGATGATTACAGCTTTGTAATGCAGCTTGAAGTCCAGAATTATGATGTATCCAGCTTTGGCTTTTTTTTCAGGATTGCTTTGGCTATTTGAGGTTTATTTGGTTATATACAAATTTTAGGATTGTTTCTTCTAGCTCTGTGAAGAATGCTAGTGTTATTTTGATAGGGATTGCATTCAATATGTATACTGCTTTGGGTAGTATCAACATTTTAACAATATTTGTTCTGCCAACCAATGAGTGTGGAATGTTTTTCCATTTTTTGTGTCTTCTTCAATTTCTTTCAAGATTTCTATAGTTTTCAGCATACAGATCATTTATATCTTTGGTTAACTTTAGTCCTACATATTTTATGGCTTAGGTGCAATTGTAAATGGGATCAATTCCTTGATTTTTCTTTCTGGTGTATAGAAGTGCAACTTCTTTCATTTTGGTGTGTAGAAGTGCAACTGATTTTTGTACATTGATTTTATATCCTGCTACATTGATGAATTCATGTATCAGTTCTAGCAGGGTTTTTTTGGTAGAGTCTTTTGAGTTTTCCACATGGAGTATCATTTCGTTTTTGAAAAGTAAAAATTTGACTGTCTCCTGACCAATTTAGATACCTTTTATTTCTTTGTGTTGTCTAATGCTGAGGCTAGGACTTCCAGCACTTTGTTGAATAACAGTGGTGAGAGTGGACATCCTTGTGTTCCTGACCTTAGGGGAAAGCTCTCAGTTTCCGTCCATTAGGATGATATTAATTATGGGTCTTTTATATATGGCCTTTATGATCTTGAGGTATGATCCTTCTATCCCTACTTTCTTGAGGATTTTTAACAAGAAAGGATACTGAATTTTGTCAAATTCTTTTTCTGCCTCTACTGAAAGAATCATGTGGTTCTTAACCTTTCCTTTATTAATGTGATGTATCACATTGATTGATTTACAGATATTGAACCAGCCCTGAGTCCCAGGAATAAATGCCACTTGGGCGTGGTGAATAATTCTTCTAATGTATTGTTGGATATGGTTTGAGAATTCTTTTTGAGAATATTTGTTGAGAATTTTTGCATCCATGTTCATTAGGGAAATTAATCTGTAGTTCTTTTTAGCAGAGTCTTTGTCTGGTTTTGGAATGAAGGTAGTGTCAGCCCTGTAAAATGAGTTTGGAAATTTTGCTTCCATTTCTATGTTTTGGAACAGCTTCAAAAGAATAAATGTTAACTCTTCTTTAAACGTTTGGTAGAATTCCTCTGGAAAGCCCATCTGTCCCTGGACTCTTGTTTGTTGGGAAATTTTTGATTACCAATTCAATTTCTTTACTGGTTATGGATCTATTCAAATGTTCTATTTATTCCTGTTTCAGTTTTAGTATTTTATGTTTTGAGGAATTTGTCCATTTCTTCCAGATTGCCGAATTTGTTGGCATATATTTGTTCATAATATTCTTTTATTATTGTTTGGATTTCTGCTATGTTGTTTGTGATGTCTCCTCTTTCATTCATTCTTTTATTTTGGGGGGTCTTTTCCTTTTCCTTTTTGATCAGTCTGGTTAAGGTGTTGTTGATTTTGTTAATTCTCCCAAAGAACCAGCTCCTGGTTTTATTGATCTGCTCTACTGTTTTGTTTGTTTGTTTGTTCGCTTGTTTTTGTTTTTGCTTTTGATTTCGAGATCATTGATTTTTGCTCTAATCTTTATTATTTCTCTCCTTCTGCTGATTTTTGGGCTTTATTTGCTGTTCTTTTTCCAAATCTTTTAAGTGTTAGATTAAATTGTGTATTTGAGAATTTTCTTCCTTCTTTAGGAAGACCTGATTGTTACAAACTTTCCTCTTATGACCGCCTTTGCTGCATCCCAGAAGTTTTGGACTGTGATGTTATCAATTTCATTGGCCTCCTTGTACTTTACAATTTAATTTCTTGGTTAGTCCATTCATTTTTCAGTAAGATGTTCCTTAATCTCCAAGTATTTATAATGTTTCCAAGTCTTTTCTTGTGGCTGATTTTAAGTTTCATAACATTGTGGTCTGAAAATATGCTAGGTATGATCTCGATCTTTTTGTACTTGTTGAGACCTAATTTGTGACCCAGTATGTGATCCATTTGGGAGAATGTCCCATGTACACTTGAGAAGACTGTGTATTATGCTGCTTTAGGATAAAATGTTCTGAATATATTTGTTAAGTCCATCTAGTTCAGTGTGTCATTCAGAGCCACTGTTTCCTTGTTGATTTCCTTTTTAGATGATCTGTCCATTGCTGTAAGTGGGGTGTTGAAGTCCCCTACTATTATGATATTATTATCAATGTGTCTCTTCATGTTTGTGGTTAATTGATTTATATAGTTGGGGGCATAAATATTGTTAGATCTTCTTGGTGGATAAAATATTGTTAGATCTTCTTGGTGGATAAAATTATGATATAATGCCCTTCTTCATCTTTTGTTACAATCCTTATTTTAAAATCTGGTTTGTCTGATAGAAGTATGGCTACTCCAGCTTTGTTTTGATAACCATTAGAGAGATAGATGGTTCTCCATCCCCTTACTTTCGATCTGCAGGTGTCTTTAGGTTTAAAATGAATCTGTTGTAAGCAGCATATAGATGGGTCTTGCCTTCTTATCCATTATTATACCCTATGTCTTTTGATTGGAGTGTCAAGTCCATTGACATTTAGGGTGAATACTGAAAGATGTGAATTTAGTGCCATTGTGTTGCCTGGAGAATTGGTGTTTCTGGTGATGCTTTCTGGTCCCTTCTAGTCTTTGGGAAACTCTTTATCTCTCCTTCTATTTTCAGTTATGGCCACACTGGATAAAAATATTCTTGGCTGCATATATTTCTGATTCAGCATGTTGAATATATCCTGCCACTCCTTTCTGGCCAGCAAAGTTTCTATGAATAGGTCTGCTGTGAACCTGATCTGTCTTCTCTTATAAGCTAAGGACTTTTTCCCTTGCTACTTTCATAACTCTTTCCTTTTCTATGTTTTTTGTGAGTTTGACTATGATATACTTTGGTGATTGCTGGTTTTGTTGAATATAATGGGAGTTCTCTGTGCTTCTTGGATTTTGGTGTCTGTGTCCTTCTCCAGATTAGGAGAGTTTTCCATTATAGTTTGCTCACATAAGCCTCTGTCCATTTTTCTCTTCATCTTCTGGGACTCTTATGATTCATATGTTATTCCTTTTTAATAAGTCACTAATTTCTTTATTGTATCATGATCTCTTGCCTTTGTTTCCCTCTTTTTTTCCTGTTTCATTATTTTCCATAATTTTATCTTCTATATCACTGATTCACTGCTCTGCATTGTCCATCCTTGCTGTCATCACAATCATTGGAGATTACATTTTGGTTATAATGCTTTTAATTTTGTCCTAAATAGATTTTATTTCTTTTATCTCCACAGAAGGGGATTCTATGCTTCTTTTTCAACCCCAGGTAGTATTCTTATTATCATGCTGCTAAGTTCTAGTTCAGACTTATATCTGTATCTATCTGTATCTATATCCATGTTTATGTCTATGTCTATGTTGATATTTATATCTATGTCTATCTACCTACCATCTATATATATTTGCTTATGTCTGTATTGATTAAGCCCCTGACTGTCATTTATTCCTATTCATTTCTGGGGGGTGAATTCCTTTGTTTTGTCATTTTGGAGGAAGAAAAAAATAATAAAATAAAAATTAAAAATTAAAAAAATAAAAACAAANGTGATATTTGTCTTACTCTGACTGACTTATTTTGCATAGCATAATACAACACTTTAGACCCATCCATGTTGTTGCAAATGGAAAGGTTTCATTCTTTTTGATCCCTGAGTAATATTCCTATATATATAGGAATATATATATGAATATATATATATATATATATANGTCATTTTGGAGGAAGAAAAAAATAATAAAATAAAAATTAAAAATTAAAAAAATAAAAACAAAAAATCAAATAAATACAGATAGATTATAGGTGCATTTTGGACTGCTTGTTGAAAGAAGCTTCATAGAATAGAGAAAAAATAGAAAGAAGAGAAAAAAATGGTAAGAAAAAATTTAAAAGTTGTATAATAGAATAAAATAAAACAAAGAAATTGAAATAGAATAAAAAACTTTAAAAAAATAAGAAAATAAAGTAAAAAACCCCAAACATTTCTCTTTCTGTATCCAAAAAAGACGAAGAAAAGAAAGAAAAAAAGGAAACAATTTAAGCAAAAACAGAAACAATGAAAATGAACAAATAAATGAACTAGCAAACAGAATGAAACCTGAATGAAGTTATATCAGTTTCCCCTAGAAGTGAAACTATGAAGCCCTCTATAGTCCATACACTAAGTGGGTGGAGTGACTTGTGCTGCCCTTCTAGGGGATGTGCTTGGAGGGTGCAATTGGGCAGATTCCATTCTCCACTAGGTGCTGCTGCTTAGCTTACTGGTGTGGGTAGCTGTGGTGCGCATTTGTGTACAGGAAAGACAGAAATGGTTTCACCCATCTCCTTAGTCTCTGATGTAGGAACTTCATGCTCTCACAGACCCAGGATTAAATACCCCTCTTTTGTCTCAGGCCCCTGTCCACTCCCCACTTCTACCCTGTTCATGTCCAAGCTGTCTGCCTTCTAGGTGGCACCTCCCTCCAGAGTTTTATCTCAGATAGGGTTGTGTTTCAAAACCCCACGCTTCAGAGATCCCTGTGGCATGGACCAGTGTGGGCTCTCTTGGGAAGTGTGGGGGGCTTGCTGAACAAGAGGCCAGTGCCATCTTGACCCAGAACACATTTGTGTAGTTACTCGGCAGCAGGGGTTCAGAGATTATGGCAAATCACAACACACAACTGGTGCCAGGTTTCACTGCTCTCTGGCATCTTTGTCCCAATACCAGCAAATGTGGCTGCTCTCCAGGGTCCACTGTGACCACTACCTGTGGGAAGGCCCTACGGCCTTTACCAAATGCACTCTAAGCAGGGGAACCACTTCCTCCTGCGTGGCACATGAACCCTTCAGACCCCGATGCCTGCTCCTGGGAGTTCACCCTCTTTCCTTACCAGAGCACTACCAGGCACTGAGCTCTGAAACTTCAGGCTCTGTGCTCCACTCTTCATAGAATCCTAGTGGTATTGAAACTCTCTCCTTTTCCCAATTAATAGTTTTGGGGAACAGATTTCTTGTTCAGTGTCCTGCAAGTGTTTTCACTCTTTCTATCTCTTTCTCTCCAGCTACTTTCCAGGGAGTGCTTTTATTGCACAATCCCAATTCACTGCACTTTGTCCTCTCTCTGCAAAAACAGCTCCCTACCCTCCGTGGCTTTTCTCTCCCCCAGTTCACCTCTCCACACCGTGTATCTGCTGCATTCTGTGGCTCAAGTTCTGCATATTGTTGTGTTAATCCGCAGATCAATTTATTAGGTGTTCAAAATGGTTTGGTGCTTATCTAGCTGTGTTTCAGGGACAAGACAAGCTCAGGGACTCCCTGTTTCTCTGCTATCTTAACTCCTCTCAATGATGTTCTTCTAAGTACAATATTACCTATCTTCTTTTTTATAGTATTGTGAAAATTCAGAAAGAGATGGATGAGTGAATTAATGAATTCAAGAGAGTTCTTCACATCCTGCATCCTTTCTAAATAAGTGTGGCAGAATTAGTTTTAGATCTTTCCTCTTTAAAGTTTTCTTGTGAGGTCAGAGGATGTAGAGGGTCAGACGTAAGTCATGAACACCCTTATCTCTTGTGCCTACAAGGCTGATGCATTCATTGGGTACACTCGTCATGGAGTAGGTGGTAAATTCTATGCCTGATCTATGCGTAGTCTTAGGATAGGTACTTTAAGGGATTCAGAAGGTTGACCCATGGTAACTACTTCCCAGAGCTAATCACTTAGCTATAAGGAACACAGAATGACTTTTGGAATAAGTAGAAAACCATTGCAGGAAAGAGCTGGAGATGAGAAATATGGGAAGTAGTTTGAGTGGCACTCTCCCAATCCTACACATTGCACATCTGACCCAAGTTCACTGCTGACCATTTATCCTCTTGCTTATTTATGCATTCATCTGTTCATTCATTAACTAAATATGAATTGTCCACTACTGTATGTCAAGTACCTTGCTGGATACAGGAAATATAGTCATGAGTAAAAACAGATGCCATTTCTGGTAATAAACAAAGAGCTATATCAATAAACATAAAATTGCAATTGTGGTAAGAGCTGCAGAGAATGAGGCAGCAATAAGGCCAAAGACTAGGCATATGTATCTTTGATCCTCAGTGTCTTGCTCTTGCCTGGTGCCTCATAGATACTTCAAAGACTTTAGAGATGAATTAGAACAAATTTTGGAGGTAGTGACAGAAAATTCCATTTACTTAGCCCTGCACCTGCCCACCCATGCTCTTTGAATGACTGTTCATTATCCTGATTATAAAGTAATATCTCCCTTTTTTTTTCTTTAAGAGTCTTTAATTCATTATGAGACCAATGGCTTTTGGTCTTGAGCTTCTCTGTCACCTCAGTAACCACACTCAGGGCTCATGTATATGCCCCCTACAAGGGCAGTAGAATTGGCACCCTAGCAGGAACTCTGACCCATATTGGGCAGGGATTAAGTAACAAATACTTTGCCATTTCTTTTCTTGGGTGGATACTCTGAAAAATACCTCTGGCTCCTTCCCTAATTTGTCCCCCACACCACTCATTCCTGCTCTTAGGACTACACTTCCTAATAACACAGTTTGTCTCAAGTTCTGCTTTCTGGCTGAAGCACGCTAAGATAATGTGCTACCCACTTTCTTGGGTTTCTATCTTGTTTTATTAATGGTGCTTCCAAAGAGAGGGGTTTTGGGGGGGTAAAGTTTTTTTGTAACCTTGTGAAGTCTGAAAATATTTTAACAACAGTTGATAAGAATTTGCCTTCATATGGAATTCAAAGTTGGAAATAGTTTTCCTTTGGAGTCCTGAAGGCATGATTCTCCTTCTAGTTTCCAGCTGATGAGACATCCAACAACCATTTCTGACTCTCGTGCAACTTGACTATTATGCGGACCCTTTCTGGAGGGTTTTTGGAGCATCTCTTTATCCCAATCTGAAATGTGGGACTCTGTGCTTGGGTGGTCCTATCATTTACTGTGCTCAGAATTCAATACCTGTGGGTTATTTTATTGCTGATCCTCACCCGCTCCCCCCATTTTGTGTTTTCTCTCTTTGGAAAACTTACTGTTTAGATATGGAATCTTCTAAACTTGTCTTATAATTTGCTTATGACCTGTGTGTCTTTTTTCCTTTGCTTTATATGCTGGGAGATTTCTTCAACTTTATCTTTCAAATCTTCCAGTGAAGTTTTAGTTTGTATTCTCAAATTTAAATTTTCTCAAAACATTTTTTTCTTGAATTAATAAAAATATGTCCGTTCTTATCTATTGCTTGTAATTTTTTTTTTCTTATCTTTGCCAGCATTCTGAGGGTTGAGTGGTATTGAGGTATGGAGTTGTGGGTGAGATGGCAGCATCCTATATGCATCTGTTCCCTTGACAACCTTGTTCTCAGTTCAGAATGTTCCTCCTGATCATGGTCTTGTCACTGAACAAATGTGAGTTTGCTCTCTGGGGAATTACAGATAGAGACTACAACAGGTAGAGTTGTCACACAAAGGAAACTTTATTTGCAGCCACTAAAGAGATTGCAAGGAATAATGGCCAAAGCCAGGGCTTTCCAAGCAAGGATGAGTTGGTTTTTCTTTAACTTAGGGGTAGGATAAATATTTAGAAAGGGGAGTTTTGTCATAGTATGTAGAGGTGAGCATAAGGTCATGCATATGTCTTAAGGGAACCTGCCTATACATATATTGTATTATGTTAATGAAGTTTGTGCCCTTCATTGGGTAGAAATTTTAACATTATAATGAGGTAGAAGCAGTCACTCCATGGTCTATATGCACAGGTGTGAGTTGCAGATCAAACTTGTCCAGGCCTCCTGGAGCTCTTCCAGTTGACTGCATCTAAAACATAATGCTACGTGGTGCCTGGGTGGCTCAGTCGGTTGAGCATCTGACTTCGGCTCAGGTCATGATCTCACAGTTTGTGGGTTACAGCCCCATGTCAGGCTCTGACAACTCACAACTTGGATGCTGCTTCAGATTCCGTGTCTCCCTCTCTCTCTCTCTGCCCCTCCTCCATCTGTGCTCTCTTTCTCAAAAATAAATAAATAAATAAATACTAAAAAAACAGATAAGGCTAATAATATTCTTATCAAGAAGAAAGAGGGTGGTTATTGGGGGTCTTGTTAGTGATAGTCTGATGAAGTCCATTGCAAAGAACCTCTGTTTTTATATCTGCAGGGTGGAAGAGACACAGGGTCCCAGCTACACAGAATGAAAGAGGGGATCTCAGCCTGTGGGCATTCCCTTGACAAACTTTCAACAAAGTCCCTGTACTTTCTGCATTAGGTTCAGCCCTTTTTCCAGAGGAACTTGCTTTGCCAATTCCCAAGGCTTTCAAAAGTTCTTTGGTGAAAATCAGGTTGGTTCTCAGCTTTTTCTCACAGCTCTTTTAAGATTTGTTTTTGTTTTTTGGTCTGCTAATATTCACCACTGTTCCATTTGCTCCCCAGTTTCCAAAGAATTGCCATGATCTCCCCTGCCATCAACCCCATTCCTGTAGGGTTATATCTTCCAGAATGATCTCTATACTTCATTTTAGTTGGCTTTTGAGAGTATATGAAAATAGATGATTATGTTCAATCAATCTTCTTTACACAGAAGTGTTTCTATGGTCTATCTTACGGATTTATTTTATGAATTATATTTGCATAACACAAAAACATCAAACATATAGTGTACAAATTTACTTTTTGGAAGAAAAAGTATTTTGAAATTCTAGTTGATTATACTCTCTGATACAATAACATATATTAAAAATTCAAATACTTAATGTCTAAACCTTAAGTGGCCTAAAATGCCTGCCTGTCTCCTAAGTTATGACCTTTGTTTCTATTGATTTACCACATATTTCCATATGGATGGTATAGTGGGTAATTAAATTTGTTCATATGTCCAAAATCTTTAAAAATGCAAATATTTAGATTGTTTCACAGAATTAAAATTGTACATTTCATTAAGTTATTTACTGAGACTATGGGAATTTCAGTAAATAGAGGAATTGGGATGAAAGTGTTTCTCAATCTCACCAGCACTGACATTTTGGACCAAATAATTAATTCTTTGTTGTGGAGGATTGTTCTGTGCATTGTAGAATGTTCAGTGGCTTCTGTGGCCTCCACCCAGTAGGATGTCATTAGTACCAAATTGAGACAACAAAAATATCCCCAGACATTGCCAAAGGCATCCTTGGGAGCAACATTGCTTCTGATTGAGAAGCACTGTGGTCCTGTGTACTGTAGGAGCTGGCAAACCTGTTCAGTAAATGGCCAGATAGGAGATAGTTTTCACTTTTGAGGTGAGATACTCTTTACTGTGGCAGCATCAATCTGCTATTGTGGAGAGAAAGCAGCCACAAACAATATGTTAAAAAAAAAAAAAAGCATGGCTGAATTCCAATAAAACTGTTTACAGAACCAGGCAGCAAACCACATTTGGGCAATGGGCTTCAGTTTGCCAACTACTGTATGGTAGAAGGAACAGATATTTTGGAGACAGAATTGGGTTTAATTCATTCACAAGCTACATGATCTCAGGTGAACTTAATAAAAATAACAATGCCCATTTCATGGGTTTGTTGTAGGGTTGGTTGGAAACTCAAATGAGAAGGTTTTTAAGATATAGTAATAAAATTTACTTTTTTGGGTCCTTATCTAGAAGTTCACAGTTAAAACTATTAATGTCTATCAGTAACTCCCTTGTAAAATCAAATGTACTTTTCCCCTGCACTAGATGGTGAACTTCTGGAAGCCAGCAAATGAGTTATTGGCACCTTTTTATGTCTTTCCACTCAGTGCCTGGCACAGTGTTGTTATTAAATGTTTGATGAAATAATTCAGTGCATCTTACTGCACTTGGTGCAGTTTTATTTCCTATTTATATGTGTGCCATTTCTTAAGAAGAAACACATTTTAAATATGACTTTAAAAAATAATCTTTGCTTCCAACACTAATAGACATGGTAAGATATTTTACTTGACAAATTGTGGATTGAATGAATAATTGTAAGAAACATTTTGTACTTTGCCACAGCCTCCAAAAGAGCTGGAATGAACTATTTTTACACTAAGCCTATGCTATTAGGAACACAAAGACATAGCAATATAATTTTTATAATAAAAAATCAATGATCTTTTAGCACATT
This sequence comes from Crocuta crocuta, assembly GCF_008692635.1. Lineage (NCBI taxonomy): Eukaryota > Metazoa > Chordata > Mammalia > Carnivora > Hyaenidae > Crocuta > Crocuta crocuta. The sequence goes on from NW_027536464.1 coordinate 5,863,751, forward strand.
AAAACTGTGTACTTCTTACTGTTTCCACTTAAATAATAAAAATAGACCCTGATTCTAGGGTCTAGTAACCCTTGCAAGTATTTGTGTTACATTTTTTTCCTATTGAAATATATATAATCAATTCTAATTCTTCAGAATAATTGAGATATTGAGACAGACAACATTCTGCTTACTAGAGGTAAACTGAGTTAAGAAATGAATTAAAAAATAATGTAACTGGTTCAAGGGCTAGCAGACTTTGGGTTTCCAGTACCATGACTGGATTTTAATTTTAATATATTCTTTTATGTCTAAGGAAGGCATACAATGTGAAGAGATTTAGCATATTGTCAAGTCTTCAAAGAAATGAGTGACTTTATCTTGAAACAACTTTGGGGAATAGAATTGAGGGGAGTATGCTAATTCTACTAAGTATTAAGGGAATTGTATTCTGTCTTGGGAATGAAGTAGAAATGTAGAGTGCTTATGCTAGGAATTTACCCAAGGGATACAGAAATGCTGAGGCATAGGAGCACATGTACCCCAATGTTCATAGCAGCACTCTCCACAATAGCTAAAACATGGAAAGAGCCTAAGTGTCCATCAACAGATGAATGGATCAAGAAGATGTGGTTTATCTATACGATGGAATACTACATGGCAATGAGAAACAATGAAATCTGGCCATGTGTAGCAACATGGATGGACCTTGAGGGTGTTATGCTGAGCGAAATAAGTCAGGCAGAGAAGGACAAATATCATATGTTTGCACGTATAGGAGGATTAGGAGGAACTTGACGGAGGAACAAGGGGGAGAAGAAGGGGGGAAATGGTGGGGGAAAGGGAGAGAGGCAAACCATGAGAGACTCTTAAATGCTGACAAAAACTGAGGACTGATGGATGTGGGGGGGGAAGGGGGGATGGGCATGGAGGAGGACACTTGTGGGGATGAGCACTGAGTGTTATGTGGAAACTAATTTGACAATAAACTATTTGTAAAAAAAAAAAAAAAGAAATGTAGAGTGCTTAAAAAAACCCTGATACCTCTAAATTCTTAAAAGTAGAAACAAGCTTTGATATTGTTCACTTCTACTTGTTGCTTTCTTAATTTTTTTTAATGTTTATTTATTTTTGAGAGACAGAGCATGAGCCAGGAAGGGGGAAAGAGAGAGGGAGACACAGAACCTGAAGCAGGATCCAGGCTCTGAGCTGTCAGCACAGAGCCCTACGCGGGGCTTGAACACACTAACCACAAGGCTGTGACCTGAGCCAAAGTTGGGCGCTTAAGTGACTGAACTACCCAAGTGCCCCTACTTGTTGTTTCCTTGATGTCTGTGGAAAAGGAAAAAAGTAAGATATAAGAAATGTCAGATATCAGAAGCCAAACTCAGCAGAACAATCACCCCCTGTGTGGGAGAATCCAGATTTAGGATAGGATAGGTAAGCCAGACAGCTGTTCAAAATACCAACCTTCTAGGGACACTACAATATTATTAAAGGAAAATCAGAAATGTGTTGCCACATCTCCTCATGATAATTTATACAGAGATAGTGTGTGACATTCTGAAAATTTAAGTCTCTTCCTTCTCTTGCTTTCCTTCCTGCCTATACTTCACTCCCACCTCTATCTTCTGTAGCAAGATTCCCATGACCATCTTTAGAAGCTTGGAGTTGGCAGTGTGTCTTTAGGTAGGAGTAGATTCCTTAGATAGTAGTATTTCCTTTCCTTTTCCTAGAAGAATGCACAGGACTTTGTGATCCTAATACCCAGGACCATCAAGCATTTTTTAAGATCCATAAAGCTCTATTATGGGAAAGAACAGTGGAATGGAGACTCTTTGTTTGGAAATGAGATAAGAAGAGTGGATCGACCTGTGAGGTAGTTGAATAGATATGATAAGGCACAACTAAGTCACCACCCAGAGACCCCACTCCCACCCCAGAGCCAGAGCCCCTGACAGATCACAGTTGATTCACTCTCCAGGAAGTACCCTTGACTGAGTGAAGCTGTGTCTTTCAAGGTTACACTTCTCTTTGGAACATGTGTCTGATGTCTGGTCAGTGTAGGCATATAATGGTCTGGTTTCTTTTTCTTAATTCAGGCAACTCTTCAGTTTTAGAAGCTCTTTCTGTAACTGCATCACAGTTCAACTTTTTCCTCTGCCCCATTGTCTTTCCCCACTTCTCAAAGGTGTGCATCCCAAGATCACTTGTCAGTAAACTTCCTGTATGCAAAAAAAAAAAAAAAACTTAGAATTTTATAATTCTTTTTCCTGTTGAGCTTGATCTATGGCAGTCGACAATAGAAGTAGTCCTAAGAACACTGTGAAATTGGATTTTGGAGCTTGGTCACTCACCAACAGGAGCAATTGCATTTGTAAGGTTTAGGGAAAATAGTAATTATAGGGATTATGGTATTGGATGACTGTTGCTGGGGGCCAGTGATGCATTCGAGAAGGATGATAAAAGCCTAAGAATGATTAATGGCAAATAGAAGGTGAAGTGAGAAAACCATAGGACCTCTGTGTTAGTTTGCTAGAGATACTATAACAAAGTCCCACAGATTGGACAGCTTAAACAGAGTTTTATTTTCTTATAGTTCTAAAGGCCAGAAGTCCAAAATCAAGGTGTTGGCAGGCAGTGTTGATCCTTTCGGTGGGGGAAAGATTGTTCCTGGCCTCCCTCCTTGACATGTAGATGTCTACTCAGATTGCATTCTCCCTCTAGACAAGTCTGTGTTCGAATTTCCTCTCCTTGTAAGGACAGCAGTCATATTGGATTAAGGCCCACTCTAATGATCTCACTTTAACTTAGTTACCTCTTTAAAGACCTTATCTCCAAATTCAGTCATTTTCTGAGAAACTGGGGTATAGGACTTCAGTACATGAATTTTGAGGGGATACAAGTCAACCCACAACCACTTCCCTGGCTACACAAAAAAAGAGTCTCATCTCTTATAGCCAAGGGCATTAAAACCTGAAGATTAGGCTCACCAGTTATTCTAAGAGTAGCAGAGATCCAGAGAATTCCAAGCTGTGGCTGATCTACATCAGCATCATTGCTCTGATGTAACTCAGAATGAATACATCTAAGTTGACATATTAAAAAATTCTCAGGTTTCCTATTAAAACTGTGGGCCTGTAAAAGTGGACCACTCCTCTTTGGTAAAGGCTAGTTCTTCCCACTTGCTTGAGGATGATAGAGAAGGTTCTGTCTGCAAGATAATAAGCAACCCCTTATTAAACTTTTACCTCCTCTTCTGGCTATCAGACCAATAACTACATGAACCGACTAGAAACATGCTGAGCCTACCAAAGGGGAAAGGGTCTATACTCCAAGGAGCTGTAGAAACTATTTAAAACACACTGGCAGGACCGGGGAAAGAATGCATAGCATTGCACTGGAGAAGAAAATTAGTATAAGGGGAACTCTATGTTTCTCCTCTACTCTCAATACTTCTGGCACCAGACGTATGAAGTTTTTCTCATGCCAAGCAGTTCTCCAATTCTCAGCAGACATTGACTGGATGTCCTACAACTTTAACTCAATTCTCACACTAACTATCTGGAGTTAATGGAGCCCACAGGTTAAAGGCTCAGTCACATCAGATGCTCCTCCTTTAAGACACTAATTGTAAGTTCCAGTTGTGTGCCCTTCTAACTGACCAACTATAAACTGGAGGTTCCAACAACCGCCTACTTGAGTTTGGTAATTTGCTAAAATGGATCACAGACCTTAGGGAAACATCTACTGACATTTATCAGTTTTCTGTAAAAGGATACAATTCAGCAATAGCCAAATGAAAGAGATGCATGGGGCAAGGTACAGGGCTGGAGGGAATGCATCAAGCTTTCATGCCTTCTCTGGGCACATCACCCTCCCAGCAACCCAAAGTGGTCACCAACCCAGAAGCTCATTAAATCTCATGTTGAAGAGGTTCTATAGAGCTTAATCATCAACCCCCACACTCTCTTCTTCCCAGAGGGTGGGGCTGAGAGTTCTAACCCTTTAATCATTTGACATGTCTGGTGAATAGCCCCATCTTGAGGCTATCTGGGGGTCCCACCCTAAGTCACTTTATTAGCATAAATTTGGGTGTCCTCAAAAAGGGTTGCTCATTAATAACCAAAGATATTCCTATCACTCAGGGAATTACAAGTGCTTTAGGAGCTCTGTGATAAGAACCAGACACAAATGCCAAATATATTTTATATTATATTACAGCAGGGTTAGAACATAAATTTGAATAACAGTAGTTGATACAGCAACACTTTTCCCAAATGCTGTACTTAATCGTCGGGCAAGAACACAGTGTTGTACACTGAATGAGTCTCCCTAAAATCCATATGTTGAAACCCTAACTCCTAATGTGAAAGTATTTGGAGATAGGGTCTTGAAGGGATAAAAAATACTAAGTGAGGTCATAAGGGTGGGCTGTATTCTGATCAGGGCTGGTGCCCTCATGGAAGGAAACAAAGCCAGAGATCTTTTTCTCCACCTTGTGAAAATACAGCTATTTGCAAACCAGGAAGAGAGATCTCACCTGAAACTGAACTTACTGGCATCTGATCTTGAACTTCCAAGCCTTCAGAAGAGTGAGAAAATAATTTCTGCTATTTAAGCTGCACAGTCTGTGGAGTCTTGTTATGGCAGCCCGAGCTAAGATACCCAGAGAGAGTGTGAATGCACTGCTTGAAAGAACATAGGTAGAAGTGGATCTCGACAGTGTTGGATCAAGGATGAAAGAATTTAAAGTTAAAGAAGACAGAGTTGATTGCCATGTGAACATGCTCTTGTAATCCAGGGTTTAATACTGGCAAGGTCTCGGGAGATGCTGTTAACCTAACACTGGGTTGGCCCTTAAAAGTGTGGAGAAGTGTTGGCTTACAGTAAGTAAAGTAGGAATGCCAGAACTCTTGTGTTGAGGAAGAGATCAAAAGCCTCAGGTAATTGGGCCCACTATAATGGAGTTATTACATATGGCCAAACCCCCACAAATTGATCATAGTCGGTGGGAGAGCCTCAGGACACTTCAGTTACCAAAAACAATAAGCAATGTCTTAATGAGAAGGGCAATCATATTCTTAGGGGGCTGTTTTTTGGAGGCCGACACTGATTTAGGAAGAGAATGTTATAGAATTGGGATCCCTGAGAACAATATAGGTATGGATCTGTAAAAATAGATGCAGCTTATGGTGCTTCTCTGGCAGAAGCAAAGTGAGTGTATTTATTGTAATGAGGGGCAAGAGCCAAGTGAAACCAGGGAGCCTGACTTGAGCTATGGAGACGGTGAATATAACCTGGTGTTCTCTAGGGCAGGATACATTGTCAGCCAGAAAGGATGCCCGATTTGTGAACAAAAGAAACAGGAATGGAGGATCAGCAGATAGCAGACAACTGCTCCAATCAAAAGTCGTAGTCTCTTGACCCATTCTCCAAACTGAGGCAGTTCTTACATCCAGGACCCATTAAAAAGAGGGGGATGTTGGGTCCTCACAGAGAAGAACCCTGTAGCACCATGGCAAATATGTTCAGTAATGGTTACTCTAAGTCTCCCCAATCACAACTGTATTCACTTATTCAAAACCTCATATAATGAGAATAGAAAAATACTAAGATATTTTGATGACTTTTGGGCATAGATTCTGAGTTGATAGGATAGGGTAAGGACATATGCAGACCAAGTAATAAAGGGAGTTTTGACTCAGGTTTTCTGGCTCACAGGTCTTCTTGGTCCAGGATCAGAGAGTTAATACCTTTGGCTTCTGAATAGATAATTACTATCGATATACTTGGTAGTTTGATGAACTTCCACAATGGTTTCTTATCATGTTTTTCTGACTGGCTGACCAAACAAAATGAAAAGCTACCAGTTTTGAGTGTGACGCAGAGGAGTCAGGACAAGGAACTGCAGCAGGGCCAGCCCATGATCAAAATGTATGCAGACTTTATGGTATTAGAGGTATATGTAGTGGGAAAAAGCACTTGTAATGCTTGGTTAATTGGTCCAGAGCCAGAAAGGGGGAGATTGGAGACAAGGGAAGAAGCATCATTCCTTGAGGAAACCAACAAGCTACTTGGAAAGAATTTGATTATATTAACCTCTTCCACTCTGGAAATGGCAGATATTTATTTTGCTGGAAAGAGACTGGTATTTTGGGTATGGGTTTGCCTTTCTGCTCAAAGGGCTTCAGTTAGCACCGTTAAGGGTTAGACAGTCAGATCCAGCGGCATGGAATCTTACATAACCTTGCATCAGGGCAAGTGGCCTGTTCTGTAGTAAAGGAGATGTGGCAGTAAGCACATGACCATGAACTCCATCGATCCTATTATAAACCATAGCACCCCAAAACTGATAACCTTATAGAGTGATTGAGTGATCTTTTGATGGCCAAGATAGGTACCAGATTAGAGATGATTCTCTACCAGGGAAAGGGTACTCTCCTTTAGGCTGCAATATACACTCTGAATCTTTGACTGTTACATAGTGCTGTGTTCCAAAGATGAGGAATATTTGGTCCAGGACCCAAGGGCTAGAAGTAGGAGTGGCCTTGCTACCACCACACTCAGTAAGTGATCCCTTGGGGAATATGTTGCTCTACAACTCTAGGCTCTGTAGGTTTAGGGATTTCGGAGTAATGAAAGGGTGGCAGTTCCACCAGGGATAGTGAGTATCCCATTCAACTTTCCACGATTGAAGTACCTATCAGTCACTTCGAGATCCTTCTGCCAAAGGACCCTTAGGCAAGGAACGGAGTCACCAGCCGTGGTGATCATCCAGAAAAGGTGGAACTACTGTTATACAGTAAGGACAGGAAAAATTTTTGTTTGGTGCTGGACAACCCACTGGTTGCTTGACACACCTTTACCCATTTTGATGGTATTTGGACAAATGCTCAGGCATGAGAAAGGCATGCTAACAGGAGGTCTGGCTCCTCAAGGATGAGAGTCTTGGTTACCCTACCAGGTCGGTTACCAAGACCAGAAGAGGTACTAGTCAAGGATAAGAGAAATATGGAATGGGTGGTAGAGTAAGGAGAAGAGTAGTATCGGTTGCATTTAAAAACCAGCTTCAGTGTGGGGGCTGTAGTTTGTCTCATTAGCCTTCCACTTGTACATTTTTGTAGGAAAAGAGAACAACTCAATCTGGGAAAGTCCTTTTCAGAGAGGATGAGCTCTCTCTAAGAGGCCAATGACATGCAAAGAATAAATATAGTGGAAGCTGTGTTATGCCATCTGGATTCCCCTTCAGGACAGAGGACTCCTTCCTCTGGCAGGAAGTTTAGCCCCTAGTGGCCCACAGCTGTGCCTTTCTTCAGAAATCGTTCTTCACTTGAGGGAAGTCACTTTGTCCAAGGTTACCCTCCCTCCACGGAGGCAGCTCACATCCATAGATTGGGTGATGTAGGGGTCCAAATGCCAGGACCTCTGCCTCAGATGGAGCAATTCTGAAGGGTCATTCCACCTCCAGAGCTCCTTATAGGGATGGCTCAGGTCTGTCTTGCCACTGGATCACAATTTTTTCCCTCTGCCGGTCTTGCATCCCACACCCCTCTTCACCAGTACTATCCCTCCCTCCTAGCCTTCTGCATGCAAATCTCAGTCTGTTTCCCCGGTAACCCAGTCTGTGATGGCTCGTAAAAGAAGCTTTTAAAAGTGCTTGGAAGAAGACTTTGGAAGTATACCCCTGTTCATTACTTGTATCCTACATGGGTGTCAGTGACTAATCCCCTCCAGGTAAAGGAAGAACTGGATGAAGTGAAGGAAAAACTGTGACATAAAATGTAATTCCAAATAAAGTTAAAGTCGTGTGTTAATTTCAGGAAAACTCCATCATTTTATTGTAGAGAAAGAATATAATTGTTAGGAATGGAAAACCAGCCCTCCTTTTTGAAAGTGAAAGTTGAATGACTGTTAAAGAGCTCGGCCCACCAGGAGAGAAGTCTAGAGAAGGGAGACCGAAAGAGCTCTGATAGGTAAGGTGTGGTCCCAGGATACCCAGAGCTTGGTCAGCATTTGTCCCCTCCCCCTAAACACTAGGATTTCTCTTTGGGTAATGACCTTCTGACACTGGGTGTTCTCAGAAGGAGAAAGGTTCCCATCACACGTCTCCCAATGCTTCCAGCAGATCCTTCTGCAGGAAGGGAAAAACTTAACCCTTAGATATTCGGTTGATCATATAACCCATGTCAGAGGGCAACATATACATATAGGAAGGTTATAGGCACCTATGCTGCCCCCTGTGGACTTCCAGATTGAAACAATTAAAAAACATGAACACTAAAACTGTTCTGCATCTGAGGTCCTAAATGTGAGGTCTACAAGAACCTGAGGTCCAGGACTCTGAACACAAACTCATCCCAGATTAATAAAGAGGCGGACGACTCAGAAGATGGGGCTGGATTGTCATGGAGCTGGAGGCTTTCTCTGGACATTGAATACATCGCTGATGACAGCTTGTTTACTTGTCATTTGTCTCTCAAAAAATAATGCAAAACATGCAAAATGCTTTTGGTTTCTGTTTTTTTTTTTTTTAATTGTTTGCAAGCCGGCTAAATGGTAATCTGCTCTGTTTAAGATGCTACAGCTTCTTTAAAACATTTTCTACATTTTCTTCATTTGTTGCCTAATACTAGGAAGTAATGCTCATGGGCGAGCCTGAGTTTTCATCACATTAGGAACTACTAGGAGGGTCTGTTTCCTAAAGAAGGAGGCAAGGATGGGAAGTAGGCAGAAGGTGCTAAGAAACATGTTCCAGAGTGTGTTTCACCCACACAAATGGGAGTGGAAGGAGGGCTCTCAACCACAGAAGCAGCGAGCACAGTTTTAGCTTCATCCCCGCTCTGCCTCCATGCTTCAAAGTTTCACAACTAAGAGAATAGGGTTTGTGGCTCTTTAAATATGGATTACCTAGAGTCAGGTTATTTTTAATTCATTAAGGTTTTTATTTATTTTTGAGAGAGATGGAGACAGTGTGAGTGGGGGAGGGACAGAGAGAGGAGGGGACGGAGAATCCCAAGCAGCCTCCATGCTACCAATGTAGAGCTCCACACTGGGCTCGAACTCATGAAACCATGAGATCATGACCCGAGCTGACACCAAGAGTCAGATATTTTATTGACTGAGCCACCCAGATGCCCCAGGTTACTTTTAAATTTAATGGTGACATCTGACCCAGGGACTTTAGACACCAACATTGTCAAATGACTTCCTTCTTTCTTTGGTTTCTATATTTAATAGTAAGCTGGGGATAAATACAGTGACCAATGATCTAGATTATGCCAGGTAGACTCAGCTTTGTGGGAGCATTAGAGATACCGTGTGGAAGCCACTTTCACTTTCCTGATGCCATAGGGGCAACAATCATCTCACAGGAGCTCTGCCCGGATTTTTTTTTTTTAATGTTTTTTATTTATTTCTAGGAGAGAGAGAGAGAGGCAGCGTGAACAGGGGAGGGTCAGAGAGAGAGGGAGTCACAGACTGAAACAGGCTCCAGGCTCTGAGCTGTCAGTCAGCACAGAGCCTGACGCGGGGCTCGAACCCACGAACCGCGAGATCATGACCTAAGCGAAAGTCCGACGCTTAACCGACTAAGCCACCCAGGCGCCCCCCGGATTATTTTTAAAAATGGATTTTACAATGATATTTCTGCCTTTTTGAAGTTAGCATACATCCTATGATGATCAAAATCCTTCCATGTCTATCACGGTTAAATTTTAACATTTGATGTTCTAAGTGGTCTGTGTGTCTGATTTTTCTATTCCAAGCTAGGGAGTATGGTTAAATACATCTACAGCTGACACCACAGTCCCTACAGCTTTTTGGAGGAGAATAGGAATGCCTTGCGTGTAAAGAATTTCCATACCTCTGCCCCTTTTAGCTTTGAGAAAAAAGACTAACTCCCTAGTATAAGTTCACTTCTAGAACCAATGCAAAATAGGTAAAATCAGAAGGGCTATCCTGCTAGAGAGGGAGAGAAAAATCAAGGTTTTCTTCTATGTTATGAATTTCATTAGCTTAGCTAAGTAGGATAATCTAAATGCTTGCGATCAGGATACTTCTCCACAAATGAAATATATGACTACATCCCCAATTGTAGGTAAGGTAGAAGTGAACCTTCCAGAGTAATGATAGGTTGGGGCGCTCAGAGCCCCACCCTGCAACTTTCTATCTTCTTCCTCATCAGGTTGTTTCTGACACTGCTCCTCAAGATTCTTGGCCCTGAAGAATGCTGGATACTGTAAAAAATTGTTTGGAAAATTCTATTCTAAGTAATAATAGCGTATGTTTGTGGTCCTAGTCACTGCGAACAGTTTGGACACAAGGAGTCTGTGGGGAGTGTGATGTGGGAAGTGCCAACGAGTGGCTGCTCCAAGAGCTTGCGATTGTACCCTTCTTCCTATTGTTATTTGGCACTTCCACCCTGGAATCACTTCTTTGGGCTACGGCACTATTACTGAGGCCCTGAAACAAAACGAAACAAAACAAAACAAACCCAAAAACTTTCTCTGAGGGGATCACTGTGTTCCACTGAAATCCATCATTCAACGCTGATTGGGGATTTTTCCATGAGGATATAGAGCTGGGGTAAACTATTCCACCAGAAAAGCTGAGTATAGATGAGATGCCTTTTTTAGGTTACAAGGGCATACGCTGGACAGAGAGGTGTCAGGTAGAGAGGCGTGGGAATATGGCTGAGAGACGGGATAGTGTCAGTGCAGCAGATTCTGCAGTTCCGATGGGTTACCGCATGTAACCATGTGGCAAAAGAAGAATCCAGCAGTTCTACTAGTGAAGAAATGAAAGACAACTGGCATAAAGAAAAGAAAGATGGTTGGGGCGCCTGGGTGGCTCAGTTGGTTAAGCGTCCAACTTTGGCTCAGGTCATGATCTCACGTTTCTGAGTTCGAGCCCTACGTCCGGCTCTGTGCTAACAGCTTGGAGCCTGGAGCCTGCTTCAGATTCCGTGTCTCCCTCTCTATCTGCCCCTCCTCCACTTGCACTCTCTCTCTCTCTCAAAAATAAAATAAACATTAAAAAATTTTTAAAAAAAGAAAAGAAAGATGAGGGCTTACAAACCAGACTTTGACTCATGATTTTGCTGAGGACTGGCTGACCGTCATTGCTAAGTGCCAAATGGGATTCATGGAAATTAGTGAATGAATTTGTTACTGGTCCCTGAATAGTATGATATTGTGTGTGTACTGTAGGCAAGCAGGAATGAGAAGAAGCCCTCCTAAATATGCAGAAGGAGGGGGGTGAACATGACAGATAGTTAATCAAAAATTTCAAGCAATATATTTATTAGATTTGGGGTAAATGCCTTCTTTTGAATCCAGTCTTAATATTCTATCTTTATTCCTTAGAAACAGTTATCAAATTTGTTTCCTTGTGTCTGCCTTTATTGATTACAAATGTTCCCAAATGTCAAGACCATGGAAAATGGCAACAAACTATCAATTCCTCATGTTAACAAGCACCACGTTTACTCCAAAAGATTGTGAAGAATAGGGAGAAAAAACCTAGCACACAGATGACTTAAATCATGTAGTTTATAAAGTTGTAGAGAAACAGACTTTGGTTAGGGTGCACGCCGCTCAGATTTGAATTTAATTTAAAGATGGACAGTTTTTCTACAGGGTTGGCATATTGTCTTCCTGAAGCCAGAATAGATTCCATCCAGATGCTTCATGTTTTTTGCCCTGAGAGCAAACATTTACATGGGAACGGAGCTGAAAGAGCTTGAACAAAGTAACCTTATAAATTCTAAATTTGGGTGATTGCATCATTAAAGTCCTAAACATACTACGAGTCAAATCCAGCTTTTATTTTTATTGAGCATTTGCAACTAATTCCCACTGATCAAAGACAATTTAGTCTCTCTCTCGCTCTTCAATTTTTCTCTTTGGCAAGTAAATAGTATTCTGGAAGGATGGCAGGGAATCACTCTTTTTTTCCAACAGCTACTCAATTTCCCTGTTGCAAGGGGAAAGTGGAATGGTTGGAAAGCAGTGCATTTTGGGAATTCATTAAGTGGCTGAATTCATTAAATGCTGGAAAGGGATAATTTAGACCTTTTTTGTTAACACCCTAATTTGCAACTGTGTAATTATCTGGGTTTGCTTTAGTCTGGGGCAAAATTTCATATTTATACTTCAATGAAAATGATCTATCACTTAATAATGACAAAAATAGGAGTCTTTTCATGGTTATTGGTAAGATGTGGGGCTTCAGAATCACCATCTTGCTTATTCTTAGTTTGGCTATGGAGTACGGTGGTGGGTGGAAGAGACAGGTTGGCCAGAGTGCACATGGTGCCTGGTGAAGTCATGTGTCTTTTTTTTTTTTTTTCAGAGAGACAGAGAGAGAGAGAGAGAGAGAGAGAGAGCACATGAGATTGAATCGGGAGAGGCAGAGAGAGGGAGAGAGATGATCGCAAGCAGGCTCTATGCTGCCATCGCAGAGCCCAATGCAGGGCTTGAGCTCACAGATCATGAGATCATGATCTGAGCCAAAGTCAAGAGTAAGACACTTGACCGACTGAGCACCCCAGGTGTGGCTTCAGCAGAAACTTAGGGCTGGAGCTCAGGCCATGTCCCCGTTGTATCTTCCATCTTTCAGTTTTGGACAATAATGAAGACGCTATTGTTACGGTGAGCCCGGGAAGAGATCTAAATATTTGAAGGTCCAGAACTCACACATTTGAGAGGCCCTCTTTCAGGAAAATAATATAAATATTACCAATTCTAGGTTGAGTATAAGGCATTGGAATGGGCCACTGCAATGAAATGTCCCTGAAGCTTAAGCTTTACTCCTTTCATGGTAAATCACCTTCTGGATGTGCTAATATTCCGGGGGAAAGGAATGTGAGTTCTCGTGAGTTGCCCTGATAATTTCTAAAAGAGTTGCCATTTGTGCAGGCGGGGCTGCCTTTCAGAGGGAGGTAGTGAGTTCTTCTCTGGAACCTAGAGTGGGTAGAAGCAAGAGATTGCTGTCTGCTGATGACTGGAGGTTGTTAACAGGAATTGAAGGTGTTGTCCCCAACTGAGTCTCCCTAATAAGGCAACCTCTGTTATGTACACATGATTACTCCCAGGTGTGAATTCCCTAGGTGGGGATACTTGTGGGGTGCAGACAGTCATGGGGATATCATGGGATCCTCATAGCTGCCCTACTAGTATTTGCAATCCCAATTTGCAGATGTTGACCTGATCAACATCACAGGGTCAGCAAGAGAATGTGGAGTTAAGCCTGGATGTATCTAGCCCTGAGGCTGGCACATGTATCTAGCCCTGAGGTTTCCACCCTACCTGAGGAGTACTTAAGGGCTGTGGCCTACTTGAGATTCTGTAGTTCACTGTCTCAAGGGGTTGCATGGACATGCTGTCAGCCGGCCAAAATGACACTCCACCTCTTGGGAGGATGCACCCCAGACACACTTCCGCCACGGAGGGCTGTGCATTCCCTTCTGGTTTGACAGCTGGTCGCTGGAATGTAAATATTTACTCTGCAAAGTCCCATTCTGGAAAGATGTCAACTTAACAAGAAATCATTTTGCAGTTTTCGGGTAGTACATAACCATAAAGTGGTTCCATTCACTTCTTGTAGGGGATATGCTCTAGAGCACGTTCTCATTCTGAGTGCATTGCATAGACTTCCAAACACACTGGATTCTCAGAGTAATTGTTATCTGCCATGGGTCTCGCCAGACAGGAGTAATGCATGGGAAGAACAGATAGTATTGCTAAGCAGAGAGACAAAAGATTCTAGCTCAGAATAGAGCTCTTTAATAAAGAAATCTTGCTTTTTCACAATTGCTGAGCCTTTTCTTCTTGGCCATTCCTCCAACCCCTTCCACTCTGTCTCTGTCTCAGTCTCTGTCTCTCTGTCTCTCTGTCTCTCTCTCTGTCTCTCTCTCTTTCTCTCACACACACACACATTTCTCATAGACAGTAACAAAAAAAGGGTACCTAGGTTCTAACAGCATTAAGATGCCTACAGTTCTTAAAAGCCCTCTCAAGGCCTTGGGCAGGAAGGGAGGTCTCTTTGTCACAGATTTATCTCTATCAATTTCATATTTGGAAATGTGATCTGTTGAAACCAGCAGGTGTTCGTTATGCTCTGGATCCATGGTGATTGAATACATATTTCTTTTTTGAAACCATTAAGAACCCTGGTTACTTCCCCCAAAGGTGGGACATTTCTAAAGGCAATTAAGTGCAGGCTTTTGATGTGAAGGCTTATGTAAAGGGAACAGCTCTGGCTCCTTCAAAGCTTTCCAGACTGGTAATCAAACCAACTCACTCCCATTCTGTGACTGCTCTTAGAAGCTTGGAAACAATAACGGTGCTGGTGCAGGCTCGGAATACATTGAAATAGGCCTGTCAAGTGTCAGTTTATGCGGGAGCGATGGAGTATGCACTGACATCATGTAATCAAAAGGAAAAAATTACACCGTGTGTCTTGCCTGGTAAAAACAGACTGCAACTTAGCAAGTTGTATTTCATGCTCCCTGCACAGAGTTGCAATCCCTTCCTTTATTTACGCACGGAGCACCTATTTAACTACATGGTGGTGGTTTACAAATAATCAAAGCGTGGGGCTGGTTTGTGTGTTTTTAAAGACATCAGCTCGGGTGGATCAGATAAAATCCAACCCACCTCAGCGGGTACTAACTTGTTTAAGAAAACCAGCTGTCAACAGCAAAGAGAAACTCAGAAGGCTCACCATCTTAATCATTCTCTTGGCAGGCTGTGAGAAATTCACTGCTTGATTTTTTACGGACGTGTTGGACAAATGCAGACAGGCAGTGACTTCCATCAATTGGGAATCAATTATGAAGCTGATTGGGGTGTTTGTTTTTCAGATTGTCCAAACAGGTCAAGATTCAGGGACAGGGCAGAAACCTTAGGGTGATTGCTGAAGGAGCACACAGTGTAGGGGTAAGGGGCAGAGAAGTCTGGGTCAGACAAGGGGTGGGCGAACCCTCTAAGACTGCAGCCTGAACAGTCTCTCCTCCCGACCTGCCTCCACGAGGACATTCAATTTCTGGTGGCTGCCACTGAGTTTTCCCCTCAGGAGTTACCTGGCAGGGTCACTGGCAAAATTATTACAGAAATTCACTTTCTTCCTTTGCCTTGCCTGAAACTTCCAGCCTCTCCTGGAACAAAACAAAACAAAAGACAACAACAAAAAAAGCCCCCAAATCTACAAAAAAACCTTTTCCGAATTATTATTAATTTCAGGTGTGCAATGCAAAGGCCAAGTGCATACTCCATGAGATGGTGCTGGCCTTGTTTCCACACATATTTTTCATCCACCTTGGAATTCACAAGGTCTTTGTTCTTTAAGCCCCCAATATTATCAGTGTGGTGTTAGATTGTCTAAGGGTCAGCATTTTCCTGGAAGGACTTTCAAAAGCATAGCCACTTGGTCAGCACAAAGTGGTATTTTTGTACTGTAGATAGAGCTTATAAATGGTGAAATAAAACATATCTACCAAAAAAGTGGGTAAGACAATGCAATACATATTGCATTAGATATTGCATAGATATGCAATAGATAGGATTGTAATATTTGTGCCAACCAAGGATATTTTGCATTTTGTTTGAGTCAGAGGGCATGAACGTTGGTGAGAAGGGGCCAGGAGAAGATAAAATTTTGTCTCTGTTGGTCTGCCATGTGAGTGAAAACCAGGTCCTTCTCCAGCATGAGATTTCTCAAATTTACAAGATGTTGCTTAGTAAGTAAATCAGGACAGCAGGGTTTTTAGCTAAGAAGAGACCTAGGACCAAAGTCATAGCCAAACACTGCAGCCAGACAGGACCTCCTCACTGCACAGTTTTCATGCAGAAAACTGATTGGTTTATCAAATCAAAGAGAATTTATGAGAAATGACGAGAAAGAAACTGGATATGTTATGGTTCAAAGGGTTTTGCAAAAAAAAAAAAAGTTAAATAGGAATGTTTGGTGGAATGCAGTAATAGCAATACACTTAGAGCATAAACCTGGAGGTCAGAGTGCTTGCTTTAGAATATAAGGCCCACCATTTTGTATCTACATGACACTGGGTGATTTGTTTACCATCAAAGCTATAGTTTCCTTAGCTTTCAATGGGGGGTAATGATATATCTGTGTCATAAGGAACATTGCATGTAGGAGGCCCATGGGAAAAAAATCTCTGCATAGTGGCTGGTACATAGTATGAACTCAGTCAATGGAAGTAGTGGTTAAGCTGCTGCTACTACTACTACTACTACTACTACTGCTGTGAAGGCTTCTCAGAGCCTTCGACATGAGAGCTATGAGTTTGTAGAAGAGGTCTTCCTAATTCAGCTTTTCCAAGACTTACTTAAGCACTAACTTTTTTTCCACAAAACATCTGGCTGGATTCATGTTTTCTGGCATACCATTTAGGAAATATTGTGACAGATCTAACCCCATGTGATCCTGACTCATAGTCTTTAACATGTAATAAAGAAATTCTTCTCACTTTTCTCCCCTCACTTAAAGTCTATGCATTCTGCTTAGCTTGACTCCAGTCCTTTTATCAAGAGCCAATGCTCCCTCCCCAGCCAGTACTCAGGTTCTTGCTCTCAATTCAGGTGACATATGTTACCTGCCTTGTATTGTTACTTGGACTTTATGTCTCGGTATTGCCATATTTTTCTAGATTTCTGGTCACACTCAATTTGTCTGTTTTGATTTTATTTTACATAGTAAGTCTTCAGCATGGCAGCCTGTCATTGGTTATTCTTTGATCTACTGTGCTCACTCAAGAATTAATAGGATGTAGGTTCAGTAAAGAGTTGAAATTTTAAATTGGAACTTGACTTTCCCTACAGGTAAGTGTAAAGCCTCACCTACCACCTTCCTTCAGCTTCTTCCAGAACCAGTGCTGTTATTCTTTAGTCCAGTTGAGGTAAATTATCTCTTTCTTCCGATATCTTTCCTAACCCACAGGACAGTGTCTGCTATCCAAAAATCTGGATTTGTTGAGGAGAGTGTACTTCCTTTTTAATTACATTTATTTTCCCTGAGGTCAGTATTTCATTCCATTTCTTGATAATATATTTTGCTCCCTCTTTAAACCATTTTATTATAGTCTTTATATTACCTAGTGAGGCTTCGGTTTAACCACATTTTATTGACCATTATTTGATCTATTGTTCCTAAAAATTGTCCCTGTTGGTGGAAAGCTGGTTATAAGAATAGATGTAATCCAGTTCATTGAAAAGATTCAGAGCACACGCTCTTGAATTAAGATAAATCTGACTTTTAAAAAAAAGATAATCTGACTTTAGTTCCATCATTTACCAGCTGTGTGACCTTGGGCAAATTAGTTACACTCTCTCTACTGCACTTTTCCTGTGTATAAAATAGGCTACCCCATAGGATTGCTGTCAATATTAAAAAGACAAGAGAAGTACATCTTTTATCCCAGTGTTTTGCACCCAATAAGGCTCATAGACTTTGTTCAGAATTTAGACACATTCTGTGCTTTCTTAAATCTCTCCATCTGGAGCAGAAGCAATGGGGGTCTTGAAAGGGGAAAGATTTAAACAGGAAGTTACAGCTCTTGAAGGGAGAGTTGCAAAGACTGGTTTTACTGGAGTGGAGTGGGAGATGAGGTTAGCCCAGTAGATTGAAGACAAATAGTGAGGAGTTTTGAATCCCAAGTTATGGAGTCATTGAATTTTATATAAGATAGTAATATGGTCAGCTCTGTTTCAGGGAGCTAACTTTGGGAATGGTAAGGAAGAGGATTGGAGCAAAGAGACAATCAAAGCAGAAAGGCCAATTTGGAAATGAAGTTCCACCATTCATGTTTTATTCGTTTCAATTTCCCTGGTTCAGTTTCTTTTTATGTAATAAAAATGTTTTTCACACAACTTCCCTTGATAATCTTTGATGAGCCTCTCCTTGGACTTCTTAATCTTCTTTTATCTACTAGGCCTATTTGTTTCACCTGGCCCCCAGGAAGGTATTCAGAAACAAACTAGATCATACATTTTATGTTTTATGTATGAGCCTCAACTCCCATAGCTGCTGACCACCACCATAATATTGCTTCAGAGAATCACCACCTCTCCTTTCTTCCAATCTGTGCTATGCATTCTCAGTTTAGTGCCGAATTTCAAGGGTGAGTGCTGTGTTTTTGCTCAAGAAAAGAAAAAAAATACAAGAGAGATTTAGCTAACTATCAGCTTCCTGATTAAATAGATGCATAACCTCGGGAAAGCAGAGCTGGTGTTTTATTATGGAATCCTCTGAAACAATAACCTTCTTTACGCCAGATGCAGTTGCATGGTACGAACTTTCAATTCAGTTAGATGCGCAGTAGTGTCTATTGATGACCTTTCAGCTGCTTGTCAGCACCTTCCTATTAAACTCTTGGTCTGCTTAAAATAGAGCTCCAATACCTCTGGGTACCTCACTTTTGAAAAACAAACTAAAGCATCAGACAAGACCACAGGGACTTGGGCTTTATCTAATGCTACACATTCTTAAAATTGATTCACTTTTCTGCCAACCCAATACGTCCATGAGATAGCCTCACTGCTGCTACAAGAGTAATTATTATTCCACCGAAGGTGGCTTGTATGGTCTCAAGGCCTTGCAAGCATCCATTTATACTGAGATGGATTGGAGATAAAGCAGACATGAGTTGGCACTTCAGGCAGACAATGATTGTCAGACATGCCACACTGTGACAGCTGGAGAACTGCCCCGTGGCCTGATGGGAGAACACACTTCTGTCTTTCCCACAAACCAGTATGTATGGAAATGTGCTAAATTTTGTCCAAAGACAAATACCAGAAGGGTCCAAAAGACCTTCATGGCTGACCTGTCTAAATTTTCAGACCGATGGCAAACACAGAAGTCCCTATGGAATCTTCAATTCACTTGTGCTGGGTCTTCTTCTATAATCTAATGCCAAGTTGCAATTAAATGTAATTCAAGATATACATAATTGAGGCTCATCCAGAAAAAAATATTGTTTGAGAGCTTCAAAATGAGAAAATGTGTGTAATTCTTTACAGGTTTCATGGAAACAAAGTTGATTTAAATAAATCCACATGCCTTTGTACTGTAGTGATTCATTTATCCAAAGCAAAAGGAACTGTTGATGATACATAGAAATATAGACATTAATATATTTCTCAAAATAATATTAATGCCATTAGTGATGTTATGAATTGAAAGTGGAAATACCATTTCTGTAGCCATTTTATAATTTCTGTATAAAATCCAGGTCATGTTTGACCTTATAAGACAAAATAAGTGTTTTTATGTCTGCACTAGATATATTTGTATCGTACAGTTACAAATTAGTTCCCAGTGATTCATGAGGTCATCTCAGGCTAAATGTGAGAGACCCCTTACGGGTATCATAATACACTTCCTAGTAGGGGAATAAGTATTAACAGCTGAAGCCATGAGAACAGGGACATCTATATTTTCAAGAAAAAAAAAAACTGACACAGGAAATTTCAATCCTATCACAAAAATGAGTTGCAACCCAAATTACACTCTGTTCTTTTCCAGAAGAACTGGAGCCACTGAAGGATATCTGCATGGGATAATTGAATTAATCAAACATTAAACATTAAAGACATTAAAGTTGATCCTGTCCAATCAAAATATTTATTTTGTTTATTAAACTGTCAAATAAAACATAGTGTCAGCTTTTAAACTGATTCCAATTCAGTCAGTATTATCAATCTCTTAGGCTTATATTTTGACACACAAAGCATAAAAGTGAAGAATTCTGTTTTGTATGTAAGGGTTTGGATACAAAAGGTAAAAACAAAATTAGATCAAGTTAAGTCTTTGACTTTGATTATAGTGAGTCATATAAATTCTTCTTTGTCACAAAATGGGGAATCACAAGGAAGGTCATCACAGGTCAATAATATCAGAGCAGCAAATACTCATTCTGCTCAAATGACTCAGTTCCCCAATTACTTGGAGTGCTGCCACGGCCATTGAGGGTCTACATGGGTCCTGAGAGAGGGGGCAGGCCTTCTACTCAAATGGAGAAAACCAAGTCAGTTTATTCAGTTTCAGGTCATCTTGAAAAATTCAAAGGTCTTCTGTGGTGCTTAGAGAATTCTAAGTTTATTCTAGACATGAGCCTTCCAAGTGTCCAAGGGACTTCCAGTGACTGGATGGGAGCCATGGGCACGTATAGTACAGTACTGTTGGGAAGTACTCCAGAAAAGGCCAATGTTTGCTTTTCATCAATCTGAACCTCGGTGACCTGCCCTCTACTTTTAGCACTGAAAGCTGACCAAATTAGAATGTTATGACTAGCAATAAGAATAGATTTTATTGCATCTTGGATTTTAGTTTCTGCCAAGAATTAGATACTGAACTGAAATTAACCACTCTCTTTCCCATAATCTAAGCGTACTTTGTTTTCATAACTTTTGAACTACTCTTTACACTGTGCATTCATTAGTTTAGAAACATGGATCTGACCATATACCTCTTCCAAACTTCATCATTTCTTAGCTTAGTATTTCATTCATTTCCTAATCTGGCCTAGCCCTGCACGTTTCTATCTCCTTTCACTTTCTGCAACAGGACTCGGTTTCTCAACCATATGAGGCTATTTGCTATTTCCCGCCCAGACGTCATTTTCTGCTTTTGTTTGTGGTGTTCCGTCTACTATTGTCCGTCTCTTCATGGATACTCATATTTCAAGAACTGTCACAAACGTTAGTTAGCCACCCCCTTATACACTTTCTTGAACTTCTTGAGGTAAAATTAATAAAATCCCTAGCTTTTTTTCTTTACTAAATTATTCATGTATTACCATATTGTAACTAGTCTTGTGCCTTCATACAAACTTTTAAAATTAGGCAACTCCACCCTAAGTCACTCCTTGCTATTACCAATGCCCTTACCACTCACCATTTTTATTTGATCCCCAGTTTAGTATAGGGGCTAATTGGGCAGCTCATGTCCTAATGTCTCCAGTGCTCCAAGATTCTAGTGCAGGGTCACATTTAATGTATCTAGAAATGGAGAGAAGTGACAAAAGGGGCAAGATCCAGAATTTAACAATATCAATAATTTATGTGTAAGATTGTTTTTGCTCTGTTGAAATCACATCCTCGAGTCCCTGGAAACCCAAGGAGGAAAGTATTATATGTGTCTCAGAACTGGCTGCAGATGAATTCATTACCAGGGAGCTACAAGGAAGTATGTGTCAACATTTGTTATCCAAGAGTGTCCTGTCCATAGAGTGCCCTCCATCACCTCGTGGTCTGCCATATCCTACAGGCCACCAATTGGTCACCCCCAATAAGGAAAATTCTGCCAGTGAATGAGGTTGTCTACTTAGGTCACAAAGAAAGACACAATGTCATAATCTGGCTGCTTACAATGAATGGTTCCTTTTATTTTATTTTTTTTAATTTTGTAGTTTCAGCTGTTTGTACAGTTGTTTGTCTGAACCATTTCTATGTGACATTATGGAAGCTATTTAATTGTTCAGAGCTTTCCTTTCTTCATCTGCTAAAACAAGCATATCAGCCTCACAGGGTTCTTGTGAGACTTTATGAGATGATGTTTATGAAGACATATTTTATTTTTATTTATTTTTTTAAATTTTTTTAATGTTTTTAATTTATTTCTGAGAGAGAGAAAGAGAGCGTGAGCAGGGGAGGGTCAGAAAGAGAAGGAGACACAGAATCTGAAACAGGCTCCAGGCTCTGAGCTAGCTGTCAGCACAGAGCCCGATGTGGGGCTCGAACCCACAAACTGTGAGATCATGACCTGAGCCGAAGTTGGACGCTTAACCAACTGAGCCACCCAGGCGTCCCTATGAAGACATATTTTAAACTGTTAGACACAGTGGATGTGTGGACTATATTATAACCAGTTGGACAAGTAATGGCCAGTAAAGTTATTTTTCTTTCCTAACCCCCCTAAGATAATAATTTTCTATACACCAGATTCTTTTGTCATCATTGCCTTGTGAAGTATGGTCTACTTCATTTACTTCTAGTAAATGTGCCAATTTGGTAGCTTTGGATCAGATTGACTGCATTTTCTGTAAATCCATTCCGAGCAGGACTCCTTGTTATTGTTGGAAATCTAGACCATTAATTGATGCTTGTGGCAGCCAAGACTTTACCACAATTGAAGAAATAACCATGGAAATCAGACTTACACCTGAATTCCTTTACATTTCTCCATTTAAATCTGATCCTCAAAGTATTTGTTTTATTCATTATACTGCCTAATGTGCTTAAAATAAATCAGGACCCAGTCAGCACTCAAATCCTGGGGTAATTGGAGTTTTTGATGTCAGCAGGAGTATTCACATGCATTCTATCATGAGCGTCTGCAGTGTGTGTGTGTGTGTGTATGTGTGTGTGTACAGGAAATATGAACTAATAGAGTTCCTTTGCCTGCAATTGCAAACATTATTTGGGGGTATTTTTAATTCCTCTATGAATAGATATAAAATGCTGCTATCTAATAGGGATAAAAGGCTATTTGTTTTCATATATCAGTCTTACCTGAAGAAAACAGGAAGGGAAACGAATTGGCTGAATATACCCCAACTTATTACCATAGAAATATGTGTAATACTTCTCAAAACTGAATAAATGATTCCATATGTTTAGGAGACAAGTAAGCATATGGATATAGTCTTTAGACAAATTAATATCTACACTGACATTAATTAATTAATGAGTCTTTATAAGAGCAAGTAAAAGAACACATATATGACAGAAGACAGATTTGATTGTGTTGACTCGATAGTCAGCAATAGTACTCTGTCTGTTTAAAGTCTGTGCAGTATTTTCTTATGAGTAACAGTTGGGGAACAATATATGAGGTAGGGATTCAGGCAACTAAAACTTTCATTTATTCAATGCTATTATTTAAGGTGTTATTTAAGCTCTCTTCTTTGTTAGGATTTTGAAGAGAAAGCTTCACACAAAGAATTGATAGGCAAAGGGAATCCACTGATGTCTGCCTGATCTATACTTTGGGACCTGGCTTTATACTGAAGGCTCCTCCTCACCTACCCATTCAGTAAACAGCAGAAACAATGGAACAGCAGAGAAGTTGTAAGGGTGTCTACAATTTGGACCCCAATTCTTACTCGTGAGTTTCTTTCCTACACCACCAAGCAATTTTTGGATACCAGCTGAGTGTCCTACAATTCAACTAATGTCAGACACCATTAATTTAGAGACAGCATTAAATTCCACAAGTTAAAGGCTCAATTCTACAAAAATGCCCTTCACTTCAGATGCCAGTAGGAAGTCCAGATTGTTAACCAGTGCTTCTGACCAACTGGCTATCAATCAAACATTCCCATGACTCTCTCTTTGGGTTCAGTTACTTTGCTAGAGTGTCTCACAGAACTTAGTTTACTCACCAGGTTTATGGTGAGTAACATCTGGTTTATTACAAAAGATATCAAAAGACATGAATTGACAGCCAGATAAAGAGGCAAGGGTCCCAAACAAAGGAGCTTCTGTCCCCATGGAGTTTGGGCCTAGCACAGTGGCGCAGGAAAGTGTTCTGCTTCCCCAACCTAGAAGCTCTCTGAACTCCATACATTGGTTTTTTATGGAGGCTTCATTACATAGGCCTGACTGATTGAGCCATTGGCCATTGATTGAACTCCATCTCCAACCCCTCTCCCACCCAAAACCCTAGAAGTCCGGGAGTGGAATTAAAAGTTCCAACCCTCTAGTCACAAAGCTGATACCTCTGGTAGCCAGCCCTCCTCTTTAGGTAGAGTCCAAAAGTCACCTCATTAACATAACAAAATATGCCTAACTTACTTTCATCACTTAGGAAATGCCTGGGATTTCAAGAGCTCTGTGCCAGAATAAGGGACAAAGACCAACTGTATATTTCATGATATCACACTCTCCTGTGCCTTTGAGCTCATCATAGGTGGAAAGGAAGCATAGGAGAGGGACTGTGTGGAGCAGGGATCTTGGCTGCCAGTGAAGGGACTCAGTGTGGTCAGGCCAGTATCAGCAAGATCAGCCACTTCTCCCTTGGGGAGGGACAAGCAAGGGTACAGACAGGCGCAAATTCAGGCTGGCGCCCCCTGTGGGGATGTGGAAGGACAGCAGAGCTTTCCTTGAGCCAGGGCCCAGAGCCAGTGCTCCAGAAGAGACAGAAATGCTCACAGAAATGGTCCTGTGTTGAAGAAGCTAAATGGCCTATGAAAAAAGACACCGCATGTTGATTTTTTGGCAGAGAATGAAGACAAAAAATAGTCCCATAGGTTCTAAAAAACAACATCCAAGAAAAATGTCTTTGGCATTTACAAGCTTTAGATCAAAGTCTTTAAGGGAGATTGGAGGACATTCTGAGTGGACAATGTTGGCATTTTGCAGAAAATAGGAATGTGTTTTTCTGAGGTCTGCTGTTCTTCATTTTGGCTCCACGATAACAAGAACGATATTTTCTGTGACAAAATCAGTCGATTTGTTCTGATAATGGGGCACAATGTTCGAAACAAAGAATGACCTAAATATTTCAGTTTGGTTGACCTCTTTTCTCCATCGGCCATAAACAGAACTTGCAGCAGTTGAATCAAGACCCTGTCCTCACCCAGCCATTACCTCCAGTTCTTTGGTTTAACAGGTTAATGTAGAGAATTGTTGCCCTGCTTATTAGAAATGGAATGGCCCTCTTCAATGAAGGTCTTCAATGACCTCCATGTAGATTGCACAATATAAAATACTGTAATCTTTTAAAACAAGTGACTACCATGGTTTTGTAAAAAGAATACCCACAGGATTTTCTGAATCTTTTAGATTTTGTCCAAAGATATGGGCCATGTTGGTATTGGGTGCAAGGCAATGTAATAGTGGCATCCTGTGCTACTCTTTGCAAGGAGTCTGTCGCCTGGAGTATACCAGAATGTTCCTTCCAAATGGGTGGTTTTATTTTTTTATTTTTGAATTTTTTTTGTATGGGGAGAGTGTTTTAAGATCGGGCAGAGCAGAGAGATGCTCTTCATGCTATAGGGGTTTAAACTCTGTCCCCTGTCACATGTCTCCTCTTCATCTTTCTGTTCTGTGTAGGAAATGCTGAGCCCTCAGAGCTCCAGGGGGAATGACAGAATCCCTGAGATGATTCTACAGAGTGCTGCAGCCATATGCACCTATAATGAGTAGGGCATATTGAAGGGAATTAAAAGTCTCTGTAGAAACTCACTGAGGCAAAATCATTTTTCAAAGAGTGGTTTGAGACTTTGTGGCCTCAAAGTAACAGGCTTCCTAAAGGAAGAAGAAACCCAAGATATGAGGCAAAAAATATAGACGGTGGAGGGCAGGCAGGACCACAGAATGTCAGCCAGGATATTTACCTCTATAACTAGTGAGGAAAAATTGGAAGTTCATATCAAAATCCACTGTACTCTTTAATTATGTAAAGCTTCATCTGTTTCCCATTGTGTGTGGAATTTGCCATCATCAACAAAACCTTTTGATGTCTTCATAAAGACCTAGCTGAAGAACCCCTTCTGGTCATAGTAAAAAGAGTCACCTCCCCCAAGATCCCTGTATTTTAGAGCAAGGGGCTTTGTACCTAATGTTGGCAAAGCCAGATAAGCAATTCCTTTGTAGAATTCTGACTTGATGAGGTTTCCAGAAATGTAAATAAAGCAAGGGTCAGCAAACTATGGCCCAAGGGCCAAATCTGAAGCATAGCCATACTCATTTATTTATGTCCTGTCTCTGGCTCCCTTTGTGTTACAACGGCTGAGGTGAGTAGATACAACAGGGACAGTATAACCCACAAAGCCGAAAATATTTCTATCTGGTTCTTTCTAGAAAGCGTTTGCCATCCTCTGGAATAGAGTCACCCAAAACATCACTTGTCACAAAGCAGCAGCCAAGCATCTTTGAGTAGAACCTTAGAGAATCTTCCATTCATTCTGTTTGTTCACTTACAAACGGCCACTGAATACCTCCTACATGCCAGGCACTATTCTGGGATATGTAAATGAACAAATTTAGGGGTAAAAATTCCTTTTCTCATGGAGCTTACTTTCTGGTAGGGAGAGACAGACCATAAATAATAAACATAACAAGTGAATTATATTGTAGAAATCGGTTTAAATGCTGAGGCAAAAACCAGAGCAGGGGTACACGGATGGGAGCCTTTGGAAAGCGTTGTATTTGTGGGAGTTAAGAGGAGCTTAGATAAGGAAGCGACCTCTGAATGAAGTCGTGGAAGAAGTGCAGGAGGGATCTCTGCATATCTGGGGGGACACTGCTTCAGGCCGATGAACAGCCTGTTGGAAGTTCCTGAGCAACCTCTACAAGCATCCTGCCTTAGCCATCAGTTTAAGACCACAGCTTGGTTTCCAGAGGCATGGAAACAATTTCCAAAGTCCACCTTCCAAAACCCCGGCAAATTCTAACAACCCCTGCAGATCCCAAACCAGTAAAGCTGGGATGGGGACTGGAAATTTGTATTTCATGAAATGGGGAAACATTTTAGGTTTCCCAGATGTCTCTTTTTTGGGAACCACTGCTCTAAATCAAAGTAAGAATGCCCTCTAAATATACTGAGAGTCATCCAGCCCCTGTTTGAACATTTCCAGTAATGGGAAGCTATTAACTCTTTTAGAGAGTTCACTCCATAAAATATTTATAACATTTAATTAATTTATTCATTTATTCAAAAAATGTGTAGCTTTCCTACTGTGAATCAGGTACTGGGGATATGAGAGCACATGTTCTGTGCCTTTGTTGTCTTTTGTTTGTTTCTGATTGCAAAATGTCTATATTTTCATTTTAGATACTGGATAAAGTAGTAAAACACATAGAAAGAAAATTGTTCTTTATCCTACAGGTAGCAATGTTAATATTTTAGTGTATTTAATTTTTTTTCTGTTTTTTTATGTTGAAAAGATTGAGCTGTCTTCTTTCAACTAAAATGTATTATGAATATTTGCTTCTGCAAAA
The DNA here is from genome assembly GCF_008692635.1 of Crocuta crocuta. Classification (NCBI taxonomy): domain Eukaryota; kingdom Metazoa; phylum Chordata; class Mammalia; order Carnivora; family Hyaenidae; genus Crocuta; species Crocuta crocuta. Next base: position 5,890,699 of record NW_027536464.1, read on the forward strand.
CATTTTTCTACGATGTCTTTTAAATTAACAGCTTAGTGGGGTGCCTGGGTGACTTAGTCGGTTTAGCATCCAACTTCGGCTTGCGTCATGATCTCACGGTTTGTGAGTTTAAGCCCCACAGTGGGCTCTGTGCTGAGATAATGAAGCCTGCTTGGGACTCTCTCTCGCTCTCTCTCTACCCTACTCATGTTCTCTGTCTCTCTCTCAAAATAAATGAAACATTAAAAATTTAAAATAACAGCTTAGTAGTCCATTTTATATATGCAATATATGTATAACATATGTATGTATATACATGTGCAATATATATTTCTATGGCTATAGTTTATTTCAAAATGTTCACTATTACAAAAATGCTATTAATTTTCTTATAAACTTTTTTCAGCATTTCTAACTATGTAGGTAAGTGTCTATAAGTGGAGTTTCTGTATTAAATGATATAGGCTTTTAAATCTTTTGAAATACATTGCCAAATTGCCTTTCCAGAAACAATGATCCAATTTCCACCTCCATTTCAATTATACAAAAATATTCATGTTTTTATACCCTTGGCAATACTGGCATTTCATTTTTTTTATTAAAAGGCTATAATTACTAGAAAGTTATTTTTTCCTTCCAAAAAGCTCATTTTGCCTATTCAAATTTTCAACCTATTGCTCTGACTTTTGTCTCTGGATCTTTGTGGAGTCGATTCGGCGCGTTTTCTTTAAAATGGAATTTCAAATATTTAAAAATAAGGATCATGTGTCCACTGTTCTCTGTTCCCAGTTATCTTTCTTTCCTTCAATAATTACTGCTATACCCCACTTTTGGGACTCTCCACCGTTCTGGTTTCACTGTTCTAGATACGCCTTAGTTAATCAGTCCTTCCCTTAAAATGTGGTGGCAAAGATTAAACCAAGGACTATCACGGCAAGAACACCGCCTTCTTTGTTCTGAACAGGATACTTCTGACTGGTGCAAGCCAAGCAGGCAGTAGCTATTTTTGGCAACCTTGCCACATCATTGACTCATAAAGAGCTTGATATCAACCCAAGTTCCCGACCATTTTTATAAACAATCTTGTGGTCCTATCAGGCAGCATCTGCATTTCACTGGATGAAGCTGTTTTCAGAACCACAGAGTGTGACGTTCATAGGCATCAGTGCAATCATTAATTCTAGTGTGTCGAGTTCTTTTTGAAAACTGATTTCATCACGAGACATCTATCGTCTACAAACTCAATAAGGATATCTCTTGACCTGTAGTAATTAAGAAAAAAAAAACATAGGTGATATCAGAGCCTTGCCACGCCCTAACAATGTGTTATTCATCCATTAATCAACAGGCTCTAGGTACATCACTTAGTGCCACCAAGCTACTTGCTCATTCAGTGTGTGTGTATGTGTGTGTGTGTGCACGTGTGTGTTTGTATGTGTGTGTGTGAAAGAGAGTTTCTGTTGCTTAGGATATAAAGATGAAGAGAAAAACTCTGAAAAAAAAAATAAAGAAAATTGTTTAAACTGGCTGAAATAAAAACATATTCTTTGTATGGTTTTTCCTGGACTTCCCTGACAAGATTTCTTTTTTTCCTTTCCTTTTTTTTTTTTTTAATGGAAATTAGTTTGGCATGACTGGTTGATTATTCATGTCGGTTCCTTGATTTCAGCTTTATTCCAGAATATGGGTAAGGTCAATAACAAGTTGAGATTGATGTACTTTCTAGTTTATAATTTCAATTGTCTATTTTGAAATATTGGGATATGTGTCCATATATCATCTACTGGAATACCTTGTTTTCATTGCAAATTAAGTGGTTTTTGTTTGTTTTGTTTTGCTTTTTTCCCCCCTACATGGGCTGGTGCATAACTTATTTGGGTCTGATGACTTCTAATTTATTTTAAGCAAAGAAATCTCTCTCTCTCTCTCTCTTTTTTTCAGTATCTTCTAGCACCTTGAACTCTGATAGCTGTGCTCAATACCTACATTTTCCAATTTGAAAGTCATTTTGCTTTATGTAGAGGATGATCTTTTTTCACCCCTTTTGTTATATACAAATTATATGTTGCAAAGAAAGTACTATTATATTTTTTAATGTTTATTTCATTTTTGAGACAGAGAGAGACAGAGCTTGAATGTGGGAAGGGCAGAGAAAGAAGGAATCACAGAAACCGAAGCAGGCTCCAGGCTCTGAGCTGTCAGCACAGAGGTTGACGCGGGGCTCGAACCCACCAACTACAAGTTCATGACCTGAGCTGAAGTCGGCTGCCCAACCGACTGAGCCACCCAGGCGCCCCAAGAAAGTACTATTAAAAAAGAAAGAGAGAGAGAGAGAAAAAGGGGAGGGATGGAGGATGCTCTTAAGTAGGAGTCAAGGATATGTGCTTCAGCATTTTTTTGTTAATAATATGTTATTCATCTCAGTTTGTAGATTTAAGCCTTTGTCACTCTTCATATTATGGACATAGTGTTAATCACCCAGTTTGTTGTTCTTAACACTTTGCCACAACTGTGTTTTAATTTAGGTCTTGTCTTCAGATATAACATGAATGGTCCTTATCACAGCTGATTTTTCCTGTCAAACAATTACTGCAAAAATAGTTTAGCTCTGGTGGTATTTATATTTGAACAGGTCAGTAGGATCATGGGCTGCTTTTAAGTTTTCAAAGCACTTTGTACCTTTTTATGTTAAAAACTAGACCCAGTCATATAATTAAATGGGTTTCAAGTCTAAGTTACTTTCTGGCCTATGCGATGCCAGGTGGCGATGAGCAAGGTAGAGATACATTTTCTTAAGAATAAGAAATATGTATATGTATATGTATATGTGTATGCATGTCCTTATGTGTATGCATATGTGTATATACCCATTATCTGTACTCTTGGGAGTTTCCACAGTTTCTACATAGCATAAAATAAATTTAGAATAAAACTAATTGGCCTGTAACTAAATATAAAGAGAAAAATTCAACCATTTCTATGTGAGAATCATCTTAAAATAAAACAATGTCATATTTGATTACAGTTTTTTTCTGAAGTGACCCAATATCCCATTTGCCCGAGACTGGGAGGGTTTCCCTGAAATGGAGAACTTTCAGTGCCCAAACTGGGAAAGTTCTGGGCCCATTGGGCTGAGTTAGTCATTTTATCTTTCTCTTAATTTTCCCCAGGTGCCCTTTCCTTCCCATTTTAAAACCTAAAATGGTTAACAACTTTTCAATTCTAATAGGATCAGGTGTTTTTTGTTTCTTTCTATCTTTGTTTTTGTTATTATTCTTTGTCTTTGTTTTTGGCAAATTTCATTTTTCCCAGCTTTCAGATACTGTTTCTGGCTATTCTACAGACTCCTCTTTCCTTCTAAAAACCACCCTCCCTTCTTTATTTTCTCTTCCCGGCCCCTCTTCCTTGCTTTCTTCCCCCATGAGAGAACATCTAATGCACAGAACTTACCTTAAATGTTCCTAAAGTATTTAGGGGCTATGAAATGATCATTAATACCTCCAGTTAATTTGTATCTCTCTTTTCATCGGGAAATTCATGTTATCTCTACGCCAATAGCCAATATCTTGTGTTCTACAACTGAAACTGAAGCAATGAGAGAGGAAGATAAGTTTTACCACGTTGTTTTAAAGGCCTGAAGTAACCTGCACAGCCGATCTTCTTAGATGTAGTGGCATGGTCTTGGTGCTTATATCCCCAGATGCTAAGCAAATGATGGAACCCTCACAGGGTTGACAGAGGCAAAGTTCACACAGTTATGTCAGTGTGGACTCCATCGATTCTTACTTATGCATCACTGGCCATCATAAACAAGGATTGTAAATTCCGGGATTGTTTGCCAAAAGCAGTCCACCAAATCATATTACGTGATGTTTACAACCTGGAAGAGACTTTTGATCAGGTATAACCCCTTCATTTTTCACTTGAAACAATTGAGATCCAGGGACATAAAGAGAATCTGCTGATATCAAAACTCTAATTAGTAGCATCGTTGGAATCTGCATCATTTGGGGTCTACAGGCTCATTCTCCATTCTAGGCTGTCAAAGAGGAGGGGAGGAGACAAAGTTATAAAAGCAAGAGTTGTTAATAATCCAGCCTCCTCATGCCAAATCTGCAGGAAACGGGCTTGAAACAACTTTGTATTTTCCACCGTGTTCCTCTTTGGGCACCTTGAAGTCTGAGAAGCTTACCAATGATCAACATTGGGGTCCCTGGCTTTCGTACTTTCATTCTTGCTCATTATTGCCCAGTGTTGTACCCTAGTCCATGCCTTACTCTTCCTATCTTCATTCTCCTGACCAGACATTTTTAATTTATGTACATACAGTTTTAATTTATGTAACTCCCACCTCATCTATGCTTCATGGTGGCCTAGAGCATTTACCTCATTTGTCAATAAAAAGTAACATGGCTGACATGGCGCCTTCACCCTGAAATGATTTTCCCTTTGTCTCTCCCTGTCTGCCTTCGTTTTTATTCATGGCCTTTAACTTTGTAGATTATGCACCTTATCTCTGTTTATCATGAAGCCTCTACATAGCCAGTAATCACTAATCTTTTTGAACACAATGTGCTGTTAAGGCACACCCCCTCTAGGCCTGCATTTTATCCCATTATCCTCATACCATAAAAAATTACATATCTTCTTAAATGCTTTAAATCCATTGAAAAAAACTTAAGCTCTGTGGAATGCATGGGTGGTCCAGTTGGTTGAGTGTTTGGCTCTTGATTGCAGCTCAGGTAATAATCTCATGGTTCCTGGGGTCGAGCCCCATGTTGGGGTTGTGCTGAAAGCGTGGAATCTGCTTGGGATTCTCTCTCTCCCTCTCTCTCTATCTCTCCTCTGCTTGCACTCTCTCTCTCAAAATAAATAAATAAACGTTAAAAAAAGAAGAAAAATCTTATGCTCTGAAACTGTTTTAATGAGATGAAGGTGTAACTCACAATTATTTTTAAGTTAACTTTTTATTTTGGGATAGGTATAAACTACAGAAAACAAACAAAAAAGGTTGCAAAGAAAGCACAGAAAGTTCTTGTTGTCCTCATCCCATTATCCTTTAATATGAACATCTTACATAACCAAGGTGCATTTATTAAAACTAAAAAATTAGCATTGGGACACTGCAATTAACAATGCAGACTTTATTTGGATTTCACCAGTCTGGCCACTCACTTTGTCCTTTTTCCACATCAAGATCCAGTCTGTGGTTCCACATTGCCTTTAGTCATTACATCTTACTCTCCTTTGATCTGTGACAAAAATCAAAGTCTCTTCTTTTTCACGATCTGGACAGTTTTGAAGAGTGCTGGTCAAATGTTTCATAGTATGTTCCCCAAATTGGGTTTACCTGACATTTTTCTCATGAGCAGACTGGGTTGTGGGTTTTCAGGGAAAATATCATGGAGGTGAAGTGCCCCTCTCATCGCATCATATCAGGGCTGCACATTATCAACATGATTTATCACGGGTGATACTGAGCTTAATCCTTTGGTTAAGGTGGTTTTTGCCAGCTCTTTCCACTGCAAAGTTACTATTTTTCCCTCTGCATATGCTCTACTCATTGGAAGTGAGGCACAAAGTCCAGCCCACTCAAGGGGAAGGAGACAACCTCTAATCTTTTAACCTATTCATTCCTGCCTGTCAAGTTCCTTCATTTTGTATTTTAAGCAGCTCCACCACTAGGTGGACCACATTTATTCTAGGTTCACTTCTCCCTTTCTAAACACTTTCCTTCTCTTGTGACCAGCTCCCCAAAACTTCCGCATTTCCATCCATGCTTTTCTCTTCTCTGGAGCACCGATCTGACTTTCACTGTCTTCACCTGAAACTTAGCATCGCATCCTACAGCGGCTTTACTCTGCCTGGTTCCGTAAATGGAGTCGAAAAATGAGGTGTTTAGAAGGTTATTCGTGAAGGAAAAAGAAGCTACATTTAGACTTAACAGATAAAGAGTTTAAATGACCCTCTTCACAAGTTAACAACTGATGGGATGGCAGTGAATATTGCCATATGAGGTTTTCAAGGAATGGCCAAGGACACACAGAAATCCTGGGGAGAAGAAGGCCCTCTTTGTTGATCTTTACACTTATCTCCTAACACATTAAATAGGGCTACAGACATACCCAATACATTTATATTTACAGAGAGGAGATACGTAGATGTTGATATGAACACATACCAATTTCAACACAGCAAGCACACATAGAAAAAGGAAAGCACTAGGAAAATCAAAGCACTGCTTTTGCAGTATGAAGTCCCAACAGAGGCACGAATTCGGTGACTGGGTGTGAGTCCCACCTCAGCCACTTACTTACTGGTTGTGTGATCATCGGCAAGTTACTTACCCTTTCTGCGATGATCTATAAAGATGGGTATATTATTAGTGCCCGTGATACAGAGAGGCTGTGAGAAATAAGTGAATGAATCCACATAAATCATGTAGCCGAGCGCTTGGCACATAAATAATCAGTCAATATTCATTAGTATTACTATTACTATTCATGAAGGCTTAGGTTTATTTATTTATAGACTCTTGGCACAATTTTAGGGTCACAGCTAAGTTGAGAGGGGGATACAGAGATTTCCCATATACTCCTTGCCGCCCCCGCCCCCCGCATGCACTGTCTTCCCCTTTAACAGCGGCCCCCACCAGAGTGGTACGTTTGTTACCACTGAGGAACCTACATTGACACATCGTTATCCCCCCAAATCTAGAGTTTACCTTAGGGTTCATGTTTGGTGTTGTACATTCTATGATTTTGGACAAATGGATTGTGACATATATAATTATATTATCACACAGAATATTTTCACTGCCCTAGAAATCCTCTGTGCTCTACTTAGTCATGCTCCCAAAATGAGCTGTTTTTTGAAATAAGACCATTTACAGTAAAAACAACAGTGAAAGTTACCTAATGAGTGAACCACAAAGTATTAAAATGTCCTTTGTGGTAAATAAACCCCATTTCTCTCTTTTATTTATTTTTTATTTTTTTAAATGTTTATTTAGTTTTGAGAGAGAGAGAGAGACAGAGACAGAGTGTGAGTGGGGGAGGGGCAGAGATACAGAGGGAGAGAGAGCAGAGAAAGACAGAATCTGAAGCAGGTTCCAGGCTCTGAGATGTCAGCACAGAGCCTGACATGGGGCTCGAACTCACAGACTGCGAGATCATGATCTAAGCCAAAGTCGGACACCCAAACGACTGAGCCACCCAGGCGCCCCATCATTTCTTTCTTTTAAAACAAAGTTATCAATGTACTCCAACTTAATCTTTTATGCTAAACTTTTTCCTGCAGTTTGAGTTCCGTAATTTTAAGTACAATGGCTGTGCAATGACTCAGTGTGAAAATGAGATCCCAGCTAAAAGTGTTGGTTTTCTTTCCCTGGATACAGTAGAGCACCAGGCAGAAACTGCTCACTGATCTAGGTGTCCTGGCTTTGCAGAGTCCAAAGCAGGCAGGGGCCTCGACTTGGAGGTTAGATTATGCAGATGACTACAGCAGTGTTTAAATCTTTATCAATGGTGATCTTTAGGCAGGCATTAATTTGATATTTTCCAAAAGACCAATCAATTAAACCATACATCTTGACCAATTAAGCCTCTTCTTCATTGGTAGATATGGTCATGAATTATTTTGTAGACATGGCTTTGAGATTAGCTACCAACAGTTCTGCCGCAAAGTAATTTAGTTAGTGAATTTAAAATATTGTGAGTGACTACAGGGACCTGATCCCAAAGAAACGCTGAGTTGGGTTGCCCTGTATTAGCTTCATTATGCAAATAGGCACCCCAAGAGAGCCATCCCAAAGACTATTAGCCTCTTTCACCTTTAATAACCTAAGATCTCCAATTCGTGATGTGTGCAGATGAAAATATGTTCTGCCTGTGGGTAAAGGTGTCATTAATGCATAATTCTTTAGCTTCTTTCCCCCTATACTAGAATTCTATTTTGGCAGACCTCTTGGGTTTGGTTGTCAGAGAGATAAAAGCCTGTGAGTCCTGCAGTAGAATCTGGAGTGAATCTTGGTAAATTTAGAGGGCCGGGATACTCTTCCCGACTGCTATCTGGATCCATGAGTCATACCACACCTCCCCTGCCCCATTGTACAACTGATGGTGTTGCAGATGCTCTAACTGGGTCTCTCTGGGTTGCAAGCCTTTGAAATGCAGCCCTTTGTTTCCCTCTGTAGATGTGCGGAAATTGGCAGTTAGACTTCAGATACAGTGTCTGGTACAGAAACTGCTGATACACAGGTAATGCTAGTCTTAGGCAGATAGTGCCTTTATCTGGAAGAAACTCAGCCAGGGTCCTCAGCAGGCTCAGAGAATATTCCCATTTGTTGGCTGGAATGGTCCCTTCCAAAAATGAAATGTAATCTGACAACCTTCTGAGAAGATATTTGCTTGATGTGTGTGACTGCTGACATTGAGAAGGCATGAGAGTTCACAGGTCTGAAATAGTTACCAAGGGTATTCCCAGAAGTTAATCATCAGTAGTTCCAGGCATGGAGAAGTTCAAGAATGCTACTGGTGTAAGTGACAATCCGGACAGACAGGATTTTCCAGCTTGACTGATAGGGTAGCTCGATTCATTAGTGACTTATAAAGAAAATAAATTAAAAATGTTGTGTTTTTTTGTATCTTTTCTTTCCCCCAGGTTTCTGTTGGGAACTCCCTGTCACAGGGAGGGTTTGGGGATAAAAAGACAAATGGTCTTTCTTAGAAGGGCCCAATACAGAGAGCCTCGATGCAGTGCGTTTGGCAATTCTTGGCAACAGGCTTCATCTCATGTCTGCGGCTGAGCAATGACTGGAAGGTGTGCTACTTATGTGTGTCCCAGGTACTTAAAAAGTATCAAAAGGCCAAGGGAAAAAAATTGCATTAAAAATTCATCCAGCATTTTGGGAAAGGTGATTACATTTGTTTCTTTTATTATTTACTATAAATAATTTGTTGTATTTCATCCAAGGTTTTCTTCTTTCTTTTTTCCTTTTTAAACGTTTATTTATTTATTTTGAGTGAGAGAGAGAGAGAGAGAGAGAGAGAGAGAGAGAGACAGAGCGTATGCACATAAGTGGGAAAGGGGTAGAGAGAGGAGAGAGAGAATCCTAAGCAGGCTCCATGCTGTCAGAGCAGAGCTTGATGCAGGGCTTGAACTCATGACTCTGAGATCATGGCTTGAGCCCATATCAAGAGTTGGATGCCCAACCGACTAAGCCACCCAGCACCCCTGTCTTTTCTTTTTTTCATATATACTGCATCATCTTTTCTCCCACCTCTTTCCAAGGATTTGCCATTTGTAAATCGCTGTGGTCATCAGTCTTCAGATATTAAAGAATATAGTACTTCCACAATCTCCTCTACTCCTCTGTCCTGAAGTCTTTCCCTCCCACTGATTCTTTTTGTGGCACTTTGCTTTTTATCTTTTACTTATACTTTATTTCTTTTTAAAAAATTTTTAATGTTTCTTTTTTTTTTAATTTTTGAGATGGAGAGATACAGAGTACAAATGGGGAAGGGAAAAGTACAGAATCCGAAACAAGCTCCAGGCTCTGAGCTGTCAGCACAGAGCTGGAAACAGGGCTCAGCCCCACAAACTGCTAGATCATGACCTGAGCTGAAGTTGGATGCTTAAGTGACTGAGCCACCCAGGTGCCCCTACGTATACTTTCTTTCTAAGGTTCTATTTCTTTCTAAGGTTCTACCTTTCAAGAGGACCTGTAGTTTGTTTATTTCTGATTCTCAGCCCTTAAGGCTCCTTTCCTTCCTCTTCTGATAGCTCTTTTCAGATGGATCTTGTACATACATACACGTTTGCTCAGCCAACCTATTCACAGAATATCTTTAACTATCTTCAAGATTTCATATTAAGGGGTGCCTGGGTGGCTCAGTCAGTTGAGCATCCAACTCTCAATTTCAGCTCAGGTCACATGATCCCAAGGTCATGGGCTCGAGCCTCCATGCTAGGCATGGAGCTTCCTTGAGATTCTCTCCCCCTCCCCTGCTCACACATGCTCTCTCTCTCTGTCTCTAAAAAGAAAAAGAAAAAAAGAGATTTTGTGTTATCATGATCTCTTTAACCTTAGTACCTCTTCTTCACAGATGAGAAGCAGAGGCACTGATAGGTCAGACAGCTTCCCTAAGAACATACAGTGAATTATTGGGAGGGTGAAAATTGCAATAGGTATTCTGATTTCCAAGATAAGTTATTAGCCTGGTGAGCTCCCACTTACAAATAGGTTACTCCTGGACCAGCAGCATGGACATCATCTGGGAACTGGTTAGAAATGTAATTTCTCAGGCTCTGCCCCAGACCTACTGAATCAGCACTTACATTTTTATCAAGATCCCAGGTGATTCATACACACATTAAAGTTTGAGCAACCTTGAACTAGACCTCTCTATATTGAAGGATGCCTCTCTGAAATGAACTGCGAACTGGTAAGTTTACTTTGTACCTGTGCGTTTCCTCTGAGTCCTGGCTGCCCTGAGTGAAGTGTATGAGTAGAAGACAGACAGACAAAAGCTTTGGCTTTGGCTTTGGTTTCAGTATCTGTCTGATCTCTCTTCTAGAATTTGGATTTCAAGTAAGCTGTATTTGTAGAGAATTTCAAGCAGCTAATGACAAAGCAAGTGGAACATTCTCTTCCAGGCAATTAGTTTTCTCTGAGCTTATTTATTTGTGGTTTGCTGATTCAATTGAGTATCTGCAAACTTGCTGGTGACCACGAAGGCATCATAGCCTGAACTGTATTTAGCTGACGTCTGTGTCTTGGAGTATATGGTCTGTAGTTTTCCAAGCACAGAGTGAAATATACCCAAGTGTTGCATGGGATATTTTCCTTATCCGAAAAGATTTTTTTATTGTTTTTTCCAAGTTATAATAAAAGAGGTGTTATCTCCTTCATCTCCAGGACTGGATTTTAAATTTAGAAAAAGACCAGCATGTGCATTTGATGGCCGGAGGTGTAAAACAAAATGTATTTGATATCAGAATTGAAATGAATCACTGGCATAGGAAACTGTTATGCATATTTTCTTGTGGAAACTGTTATCACATTTAACCACTGGAATATCAGTTCTTGTAAAAGGTACACATCCCAGCTTAGGATTTCATAGGATGGGAGCAGAGTGATCATGGAAAATGAGTGTTAAAGCAATTTCCAGGTATAAAAGAATGAAAAAAAATGAAAATGAACCTTGAGGGATCAAAACACATTTTTTATATTTTTTGTTCTTTTGTTTCCCTTTTTCATTTTCAAGCAAATGGACTTTTAGTTTGAAAGACTATCTAGAAGGGATTGGAATTTGAGGAGTGCCAGAATCCTGCAAATTCATGCATGTACCAGTGCTTCGAGACTGAATTTACTTCATGTTCCTGAATGTGTGTACTAATTGAGAGCAGACACCTAGAATGTACATTTTTCAAGAGGATATGAGACAATTCAGGGATGTTCTACAGACTGGTGGCCTGTGCCTAACAGAACTTGAACCCGGAATCAGTGTTGTCATTGTTAAACCCCATGGCAAGTCTCAGTGAGCCAATTTCCAGAAGTATATCTTCTGCAATTCTTCTAACCCCACGGGCCTGAAAACTGGGATAAATGGCAAAAGGCTGAACTCTCCCACCTAAAATTTACCAAACCCACCACTTCTAGTTCTAATATAACAGGGAGCCTATACGTGACTAAGGTCTTCAGACAAAGGCCACAAATATAAGGCTCTAATGTTCAGAGATATGCAGACAAAAGACCCCCCCCCCAAAAAAAAAGTGACTTAAAATAGATTTTTCTGCTTAGTCACATACAAGTTTAATCCACTTTGTTAACTCCTGGCTGTTAACTCCTCATCCACTTTGTAGTGGATGAGGAAAATAGGCCAGCAACACCACACCTGGCAGAATGGGGACAAATAAAGATGGCTGAGGTGATCCTCTCCTCCCTCATTCCCCCCACTGTGGGCTCATTACCCACATGTCCACAAGGAGGAAGGTAATAGGCCTTCAGACATGGTTTTAGACCCCACCCATCAGTGAGGTTAGCAGCTATCCTCATGCACACTCTCACTTTTGTGACCTCCTAGAGGAATACCTTGCACCCCTCCCTCTTTTCCTCCTATCACTGAAGAACGATTGCCCGGGTCTACTAAAAATGTTCAACAATTTAACTGAACGTGGCTGGTTCATTTGGTAGAGCGCGCGTCTCTTGATCTTGGTGCTGTTAAGTTCAAGCCCCATGTTGGGTGTAGAGATTGCTTAAAAATAAAATCTTAAAAAACATATCTGTAGCAGTTGTTGATGATGATAGCCTTGCAATTACAGAAAGTTATGCAACTTCTCGAAGGCAAGATAAAAATGTCTCTCATTTCCACTTTTCTATGTTGACGCATTCACCTTAACTTCAACTTTGAAATTTCTAAACTATAAGTGAAAGCATGTTTTTTGTTTTTGACATTTATGGGGATGCTATTGTTAGCTCAGTCTTTATTGTTTAGGCGGTGCAAATTGATGCTATTTGAGAGGAAAATTTTAAGTTCCCTAGCTTCTATGCTGTGTGTGTGTGTGTGTGTGTGTGTACAACTTCACATTTGGAAAAAGAGGATTGTCTCAGTCCCTGAAATGATACTTCTGTTGAAAATCTAACTAAAAAATTCACTGTGCAACCTACAAATGACAAGCCTTTTACATATTTTGCGTTGGAGATAGCCTAGAATGTGTTTATGCCTCTCTAATTTCCTTCCTTCTTAGAATTATCTGCTACTGACTCTTGAAGATTGAAGAAATAATGTGTGCTTAGAATCATGGCTGTCTCACAAACCAGTTCAAGTGCACTTTTAAGGGATCTCAAGGAAAGACATTTTAGAAGCCTTCAAGTTTGTATGTTTTACATATTATTTTCCCTTTGGAAAGCTTTCAGACACCTCTGAAATCTCTGCCTTGAAAGAAAATAAATGAAAAATCGTAGCATTCTTAAAAATGAATGATTCATTTGTGTTAGGTACAGGATAGTGGTTCTTGGCGGTATCTGTAAAAGGGATATATGATGAGTGGCCTGTGTCGCACACACTTCCTTTGCCATTACCTGATGCTGACTCTGAGCAACTGTCCTGTTTATCTCAGCATCTCAGGGTCCTAGATTTTCATGAGATAAATATTTCATGCTCACTTAAGTTCCAATGTGGTAAAGATGTCACAAGGCTGAATTCAGGTAAGTGTCATAGAGTATACCCAAGAAAATTTTCACACTATGCCACAGCTATGTCAGTGGCTTATTTCATTTACTGAATGAGCATTGAGAGTGCCCATATATACTCTTTTTTTCTAGGCTCTGGAATACAGCACTGACCAAGAAAAAATTACCTGCCCTTATGAGGCTCACTTTCTAGTACAGGACTCAGAAGATAAGCAAATAGATGTAGTAATGAGCGCTATGTAGACAAATGAAAACAGAGTAAGAGAGATAGGACGAAGGCTATTTTAGACAGTGTAGGCAGAAAAAGGCAGTGTGAGTAGTTGATATTTGAGCAGAGATCTAAAAGAAAATTGCAGATGAGAGATGATGAGCTATGCAGAAGTGGGAGTCTGGAAGAGCATTTCTAGACAGAGGGAATAACAAATATAAAGACCTTGGAGGCAGAACTGAGTTTGATGTCTCAGAGCAGTGCTTCCATAGAAATATAATGAGAGCCACATATATAATTCAACAGTTTTTAGTAACCACAAAAAAATAAACATACAATTAAAAAGTAAAAAAAACAACAACCGCAAAGTGAAATTGATCTTAATATTTTACATTTAAGTATGTAATCAATTTAGAAACAGTGAATGCAATATTTTGGATTCTCCTTTTCACATAATTTTTTTTCACAACCTAGTGACTATTTTTGACCTAAAGTATGTCTCAACTCAGAAGCTGGATTTTATTGGACATAACTGATCTGCATTTTGATTTCATAAAGCTTATAATTGATAAAGTAGGTCATGTATCATGGTATCCAAACATACTTAATTGCTTTCTGATAATTCAGTTAGTACCTGTTTTTAAATTCAGCACAATTGAATACAATAGATTCGGTTCCTCAATCTTTCTAGCCAATTTCAAGTGCCCAGTAAGTGCATGTAGCTAATAGTTACTGTATTAAGTAGTAAGACAGTCAGAGTGGCTGAAAAAAGAACAAAGTCTTTGGAGAGCAAGACAAAAGCCAGAGGAGAAAGAGCTCTGGAGTCACAGGAAAATGTTTGGGTTTCATTTGGCTTGTGAAGTGAAGTCTTTGAAAGTCTGTGAATGAGTGAATGATGGTGCTCTGGTTTGTGCTTTCACTTTGGCTTCCGTAAGAGTGAAAATGGAGACATAGAGTCCAGACAGCAGATTGTGAGGTAGTTAAGTGAGGGACAAAAGTGTGTGGGTTAGAGCACCAGTGCTGTAGGAGTGAGAAGTTGAGGGTTCCAGGGTATAACCCGAGGCAGAATTGACAGTACTTGCTACTTGGACTGTTTGCAGGGTAGACAGCAAAGAGGAGTCCAAAGAGATTTTGGCCTGAGTAACTATATAAATGGTGGTGCCACTGTTGAGATGGGAATGATCAGGGTAGAAGGGATTTGGGGGAGCAGGATATGATTTGGACAAATTACGTGTGATTTGCCTATTAGCCTTTCAAGTGGATTGTTGAGTTTGGAATTTAGTGGGAAAGGTTAAGCCTGGAAACATGTTTGGTGGTTACCACATAGATGGTATTTAATGTTATCTGAATGAGATCATCCAGGCCATGGAGGGTACACAGAAAAATGACAAAACTTTATAAGTAAGTCCCAACGAACTCTAAAATTTAAGTGTTGTGAAGGAGAGCCTGGGTGGCTCAGTCGGTTAAGCTTCTGACTTCGGCTCAGGTCATGATCTCATGGTCTGTGAGTTTGAACCCAGCATTGGGCTCTGTGCTGACAGCTCAGAGCCTGGAACCTGCTTCAGATTCTGTGTTTCCCTCTCTCTCTGCCCATCCCCTGCTCATGCTCTGGTCTCCCTCTTAAAAATAACTAAACTTAAAAAAATTTTAAAAATACAAAACTAAAATTCAAATGTTGTGAAGATGAGACGAAACCAGCAAAAGATAGTAAGATAAACAGTGAAGTGGGAGGGAAACAAGGAGAGTGTGATGCCTTAAAGTCAAGTTTATCAGTCAGTTTGGCAAGAAAAAGTGGTGCAGTCAAAGTAGAGTATTTGAAAATCGTTTAATAAATGGTTTTTTAAATAATGGTGTGATCATGGTGTACAGAATGCCCAAGGAAATAGTCAAGTTACCCAAAGGGTTTAGAAACGAGGTTACCACAACTAGGCCTAAGGGAACAAGAATGGAGAGAGATACAGACACAGAGAAACAGAGACAGAGACAGAGACAGGAACAGAGAGAGAACAAACTTAGAGAAGAGTCACCTAAGAGGGACTGTGGCATCGGGTTGAAAGATACCAGTCTACAGCAACGCCGCAGGGAGTGAGCAAGAAACCTGGTAATCTGACTTCTCTTCGCTTCCATTTTTCAATGTCCTATCATTAGCCAAATTCACCCAGAACCTAAATTTATCCAGAAGGGACCCGATGGGGTGAGCGGTGATATACACAGAAAAGAATCTCCAGGGTCCTGTGTATGCCAGTAGGATGAATACATCCAAAACAAAGGTCATTTGTCATCTCAGGGGGACTAAATGCATAAGGGAAAACATTTTAAATGCTTATTCTGTGTTAATATTTTCCACTGCCCGTTAGCCATCTCTCCCTGGATGCCTCACAGGGACTGGAAATTCAGCCAGGCCAAAAGTCTTATCATCCCTTCTTCTTCATCTCCACACCTTCTCTCCCTCTTGCGTTTGACATCTGGCTCAGTGGCCCCACTAACAAAATCATGCCAGGAATCTACTTAATAAGGAATCACTCCCTTATTCCTTTCATTGTCTTCCTGTATCAGTTGCAAACCCATCTTCTGTTTTCCTCACCCCCCACTAACATTATGTTAGGCCAGAGTGTCAACGTTTCTCACCTGGAAATAGACTCCTGCATCCCATTTATTCCTCTGCAAGTTTTCCAACCATACTTTTATGAGAATTATATGCTAAAATGCAGATCCGGTCTCCTGAATGATTTCTCTCCTTTCTTCTGAGGCTTCACACAGTGCACACAGCCTTCATGACAGACACCTGCCCAGCCTTCTCACCACCTCCCCCACCCCCGCCACTCTTCCTGTTTCTTCATGCCTCCCACTCAAACTTATTTTCAAGCAATAACAAGCCATGCGTGTTTCCATAAGCACATCACACTCTGCGAGAAACTCAGCTCCATACCTAACTTCTTTCCCTTCCAAGCTTTCAGTTCACCTCCTTGGGAATTCTGCCGCAGACAAAAACAACATTCCTCTGATGTGTTCCTTCTGCTCCTTGGGCAAACTTTTATTTGTTGCCCTCTTGTGCATGTGGTGATTACTGGTTTATATGTCTGTCATCACCTTTGAGGGGGTTCTGTTGCTTGAGGGGTGAGGCTGGATTCTCTTCATCTCTGTATTTTTGGAGGCTGTCAGCTTGGTAAAGTTTAAGCTCCATACCTATCATGATCCTTGAAACATTATACCCGGTGTTTCAAGGCACCAGGAAAACTAGCTCTAGATTTGGATCAAAGTAAGGATGGGCTGGAATTAAGACGGAAAAGAGTGCAGAGGCAATCTGATTTTGGTACGGCCTGTGCCCATCCCAACAGAAGCTCAAAGTCTATGTAGAAAAGACATGGATGGAGGCTAACCCATCCAGGAAGACTCCCGGGTGAGGGACATTCTTCTTCTTCTTCTTTTTTTTAATTTTTAATGTTTTATTTATTTCTGAGAGAGAGACAGGGTGAGCAGGGAAGGGGCAGAGAGAGAGAGGGAGACACAGAATCAGAAGCAGTCTCCAGGCTCTGAGCTACCTGTCAGCACAGAGCCTGACGCAGGGCTTGAACCCACGAACCGCGAGATCATGACCTGAGCCGAAGTCGGACGCTTAACTGACTGAGCCACCCAGGCGCCCCAGGGACATTCTTTAACATCCCTCATTGCACTGTGCTCAATGTCTATCCTGTTTTGTGGCACCATAGTACGTGTTCCTAAGCCTGAGAAGCCTGCCAACTATCTTCTCTACACAGCAGACTGTGTTCTTCAGTTCTAAACACCATTTTCCAAGGGCTCTACTCAAAACACTTCTATTACCTCATTTAATCTTTCCAGCAACCAAGCCATTACTCATGAGGCAGCAAACCTCTCTGGCTAAAACCATGGGCTCTAGCCAAGTTGTCAGGTCTTGGGGCAGGTTATTCAACCTGGTTGGGTTTCAGTTTTTACCTTTTTAAAATGCAATTATAAGCAGCACCTACCTTGCACGGTTGTTACGAGCATTGATGAGTCAGTGTTTATAAGAAGCCTAAGACTGCCTGGCCCAGACCACGCACTCTAAGTGACTGTTGAAGAAATTGTACCATTTTCTCTTTCTAATTTCTCCAGATTCCTCCCACCCAACCTAGTATTTCTTCTCTAATGACTGACTATTTTTTTTTTCAAAGATTGTGCGTCTGTCTGAAAAGATGGGAACGGACCCCAGCAGACTGGGATCTGTTTCAAGTTCAGCCACAGGGGCCCGTGTCATCTCTGGCATATCACTAAGCCCTCAGATCCTCAGGTCATTTCTAATGGGGCTGGTAATAATGACACCATCTTTCAGACTTCTCAAAAGATCTAACGAGATTAAAAATATATGTATATATAAGTACATATATCTGTGTGTGTACTTCTAAATGATAAGCTTTAAGAGACTAGAGCCACACAAACAGAAAAATGGTGGCAGTGGTGACAATAAACATAGCTTCCATACCTGGCTTGGTCTTTAAGTCACTCTGGCAACCCCCATGTGGTAGGAGGTCCATGCCCACCACCACTGTCTGACTTTTCCGAGTTAATGTGTCCCTAGAGCTATCTCTGACATTCTCTCCTTTACTAAATAAAAACGAAGGTCTGGAATCCATTTAAAGTCTGGAGTTCTTCAACCATCTCCCTCTCATGGTTAAATACAGTCAAGTATTACATGACATCCAAACCAGTGAGGCCACACTGCTTTTGTCTGGATACATGTCGACTCCTGGGAACTTATTAATTCCTACATTGCTTCCCTTTGCTCCCTCCTGTCCCACTCACACCAATGCATTCCTCTTTCCCCTGCTCAAAATAGCATCTCAAGGCTATAAAGGATTTCACATTTTATGTCACAGGAGTTTTTTTGTCCTTTGCCAAACCTCCTTACACAAAGAAATTAGGAAAACAATCTTATCATTTTTTAATCTTACCCAATGAATGCCTAACATTTAGTTTTAAAGTGTACTTCTTTTCCAGTTTTGAGAGCTAGTCAATAGTTCCATAATCTGAGTAATCTGAAATTTGAGAACAGTGATCTTGACATTCTTGAAAAATTTCTTTGGAAAATGGGAAGTGGGATTTAATTTTATTTATCAAGTTAGATTTTCCTTTGACCGTAAAGATCATTCTGAGTCTTTTTGGTAGCTCTCTGTAATTTGTGGTGAATCTTTCTATTTACATGACATTGCAGTAGAAAGAGAAAGGTCAGAGACCAGAAGGAGAACAACAGGGAAATATCACTTAAGATAATGTTCAGGCAGATCTTCTATGGAGTTAACAGGTTTGATTTCTGAATGTAGTCAACAGTGAGTTTTCAAAAAAATCTGTCGCCCATTTTGATGATTATGATATACTTAGAAATAAATCACAGTTGAATTTGTAGACCCAAATTATTTATTGTCAAGAAATGAACATGGCAATATGCTTTCTATGCCTTTCCAATTAGAGTTTAGATCAATTTATCTTTGTGAAGATACTGCCTAGTTGAATTTTTTTTAATATATTATGACATGTTATTGGAGCCAACTAGCTGGAACACAAGATTCCCGGGACTCAACATTCATTATTTATCCATTTATACTAATAAACCTTTATATCCCACATGCCCCCTGCTCAGATTTGGACAGGGCATCAGAAGCACAACCTGTTTTAAATTTATGACACAACAGCAATTGCTTATGACAAAGAAGAACGACATAAAAATGCATCCATTTCTCCCCACAGGAAGACAAATGATAAGACCCTTTTTTTAAAGAGATGGCATCCCTCTCCCTTCTTAGAAGAAAAATTAGTCTTAAGGAAAAGAAACTCAAAGATCATAAACCATAGAAAAAAAAAGAAAAATTGATTTGGGGATGCGAGATGGGATTGAGTTGTAATGTAGAAGTTGCTGGTCCTTTCCTACCAAAAGGCAGAACCAATTGATTTATGAATCACAACTCTAAGCCTGCTTTCCTCTCCCTTCTTCTTCTTTTCCCCTCCCTCTCCCCCTTGGGGAGGGAGTGTAGATAGTAGGTGGCATGTCTCGTTTGATTTGCCACACTATATCTTAATTATCAGTGCTGGGAGATCAGGCAACGGTATTTTCTAACTTCAAAGGCTGCCACAGCCCGAGCAGCATGAGGGGGATCAGATGTGCCAGGATGCAGAGTGACAACAATATGGTGTCTTCATATTTTAGGAGTGTCAGCTCATTTTTTATTTGTGGCACATCAAAGTGAAAATGAGGACACAGGAGGGTTTTACTCTTTGTTATGCCCTTCTGAAGTGACAGCGACGTCTTCCGATTCAATGCACAGGCCAGAGTATTTAGAGAACAATTCTTCTGATTTTAAAATTTCTCATACTTCCCGAACTTGGGAAAACTGGCTACTGATGACAAACTGGAACAGAAAAGCAACACGCTAATGGGGAGACATGATTAGAGAGTCCAAGAGCACGCTTGGAATCATTTTAGTATTGCTAGATCTTAGTGAGCAATAACAAAGGAGTAATGGTAATGGTAGGAGGAGGAGGAGCAACAGCTAATAGTTCTTGAGTGTCTGTAAGTTGCCAGGCACTGTATTAATCACTTTTGTACATATGGGCCTGAGGCTCAGAGAGGTTAAATAACTTGCCTAAGAGTGCACAGTATGGTGTGGAATTACAATTGTAACCCAGGCCATCAGACTCGAAGTCCATTCTTGTGACTACTGATAATTTAGTGCTGTTAACTGCTGTTAACTAAGATTTAGGTTCTCAATTCAGTACCTGGAGAAACGTCATGAAGAGTCACAATTACTCTCAATACTGTCAGACTGTCATAAAATACAGCATATCTTAATTTCTCGGTGTGTATACAGCTTCTCAGCAATCCTGAAAGGGATATTTAATAAATAAAAGAATACAACAGCGAGGTGCAATTTTAGATTAGTCTTGAGGTACAGAAAAAGGGCAAATATACGTGGCTTCATCTGCATCTATAATATTGTCCTATCACATGGCTTCAGTGTAAAGTATGAGGGTGATAGTATGAAGATGATACTGGTTGTAGGTTTCTCCATTCAAAAGGAGGCTCCATAAAAAGGTCACAAGCATTGCATTCGGGTGGGTTTCCATCCTCTTCTTCTAAGGGAAGACATTTCCCACATTAGCCTAGCCTGGGAAAGCGAAGGCTGGATGTGGCCCAGAAGCAAGTGCTCCAGGTGTGTAAGTACTATAGTCTGCTAGATTTTCTCTCCTAAGTGCCTGAGTCTCACCGCAGCTCTTTGTGATTAGAAATATTTCAGTCTTTTTCAGAGTAAGTGGACATTTAAGAATATTAAGTGGCTTGTCCAAAATGGTACAGGCACTGGATTTTGAGGATTTGCTAGGATACCCTTGGAAAATCCTGCTGCTGCTGTCTCTTTGTCAGGTGGCGATCGTTGCATCATCTGTGAAAAAGATGAGCCTGATAAATTGCTACCAGGAAAGAGCGTGCCACCAGGAGGGGCCCCTGATTCTCCAGGGCTACCCTGTATGTGTCAGGAAGGGGAGGAGATAAAAGGAGGACACGTTCAACAAACTGTTGTCCTATGTCATGATAAAGTATGCATGTGGGCTTCACTGAATATTTCTGTTTGAGAAGACAGGACACCCACCTTCCGGGATTCAAACTGAGAAAAAAAAATTGTTCTTGGATGTCATCACTGCCAATCGCCCCTGGAATACAAGAGGGAGTCCATTTCTGCTGACCCCCAGGGAAGTGGTGAGGTGGCTGGTCCTCAGAACTTGACAGGTTTCTCTTTCTTCCCGTTCTAACTGAGGACAAGGGAGAACTTCACTGTCTAGTCTTTTGACACAAAAAGAAGACATCCTCATGGGCAGAGAGCTGAGAAAGCTATGTAGATAATATCTGATTATTTCTTAACACATTCTCAGAATATTAAAAGAACTTTGTGGAAAATCCCTTGTGACTTATGGCTGCCCCTTGAAGTTTTGAATATTTTACTTATAACCTGATAAGAAGAACCACTAAAAAGAGGAAGAAGAAGAAGGAGAGGAAGAAGGAGAGGAAGAAGGAGAGGAAGAAGGAGAAGGAGAAGAGCCACTTAATTATTTCCAGTAAAAAGGAGGATGTGGCCCACAGTGTGTTTGTGTCTTCTGGCTCCCAGTCCATTGGCCTTTCATTGTGTTAACCTGTCACCCACAGACCTAGGAGTTACCCCATGGTGGATTACAAATTTCCCGTGTTTACCAGCATACATACCTTTGGGAATGGGGTTCATCATCTAAAGGAGTCACATTAACCAAGATAGGTTTGTCTACAGATAACCTTCAGAACTTATGCAGCATTAAAACCCCTTTGGTGACACATTTCTATGAAGACATGGGGGGGGGGGGTGATTGTGTTTGTAAGACACACACGCTCACATACACAATTTATTTTTCTAAATCAGTTGACTTTTTGTTCTTTTTCTTTAGGCTAATTTTCCTAGGGTTAAATCAATCATATTGCCCTCAGTTCAAAGCACTTTATCAGCATAGGTCCAAGCAAGACCCTTTTCCTATATGTATGTATGCATGCATATGTTTGTCCATTTATTTATTTATTTATTTATTTATTTATTTATTTATTTATTTATGGTCTCCATTTCCTTTCCTATTTTCCTCACCACAGGCATTCCTTCTAATGTGTTATCATCAAATGTGTATTGTGGTTTGTTTTGCTTGCATGTTCTTTTAGTTTTTACAAATGGCATTGGATTATAGATCTCATTCTGTCTCTGATTTTTCACCGTATGCTCTATGTGATGGACCAGTCTGGGTTACTCCCGACTGCTTCCCAGTCTGCTGTGCTGTTCCTGTACCACATTTTACCTATTCATGGCCGCCAATGACCTTTACCATTAATAGACCTGTAATGACCATATTCCTACCTGCTCACTTGTGAATCTGCTTGAGAATTTCAATGGGAGCAGAACTTCTGAGTCAAAAGGGAAGTCCACACTTCATTTAACTAAGTACCGTGAGACTGCCACCTAAAATAACTACGCACACTTATACGCTTACTACAACACATCTGAGTTTCAATTCACAATTTTCTGATTGTTTATGATATCGAGGACTTCTTTCACAAGCTCCTGTGTTGATTGTGGACTTCCTCTCCTGTAATGCACATTTATGTATTTGCCAGTTTTCTATTGTGATGCCTGGGCTTTGCTTTCGTTTCTAATTGAAAAATCACATGTGTATCATCTCAATCTGCCATCTCTCTTTTAATGTTGCTCATGAGATTCTTTCTTGCCTCTACCACAGAGTGAGAACAGCTAAATGCATGCTCTCCTTGCTTTCCTTGCAGCCAAAGGGCAGAAAGGTAACTGAGTCCTGGACAAAGAACTATAAGCAGAAGCTTTCGCTCTCTTGGTAAAAGGGATGGAGATCTCGCTGGCTTCTCTTTGTCCTTCACGCTCCTCGGAGCCTTGTGCTGGATTGCCCATTGGCAACTCAACTCCAATTTCTTCCTTTCATGCCCTTCTTACACTGCGGGGCCTGGAAGCCTGGGATTTACTTTTCTCAGAATTTCTGCAATCAGAGTTGCAGTGTGGAGTCAGTATTCGCAGATTTGGAAAACAGAAGAGAAGCAGAAGCCATTTAATGGTCCTTTGACTGCAGTGAGCAGATACACGGACTCCAACAGGGCACAGGCTTTTGGTTATTTTCTTTTGAATCACCTGCTTTGATGCTGAGCATTGCAATCATGATCTGTTACTCCCTGTGTTCCTACAGCTTCCTAACCCGTAAGCTGGCTGCAGACTCGGAACCAGCAGTGAACTATGCAGACCTCCATGCTTCCTGACTGTCCTCCCGAAACCCCGTAAACGCTAAATTCCCTTCGCTGACATCCTTTTGCTGATGAAAATACCTACAGTCTTCTGTTTTCCTAAGCAGCCTTCACTGATACAAACAGAAAATGTGATGCCAAGTCTTGCAACTCTCATCACGTAGGCAACCCAGAAGCAATCTTCCAACATGCTGAGGATGCTGGGATGGAAAGATACCAGGTTCTGTATGCCATCACTGAGCCAGTGCACCAGCTCTCAAAGACATCATAGCCTCACTCTTGGTTTTGTGAAGAAAAATAAAACATATTTGGTCAGCCAGATTCGTCAAGTCTTCTCATATTTTTAGCCAAAGCATTCTTAATATTTACAATCAGTTTCTCAATTGGAAAATAGGGCAACAATGAAGTCGAGTAAAGCACAACAAAGGCAGGGTGTTTGGCATGGGGTCATCGCTTAAAAAGGTTAGTGATTAATAGTGAATCATTTTACAAGTCTTCAAATTAAAACTGGGATACGTCTCTTTGTCCAAACGACCTTTCCAAGGGGGAGAATTCAAGTAAATAGAATATGCTCTTCTAAATTTGAGCCTGCATATTCGGTTAAACTAGTGAATGGCAAGTCATAATGTTTTTGAACAACTACTTTCTATTTCATTGACAAATGGATTTAGCCGGGAGCATTACATAGAGATCCATGTGTGAAATGCAGACCATATCTTAAAAACATAAGGAAGACATTGGGCTTGAGATAGCCCTATGCAATGCAAGGAAAAACAAACGTTAACGTTATGGGTATAACTTTCTCTCCTAATGGAATGTTCTATAAATATTTCTCATTTTATAATAACTTATTTTAAATAGGGTGACCATTTATAAATGCTTTGCTAGAGACAAGAAAAAAACAATGTTGATTATATCTCTCATCAACAGAGGATAACTGGGAGGTCATATATGCCTTACAGTTTTATGAAAGCAAAACTATAATCAGTGCTTTGGTTGGGAAAATCTATTTTCCTCACCCAGTGGTTTTACATACTTAGTGTCTTTAATATGGAAAGGTATTTGGCTTGTCCAAGTTCTCTGGCTGTGTTCATAAATCAAGATAATCAGTATCAGCAGAACAAACAAGAGAAAAATATTATGATAAAATGTAAGTGAGACGTGAAGGAATATTTTCAAAGGTACAATACTAATGAAAAACATAAAACCATTATTTTCTTTTTTTTCCCCAAAGTGATTTATTTGCTCAGGCAGAATCTTTCCAAATTTGCTTCACTCTCAGGATACTTAAGGACTACAAAGATATATTCCCATTTTGGCTCTGGGCTCAGGTCAAGTTTTACCTTGTTCGAGGTCTATGAAACTAAAAGGGTAATTGGGTGTCAGGGCTGGGACTTCATAA
This sequence comes from Crocuta crocuta, assembly GCF_008692635.1. NCBI lineage: Eukaryota > Metazoa > Chordata > Mammalia > Carnivora > Hyaenidae > Crocuta > Crocuta crocuta. Next base: position 5,915,303 of record NW_027536464.1, read on the forward strand.
TTACCTTACACTGTTGCTGTAGAGTAACCTAGGATTCCTTGAAAATGTTGATGCGTTTTAAAAAAAAAACGTGATTTAAATATCTTCCACTAGCAATAGCAAATGCATTGAAGTGGCTCTCTTTTTTCATTCTTACCACCTTGAATGCTATTCTGGTCTCAGCGGACTGACACCAAATTGACGAACTGCAGCAAAATTGCTCATACGCTGAACCTGTGAGATAAAACGGCTGAGTGACAGGTGGGACTAATCAGTTCATAGGTAAAAATCAAGATTGGATTTGATGAGGGGATTTCTAGGTCTGTGGTGGATTCAATCCCCTTTTCAATATACTGAGAAGCCTTTTTTTTGGGGGGGGGGAGAGCAAGTTTGATTTTCATCATTTCCCACCCATAGGTCTGTCCATGTTCCCTGTTCTGTGTGGGGATGCCTCCTTGCTGGCTTTTCCAGGTTCTGCAACCAACCGAATGGCCTGAGGGGAAGACTCAGTGTTCACAAAAGGGTGGGGAGGAAATTAAATGCCTAGGCCCTTGTGAAATTTTATTTTGAAGACCCGCTGCTATAAGTCATGCCAGGGGTTAGTTGCAAAAATTACAAATAATAAAAGACGCACCATGAGGTGGCACCCAGGCGGTTACATTCAATTGATTACAGATTTACCTCCTCTGCAGCCCAGTGCTACCTTATCACCCAAGAGGGGTGATCATTTTAACATGCAAATTGGTTTTTTCATGTTGTCAGAAATCCTGCACCAATAACATTTCCCTCAGTCTCCTCCAGATCAGGAGTTCTCAACAAAAGAGTGTTTTCAGGTCGCTGGAGGGACATTTCCTAATTAGCAACAATGCATTCTTTCTCTGTCTCTTCAAGGGGTTCTGGTAGGTTCGGTTGAAATATTCTGAGACAAAAGAAATTCCTACAAAATCCTATGCTCCACTCTTTTCTCCTCTTTATCTCTCTTCACTGTGAACCTTGGAGGCATTCAGTTGGCTGCTCTGCCTTACAGGGATGAAAGAGAGATGGTGAAGCACTAACCACCCCCCACCCTACCTAAGGATGTGACTAGATTTGGAGGTAGGGCCTTCAAAGAGGTAATTACAGTGAAATGAAGACCTCTTCCCCCAAATGGATGGGCCCTCATCCAATATGACTGGTGTGTCTATAAGAAGAGGAGATTAGGGGGTGCCTGGGTGGTTCAGTCGGTTAAGTGTCCAACTTCGGCTCAGGTCATGATCTCACAGTTCGTGGGTTCAAGCCCCGCTTCGGGCTCTGTGCTGACAGCTAGCTCAGAGCCTGGAGCCTGTTTCGGATTCTGTGTCTCCCTCTCTCTCTGACCCTCCCCTGTTCACGCTGTCTCTCTCTCTCTCTCTCAGGAATAAATAAAACATTAAAAACAACAATAACAATAGAAGAGGAGATTAGGACACAGACACAGAGGAAAAAACCACATGGAGACACAGGAGCAAGATGGCCATGGACAAGCCAAGGAGAGAGCCTCAAGGAGAAAACAACCCTGCTGCAACTTTGATCCCAGGTTTCCAACCTTTGGGACCATGAAGAAATAAATTTCTGTTGTTTAAGCCACCCAGTGTGTGGAGCTTGGTCATGGCAGCTCCAGAAAACTTGTAGTTTGAGTCCAGAGAGCTTCAGTCGGTGGTGGAAACACTAAGGTAGGTTAGGCAGGTCCAGGAAGACTCACGCTGCTACAGGTGTGGGGTTGGGGAGGGGTACATGCCTCAGCGGATTCAGGGCATTGTGAGAAATTGAAGAGGCCATCTTAGCATGACGGACACAAAGTCCAGAAGGTTGGGCCGCCAGTTCTTAATCCACCTTTGTTCATGAGGTTAATTTACTTTTAAAGAAGCAAACTAACAAAGGGTTTTTAAAAGTCAGCTAATACTAGAATGCTTATCATAAAAACAGCCCTCCCCAGCCCTCCCCTCATCTGCCCCAACATTAGCAACCACCTTCAACTCTTCCGGCTGTGTCCTCTACGATTAACTTCATATTTTAAATAATATTGTTTATATTCTTATTTTATTCATTCAATGAATTTTTAATGAGGTGTAGTTCTAGTTGCAGGTACCCAGCAGTGAACAAAATAGTCAAAAATTTGCTATCCCCATAGAGCTGACTTTTCTTTGGGGAGGAACACAAGGAGCAAAATAAATAGATGAATCGTGTAAGATGCGATAGTGTTCCAGGGAAAACATTCAGGTTAAGAATGTGGTGTTTGAGGGGCGCCTGAGTGGCTCAGGCAGTTAAGTGTCTGACTTTGGCTCAGGTCATGATCTCACGGTTCGTGGGTTCGAGCCCCGTATCAGGCTCTGTGCTGACAACTCAGAGCCTGGAGCCTATTTCGGATTCTGTGTCTCCCTCTCTCTCTCTGCCCCTCCCCTGCTCATGCTCTGTCTCTGTCTCAAAAAGAAATGAACATTAAAAAAAAGAAAAAAAGAACGTGGTGTTTGAATCCGAGCACATACACAAACTGACTCATAAGGATATCTGAGGGGGAAGACCACAGGTTGAGCAAACACAAAGTGCAAAACTCCTTGGATGCGAGCAAGCAGGGGGAGCAAGCTGACCATGTGGTCAGAGAGGTCACAGGTGTGCATGACCACAGATGTTACAGAGACTTGAGCTTTCACCCTGGGAAATGGGAGCCTTAGAGGGTTTTGAGCTGGGGAGTGACAAGGTCCAGGGTGAGACTGAGATTGAGGAATGACCTCTCTGTTGCTGGAATGTGAATAGGTGGAGGGCAGGGCTGAGAGGAAGCAGTAAGGAGCCATTTACTTCAGGTGAGGAATGGTGGGGCGTGGCCTAGTTTGAAGGTCAAGCCGGTAGGTTTCACAGACAGATTGGACGTGGGGTGCGTTAGAAAGGGGGTGGTCACAGATGTGGCTTTCCAATGACAACGGTGGGCGAGATTTCAGAACAAGCAAATTTAAGATGGAACAGCATGTTAGTTGCCCAGGATAGTCGTAATTTATCCTGTCGTTATGAAACAATTATCAGCAGTTTCCTCCCGTGGTCAAATAGTGCCTGTTTGGCTGATAACTTCTGGTCACCTTATGTTGGACTTCTGAGTGGGTACAGTCAAGGAGACAGAAGAGTGTGGGATGTGAGGAGAGGCTGTATGGGGTACAGGCCTTAAGATCCTTCAACATCTCTATCATTTATGCATCAGGATGATGCATAAACACTTCAACACTTAAAACACTTCACCACTTCATTTCCATTTTCCATGAGAGTCCACTCCCAGCACTCACCGTTTACTTGAGTATTTAACCAATACCATGAACATATGAGGGGCCAGGCACTACTCTAGGTAGGGCGTAAATATAAACTCACTTTATCATCATGTTGGTGTAGAGAAACCATTTTCATTCTTTATTTTTTGGTTTGTGCTCTGCTTAAAAAAAAAAAAAACCACCAAAAACTTTTGTTCATAATTTTCCCAAGTCTTTTTTTTTTAAGTTTTATTTATTTTTGAGAGAGAAATAGAGACAGTGTGAACAGGGGAGGGTCAGAGAGGGGAGACACAGAATCCAAAACAGGCTCCAGGTGCTGAGCTAGCTGTCAGCACCGAGCCTGATATGGGACTCGAACCCACATACCGTGAGATCATGACCTGAGCTGAAATCGGACACTTAACCGACTGAGCCACCCAGGTGCCCCCATAATTTTCCCAAGTCTTGTGAGCTGTGCCTCAGTGTGGGGTGTTTTAGTTATAGTGTTTGGAGGCCTATGTCTTTGAGTTTGGGAAAGTTCGGTTTTAATTATTTGATACTTCAAAATTTGTTCACTTTTTTCCCTTTTCATTCTGCAACACATGTGACTGGACTTCTTGGCTTGATACCATAATTTTCTCATCATTTTTATTTTGTTTTCTATCGTTTGCTCTAATTTCTGGAAATTTTCTTAACTTCTAAATTTTATTTAAAAATTTTTTTTAACATTTATTTATTTCTGAGAGAGAGAGAGTGAGCAGGGGAGGGGTAGAGAGAGAGAGAGAGAGGGAGACACAGAATCTGAAGCAGATTCCAGGCTCTGAGCTGTCAGCACAGAGCCCGATGTGGGACTCGAACCCATGAACTGCAAGAACGTGACCTGAGCTGAAGTTTGATACTTAACCAACTGAGCCACCCAGGTGTCCCTTAACTTCTAACTTTTCTATCAAATGTTTTCTTTCAGCTATTTTATTTTTTAACTTCCAGGAACTGTTGCTTCTTTGCAGCCTGGCCCTTCTTAGCAGTTTGTGTTTTATGGGCTTTATCTTTTATCTCTCTGGGGATGTTTGTTTATGTTTTCAGTTTTCTTTGGCTTCCTGCACCATTCTGGCTCCTTTCAGTAGTGGCTTGTGTTTTGTGCATATACTTGTTTATTTGATTTACTCTCCCTATGTCAGATCAGAGCCTTTTCACAAATGTCTGATGACCCTTGGTTTCTATTCACACCAAAGTATGAGGCTGAAGTTTACAGAGAGATCTCTATGCCTGGGAGGAGTTTGTCCACCGCTGGAGGGTCATGAGGCAGCAGGCTAGCTTTGCCCTGAGCCACCAGCCCACCCTACACTCCAGTTTTGGAGATCTTTGTCCGGGGGCACTTCCAGTTTTCCACAGGAAAATTCATGCCTGGGGGTGTTGAACTGGAGAGTGGGGCTGGCTTCTCAACACCCAGCGTTTTTGACTCGTTTTGATGTGTATACTACCCTCCACCCCATCCCGCACTCTCACCATGCTTCATGCACTTGGATCTGGAGCCTCTCAGGTTCTATGTCTACCTCAGTTAGATCGCTGGGATCTATGGGGACGTGGCTTTGCAAAGCAGGAGAGGGGTCCCAGAGTGCCAAACCCATGCAGACTCACAACCAGACTTTGTGAGCCTCTGGTTGAAACCTCATGTCCTTAGCAGGGTGAACACTCTTCGGCATTTTCCTTTCCAAGCCATGGTTTCTTTTCCTATATCTGCTTTCATTCTTCTAAAATTTTAATACAGCCTCTGTTTTCTTTTTTTTTTCCTGGATTTGATTATTTTAAAAAATGTTGAGTTATGTCAGTTTTATGGAGTTTGGGGAGGGGCAGAAAATAGATGTGTATTGGGCATGGTTTGTAGCTAGGTGACTTTGATCTGCGACCTGTCCACAGAAAGAAAGACGGAATCAAGAAAGTCCTATGTTGACCTTTGAGTCAGATCACTGCAGTTTAAGTTACCAATCAAATTTATGCCTCTGAATCTTACCAGTTTCAAACTTCACTTTGAGAAAGAAAGAAAAAAAAACACATAAATTAGTCAGGTCAGTATCTTTAGAGGTAATTTTTTTTTGCTTTTTTTAAAAAAAAGATTTATGGTTTATTTTGAGACAGAGACAGACAGAGCATGAGTGGGGGAGGGGCAGAGAGAGACAGAGAGAGAGAGAGAGAATCTGAAATAGGCTCCAGGCTCTGAGCTGTCAGCACAGAACCTGATGCAGGGCTCGAACCCACGAGTCATGAGATTATGACCTGAACCAGAGTCAGACGCTTAACTAACTGAGCCACCCAGGTGCCCCTAACTTTTTCTTTAAAAGAACGGCTAGCTGACTTAGGTTTACTTAGAGAACCCAGTGATAGACAAAGTCTCAGCCACTAACATGTTTTTTTTTTAATGTTTATTTACTTACTTTGAGAGAGAGAGAGAGAGAGAGACAGAGGGAGGGAGGGGAGGACAGAGCGGGGGAGGGAAGGAGGGAATCTCAAGAAGCTCCGTGCTGTTAGCACAGTTAGCCAATCTTATGAACTGTGACCTCATGTCCTAAGCCGAAATCGAGAGCTAAGACACCTAACCAACTGAGCTACCTGGGTGTCCTAGAGTCAATTTTGAGATACATTGAAAGAAAAACGAAAGTACTCTTTTAATCTTTATTATTATTAGTTGTTTGATCTGGAAAACATTCAGTAATCCATGAACCTTGATCAGTTATTTAAGGAGAGGCTAGTCCCCCTTAATATTAGGAGGCTGATCTATCTCTGCCTTGTTTGCAATGATTCTGACTTTCTACATGACTGGCATAAGTGGAGAGCAACTTTCTGTGAATGGCATCTGTTCTGTCACCAGAAGGAGAGTCAAGATGCGCATATTCCAGCAATGTTCACTCCAATGATGGAATGGTCTCTCAGGATTGCTCACAGAGCTTCTGGAAAGTCAGATCAGAGTTTTAGGGACTATTCAGAGCCCAAGTGTTCTGCCTGGGTCTCAGTCTTGGCTCTTTCACTGACTATTTGTCAGGCGTGGGCAGAAAACTTACTCCCTGGGGCTTGATCGCCTCTTCCACAGAGGAGTAGAATGATAGTGTTCATCTGATGGAGTTGTGTAATGATTGAATTAAAACATACAAAACATTTAGAAGAGTGCTTGGCTTGTAATAAACAGTCAGTACATGTCAGCTACTATTACTATTTTATTTTATTCTTTCTGTTTTCACAATTTCATTGGTCATTAATTATATAGACCTCTTTGACAATCAGTTTGAATCCTTCCTGCAGATATAATCACTCTGATGAATTTAGTGTATATCCTTTTAGCTCTTAAAATAATTATACATGTATGGTATATAAGTATATACTACATCTAATAAATACGGTATACAAATTATATATAAATATGTATTATGTTATGTTTTTATACCTATTTGGATATGTATGTTCCAAACAAAAGGTAGATTTGGCCAGCTGACTTCTTCTCAAACTACTAGGGCAAAATAGGTTTCTTAAGATATTTATCCATTTTTCCCTTAGAAAAGTCCTAAATGTTTCCTGAAGGAATTCAAAATGATGTGCACAAAAATCACTTTTCATAGTTCACACCTGTGTATTTACATATATGGAAAATATTAAGGTTGTCATGTATGTGACAACTTTTTATGCAAATGGTATCAAGCTATATATGTCGTTCTATAAGTTGTATTTGTAGTCAACAATTTATTTCCAAGATTTTCCATGTTGTCTCATGTACACCTAATTCATTGTTTTAGCTTCTGAATACCATTCCAGTGGATAAAGATGTCATGTTCTAAGTACTGGCAAGTATTCTAGATCCTCTCTCAACTAGAGAAACCTGCATAAGGACTACTGAGTCATGCACTAGGAGAGGCTACTCCCTGAAACTGAGCTTTCAAGCCCATTTAGCAAGTTCCCCAGTCTCTGCTGGACTAGGTGTGTCTCCTGATTTGCCAGAACAGAGGCTCCTGGATAGATGCCCTCAGCCTACTATCTGCTTGTTAAGTGATGGGATTAGCAGGTGGTCAAAGCATGCACTAGCGCATGCATCCATCTCTTGCAAATGCCAAGGGGTATCCAGGTGCCTGACCCACTGCAAATACTGCTGCAAGGTGATGTGGTCCAAGGAAGATGTGGGATGCATTGCTGTAGAGAGGTCCCTCCTCTTGCTCACTGTCTCTGGCCCCTTTGAGCCAGGGTGAAATCAGACACTAAGAAATTGTCCGGGGCATGTTTTGAGCAAGTTAACACAATCATAAAATACAAATAACAGTCATCCAAGTTGCTAGAATGGTTGTGAGCAATAGCTAATTAAATCCATTGTAAAATACTTTTTATTTGCAAAGGGCCCCATTAGAGATGGAGGCTTGGAGACTGGCATCAGGTCAGCACAAAAATCTCAGGAAAACAGACTTTGTCTTGAAATTCATGATGCTACGGAATTTCTAATTTGAGGATTTGTGAAAAGATGCGCAATCTGTTGCTTCGTACCGTCTGTGGTGGTGTATGATGGGGCCCATCTGCTCACTGGGGAGTGACTTGAGTATGCCCTATCTTTAGTATTTTAATTTCAGGTGTAGGTGTTTAGAAAAGGCAGTTACTAAAATTAATCATATCAAGACATACTACATAAACTTATAAAGTCAAGCTGTATGCTTGGGCAATGATGAACAATCATTCCGGCTAGTGATCTCTGTAGAAAGTTCCAACAGGCACAGATATTTAAGACACAGCTTCAGGACCTGCCTTCCTACAGGGCAAAAGGTGGAGGGGGGCTGACTGGGCCACAGTTCTAGGGGCTTTTGGTGGAGAAAGCTCTCATTTGAGGTTCTCTGATCAATGTCTGACTTCGGCTTTGTGCATTCTTCTACATCTCAAGAGACTACACCACACAAAAGTGCTTTTGTGCATAGGAGTTTGAATTCTCCCAGGAAACATCTAGTGACATGTAAGGAGAAGGAAAAAAAAAAGGTGAAATCTCTCAGGCAATATAATTTTTTGTAGTAGCTCAGGAATATGTCAAGAAGCTAAATTTCTTTTTGTTTTTGCTGTTACTATATGAAAAATGACAGAGGAGCCTTTAAGACGCTTTGACCTGAGGTGTATCATCATATTTCTATTTACTTTTATATACTCCCCACCCTGATATTAAGAAGGGAGGATATATTTTGAAATGTTATTTTACAATTAGCTCAGAATTTGGTGAAGAGGTTTTTAACAGCATTCAGAGGATAAGCTGACGGGGGTGAGGGGAGTGAGGTTATTTATTTAATTAACAAATGGTTTTTGTTTGCCTCCTTTAGATCAGACCCTGTATTGAATTCAGGATTAGGAAAAACAAACCTGGTCTTTGCCTTTCTGGAACTTTCAGTCTCATGGGAGGCCCCAAAAGAAATAATCATGCTAACGCACATGTGATTTCAGGTCTTAGCAGTGCTGTTAGTTGCCGTGTGCTCTATCCCAGTGAGGAATGGCTTAGCCTGGGGAATCAGGGAGTGAGACCCTGGGACCCCTCCTTTTGTCTTGAGTTCTGAAGAATGAATAGGATTTAGATGAACCAGAGGGGGTGGGCAAGCCAGTAGGTGTGAAGAGGTTTATAAGAAGGGACACGGTTTAACAGTCTTGTGGGGAATGCAAGCAAGCCTCAGTTGGGTTACTGAAAGCCTGTGTCACCAGAGGGTAGAGAGAAAGGACAATTGGGAAGAGGAGGCGAGGGATGCAAGGAGAGGCATCAGCAGTAGGACTTGGAGGCCATGCCGAGTTATGCTAACAGCAAAGGGAAGCCAGTGAAGCCTTTACACGAGATCATCATTGTGCTTGCAGAGTAAGCAGGCAGCTGAGAGAGTCTGGCTGCTGCATTTGTCTCGGTGAGGATCGTTTCCCAGGACGCACCATACATCTGCACAGAAGGAGAAAGACAGAATGAAAGTAAAAGACACAGAAGAGAGAGAAAAAAGAAGTGTGTATGTGTGTGTGAGCATGTGAGCGTGTGTGTGTGTATGAGAAAGATTGAGAGAGCGAGAATGGAGTTCAACACTTGAAGTTTAAGTTACGGCTAATATACAATTCTTAGGTAATGACAATATAAATTTTAAAAGGTGTTCTTCCTGGTTACTATCAGGTGGTTAATATAACAATATACAAAGAGAAATAGGATGATAAACTTCAGGTAAAATTTTTATAGACTCTGACCATTTTTCATACAAGAGCAATGACAAAAGATGCAATGTAACTGGTTCAAATCCTGGATCTGCCACTTTCCAACCATGTGAATTTGAGCAGTTGCTTAAAGCTCTGGCCCTCAGTTTCTGCATTTCTCTTAACTGGCACTACCCATGTTCAGTGAGAGATGAGTGAGCGTGTGTGTGTGTGTGTGTGTGTACGCACGTCTACACACATGCTCATGGGCAAACTGGCTCCCATTCTCCTACAGCCTCTGGAACTAGGCATTTCCCACATGTGTCTCAGGGCAGATCTCCCTCCCTGCTTTTCCTCCGTGGCTTCCCCTTGGGCCCATCTTCTCTCCTCGCGCTTGGGTGGACACTCTATAGTTTAAGTTCAAATTGACCTCACTCTGGAGTGACAGCCTGAACTCAGACCTGCGTTTTCAAGTGTCTCATTGTGGCCTCATTTTCTTTAGCTATAAGGCCATAGAGAACTTGGCCTGGAATCAAGTGGCAACCACCGCCAGGGTTTGTAAATAAAGTTTTATTGGAACCTGGCCATTTCCATTTGTTCATGCAGAATTATGCAGTTGCACAGGCCTCAGAGACGAGTGGCCTGCAGATGCTAACGTATTTCCTATCTAGCTCTTCACAAAGTTTGCCGATTGCTGAATTAGATCCCTGATTTTCACTTTCTTTTCCATCTCCTCTTTGTCCTTCCTTCCTCTTCTCCTCCTCCTTCCTCCTTTGCTTCCTTCCTTCCTTCTTTGTTTTCTTTCCCTCTTATGCTTTTTCTTTCTTCCTTAACATCTAAATCTATTCTTCAAACATGGGTAAAAGTGGGCCTTCTCTATTCCAAAGGTTTGGATGTGGGGGCAACTTTCAGTTACTTCAATTTGAAAGTCACTAAATTTTTTAAAATCCTCTAATAATAATGATGCATGTAAACTACCTTGAATCCTGAGGGCTATTTCGGTCTGTAGCAAGAGTCCAATGACAAAATATGTCATGGTCGCTCCCCCGATTGTGCCCTCACCTCTGTCACAATCCTCCCCCTCCCCCACCACATCCCTCACCCCTGCCACTGAAATCCTTCCTTGTGTTTTATATCTTTTTTTAAATCCTTTTTAATGTTTATTTGGGGGCGCCTGGGTGGCTTAGTCGGTTAAGCGTCCGACTTTCGCTTAGGTCATGATCTCGCGGTTCGTGGGTTCCAGCCCCGCGTCGGGCTCTCTGCTGACTGCCAGCTCAGAGCCTGGAGCCTGTTTCAGTCTGTGACTCCCTCTCTCTCTGACCCTCCCCTGCTCACGCTGTCTCTCTCTCTCTCTCTCCTAGAACTAAATAATAATAATAATAATAATAATAATAATAAAATAAAAATAAAAATGTTGATGTTTGTTTTTGACAGAGAGGCAGAATGTGAGTGGGGGAGGGGCAGAGAGAGAGGGAAACACAGAATTTGAAGCAGGCTCCAGGCTCTAAGGTGTCAGCACAGAGCCCAATGCGGGCTCAAACTCACGAGCTGTGAGATCATGACCTGAGTAGAAGTTGGACTGCTAACTCACTAAGTCACCCAGGTGCCCTTCTCCCTCTGATTTCCATCTTCCATTCCCCACCTGTTCCTTGCCAGTCCCNACACACACACACACACACGGCATATTTTCTTCCCCCAGAATTCTAACTTGTACCAGAGAAAATCCTGGATCAAAAACGTGCATTTGGAACAACACATGCAGAAATTTGCTCAGCATACCTTCATGGATGGGAAAGTTGCATATTTTATCCTATTCAGACCAGGGAAGGTGGTCAGGTTCTCATATCCACTTAATGAAGCGAGGAAATAGGTCATTTTACCTTGACCGTCATTTAGAGTCTGCTTTTTTTAAGCTCGCTTCTGTAACTGGCCATGAAACCTGCCTTCAACACGTGTATTATGGGATGAAAACTGAGCTTCTGTGTGTTGATGGCATAGCTCCGGGGAGTCACCCTGCCCACTTGAACTTTCAATAGGGCCTCTTAGCGCTTATGCCGTATTCATTCCTCCATGCAAAGCGCGCTCTCATTGCTGGAGAGCCTAACAAGAAAGTAGCCCGGCACAGCTGCTTCATTTTGCCCTCGCGTTGGGGTAAATAACAACCTGGCAGGCTGTGGGGCTCTCCTCCCACCCCTCACCCCTGTCCCCATGCAACTGTTTGAGTCCTCTCTTCTCACTGGCTGCCCCACCCTCCCTTTCAAAAATTACTTTCAGTAATTACTAGAGCTCAAGGATGCTGTCCAATCTAAAATAGCTAATGAGAACCAGTCCTTCAATCTGAACTGTAATCAGCTTATAACAAGCTCCCTTTTCCTGTGCTTCATTACTGTGACACAATCTATTTTTCATACCTCAAAATGATAAGGCAGAGTCGGTAGAAAAGAAGCCCTCTCCATCACCAGGCTTGCATGAAGGGGGGATGGGTCTGAGCATGCAGAATTGATTTATTTGCATTCTTCTATTGCTTTGGTGGCTGCATCTTTGAAAGAAGTTCATATTGTATTTTTGATTTGGCCTTAAGAACAGCAGGGCCTGACAATCAAGCATGCTTATTACAGCCAGAAAGGGGGGAAAATAGTAGTCCGGCGGAGCTCAAGTGCACCATGATTTATTTGGACATGTGCAGATTTGGAGCAGAAAGTATTTTAAATTCTGTCGGAGAAGCCGCCAATGGCTGTCTTTATCTGAGTTGTGTGTTCTCCCTGAAATGTGTATGATTGTTACCTATAACCCTATTAGCCACTTAACCTGCCTTACTTTGGATGTGCCTGTGTACACTCTTCATTGTTTATTTCCAAAGAAAGAACATGGAGGGCACCAGCCACAGGGGTTCTCGCTAGGAGTTTGGGATGTCTGCTTGGCTAATAGTGTACAATCTGTTGATAAACACCCAGGCTATTTTAATCCCCTTTCCAAGTTTATCCTCCTGAGTTAATTTCCAAACTGTCATGTTTTGCCTGGTGTGATTAAAGCTCGGCCCGTTGAAGCGTCCACATTCTCCTGGCGTGATTTCCTAGGCTCGGAGGCTGTGGCAGAGCAAGCCTATTAATCCCACCCTAATGATTAAAGTGGCTGAGGGGCTGCGCCGTCTGATGGGTTAATACCAGCAGCCGAGCCCCTGGGCTTAATCCAACTCAGTCATCACTGTGAATAGAGACAGTTTGATGAGCTTCAGTGAGGCTGGGATGGCTGTCATTGTCCAGTTAGACTCCAAATACTAAGAAAAGATAAAAGCCAGGCTCAAACTGCTAGCCAGATCCTATGGGTGTCAATAACATAAAGATGAAATGCAGATCGGAGTGTCTTTGTCAACGGTCAGAGGAACCTCACAAAGAACCCCCTGCACTCTTTCACTTACCTTCCTGCCGAACACAGAAGAAAAAAAAATTGAGTCCATCAGTCAGTTTTTAAAGATTGTTTTTCATTGCTTTGTCTACAAATGTGTGAAAAATGAGGCTAAATTAGAAAACCTTTTACCAGATCGCTTCATTGGTAGAAAATTAATGGATACAACACATTGGAAGTGGGAGGTTTGCAAATTTACTCATTAGACACAATAACCAGTAAAGTGGTATCTCCACTCATGTGGAATCTTGATCAGACAGTCAGGGAAGGTGGTTCTCTGCCGCCTCTCCATCTTCAAGAACACTGGGATCTAACTTGCTTTTAAAATAGCGAGGCTGTCAGAGGACTCAGACTGAGCATCTGCACTTCAGGCGAGTCCATAAATTAACTTCTAGTACTTATGGCATTCTGAGAGAATGAAGCTTTCATTGGAATTCATGGTTCGTCTGTTTCAGGAATGTTATGTAGCCATGCCTCTTACACGGGGAGAATTTTCTACCTCCAACATTTGTAGCCAGGCATTTTTCTTGCCAGAGCAAGACATTATATTATCATTCTCTCCCCTCTCTCGCTGAAGGTAACCATCTGAAAACATGTAATGTGAATGCTTTTACAACCTGGTGCCAGGGGACCGAATTCACAGCCTCCTCTGGACTGTTCCGTCAGGACTTTCTTGTCTGGGTGTGAAGTTTAGGGGAATTTGAGTCGGCTGGCAGAATATCTGGCTTTCTACATTAGTACATTATTTTCTTAAAGGGCATTGATTTCCAATAGAAATGGTCCCTCCATTCTTTATCCACTTTCCAATGAGCCTCAGTTCTGATTGCCCCGCAAGCAAAAGCACCAGTTTTATGTGATGCATCTCGGTCTTTGCTGAGGTTGAAAATGAGAGCACCAACTCTCATAGAGCTACTTTTATCTTTACTGACATACACATAATATAATGTGCAGTCAATCTTTATTTTTAACTGAGAGCATTTATTGACACCTTCTGTAGGCTGAACAAGTGGGCTGGGCTAGGCATTGAGGTCATCAAGTGTGGTCATGGTCAATCTAAAAGCTCACGGACTCATACTTGGAATCCAAATAAATAGATTCTTCTTGACAATGTTAACAAAGAAAGGAAAATAATAAGAAGCCCACACTTCAGGGAACATTGAAAAATAATTTTTAGGGGCACCTGGGTGGCTCAGTCAGCTAAGTGTCAACTTCGGCCCAGGTCAGGATCTGGCAGTTCATGAGTTTGAACCCCACATTGGGCTCTGTGCTGACAGCTCAGGGCCTGGAGCTTGTTTCAGATTCTGTGTCTCCCTCTCTCTTTCTTTGCCCCTCCCCCATTCATAGTCTGTCTCTCTCTCAAAAATAAAAACTAAACATTATTAAAAAAGAAAAAAATTTAGTTATAGTTTGGGAAGTTACATTTATAGTGGTGATGTTGGTAAAACTATTCAGCTTATCCATGACTAAGTATTTAAAGATGTTTCATTGTTTAATAACTAGTTGAGAGTACAACCCAAGGCTTCTCAAAATAATCCAGGGAGTAGATAAATAATTTCAACCATGAATACTTGCCTTACGCTGTCTTGGGGTTGGAAAGGTACATGAAATTTCCTCGTTAATAAGGAACTTAAAATCTAGCAGACAGAATAGAATCCCTGAAATCAAGATTTAAATATGTCTTATAGATTGTATTTCTATGCACAGCTTAACAAATTATATTGATCTATTTTTCAAAGGGGATAAGTAAAAAATTGTTAAAAAGTTCAGTGAAATTTATATCGATTAGAAATACTTTTGAGCCAACTAGTTATGAGTCGTGCCAAAAAAATGATTTCTATGGTTGCATTATGTTGAGAGCCACATGGGAGGTGGGGGAGAATAAAGTAAAGATAAAATAGCTGGAGATCTGTGTGCTTGGATTTTAGAACTTATGCTACTTTGTGGTTATTTTTCCTTTTCCATGTCTTTCCTCTACTTTCTACCTGCCCTTCCCCCCAAACTTGGGTGCATTTTGTAATTAATTTGTGCTTTTTTTCTTTTAAAGTTTTGCTATTACAGAAAGATGTTATTCAAACAAATTTATTTTTCATAGAAAGCAATCTGATTTCTTTAAAAGGTGTTGCATAAAATTGAATTTTATCAGTTAGCCTTACCATCAAGAACAGCTCATGCTCTAACCTTACTTTTTTTTAACGAAAAGAACTGAAATGTCTCCTTACATTTTCATTCATATTTTTAATATGAAACGATCATGGGTTAATATTTCAGGTAGTGGCCTAATGACAATGGAATTTCAGTTATGAAAAACATATTTGATAGAGACTATAATTATAAATGGGTTCTAGTTAGCAAACCTGCATCATCTTGATGGAATTTAAAACATAATCCTCAACTGGTTTATTAACCTGACATCCAAATCTTAGTTGTGGATTTTCTTTCAGAGTACATTTGATCATTTAGCAAAAGTCAGTTTTGGGCGCTAGCCGGAGACTGAAAATGAGGACTCTGAAAGACAGAGAAATGAAATTAAAGCAGCATTAGTCATTGCTCAAACCTCTAGTGTGGGTGATAAATTCATGCGGAGGTTGAAAGTGGCAAAGCACTGCTGTCAGAGGCCTGGCCAGTGGCACCTGGACATTTTACAGTTCACCTTCCCATGAAGACAAAATCAGAATGGGTGTCATCTGTGGGTGGCAGGAGATGGTGAGGGGTGGGGTGCACAAGTTTGGCGTGGGAAGGCCCCAAGTACCTAGATTAATGTTTCAGAATTCTGCTCTAGGGCAATCAAGGCAGACATCCATATTGGTAATATAGTATTAATGATGCCAGCTGCCATGTACTGCGTCAATCTGCAAAGGAGGTATCTAGGAAGACTTCACGGGACTGGTGGCATGTTAGCTGTGAGGTGAAGGACAGCAAAATTAAAATCCTGGGAAATGGAGCAAGGATATTCAAAATAGAGTGAACAGTCCATAAGGAAGTGCTTTTGTGGGCTGTTCAAATTACAGATTGCAGAATACAACCAAAGCCACTCTATGTGACTACCATTGATCAATGTGGCAAGAATGTTCTTTCATTTAGGGAAAATATTAGTACTGCAGAGCATATCAGCATATCAGCATAACATTTATTCATACTAAATTTCCACCATGGGGCCCAATCTTAACTGTAGTATTATCACTGAGTATCACAGAATCAAGAAAGATGGTTGGCAGTTACACTGAAAACGGTGGCCCTGGGTGCCTGGGTGGCTCAGTTGGTTAAGCAACTGATTCTTGATTTAAGTTCAGGTCATGGTCTCACAGTTCATGTGTTTGAGCCCTGCATGGGGCTCTGCACTGACAGTGAGGAGCCTGGTTGGGATTCTTTCTCCCTCTCTCTTTCTCCCCTTCCCTCACTCACATTTGCTGTCTCTCTTAATAAGTAAGCTTAAACAAACAAACAAAAATAAACAAACAGAAATGGTAGGCCAAAGGGAGTCCGTCCAAACGACAGAATCGCAAAGGGTTGTTGGGTCCAATGTAACCAAATGAAAAAAAAAAAAAGTACACTAAAAAAATACACATGTAGTCACTAATTGTTAATTTAAGAAAAGAAAAAGATGACAAAGAAAAAATCCTTCCAAGTCAGCCAGAAACGTCACACTTTTGCAGATCTTCTCTTTTTAGACCAAAGTAATCCCATCTCTAAAAGGACATTCTCTGTGTGAGTCACATCGATAAAACACACTGAGCAGAGACAGGAAGATGACACGGGAACAGTTCCCCGCTCCCCCTGGGGATATTCAGAATGGCAAAGAAAAAAAAAATCATGTTTTTAAATGTCTAATCCTGTTTTTGAATTAAAATAAACCTGGAATGCTTGGCAAACTATCCTTTACACTAAAAACATCTTTTCTCATAAGGCAAAGGCTTCTAACCACTTTTTCTTATTACACTTGAAATGTTTTTAAGCATCGTTTTGGTTTGGAGTAGTTTTTGCTTTTCTCAATTGTTCATGTCAGAAGTGTAATCATCTGCTGATTAACATGGACTTACTGAACATGCGTTCTATAAGCAAGGCAGTGGGCTGGGGTTATGAGGATTACAGTAGTTTATTTTACTTTAAAAAATTCTATCCTAGGTTTCTGGGGCTCCAGGATCTGTGTACTGGAAAAGTGATGAGTTGGTACCTAACTATGTTAAAGGAAGTTGCTATAATTCCTGCTACTAGAATAGATCAGAATTCATTGGTTGTGGCTCCTGGGATCTTGTAGGGCTTCTAGGAGGAGGCACACTTACTTGTTGAGGGCATTACGCCCAGCTTGGTTCCTTGTAGTTTCACATTAGCCTTGCTGATTTCTGGAGGTAGAATCAAGGCTCTAGAAATCTGTCCTCCAGAATTTCTGTACTTCTCATTCCCTGTGTAGATGGGAGTGGTTACTTCTTTTTTTTTCACCAATAGATATTGGATTTTGATGCAATTACTTGTTAGCCAGACCTGTACTCTGCAACTGAAGAAAGGCACACAGACCTATCGAATTTAACACGCTCGTTCTAAATTCATAATGAATCTCTCTCATCTCTCCTTTACTCTTTTCCTTCATCTCTACCGCCCCTTCCCTTTTCTTTCTCACCTGCCCACCTGCCATTTTTATAATGCTTTGAAGAGTACCTATTTATTGAGCTTCCGATTCTCCAATTTGCTGCATGTGTGTTTTAAAAGTAATTATTTGTGGGTCAGCTTTCCTTCACATCCATATTACAGATTGCATTTATTTCGATTGCTTCACTGGGCTTCTTAAACTTAGCACTCAGTCCTTTCTGGGAGACAATACTGAATAGTGATTATAAATGTGGACATGAGGTCCCGGGTTTGTGATCACTTGTACCACTCGTGACCCCAGTCTTTTGATCTCCAAAGAGTTACCCAACAGCTCTGGCCTTGGTTTCCTGATTTCCATTTAACAAAATGAAGATGTTATGAAGATGAGATGAGATAATCCACTTAGAATGTTTAGTGTAGCATCTGATACATACTAAGTATTCAGTAGAGTTGGCTGTTCATCATCATCAGAATCATCACCACTGCCAAGGAGAAGGGTGCATCGGTTTGTAACATAACTGTGCTTGAGGAGTTAAGGGGAAGAGTTAAGTAAGTTCACTCATAAGTAATACAAGGTATTATTATTTTTTTAATGTTTTACTTATTTCTGAGAGAGAGAGACAGGGTGAGCAGGGGAGGGTCAGAGAGAGAAGGAGATACAAAATCTGAAACAGGCTCCAGGCTCTGAGCTGGCTGTCAGCACAGAGCCCGATGCGGAGCTCGAATCCATGAACCATGAGATCATGACCTGAACTGAAGTCAGACGCTTAACCGACTGAGCCACCCAGGCGCCCCTACAAGGTATTAGTTTTACATTTTTTTGAAAATCATAATAATTATGAATTGGCAGTTGACAGTGGACTAAGCACAGAGAAATAGGGGTTTCAGGAGGATGATGGCTGTAATCTCTTTGTTTATTATTATTTTTTTAAAATGTTATTTAACACCAGAGTAGTTAACATATAGTGTAAAAATGGTTTCAGTAGAATTTAATGATTCATCACTTATATATAATACCCAGTACTCATCCCAACAAGGGTCGCCTCTAATGTTTATCACCCATTTAGCCCATTCCCCCACTCAACACCCTGTCAGCAACACTAAGTTTGTTCTCTATATTTCAGAGTCTCTTATGGTTTGCCTCCTTCTCTGCTTTTATCTTATTTTTCCTTCCCTTCCCCATATGTTCACATAGGAGTGAGATCATATTTATCTTTCTCTCACTGGCTTATTTCACTTAGCATAATATCCTCTAGTTCCATCTATGTTGTTGCAAATGGCATGATTTCATTCTTTTTGATTGCTGAGTAATATTCCATTGTATATATACATACCACATCATCTTTATCCATTTATCAATTGATAGATATTTAGACTCCACAATTTGACTATTGTTGATAGTGCTGCTATAAACATTGGGGTGCATGTGCCCCTTTGAATCAGTATTTCTGTATCCTTTGGATAAATACCTAGTAGTGCAATTTCTGGGTCATAGGGTAGTTCAAGTTTTAATTTTTTGAGTAACCTCCTTACTGCTCTTGAGAGTGGCTGTACCAGTTTTCATTCCCATGAGCAGTACAAAAGTATTCCCCTTTCTCCACATCCTCACCAACATCTGTAGTTTCCTGAGTTGTTAATGTTAACCATCCTGACATGTGTGGGATGGTATCTCATTATGGTTTTGATTTGTATTTCTCTGAAGATGACTAATGTTGAGCATCTAGCAAATACAGCCCCATTTCAGAAGAGAAGACAACCATCCCATAGATTTTTCCAGATCAAATAAGACAACAGTATGTTGTGCTTGTAGTGAGAAGCCCCTGAAGGAGTGTATCTACTCTCTTCTGTCACTTGAGGTTTTCCAGGGGAGGTTTGGGGAGGTGCTGCTATTGGACAACACAATGGGGAAAGAAAGAGCTCCAGTCTTCTCCACCAACTATCGGAGGTCATTCTCTTAAATTGCTTATTTGTCTATGTGTTTCACTTAGGAATGCAGCAAGTTTCAGATTATGGTTATGTATGTATGTACGCACGTATGTGTTTGTTTGTTTGTTTAAAATGGTAGAAGTATATAAAGGATGCTTTATCAAAACCTCACAGTGAGTTTGCAAGTTAGTATTGCAACATTTATTTTATACTTGAGGAAATTGAACCTCGAAGATAAAATAACTTATCTAACGCTGTGTTCAATGAGTGGTGGATCTGGGCTTTGAACACAAGTCTTGTGGATCTTTCCATTCTGCTTTACTTCATCCTACTGGATTTGACTGCAATGGTTTTTCCATACGATGGCTTGTATGGTGAATGTTTAGTGTATGCTAACCTAACTAACCTTGTACGACATTTTCAACAATTCCTTTCCCTGTATAGTTCTTAGTTAGTGTTGGCCCACTGGAGACATTTTTGGAGATATTTGGATGGTATGAGTGAAGGAGTGGCCATATTTCTGTTCACTGGGGAGCTCAGTGCTATTCATGAGGTGCTATAGTGGCTCATACATGTTGCATTTACCTGCTGGCACATCTGGTTGACATGGGGCAACACCTACACCCTCAGTGTCTCCTGCTGGATCTTCTGCTTCTGTTTCTTCAGCTCCTGATCCAGGTGCCTGATAAGGAGCATCAGCCTCTTCAGCAGGCACAACGGGATACATAATTTTTAAGGTCCAGTGTAAAATGAAAACATAGATCCCCTAGTTCAAATATCATTAAAAATTCCAAGATGGTATCAGCAGAGCATTAAACCAAGCATGAGATCTTTCTAAGTAGGAGACCCAGAGTGATTACATAGGCCACATGCACATGAAGTCAGTTCCACCTTCATAATACCTCCTCCTCAAGGTTTGAGGCTTGGGAATAATGAAAGACCAATGTGAGTTTCAGGTCAGTCTTATAAGCTCTAGATTGACCTTGCTTTTTCCAGTTCATGTCCATCTCCCCTGGCTGATTACTTGCCCTGCAGACTTCAGATGTACAAATAGCAGCCTGACATAAACTGAATAATCAGCTCCCGCAATTGCCTAAGGTCAGATTTCTTGGGGGTAATTGGGAAAATACTTTGCAATACATGTTCTGGGTTCTGTGATTCAGATGAGGAATCCTAACTGAGAAAGCCTGGGAAGAGGTAGACATTAAAGAGATGATCACATGAAGTTTACTGTAATTGCCATTGTGGTGATTTCTATGAAACAAAGATCCTGAGCCTCAGATTTCCTTCCTGCTTTCTATGAATGTTGTTTCAGGATCAGACTTGGAAGAGTTTTTCAGACATATCTCATGGGCAGAAGCCGTGGGGGAAGTTATTTCTACAGACTCATCTAGCAGACTACAGGATTATTTAGAGTCAACAAATCATTGATTCTGAGTTTTGAACCAATTCTGAAATCAATATTTCAAGGGATCATGATTTCTTCTCTGCAAACTTCCTGACAGTCTGGAAGTCCCTAACTTTCCTTGAATAATGTGGGAGAATAGCAAATGTCTATACCATAAAACCATCCATTCACATAGTATTATTTTGTTCCTATAGTACTATAGTATTCTCATCATATTAATTCAAGGACACTGGTGGAGACTTCCTATTTTCTCCCAAGACTTCATTGAGGTTTACTTTTTTTTTTTTTAATAGTGGGGGTTTTTGAATTTCATGAGAAGATCCAAGACTTACCATGGGAAAACTAGTAGGCGCACGCTGTCAGGTCCCCCTTCAGGACAAGTATGTCCTGGATAGATTTAAAAGCCATGGACAGAATAGGGGTGGGGCTTTTGGGCAGAGGTCAGCACCTGTTTTTGCAAAGGCCCAGAGAATAAAGAATAAATATTTTATGCTTTGTGGGCCTTATGGTCTCTCTCGCAGCTACTCAACTCTGGTGTTAAAACATGTAAATAGCCTCAGAAGATACCTAAATGACTGTGTTCCAATAAAACATTATTATGGACACTGAACCTTGAATTTCATTTTATTTTCATGTGCCATAAAATATTATTCGCTCATTACTTCTTCCAATCATTTAAAAATGTAAAAACCATTCGTAGCTCTCAGATGCAAGCCAAACAGGCAGTGAATTGGAGTTTTGCTGCCCCTTTTTCTTGTGGCAAACATCTCTGATTGTAAGTTTGCCCAAAATTGGCTTGGCCACTAGGCCAAGGTGTTTGTAGTGGAAAACATGACATTTGAACCATGAAGGCATTGTTACAATGTGGAATCCTAGGCCTTAGAAGTCAGTGGCTTTAACCAGTACTCTAGATCAGTTGTGGGCACGATACAACTTTAAAACCATATATATAAAATTTGTATAGTCCTTTCTCTGATTCCTCCCCTTTGTGAGTAAAGAAACTCTGAACAGCAGACATTGTCTTGATTGTAAAGGATGAGCCAAAACTACATGCATAAACACCTTTGAATTGTATCTACACGTCCATGTTTGCATAATATCCATCTAGGTGCACACATATATGGGCATACATCCCCGTATGTATATAGATCCGGCTGCACCATTGCATGCCTATGCACCAGTACATGTGCAAAATTTTCTTTGGCAGCTCTTTACAATAGTGATGAAAATCCAAACAATCATTTGAAATAATAACTGCTTCCATACCATGCACCTGTTTTGACATAGAATGGAGTAGGAATCATCATGTAACACTATCACCTCTGCTGAAGCTGGGCATAGGATAGGCAAACATTATTTCTTCTGAGCTTTAAGCCCTCATTAATATGTGTTGATGAAGTCCTTTATCACATCAAAGGAGTATCAAGTTTTGGAGGTGGTTGCTTTGAATTAAGGTTTCCAACTATAGGTACAAAATAAGATTCCTTAAAATATCAAAATCAACTAACAAGTTCAAATATTATTAATAAAAATATTGTTCACTAATGGGCTTTAGAGTGATCTGGTTAACTTGAAATTATTTTCAGGTAAAAGACAAAGTCATTTCGCCTCCTTTCAGTACCTCTCTTTCATTTTAGCATCCTTTTTTTATTCCTTTAATTTGTATAGTTTGGCTTTAAACTTGACTTTTCTTTTCCCATTTAGAGTGAGGTTCCCAAACACAAGACTAATTCCTGCTGGTAATGTTGCTCATTAGGAACATTTCCAGCAAGAGAGGTGAATGGCGCAGCAAATACCTCTTCATTTCCAGCATGGCAAATAATCTGTCAAGACAACACCCTAGCCAATTGTTCAATTGTGTATCAGGTTTAGGTGACAGAACTTGGATATGACATGACAAAAGGGCTTAGGAAGAGCGATCCATCTTCCTTTCGTTTGGAACAGCAGAGTCTTCAATAAAGATGTCTGTTGAGTCTTTATTTCCTAAGGCATAGAGAACCAGTCTTCTTACCTTTCAATTAGCAATGGAAGAACTTCAAAAAGGTAAGGTTTCATTTTCATTTTTGCTATTGCTGGCAGGTTTTAGATACTTGGAAAGTTTAATGGATTCCATCGCCTCCTCTACTCTGTTTCTTTTTATTCATACCCTCAGGATGACTCCTATTAGTTAGAAGTTCATTGGTTTCCTTTTCTTATTTGCATGTGTTTAATTATTTTTCAGATACTGGCCAAGAGAGAAAGAAAAGACAATCGTTTTTGAAAAAAGGATTTTTGTTCTTTTAGGAAATGATGGCCACCTTTTAGAGCTGAATGAATTCATTTGGGCTACGTCTTCACCCATCATCACTTGCAAGTAATTTGTTCCCAAGCTCAGTTTTCCTACAGTTTTCCTCAAAATAAAAATGTACCCAAGATTAAAGAGATTCTTTCTGCATTAATCGTATTTTTATTTTAAGGTTTGAATATTTGGATCCTCTTCTTTTTCAGAGTTTCTAAGCTACTTTGTCACAAGCTAGAGGTCATGATTTCCAAATCATTCTTCATAATATAAGCACATCTGGAGACCTGAACTGTGGTGCCAGATGTAAATACTGCTGTAAATTTTGTGTTGGAATTTCCCCTCGACTATGAGTTTGCTCTCCTGTTCCTACTTTATGTAAAAGGAGATAAAGCTTCATTTTCACTTTAACCTCAACTTGACCCTAATGATTTCCCTATATTAGATCAATTACCCATCGATCTGTCCATCATCCGTCCGTCTGTCCATCTGTCCATCCATTCATCCATGCATCCATCCATCCATCCATTCACCTATCCATCCAATATGCATTCCATACTTATTATGTGCTTAACACTTTGCTGGTTGCTGAAGAAATAATAGTGGGGCAAAAAACTCAGACATAGTCTCTGCCTCAGGGAACTTATGGTCTAGTGGGGAGTAAGATGCTAATTTTTGAAAATCACAAAACAATTGCATATTTTCAATGGAGGAGATGTACATGATTTATGAAAACTTTTAACAGGGCAAGTTTACCTATTTTGTGCAACCAAGGAAGCCTGCCTTGAGGAAATAATGACAGAGCTGAGGCAGGAGAAGGGAGAGGAGAAGAAACAGTGTTAAGATGGAAGAATAAAAATTAGGCATCAAACTAATCTTTCCTCCAATTAAAAAAAAAAAAACCCAAACCAAAACACCCCAAAACCCTGAACTTACATTAAAACAAAAGCATTATAACTCTATAATGTACCACTAAGTCTTTTATATGGTCTAGTCATATAGCATTTCAAATTTCTGCACTGTCTATAGGGTATAAGCAGCTAATGAGAAAGGCTTTGTCATTTTACGTGCTCCATCTTCTTCAATTAGCAATCAATAAATATTTATAGATGATGATAACTATGTGATAATGTGGTTAGGGTCCTAATCACTAGAAGAGATGAATAAAGGAAAAGTGTCTGAAGAAATACAGTTCATTGGCCAGTGCACTCACAATTCAGAAATCTAAAAACCTCTAACAATTAAAACCCTTTTTTGTAACTCAGTCACCAAAAGTTATTTGGTAAAACTTGACCTCTACTAATGTGAGGATATATATGATCTTCGTTTCTCTCAAGTAGAGAGGACACTCGTGTGTTTTACAGCAAAGATAGGAATGTGTTTGTGAGGTTCTTGTGAGGATGTTAGATAATTTAGGGAACTTGTATTACCTTATCCCTCTAAAATCTGCAAAATTGTGCATTCCCCAGAAATCTAGCTCCAAGAATTTCAGATATTTCCTCTGGCTTTTCAATGTGTTTTCTTTTTCTTTTTAAAAATTACGTGTGACTTGTGTGTGCATGCCTGGGCACATGTGCTCTGAATAGAGGTGATACAAAAGTGGGTCTTTCATGAGGACCATGAAGATTTTGAGTCCAGACTAGGAGTCAATATGGAATAAAACTTGTATGGATTGATCCCTTTGGAGAAAGCATGCCTCTTCATAAAACGTTTGCAAGGAGACTTCTATTTGTACTCCTAACCTACCCATCTTTTACATGTGAATTCTCTGTTGGCAAGATGTTTGGCCAGTTTATTCTTCACCAATTAGGTGAAAAGATTCTTACCCCAAATTTTACATTATGTCTCATCAACGCCTGTTCTGGTGTTGAAAGAGTCAGTAAGTGACACATCTAAAGTGTTGACTAGGATTTGTGCCACATAAATGAGTGTATGAGCTGAAACCACACAGTTTGTGTTAGACCTTTGCTTAAAATCCATGTCTATCCATTTCTACCTCATTGCTGTCTCTATAATGTTGGCATAATGTGTCCTCAATGGGTTAATGTTTAAATTTTTTGTAATGTTTATTTATTTTTTAGAGAGAGAGAGAGAGAGACAGAGAGACAGAGTACAAACAGGGGAGGGGCAGAGAGAGAGCGAGACACAGAATCTGAAGCAGGCTCCAGGCTCTGAGCTGTCATCACAGAGCCTGACACGGGACTCCAACTTGTGAATTGCAAGACCATGACCTGAGCTGAAGTTGGATGCTTAACAGACTGAGCCAACCAGGTGCCCCTAAGTTTTCAGTTTTAAGAAAACTTCGTTTCTCTCAGCATTTTTAATTCTAGAGAGGTAAGAAGGTCCAGAAATGTGGATTTTCCTCTTCTATAATTTTTCCTGTTCCATTTTATCTAGCCTCCCGATCTCCATTTCAGTTCCTTTTTAAAATCAACCTAGCAAATCGTTCTTCTTGCAGGCCCACGGCTCGCTGGGGGTGTGCCCACTCGTTGCCCCTGACCCTTCACCATTTAGCAGTTTGCACTGCCGACTCTCTGCTCAGCCGGAAAGCCTGGACCAGATTGGGAAGGAACACATGTGAGCAGTTGTCCTTTGTTCATCTCTTGGCTCCTTGCTCTGGCCATGTGTTCTAGGCAGGACTTCCAATTAGGACGCCTGGAAGAAGCGAGCAGATTGGAGATGCCACGTCCTCCTCCACCACCAGCAGGACTGGGGGTGGCATAATATGCCACCCAAAAACTCATTAGGGAAGACTCCTGTCCAAGGAAAGAAAATGCGGCATTTCAGGCCACAGGCAAAGAGCAGGAAAAATGGAAAGTGTGGCAGACCCGGGGGCAGCGTTCTGCCTGGATCCATTGGTGTATCCATATTCTTATATTAAAATTAATATGTAAGTGATTAATTAATATAAAACTCAGTATGATCTTTGCTTTTAATCGTTGCTCATGTTTAAGTGCTGTGTTTCTAAGTGAGTTGGAAGGATCGTAAGCCTTATTCTACCTTTAGTATATGGACCACAGATACTGTACATGTTATGCACGTGTTTGTAGGCTTCCCGGTGTTGGAACGGAACCTAACATCTGGTAAGTACCAGGTGATACTTAAAATATGTAGCCGTTCAGCATGGATAACCACCAGCCAGAAGACTGTAATCCACATCTTCATGTGAATATCAGTCCTGGAAAGCACTCGATGAATGTCGGTTGAATGACACACTGAGAGGTACTGTTTGCACATAAGTGATTAATATATAGTTTGGAACTGACTTTTGAGAGCTTACCTAAAAATAGCTCTGGGGCAATTTACACACACACAGTAAAATGCGACGAGTCTGCCCGTATATATATGAAAACTGGTCAGCCTGTCCAATAACCAAAGAAATACAGATTACAATGACATATCTTCTTGTTGTTGTTTCTTTGGACTTCGAAAACTAAGACAAATAATGTCCATTGGACTGGCATGACTATGGTGTGTATGCAGCTCCAGAACCCAGGTATTTGACTGGCCACTATGGCTAGTGTGAAAATGTTTCATTCACAGTGACCTCTAAGGAAGTAAGGTGATAAAGTGTTATTGGATTCCAATTATACTGAAATTCAATAACCTGTTATCCCAATTTTTCATATATATATTTAAGAGTGTTTGATCAAGTAATTATTGCTGTAAAATTTTATTCTAAAAATATTTTAAATACTTTTAGAGATGCACAAGGTTGTGTATGTATATGTATATGTATATATATATATATTCATGTGATATTCATCACAATATTGTTAGTGATAGTAAAAAGTTGGGAATTGTTTAAATATCCAACAACAAGAAATTGGTAAAGTGCATTATATTGCCTCCATACTAGGTTACTTTATGCAGCTCTGATAATTGTTTATAGGGTGCCTAATAAATGGGACCCTGTACATTACAACACACCAAGGTGATGCAAACTGACATTTAAACACCAAATTAATGTAACACCAGTGATAGCCAGATACCAAAAGAATATACTCCATTTAGGATTTATGTACGAGGGGCGCCTGGGTGGCTTAGTCGGCTAACCATCCAACTTCCGCTTAGGTCATGATCTCACGGTTTGTGGGTTCAAGCCCCGCGTCAGGCTCTGTGCTGACTGCCAGCTCAGAGCCTGGAGCCTGTTTCAGAGTCTGTGTCTCCCTCTCTCTCTGACCCTCCCCTGCCCACGCTGTCTCTCTCTCTCCTAGAAATAAATAAAAATATTAAAAAAAAAAAGGATTTATGTACGAAAGAAACAACAATAAAAACCTCAAAAAGCAGGTTTATAATATCTTCCTAATTGTGTTTAAAAAATACATTCCTAACATGGAATCTTTTTTATTATTTATTTATTTTGAGACAGAGAGAGAGAAAGAGAGAGAGAGGACACACACAAGCAAGGGAGGGGCAGAGAGAGAGGGAGAGAGAATCCCAAGCAGATTCCACACTGTTAGCACAGAGCCTGATACAATGCTCGAGCTCACAAGCTATGAGATCATGACCTGAACTGAGATCAAGGGCTGGACATATATCTGACTGAGCCACCCCAAAGCCCCCTAATATGGAATATTAAACTAGATTAGATGGCACAAAATATAGAGTATACAGATACCTCTGTATCCATACTATCATATGGATATTTTTTGACATCTTTATAGGTATGAATATATTGATATAGAGTTAAGACATAGATATCTATATAGATGGTTATAGAGGTGAGAAAAAACTGAAAAAGTATCCTTCAGTAAGTTAACGGTGATAATTTATTGGGGATTCAGGTAATTATATTTCTTTCTCTTTTATGGTATTTGTTAATCTATATCTTCTAACTTCTCCATGATTTCCATTTGTTTCTTGTGAAATTGAAAACAGATAATAACAAATGGATAAAAAAGTAGCCTCCAGGGGATGTTGGTAAGAGGTGGAGACCCTGCCTAAAGGAAACGCATGGGCTTGGACCTAGAGAAAGACCTCAGTTGAATTCCCAGGTCCTTTCTGTGTGACCATGGATAAATCACTTAACCTCAACAGGTTTGTATTCTTATCTACCAAATAAGGTTGGTAAGGTCTGACTTGCAGAGCTGCTTTTAGGATTAGAGATAATGTGTGTGAAGGTCCCACGTGCTACCAGCCCATGACAGACCTTGATAAACTGTTACTTATTGTTACTGTCATTGAGAGATTTAAGTTTGAAAGCAGATGTGAAGTTTTTGCCTTTCTTTTTAAGATCCATCTCCACGTACTCAGACTGGAAATCTATTAGGAAACCGAGCATTGTCATGGGTGCTAGTGACACAATAATACCTTGAGAAAGGGACTCTGTGTGATAAAAAGGGAGCTCAGTCCTGAAACAGTTAAAAAGGTAGTTTACGATCCTGAATTTCCATCCCTAGGTTAAGAATATAGTACATATCTGCTCTAGTGGACTACTGTGTATTTTGAGAAGAATACACTCTTTTTGACACACACACACACGCACACACACACACACATTATAGATCAATGGATTTGTAAATAATGAGGTAGTTTGTATTGGATTCTTCCTTTTTAAAAACATTTTTTTAAATATTTATTTAATTTTGAGAAACAGAGAGACAGAGCATGAGCAGAGGAAGGGCAGAGAGAGAAGGAGACACAGAATCCGAAGCAGGCTCTAGGCTCTGAGCTGTCAGCACAGAGTCCGATGCAGGGCTGAACTCATGAACTGTGAGACCATGACCTGAGCCTAAGTCGGCCGCTTAACTGACTGAGACACCCAGGTGCACCCCTGGACTCTTTCTTTAAAGCTATACTGAATAGCAAATGCACGCACAGAAACATAGACTCACAACCATATGCACATGTACACACATGCACACATACATGCACACTTGTACCCAACTTCTTCCATCATGTTCTGTAATCTCCATTCACCAGACATTGAATACAAGATGGTTTTGTCTTCCCTTCAGCTCATCTTCTCTTCTTTCCGTCCTTTGCCACATTTCCTTGCCTCCTGGGAATGAAAGTAACATTCCAATAATATTTTCTTAGGACTAAGTGCATAATCCAGTGAGAAGAATGAGCCTCCTCCAGGAATTGCCCTGTGAATGTGAAGTTGAAATTGTTCTAATACAGGTGTTCTGGGGGCAGGGAAGGGAGAGGCCCTCAACTATCCTCACTTTCTGGCCTGTTCCCATGTGGCTAGTTACACCCCAATCAGAATGACTGGTGTATAGTCTGCTGCCATGGGACAGGGTTGGTGTCAGTGCCAAATCCTTGGTCATTACCTTTTTTTTTTTAATGTACAGTTGGCTAAACTAACCAACTTAATTAAAATATAAAAGAGTGAACATCTCTCTAGATTTTACAAAAGGGCTGTCATATAGACAAGAATATTATGTAGACTGTAGGGTGGCAGCTAGGCCCAATTATGCATCTTTTTAAAGCTGTGTCTAAAATGATGTGTTGATTTCAGAGGGGGAGGAGCCCCGCTGCTTTTCCAGGCACACAGTGAATTTCTTCTGTATCGGAACTTAATACTCCCCCCAAAGGTGGGCATTCAATCTACTTCTTATGGCATTGTTATTTAAAAGTAAGTACCATTTGAGGAAATGACTCTATCAGTGTTTAGCTATTCTCATATAAAGGTCTTCTTCCTTTATATTTGTATTTTTGGCTCCTGTAAAAAATAATGCTACTTCGGGACAAGTAAGGATGGAATTCTTGGACCCACTGAAAGTATTTTTTTGCAAGGGGGCTTTAGGGGGCTTTTATGATTGGTTCAAGCTTCAGAGAGGCTAGTTCAGGAACATGTGACTGAATCCCAGGAAACAAAATCAAATACCTTTCTCCTAGCAAACTTGCATAGTCAGGCCTAAGTTGCAACAATATTGGTACGGAGTTAAAGCCTTTATTTCAAGATTAAATCTAAACCCTTTCTTTATTGCTGGGGACCCTGCCCCCACCACATGGTTCCAACATGTGCTCCATTTCCAGTCAGTCTAGTTCTTAAGTAATAAAATAATATGCTGTGCCAAGTTATTCTTTATTCTTAGAGACATTTCCTTAAGAGGAGCATGGAATAGGGCATCAAAACGCTTGGGTTCAAGTTTCAACTCTGCCACCTGCCAGCTATGGCGCCACTGGTAAATGAACTACAGTTTCCGTGTCTGAATTTGTCTTTTTGTTTCAAAAAAGGTAGAAATTTATTATTTTAATTGAGGCACAGTTGACGTACAACAGTATATTAGTTTCAAGTGTAAGTGGAATGATTCAATATTTTGTATGTTGTGAAATGATGACCACAATGAGTCTATTAAACACCTGTCACAATGCAGACTAAACTTTTTTTAAGTTTATTTATTTATTTTGAGAGAGAGAGAGGGAGGGAGGGAGAGGAGAAGGTAGGGGAGGACAGAGAGAGAGAGAAAATCCCAAGCAGGCTCTGCACTGTCAGCACAGAGCCCAATGTGGGCTCAAACTCCTGAAAGGTGAGATCTTGACCTGAGCCTAAATCATGACTCAGCTGCTTAACCGACTGAGCCAATCAGGTGCCCCACCATGCATAGTTATCTTAATAGAGGTGTTTTATAATACCTTTATCAGAGTATTCATAGGAAGAATGCTTTAGATGACATTAAAACCACAGAGAATTACGTAGTGTAAAGCCTAATTATCATTTGGTAAAAACTAGTCAGTTGCATAGATTATATAGTTAACTTGATCAGTTATGCAGCTGAGTGAATCATTGTAGATAATAAGTCATATAATCAAATCCCCCAAACATTTACCCACAGTTGGGTAATTTTAAGAGGCCCTGGATGAAATTCTTTGACTTTTCTAGATCTCAGTTTCTCCATTTGAGAAAACAAATAATTGTATTTGAGGATTTAAGGATCTTTCCAGCAGTGAGTTCTATGGTGACAGAGATTATTTTTTTTAATTTATTGTTTAAGTCATTTTAAAGTAAGACATTTTCACAGCTTTGATTCCTATCATTTGATCCTTTTTGCAATGAGATGAAAATCTGCCACCGAGTTCTGTTGTGTTGGCATCACAGTATCCAAAGATATTCAACAACAGATAAATAGAAAATGAAAACAAAAAGGTCATGGTGTCATTTGGAAAGCTGGCAAACCGCATGGTGCCAACCTTTTTTGAATTACAGGCCAATCTGGAGGTTCAAATGCATTGGTTTCATTTAACTCATTGGGAGGCTGGTACCTACCACTGTTTTCTACTCTGTGTTTTTCCAGGATTTCATGTTTCACACTCAAGTGCTCAGTCAGCTTCACAATTGATGTTGGGCAGCAACTGAACTTCCAGTCTCAAAGGCTTGTGTGTTACAACATAGCTCCACTGAGCGGCTGTGGAATTTTCACGTGGCTACACATGTCGAAGCTGGAAGTCAGAGCAGGGAGACACAAAGATTGATCAGGATTCACACGAACTGTCCTCAAGGAATCCCTGGTAAAATGGCATGATTAGGATGGATGACCAAACCATTCTATAAAATGAGGAGCCGGGTAACGCAGCTAAGATTTATTGAGCACTTACTATGCACCAGGCACTATCTTTTATCTCACATGCATCATTTGATTAGAACCTATCAACATCTTTTTAAGAAAGGCACTCTTAGCTGCACCCTCATCAACAGATGCAAGAACAGAAGCACTGACAGGTTAGATAACTTGCCCAAGCACAGACATCCAGGCGGCTTCCTCCAGAGTAAACAAAGAAGTAAACTAGCAGCTAATTGCAGACATGAACCAAAGTATCTGTGTCCGGTGTTCTGGGATGCTGAGCTACACACAGTATTGTCACTGCTATCTGTACCCCTGTATAACTGTAACACTTTTAATATCATTAAATCCCCATAACGAGAACCTTACTCCTCTATAGCAGGTGTTTGATATTCAAGATTTTTTTCTTAAATGTTTATTTTTGACAGAGAGAGAGAAAGAGCATGAGCAGGGAAGGAGAAGAGTGAGAGGGGGAGACACAGAATCCAAAGCAGGTTCCAGGCTCTGAGCTTTTAGCACAGAGCCCGGCAAGGGGCTCCAACTCAGGAACTGTGAGATCATGATCTGAGCTGAGGTTGGACACTTAACCGACTGAGCCGCCCAGGCGCCCCTGATATCCTAGATTATAACTCTCACCTATACACTATCTTTATTCTTTTCAAGAGGAAAGAAACAAGAATGACCATTTCAAGTTAATTTTGTCCTTAAAGGTCATGATAAAGGATGATTGATTCTTTTAGTTTCCTGTTTTTTGGTGCAATTTCAAAATTTAATATAACAGACTTTGGTGGTTCAAGCAAATTTTTTCTTCCCTGTGGTGTGTGTGTGTGTGTGTGTGTGTGTGTGTGAGAGAGAGAGAGAGAGAGAGAGAGAGAGAGAGAGAATGTGTGTATGTAAGCATGTGCCTGTGCACTGTGAGGTTATTTAAGGGAAGAGTCCTCCTGGAAAAAAAAAAAAGCAACGACCAAATAGAATAAAATACATTTCCAAGAATGGCTCAGAAGTTTTGCAGCTATATTCAGATTGCTATTTATTGCAGTAAAGTGGGGCAGACTCACATTATGCTTCACACTTCCATCCAGGGTAGATATGACTGACATTGGGACTTAGTCGTAGTGGTTATTTTATGGTCTGGAAAATGGTGTCAATATAACTTGTAGCAGGTATGCTTGAATGGGATTTAATTTTTTGAGCCGCAATAGTGGAGGTGTCACCTAAGTGAAAATCTCTCCAAGTTCAATATAGGGCATTGCTTAGCTCTCTAAAGTATTGTCTCAAGCATCATCTAAAATGAAAGCTTTCTGAGACTTTGCTTCAAGTGTTTGCATACTGATATATTTTCACCTGGGTAGGAATTAGACTTTTAGTTTGGGAAAGAAAAGACCTTGAAAAAATGTTTATTTATTTATTTTGAGAGAGAGGGAGGGAGGGACAAATAGTGAGAATCGGACATGAGGCTCGAACCCACCAACCCTGAGATCATGACCTAAGCTGAAATCAAGAGCCGGCTGCTGAACCGAGTGAGCAACCCAGCACCTGGAACGGAAAAGAACCTTTAACGCAAAGGGTTTAGCATTGGCGCAGTTGGAGGTGAGATCGTGGGAGGCAAGTGTACATCATTTAAGGAGCTGGATTCCCACTGTTGTCCCTATGGCTGTCGCTGCACAGCGCCAGGGGCCCCACTCATACAGAATGCATCTCTTTTGACTGCACAATGTGGCAGCGCAGGCAGGGAGGGGTATGTGGGGGATTAGAAGAAAAGATGGTAGCAGATTGGAAAAATCATCACAATGACATTGTAAATAACGAAACAGATGATAAAATCCTACCTATAAAAGCGTGGCCAATATGTAAAAAATTGACTGTGTGCTTCAGGACTCCAAAATGTCATACAAATAAAAACATTGATTTGGTTAAATGAAAGGATTAAGGACAATTTTGGATTTATCCTCTCATTTCAATATTGTTATTGAGGTAAAGTAATATTATTGTGAAACAGCCACGGCTCCAAATGACTCTGCACACTTATTTAGATGAAATGAGCACTTAACATTTTCTTCTGGAGAAAAAAATCATGTAGTCGAGCTGCCTCATTTGACAGGGGAGAACATGAGATCTGACGCTCTGAGACCACTTTGTGGGGGTGCTGGCGAGCTGGGGCAAAGTGGGATTCGAAGCAGGAGTGGGGGGAGTGGGTAGTGTTGCTTTGCCTCCCCCAGCGTGGCTTCCCGTCATCTTTCGCCTTGAGAGTCATCTCCCCTCTAACCTTCCATATCCGGATGACCCCTGCAGGTGGCTGAAAGCTAGCCACCAAATATTTCAGGTCCTAATCCCTGGGACGTATAGATTGTACTTAACTGGAAAAACGGATCTTTGCAGATGTGATTAAGTCAAGAATACTGAGATAAGAAGATAATCCTGGGTTATTCAGATGGCCCCCAAATGCCATCACTGATATTCTTTTAAAAAGAGATAGAGGGGGAAAAAAGAAGAAATAGAGGGGGTTCAACCCACACCCAAGGGATGTGGCGTGATGATGGAAGCAATAATTGCAGGGGTGTGGCCACAAGTCAAGGAATGTCAAGGAACACGGCAGTCACCAGAAAGAGGCAAGCAATGAATCATTCCCCACGGGAGCCTCTTGAGGGAGTGTGACTCTGTTCATGCCTTGATTTTGGACTTCTGTCCTCCAAAGAGTAAGAGAATACATTTCAATTGCTATAAGACACCAGGTTGGTGGGGCTGTCAGGACAGCCCTAGGAAACTAGCATGACTCCCAGATTTATTTCTCTATTCTTGATCTCTCTTCAGACCTGAGATTCAAATTTCTATCTGCGGATGTCTCAATTTCCATTCTAAATCACCTTTAGCTGTCTTCTCCCCTCCCCCAACATGTTTGCCAGCTCAGGAATTCAGCAATTCTTTATCACGCTGGTTTTCACCTCTTTTTTCTCACTGTCAAGCTCCCATATATCACCAAATCCTGGCGATGCTGTGTTGAGAATAGGTCCCCCGTTCTAACACTTCCAGTCTAGGCCAAACTTTTACCCCATCACCATGTCTCAGCTCAGATTTCTACCATCCTCTGTCCTTTCCATTCTCTGACTCGCTCTCTATTTTACCAACACTATCGTCTCTCTAAGATGGCAAACTGGATCTGTATCCCTGTGATCAAAACTACCTATAGATTTAAGTTCAAGATCACAGCATCGCCAAAGCAGTCACAGAGCGCAGATTCTGGAGATGAGACTGTCTGGGTTCCGCCCAGGGCTTTGCCACCCGTCAGCTAGGAGACTTAGGGCAGGTTACTACTCCGTGCCTCATGTCTGCCTCTGGAGACAGGGGATCATGATAGCGCATCCCGCAGAAATGGGCTGTCAGAAATACATGAGTTGATATCTGTAGAGCACTCAGAAGAGTGTCTTGTCCACCCAACAAGTAAATGGCAGAATTGTCAAGAATGACAAGTGTAATACTGAAAAGAAATATTAGTTGTTTCTAATGGAACAGGCTGTCAGATTCTTTATATTCTAGTTCTGTTTATTGTTCCAACCTTATCTTACACCACCCTTTCTGTTTTAGCCAGTTCTCTAGAGAACAGAACCAATACCGTGTGTGTGCGTGTGTGTGTGTGTGTGTGCGTACACATGTGTAGAACTGCCTCCTGAGACTATGGAGACTGATAAATCCCAAGATGTGCAGTTGGCAAGCCCTGAAGACCCCATGGTGCAGTTCTGGACTGGAGCTTTGAGACCCAGGCAGAGCAGATGTTTCAGTTTTGAGTCCAAAAACCCTAAAATGATGTCCTCTCTCAAAGGCAGTGAGGCAAGACTTTTCCCTTATTTAGGGGCAAGTCAGCCTTTTTGTTCTATACAGGTCTTCAACTGATTGGATGAGGCTCACCCACATTAGGGAAGAGAATCTGCTTTATGCAGTCTACAGAATTAAGCGTCAATCTTGTCCAAAAAGCCTCTCACAGAAACACCCAGAATAAAGTTGGCCCAAATCTTTGGCTCCCCATGGCCTGATGAAGTTAACATAAAATTCACTCTCACACGTGCCTAGCTACCCTCTTGGTGGTTGCTAACCAAGGCTGGCCCTCTTTTGTCTTCTTGCCTTGGCTCATGCTGTTTTTATTTTCCTTGGAATTCTTTCATGCTTCCTTCACTCTGGCCTGGACAAGTCCTGTTTATTCTTCACAACTGAGTTCAAACGTCACCTCCTTCTCTACTTGGCAAATCAGTTCTTTCCCTTCTTACAGTGAGATTGGACTCCTCCCATCTCCATGCCACCCAAGAGCACTTAATTCACAGAACTGATCACATGACATTAAAGCCAGATATATAACCATCAAATCAAAGCCAGACCTTATGGAGGACAAGAACATAGCTCCTCATCTTATTTTTCTTAGTATCCCTGGAGCCTTGCTCAACGTCTGGCGCCTCATAAATGCTTATTGAATTAATTCTTGTCTCTTTGGGAAAACAGAAAAGATGAGCCTTTTTAATGAGCAATGAAAGGTCAGCAAATTGGAGTTCTGGTTATCAGTGGTTTTGCCATTCCCTAAGTGAAGACTTTCCCAGAAGGCATTCTTTCTTCATTCCTGTGGAGGGAATTTGGGGACTGCCAGAAAGAGTGTCCTGGCTGAGCTGAATCACAGTGATGGTGCCTAGGGAGAGAGGCAATCTTTGAAGCGCCCAGGCGGTAACCTTTATTTAATTGGCAAGATGGAAATCAATGACACATATGGCATTAACAATTTTAGATTCTGGATTAGTTTGCCATGGTATCTGCTGATCAAAAAAAAAAAAATAGATTCAAATAATCTTCAAACCATTTTTGCATCCAGAAAAAAATCTCAGTGCATTTGTTATATTTCGTAATAAGAATTTAGATACTTGAACTTGCATGCAGAGGAGAAAAAAACCTGGCAATTGCATGAGCAGTTATCTTAAAAGATGTGTGTATTAAATAAAGCCTATAGCTTGTAAAATATGACAGGCTGTCCCTGTTTTTGTTTTTGTTTTGTTTTGTTTTGTTTTGGCCTGGTCAGGTGATATGTCTATTATTTTTATTTTAAACTTTTAAAGATCTTAAAGATAGACAAAATGTTGATGCATATAAATCTAGAAGCCAAGGAAAAACATCTCCTAACTAAAATTATATTAGCATAATTTGTTCTGGAAACATGCTTGTAATCCAAAGCACTTGTATATCAAAGCAAATTTCCCCATAAGAAGTAATGGAAACTCAGAGGATTCATTCCACAAGCCAAAAATAGTCGTATTAAAAATAATTACAATCCTGTAATATAATATGAAATAATAAAGAAAATACAAAGTATAAAGAAAAATAAACCTGCATTGATCTTTGAAAACCTTTATGGCTTATTATGAGGGAGACAAGAGAGAGGAAGGTTGTCGTGTAGAATGACTTTCACTATCACTAACAGAATCACTGCTATCTATTGATTTAGTGGAATCTTTTTCTGCATGGGGGCCATTGTATACATTGTATATGTGTATGCAATATTGAGTACAGTACAGTATTAGTAAACTCTTGTTATATACTGTCTTTAATGTAACTGACAATAAGGCAGCAGAGGGAGTTTCTATATCTGCAGGCATCCTGGCCTAGAATGAAGCAAAGCATTCCTAAACTTACTCTTTTACAGAAAAGCAAAAGACTGTCCAGAGGTGTTTTGAAGTAACAAAAAATACACTAGGGTCAGTTGTGGGCATCTTCCAATGTTCTGAAAAATCACTAATTTCTGCCAAACACCATGACCTGAGACCAAATATCCGAGCATGAGAGATGATCACCCACCATCCCAGAGAGAGAGAGAGAGAGAGAGAACCATTGGCTCAGTTGTGATCACATGACATTCAGCATCACATAACTACTCGTATTGCAAGACATCAGTTGTTTATCAAGTTAAAATTTATTAGAAATATTTGACATTTTGTGGAACACTTGCAGAACAAGTTTTTGCTATATTTGGCTTAGTAATTAACTACATCACTCAGAGGTCAGTGCAGGAAACAGAAATCACTTTAGATGTTTTGAGCAGAAAGAGATTTGCTGTAGGAAATTAAGGCCTCAGAAGATTGTTAGGAAAGCTGGAGGAGACTCCACTGAGACTCCAGAGGAGGCAAGGGACCTCCAGGGACCAAGATGCTTCTGCAGCCGCATCGCTGATTCCTGACCCTGAAAAGCTGATGACTGAACCCTGGGATACATCAGTTGTCACTCATCTCTTCATGGCTTCTGTTACCAGGAGAGACAGCAACAGCAGTGAGACTTGGCTTTAGAATCAATGATACACACATTAAAAGCCCAACCTAACCAAGATGTCTTTCAGTAGGTGAATGGACAAATAAAGTGTCATCCATCTATACACTGAAATATTATTCAGTGCTAAAAAGAAATGAGCTATCAAGCTCTGAAAAAGACATGGAGGAAAGTTAAAGTCATATTACTAAGTGAAAGAAGCCAATCTGGAAAGCCTACATATTGTGTGGTTCCAACTGTATGACATTTTGGAAAAAGCATAATTATGGAGACAGTCAAAAAGTAAGTGGTTGCCAAGAGTTAGAGGGGAAAGAATGGGGTGAACAGGAGCAGCACGGAGGATTTTAGGGCAGTGAAACAACTCTGTATGACACCATGATGGAGGATACATGTCATGATACATTTATCCAAACCCATAGAATGTACAACACCAATAGTGAATGGTAATGTAAAGTATGAAATCTGGGGGATAATGATGGGTCAATGTAGGTTCATAAGTTGTAACAAATGGACCATTCCAGTGAGTGATACTGATCATGAGCAAAGCTATGCCTGTGTGGGGGCAGGGGAGATACAGGGAATCTCTGTATCTTCTGCTTAATTTTGCTGTGAGCCTAATACTGCTCTAACCATAGTCTACTTTTTTCAAAAGACCAATCTCTGCCATCATTTGTAAAGCCAGTCTAAATCCTATATGTGAAAAATTTTAAAACTGACGCCCTGTGCTGTCAGAAGAACTTTTCAACTTGAAAAATCGCTGAACTCACACAAAGGATCAGATTGTCAAATCAGAATTTTACAACTAAGGATCTTTCCCAGAGCCAACCTATCCCAATAATTTCAGAGGCAAACAACCACACGCACAT
This sequence comes from Crocuta crocuta, assembly GCF_008692635.1. Classification (NCBI taxonomy): domain Eukaryota; kingdom Metazoa; phylum Chordata; class Mammalia; order Carnivora; family Hyaenidae; genus Crocuta; species Crocuta crocuta. The sequence goes on from NW_027536464.1 coordinate 5,953,969, forward strand.
ACACTTTGACCCTGATGAGATGAGGTCTCTAACTGAGGTACACAGGTTAGGTCACACAGCAGACAGCACTTTAGTTATGAAACATCTCAGTTTTGTATCCCAAATGGTCACCTACCTGACGTGATACTTTCTAGGGATCCAAGCCCCATAAATTCATAGATCTGAGGTGTGTTTATCTTAAACAACTCCAAACCAAAGATATTCTTCTAAGAAGATTCCATAGATTTGGACTCTCTCCCTTGAAAATATCAATATTATATTTATCAGGATTTCCAGTTATCAGAATGTATATATGGATATAAAGCCAGATCATCCATATTTTCTCTTTTCTTGGGATCACATCTCTTATTAATGGAAGGAGAAATGGGTCACAGTCCAACTGCTTTAAGTCCTTCCTTCCCAATACCAAACCTGAAGACATGAAAAGTAAAATAAACTCACCATGATGGTGTGACCACATTCAAGAAATTTAACACTGATCTAATGTCAATCTAATATAGGGTCCATATTCAAATGATTCCAATAAGTCTTTTAAGCCTGTGGGGTTTTTTTTGTTGTTTGTTTGTTTTTTGTTATTGTTTGCCTGCTTGTTTCTTTCTGATTCAGGATCTACTCAAGGATCACATACTCCCCTAGTTGTCATATCTCTGTGTACTCTTCTAATCTAGATCAACCAACTCTTTTTGACTTTTATGAAATTAATATGTTTTGAGAAGACCAGGTTTGGTAAAACATTCAAGAGTTTGTCTATGTCAGATTGTTTCCTCACAATGTGATGCAGGTTAAATAATTCTGGAAAAATACCTATGGGTGACATTTTGTTTTACTAAGAGTATCACATTAGGACACACAAAAATGTCAGTTGTCCCACTATCAGTATTACATTGTTTCCCCGGGTTGAAAAATCTACCACATGATGACAACCTAAAAGTGTGGTATGACTCAGCCTATATTAGAATTCATATCCATATGAACTCCATACCACAATTCTTTCCCAACTCTTTCATGGACAATGTTCTTAATCAGTTTCTAATTTTCCAAGCACATAGTTTTGAAGTCCTCAAAAATAAAGCTTTTTCTTCCACATCTACATACTGATAATCCATTCTCTTATCAATTTTCAAGTTTTTCCCTTTATATTATTTCTCAGATATATTCCTTTATCTCCATTATGAAACCATAATCCTAATTTAGTGTTTAAACTATGAATCTTTTTTTATTATTATTATTTCTATGAGAGAGAGAGCGAGAGAGAGAGCGTGAGCAGGGGAGGGTCAGAGAGAGAGGGAGTCACAGACTCTGAAACAGGCTCTAGGCTCTGAGCTGGCAGTCAGCACAGAGCCCGACGCGGGGCTCGAACCCACGAACCGCGCGAGATCATGACCTAAGCGAAAGTCGGACGCTTAACCGACTAAGCCACCCAAGCGCCCCTAAACTATGAATCTTTAAAGCACATGTTAGTTAACTTTGATCAATGCTCTCCTACTTCATTTGACTCTTTTCTATCCCATGGAGTGTCTTTTTGTCTTCATCTGTAATCATCCTTAGTCCCTGTATTAGTTTGCTAGGGCGGCTGTAACAAAGTACTACCGGCTGGGTGGCTTAACAAACAGAAATTTGCTGTGCCACAGTTCAAGGGGCTAGAACTCCAAGATCAAAGGGTCAGCAGGGCTGGTTCTCTCTGAGAGCTCTGAGGGACAAACTGTTTCATGCTTGTGGTGCTTTGCTGATAATCCTGGGCATCCCTTGGCTTGTAGAAGCACTGTCCCATCTCTGCCTTCCTCTTCACACGGTGTTCTCCTTGTATGTGTCTCTGTCCAAATATCCTTTTCTAATGAGAACAATAGTCATCTTAGAGTAGCCCCCCATATCATATTTTATGTATATATATATATATATATATATACACACACACACACATATATATACACATGTATATATTCTGAGGGAACACAAGTCAATCTATAACAAACCCTTATATAAATCCGATATGCTGAGATACTGCTACCACTTCATGACTCTTTGCTCTAGTCAAAACATCATTTATAACACTTTGCTTGAAGCCTTTCTTATTTATTCCTGCCCAGGTATTTTCATTTAGAATGTTCCATTAAAATTCCCTTCATACTTACTCTCTGCTACAGTAAAATTGGAGTTTTATTAATATCTAGAGACATTCTATACAATTGGATGACACTCATTTTTAAGTGGAAAGAGCCCATTTCACATAATCATAGGTGGGGCTAGATTCAGGCATGGCATCAGGGACTGTCTCTCCTTGTTTCTTGCATCTAATTTCTGCCTGCTTTGACCATTCTTTCAGACTGACTTTTTCCCCATGGTAGCCATTTTGTCATGGCCACGTCCATAGAGACATCCTATCAGATGAGCAGTACAACTGGAAATAAAATGAATATTCCTTTCTAAAGAAGCTCTTGCAGACTCCTGATTTTGCATCTCGTTGGCTAAGGTGGATCACATGTTTGTCCCTGAACGGGTCGCTAGAACTATCTAATGGTCATGCTCTGGACTGGTAGGTAAAGTGTTGAGGGAAGACAGATTTTACCCAAAGGAAATCCAGGCTTTTTTCCCCACCGCAAGAAAGTAATGCACGCAGACAAGGCAAAACAAACAAACAAAAAACAAATAACTCTCCATATGTTCACTATAAGCTTATGTTTATGAATCTCTTATATTTTGATCGGCACCTTCAATAAATGAAAATGTGAGCATTTTACACAAATATATTCAAGTTTCGTAATTTCTGCAGCATCTGTGGTGCTGCAGAAAATGAAGTGGATGTAATTCTCCAAACCTTGATTAAGAGAGTTTTCAGGAGCATGTCTCTTTAGGAGAAAGCGCAGCATGCTTTTATCTTATAGGGATAACATATGGATTAACCAGCACTTTGAATATAAAAAGTACAATATAAGTGTATCTTTTAATTATGTTTCTGAAAAATAATATCTGTTTCCCTGTCCATTAGGAATAACATCAGGTAACAGAAGTAAAATGTAATGAAAGAGACCAGATTAATCACACTGAGACTAAATACGAGATTGAAGCAAAATTGCTAGACAGAGACTCTTTCTTCTTCGATACAAAACCAAATCCAAACGTGAGTTCAACTTGCTAAAAAATAAATCACGTCCACTTGCTTCACCAGCTTCTTTACGTATTGCAAAAAATGACCTCTAAACTACCTTGAGAGATAACAGCTGACTAGAAAATTATAGTTATTAGTAGGATAACCAGAGATTAGAGTATTTAGAGTATTGTGCAAAAAAACCCAAAAAACTAAGAGACAGATGTTAACAATTTGCAAACTCAAACGACAGCTACAGTAAAACCCTATATTGTAGTGTTTCTAAAGGATGATTGGGGGATTCATGATAATCTACTGCACCTAGAAATCTGAATGTGGATAAGCAAAATTACCTTTTTTTTTGAGAAATTTATCATAGAAGTTTGATTTGTAAAAGACACAGAAAATCACTAATTATATTTACGATTCACCTCTGCCCCAAAGATTTTTAAGTGCAATGTTTCCTGTAATATAAATAACTAAAACACACTCCTATGTGTTTTGAAAGATATTCCTAAAATACATAATGCTTATAGCCTGTACACTGTTAACTCTTTGGTAGCAGAGCAACATGAGCTTAAATTGGGGTTAAGAATCATGAGGAATGGATGTCACTATTAATTTCCATCTGATCCTAGGCCAATCATTCAGTAATTCTTTTTCTTTCCTTCCCTTTGCTGAAGAGAAGCTTCAGCAAAGTTTTCTCTGAGAAAAAGTGGAAGGGAAAACATGAGCTCTTGAACCATCTAGACTTGATTCCCAACCACACTATGCCACCTAAGTCTGCAGACGCTATGTATGGTGACAGTTAAGCTCATAAATTCCAGCACCAGCCTGCTTGGGTTCAGGTCCTGGATCTGATTTTTGCTTGCTGTGTGACCTTGCTCTAACTACTGAACTTGCTATGCCAAAGCTTCCTCATCCCTCAAATAGAGAAGATAACAATACCAGCCACAGGACCTACAAGGAGTAAAAGGTTTACTATTTGTGAAGGGCTTAGAACAGTGCTTGAGGCGGGATTTGCTGTTACCTGCTATTTGAAAGCTCGTAGGTAACCAAACTCCATTACTTCTATAGTGAAATAGAGTTGGGGGGATGTTACAAGATATAGTTTACAAAACACCTAAGCACTTCACCCCTGGTAGCCACCTAGTGAATTGGTTGTTTTCCAGCTGATGAGAATTTTCCATGATGGTAGCTGGACATGGGGCCAGGAAATATTCTATAAAATGGCATGATTGTCTACCTTGAGGACAAGCTTAAGTTTTATGATGTCTCTAAAACATTTTATTTCCACCACTGTTACCATAGAGATTTAATGTTTATCATAAATTCATATCAATTTAGTAAACATTTATTAACTCATTTTTATATGACTTTGTCAGATGCTGAATTGGGAAGCAGATGTAAAGAGAAAAACATTTCCTTGAACTTTCTACTGGAATCATGCTTTGCCGTCACCCAATCTGTTTAACCCTCATATGTGCCTTGCTTTAGTCAATGGCACCACCATGCCCCTCTCTCCTCCTCGAGGACTCCTTTCTTCCCCTTCCTTGTCCTCCATGTGCAACCCACAGCCAAGCCTTGTTAAGTGTCCATGTAAGACCTCCAGTCCCGTCACATCTACTTAGGCTTGGACCTCATCGGTTTTGGCTTATACTCTTGATGCAGCCTGAAGGACGCTCCCCAACACACACCCAGCCTCCTGTGCTTTTGTCCACTTCTCTGGTGGGTCCAGCTTAATGAGAAGATACTGTCCAGATTCCTTAGAATGACATGGGGTTCCAAATTACCAGTCCAACAGTTTCTTACTGTTTCTCAGTCACATCTCATGGTCCCTTTGAGTCCACCTTTCTGCTCTCCCTGCTTAGGCTTTTCCTCATGCTGTTTCCCTTCATTGGGGAATGTACGCAGCCACACATCCATATCCTACCCATCCTCAGTGGACAATTTCAAAACTTGCCTTGTCTCACAGTCTCTTCTAGTTTTCCCCTTCACTCCTTCTCTGACCCCTCTCTCTGTCAATGTTGAAATGATTTCCATCTTCACAGAACTCCCTTACATTTCATCTTTATCTATGTCACTTATGTTTACCTTCTACTTGATTGATTTTCTACATGTCTTTCATTTCTTACATTGTAAATTCTTAGAGAATAAAATACAATCTGATTTGTCTTAATATCACCATAATGCCTAACTATGAATATGGACACTCAAAAATTCTTAGTTAATGATTGAAGAAATAGATAAGGGAAAAAAAGTTACGGCATTTATATTCTAGGTGCTCAAAATCTAATGGAGACTATCTATCTATCTATCTATCTATCTATCTATCTATCTGTCTGTCTATCTATCTATCTAATCTATCTATCATCTATCATGTATCTATCATCCATCCATTCACACATGCGTGTGCACGTGCGTGCACACACACACACACACACACAATATAATGCAAGGCTGACTCTGAAAAGACAAAAAACAAAAACAAAAGCACACCAAAAACCAAAACATGCAAACATCTTATTAAGCAAGTGCAAGGAAAAAAATACTTTACTCTGGGAAATTTGAAGTTTGTGGGGCTTCCAGAGGAGATAGAATTTTAGTTGAATCTTGAAGGCAATATAGAAGACCTAAACAGATTCGGGGGAATAGAAGACATTTTAGACTGAGCCAACAATTTGAGCCAAGACCTTGAGGCAGTGAGAGCAGGGCTATACTCAGGAAATAGTGTCCAGACTGGTCTCATTGGATGTGTCCTGCATGAACTTACCTAAATCTTTTGACTGGAAAGACTCAGAGTTTTTCTCCTTCAACATAGCCTAAGTTGACTTAAAATGCTACATTCATTTTCTCCATATTATGTGGGGACAGCTCCATATTGAATACTACATATTTTGTGAACTCTAGACCTCTCTTTTTACTGAATATAATTGATAGTTACTGAAAATTGTAGGAAGAGATGTGCTCATTTAACATTTTTATTACTCACCATTTTGTTTCATGATAGCATCGTGAGCTGCAGATCAAACTTAATATGTATCAATATATTCTTTTAGTGGTACACCAAATTTAATTTTAAAGAGTTAATTCCTTTTAGTGTTATGATAGAACATGTAGATTGACAAGCATGAAAAGTTGAGGGGTGAAGTTCTGTGCACATAACAAAAAGGTATTCAATAAAAAGCTTGGCTAAATTGACCTGGTATAGTGGTTACCCATGACATTGTCTACACGGTATTTCCCCTTGTACCCATCTACATGACTACAGTGAAAGTCCCCATGTTTCAAGGAGACACACACATTCCTGATCTTGAGTTCCAGAAAGCACCCCATAATTTAAAACAAAACAAATAAAATAAATTTTCCCCTTTTTTATTTAACCTTTTTTCAATTGTACTTTGGTCTTTTTCTACCCAAACCATTGGAACAAGTACAATTCATCACAACTTTCTTTCTTATATATGGTTATCCTGAGACTAAAAGATATTTTATATACCATTTTAAGAGTCCAAATTGAAATTTTACCTCCAGTAATAATTTCCATCTGTGGCAGGCTTCAAAAACTGTATACGTCCTAGCTATAGGGTAAAGATTATTGTTTTATAAACCAAGTATTAGGAGGTAAAGACTTTTTCCCTAGAGAATAAAAGGGCTTCTTAAATGGTTATGTTCTTTCAAGTGTGGCTGATTTCATCAGGTACTTTTGGAGGTTGTTTTTTTTTTTTTTCCCCCTAGGAATAAAGCACTAGTCTTTAATATCTTAGCTCTGCTGTGGGGCAAAATGGTGTCTACATTATGGCTGTCAATATGAATTTCTCTTCCACCTTGGGCGCTCTTTCCTCCTCTACAACCAAATTATATGAGTGGTGTGAAATCTGGTTACACCAATGAATTGTTTCATAACATGAACTTGGTGTCTATAGGGTTGGAACAAATCCCATTAGGACAGAACCATAAGATATAAAATTCAGATGCTGTGTGTTGTCATACTCCTTATAAATAGAGAAATAAGGGGTGCCTGAGTGGCTCAGTTGGTTAAGTGTCCAATTACTGATTTTGGCTCAGGTCATGATCTCATCACTCATGAGATCGAGCCCTGCGTTGGGGTTGCAATTATAGCATTGAAACTACTTAGGATTCTTTCTCTCTCCCTCCCTCTTTGCTCTTCCCTTGTTCTCTCTCTTTCTAAATAAATAAATAAACATGAAAAACTTAAAATAGAGAAATAGTGTGAAAGAGAATGAACTAGATATCCAGAGCAATCAGAAACAAGAGATGGAAAGAAGTGGACTTAAAATTTAGGTCACAGTTGATCCTGGGTCCTGCTGTTCTTTGTTTTTCCACTGGTTGGCATTCTAATTGTGGATTATACTAGTCAATCTATTCCCCGCTCTGCTTGACCATGTGGCAGGGATATCTGTCATTTGTGACCATATTTCTATAAAATCTCCGACCCAACCTGGGAGTCAGGAAGCTGGGGCTCAACATATGAGTGGAGAAAGACTGGCTGAAAGCCTCAGAATATGAAGCAAACAACAGCTTGTGGCAGTGCTTAGCCTGGAAGAGGCAGGCCAAAAGCAAATTACCTGAACTGTGGCAATGGGTAGGGAATGGCCGTCAGGTTTGGCTGATCAAAAAGCGGACACTCGGAAGGACTTTCCTGTGTGGGAAGGTGAGGTCTATTCTGATGACTATGGCTTCATCCAGGGTAGGAAGGCAACATGAAGATCTTGACCCAGTTCTGATGCTTAAGGACTGACTCCAATGCATAGCCTTCTTTACAGCAGTGCACAAAAGTGTGTGTGTGTGTGGGGGGGTGGTGGTGGGGGGGGTGGGGGTGATGGTGAGAAACTAAATATAGGTTATGATTTGGGAAATAATATAGTAGAAAAGAGCAACGAGCCCTTCCTTCTTTTTCTCCTACCTGAGAAATGAACCACCACCATCCACTGTCAGTCGATCCATATGGCCCTGAGCATGGTTAACAAATATGTAACTGTAAGAGAGCCAAGTAAAGCCCTTTGCCATTTTAGTGATGCAATTGGCATTCCCTTAGAGTGTTGATATTTCAGAATATGTTGACATAAAAGAGAGAATATGGATAAAAACATCACAGACTAGAATATTGAAATCCATCACCTGAAGTAGACACTTGGCCCAAGTTCTTCGCTGAGAAGTCCTAATACCAGCATTTTCAGGGTTCTAGAGTCCAGCTCTGCACTTACTTTTAGATGCTAGTTGCAAAACAGAGAAACATCAGAGGGCAGAGTTAGGTGCCTTATGTATTTGAGGAAAATAAAAGCTGCTCAGTTGCACAATTGACTGACATGGAATTATGAAACACCTTATGATTTAGTTCAGTGGAAGCTGCCAGAAACTTTTCTCCTAAAATTCCTGTCTTACCTTAAGAGATGAGGCAATACAAAGCTTTTTTGGATGACATGCCCTAACTTTTCAAATTAGTTTACTGCAAGCCTATAAATCAGGACTATTTTTCATTTTTCACTTTGGTGGGCACCCCTCTGTCTGGCTATATCCGGGAGTGGAAGACCTTTCCTCTTCCCCAGATGTGTTTGGAATGCCACATTTTTTCCACCATTCTCTATCACTAATTGCCTTGTCTCTTAAAGCAGGCAGTTGCAAGTTGGCTGCAGCAGAGGATGTGATGTTGGGCCTTATTAAATCAGGGCTAGTCAGGTTAGAGGGTGTGGCATAACTTATGTCTACGTTTCTGACCTTGAACTTGCCTAGCTAGATTCCTGACCCTGAACTTGCTTTATGGCCCATTGCATTCATTATGATTGCATGAAAACTGAAGATGGAAAGAAAGAAGGAAAGAAGGAAAGGAAGGAAGGAAGGAAGGAAGGAAGGAAGGAAGGAAGGAAGGAAGGAAGGAAGGAACCTTAAAATATTTGACCCAAAGTACTGTTTGGGAATTTTACTGAGTTTCCCTGGTTTGGTTTGTGTTCAAATGGTAAAGCATTTAATTTGTTCGCTTTCTCCTATCACCCTATTGCTCACTTATCAAGAGAATATCTCTTTCCCACAATCCTTAGAGTCCTTTTCTTATACTGAGGTTAAGAACATGCTAATTTAAAATAAGTGGTAATTTAAATTACTCAACATTTGTATATGATGAGTGCACAAAGCCCTACACACACATTTCTTATAGCCACCCTGTGCGGTAAAGCTTCACTTGTCAAGGTGAGCAGGGCTGCTTTATCATGGTGGCCTCAGACAGGAATTATAGGAGTTATATCCATCTTAAATTCTTTCCTAGGAGGTGGGGAATGTGGTAGGGCTTAAAATACATATAAATAAATGTGAGGCAAGTTTGAAACCCGCAAGACTTCCTTCTACAGAGGGAGCTCTATACTATGCAGGCGGAGAAATTGCATTTCTGCTTTTATTAATCACAAAGGAGGTGCATGCTTAGCCAGCCGAAACTGGTTTTATTAGTGAATATACATTCCTTGCACCTAGGTTTATAGTCTGCATTCTGAAAGTGTTTTATATTCTTCCTTCTACTTATGGCTGTTCAGACTGACTGAGCTCAAACCCAATCCTTGTTGAATTCACCAAGTAACACAATTAGTCGAAGAAGAGAGTAGTGCTGGCCTTTATGAAGGGGGCTGTAGGATGCCACACACTTCTAGGTGAAAGCAAAATCCAAATGAGCAAATATTTTCTGAAGATTTGATCCTCTTACACCACTAAGCACTGATGAAGCACTAAGTTGATGAAGGGGAAAATTCCCCTTCAGAGGTTTTATGCCTCTTCTGGATGTTTTGTTGTTTTGTCCTAATACTGCGGAGACAAAGTAGTAGGACTGTAGTTCTGAACCCCCAGTGGCTTTACTTGATCTTACCCAGAATTCCACTGAAGGGACACATGATAAATGATGGGATCATAAATCCCAGCAAGCAGAGGAGGGAGAGGCCAGGCTGACATATCACCTCTGAGGACTGGGCTGCAGACTCCCAACTGATTTATTTGCCCATTTCCCCTCATTATGAAAGATGGAAATGGTTTAGCTCAACATTTTGTAGAGGCATTTTTTTAAATGTATTTCAAGTGGAAGAGACTTTTGTCTTTGTCCTGTTTATTGTTCTCCAAAAGCTATTGTTCTTTAGTCTAGATGGAGCCACCAAGCCTGCATCAACAGATTATTTTTTTCCTATAAATAAAAAGTAAAAAAACAACAGAAAACAAAACAACCAAAACTTTCTAAGCCTTTCTTTCTTTGTTTATGTCACTTTTTTTTGGAAGTAGGGTTGACACACAATGCTACACTAATTTTGAGTGTGCAACGTAGTGATTTCACAACTCTACATGTTATGCTATGCTCACCACAAGTGTGGCTACCAGCTGTCACCATATAATGCTATTACAATATCATTGACTCTATTCTCTATGCTGTACCTTTCATCCATGTGACTTATTTATCTTCTCAGTGGTATTAATCAAAATGCCTATCTCCTAGTGTTAAATAAGAGAGCACTTTCACATAGTACTTGCTAAAGAAATAACTAATATCGCATGCCAGCATCAGTCTCTTTATTCCTACAGCACGAACACCAACACTACACTAGGAAAAAGACTTCACAATTGTTAGCCTTTATTTCTCTTTTCCATTAGGACTTGATGCTTTAGTACCCAGGAAACTGGAAATGGTCTTCTTGCCTTGGACTTACACAGCATGTCTTGCATTGCATGTTGTAATTTTCCCCATTCACCTACAGAATAAAGTCCAGTCTCCTTAACCTCATGTCACATGTACCCATAGGTAGCGTGGGTTGTGTGTACTTTTTTTTAGCAATCTGTGTTTTTCACACGAGATTATCAAATTGCCACATTTTATTGAAATTTTGTGCGTATACATCTCTTTTCTGCACAAGACTGGAAGATCCTCAAGGTCAGGGATTGTTATACCACTGCCTGATAGAAGGAGGTGCTAGCTCCAAATATGGTTTTGGGGTGTTGTAAGCTTAGCATTGAGATGGGAGGAGCTTTACAAATCATGTTCTTCATTTATTTGAATACAAGAAAAGCAAAAGGCTAATATTGTAACAGATGGGTCTATATAGACATATTTACAGATACACGTGTATACACAGATAATATGTTTACATATATTTGCTCAGTCAACTAAGGAGGCAGAAAAAAAAATAGCCCAGTATCAATGGACACACCCAGATGTTGATTTCTAATATTATGAAAGATGGAAATGGTCTTTCAAAAGGGAGCCAAGGCTCCTTGGAGGAATGACTGATTCTAGGAAGGAGCATAAGATGTACAAAATGAGTCTGAAGCATCTTGCGGTGCATGACAATAAAGGAGTGTTAACACACATACACACACACACATGCACGCACACACACACACACTCTCTTGGAGTATGTCAGAGGGGCATAACAGCCAACTGAAAGAGCTTCCCAGCGGTCAGAAGCTAGAAAATTTTGACCCCCAAAATCATTAAGGTGGTATTAGATTACAACTCAGAGAGTAAGATAAATATCCAAGAGTCTATACTGATATAGACTGATATTAAGAAAACGGAGTAAAAGAGACAACTTTTCTGAGAGTAAGAATTTATGTAGACACTCCACCATAAAGGAGTAGGGGGCATAGCTCACCATTCTTTAAGTGTGGGTTCTTCATAGAGACTTCACCCCAGAGAGTAGAGGATGGAAAGAGAAGAGAACAACAGAATAACTTTCCAGTAGAGAAACCTGACAAACACTACTTTAGCCAAGTGACTAAGTTCAACATTAACAGTGATAAACCATGCTGACAGTGTACACCACTCATGTGATATGATGAAGATGTCACTTTACTTCTATAATCGTCCTCTCTGAAATTCATAACTCAAGCCTAATCATGAAAAAAAAAAAACCAGTAGACAAATTCTAATAGCAAGACATCCTACAAAATATCTGACCATTACTCCCCCAAACTGATAAGGTCATCAAAAACAAGGGAAGTCTGAGAAACTGTCATAGCCAAGAAGACCCTAGGATTAAGTGTAATGTGGTCTGCTGGATGAAATCCTGGAATAGAAACGGATGTCAGGTAAAAACTAAGGCATGGACTTTAGTCAATAATAATATATCGATATTGGTTCATTGACTGTAACAAATGCATCATACCAATGTAAGATGTTAATAATAGAAACAACTATGTGTGGGAATAGAGGAGAAATTCCTGAGCAATCTTAATTTTTCTATAAATCTAAAACCTCTCTAAACAAATTAAGTCCATTAAAAAGGACTTGAAAATGAACAAAGGACATGAGAAGAATAATCTCAGGATTAGCTGATTAGTATAAAAGAGATACTACTTCTTTCTTAATACAAATGTCCCTTTCCCTGCCATGGGGTGGTTCAGGTGAATAAATTTATGTCAGAAATAAGCTCACGAATTGCCTCCATCTTCTGCTTCATTATGTGCATGTGGACAGGAGTGGAATGAAGATATTTCACATGAATCCTTCCTACAATAAGAATCATACGTTACAAAAACAGTAAGAGTTTTTGTTTTTGTTTTAAATTGGGAACTTCACGACTTAGTACACATTTCTTCTCGTCCTTGCTTAGTCCATACTGGTCATGAGAGATGAATATCCCAATTTTCTGTAAGAGCTGACTCAGCCCTTAAAAAATACTCCTAGTCTGATATGTTGAATGAATTAGAACAGCCCTTTTTAAATATTTTGGGAAACAGGTAGGTGAGAGAAGGCTGAGCACCAACCTACTTTCTGTAAGTTTAGGCAGAGAGGTGTTTTGTTGGACTCACGTTAACAAGGACAGATGTAGATTTTGGTGCTAAGAAGCCATCGCAATCCACGTAAGAAACTCGGTTCTGCTGTGTTGCGATGTCTGCAGCCAGTGACTTATTTCCTAGACAATAAATGTTTTTGTTCAAGCAGGAATTGCTGAAGTTAGCACTCTTAACCAACTTGATAAAGAAGATGAAAAGTTAGCCTGCTCCTAGAGTCATACTTAATTTCATATACATGGCTCTGTGTCCTTGCTCAGAGAGAGCTTCATCTGAGTCCTGATAAACAGTAGTGTGGGAGAAAGGCAGAGGATGTCTGCGTGACAGGGTGGCCCAGGTCAGCAAATTGATGTTCCTTCTTGGGGCCAGAGCTGGCTGGGAGAAGGATTAGCTCTGACCCTGAGGGTTTTGCACTGGGGGTGCTGAGGAGGTGGTCCAACGTGGAGAAAAAAAGAGAGGAAACCATAGCAATTTTGCTAGGGTTGTTGGATGCATTTGCTTCCCTGTTTAAGGCAAAATTCTTTCCTAGTCATGTAAGCAAAGCATCCTGGATTGGCTCAATGCCTTTAATTTTTAAACATTGGTAGAGATGTCAGATAAACACATCCCGAAGTGCAAGAACCTTTGGTGAAGATTACATTCATAATTTCTTCCACCTATGCAGTGCCTTTAGCTTTCCAAACTGCTTATGCAAAACTGAAGTCAACCCCTGGCTCCAGCCAATATCTTCTCCTAATTTTCCTTCCGGAAAAAGTCAACAATCGACTAAATGGTTTTAAATTGCCTTGGAAAATCAACTCTCCACAATTTTATGAATTGATGGGAGAAGGTCATATTGGGGGGGGCAGTGAGGTGAAGTAAACAACATAGGGTCTGTGTAGTCCAAGCTATAGAAATTGCCAGTCCCCTGAATACACAATGAAAAGGGGGGCTCGTGTCAAAAATTATTAAAATTTGTGAGATGTTGACAGCAGACCATCAAACCAAGAATGCCTTTGTGAAGGTAGCCCTGGTCTGGGGTAACACAAAGTGAACTGTAATCCTGATTCTACCTTTTACCAATTGTGCGGCTTTGGGCAAGGATCTCACATTCTTTTGACTCAAGTTTCTTAAACTGGAAAATAATAATAAGAGCATCTACCTGATTCTCAGAGTATTAAATGAGACAATGAATGCAAAGAACCAAGTACATTGCATTGTGCAAAAAGCATTCAATAAATTAATAATTAAATGACGTTGGTTATAACAGTACCAGCAAGAAAAGAGAGCCAGGTATCGGGATTTGGGTTGGCAGCACCGAAGCATCCCTCACCTCTGCTTTCCCTCCAGGAGAACCACTCCCTCTCCTCAGCTGTTACACACTCCACCTCAGCTGGCTGCCAGTTGCCGGCTCCCACCTGCAGGCCTCAGAAGAGGCCATCTGGAATTGGCATTTGACACCACTCTCAGCACAGAAAGGACCAGAAAGCGAGGTCAGGAAACTGCTGCAGCGGTCCCCTCCTTGACAAGGGCATGTGTTTCCATTTACGAGAGTCTTGTTCCTGCAGAACCCTAGTCCCTTACTACTCTCTGAAATTTCCTGAGGGCCTTGTGCTTGACCTCCACACCTGGGTCTGTTGAGTTGACTTCCTGCTGTTGCTGCCTGCCCTGTGGCCTGCCCATCCACCCTTTTGGTGACCCTCAGAGGGCCAGACCTCATAGCGTGTGTGCCCTGTGGCCTTCTTGTCGCTACACTCTCTCTGACCCGATGCCATGACGTCTGTATTTGCCCTCGGGCTGCCTGCTGACTCTGTTTGTGGCCCTCTGCACCAGTTGAATATGTTCTAGTTTTGGCCGTCTGCCCAGAACAGTGACCCTAAGCTGCCTGGGGCCTGTCCACCAAAGCCCCATAGCACACTAGCAAAATGCGGCCCATTTACCAGCCCCCCAGACTGGCCCTATCAGTGGTCTCATAAGGACACAGAACAGTGTCTGGTGGAAACTTCTCCACCTGCCTTGATTCATTCAGTTTAACTGCCAACAGTATCAGTCACTGACCTTTAGTCAAGGACCCTGAAGAGAGCTCTTCTACGTCTCATGAGTCCTGCTCCCTTCCCCTGCTTGTGGGGAGGCAGAATGGTTGGGGCATTCTTTCCTTTGGGGTCAGCAAGAGTTCTGCATGAACATGCCTCTTTGTTCATTATGGTTTAGTTATATTCTTTAAAAAAAATGCAAGTAGGCTTAGTGCAGAATTAACCCTTTGGGATTATATATTAGTTGACAATCCTTAATACCACACCATTTATTTTCCATTTGGTAGATATTGTGGCAGTGAGCCAAATTTCAGTGGAAAGATTAATAGTCAATCTACCCCTGCTTATACTGTGTTTAATGTAGCACTAGAGTAGTATCAGCTGCTCTAACTCACCAATGGGTGCTCATGGTCCAGTCGAAGGAAACAGTGTTCTTCAAAATTATTCCAAGCACAGGCTTTTCTGATAGATAAAAGGTCCCTAAAGCATGGTCTGGGCAACCTGGGAGTTCGCAGGAGTCTTAGAGTCGTCTTCACATTGGAGTCCCTCAAAAAAGTGATAATGCTAAAATCGTCTTACTTCACTCATTAGCAATGTATGACATGATCACTCTTTGAACCACTTTCTTCACTTGTTGGGGAAGCTCTTTATGCTTTTCGTTCTGTCTCCCAGGTTCGTTGGTTTGTCTCCTTTCAGATCCTTCTCACGTCCCAGATCACCA
Organism: Crocuta crocuta; assembly: GCF_008692635.1. Lineage (NCBI taxonomy): Eukaryota > Metazoa > Chordata > Mammalia > Carnivora > Hyaenidae > Crocuta > Crocuta crocuta. Next base: position 5,969,567 of record NW_027536464.1, read on the forward strand.
AACACTGAAATTCCCCTTTGCTTTGTGCTGGGAGAAATCTTCCATTTGCTCCTTCAGATTCTGTCTCTACTTCTCCCCTCTCCATCCAACTCTGTTCTCTGAGAGGCTGACCTTTCTAGGTTACATAATCTACAGTACCAGTTATGAGCTGAATTGTGTCCCCATCAAATTCATATGTTAATATCCTAACCCCCAGTATCTCAGAGTATGAACTTACTTAGAAATAAGGTCACTGCAGATGTAAATAGTGAAAATGAAGTCATACTAGGGTGGGGAGACTCCTAATCCAAAGTGACTAGTGTCCTTAGAGAAACGGAAAATTTAGATATAGGCATACATAGAGGGAGAAAACCATGTGAACATGAAGGCAGAGATCAAGGTGACGCATCTACAGGCCAAAGGATATCCAAATTGCCAACAATCACCAGAAGCTAAGCAAGAGGTAAAGAGCAGATTCTCTCTTTCAGCTCTTAGAAAGAACCAGGTTTGGAAGCTCTTGATCTTGAACTTCTAGCTTCCAGAACTGTTAGACAATGAATTCTTGCTTAATTGAAGCCAGTCTGTGTTACATGGTTCCAGCGGCCCTAACAAATTAATGCCTTGCCTCTTGTTCCTGGCTGGATTGGGCCCATGGGTATTTGGTGGGAGACTGGAGGGGGAAAAGAGGGTGGACCTGGCCCTATAGGCCCTTGGTTTCCTCCTTGTGAGTTTGCACTGGATTCACTGTCTCCTGGTGCTCTTCTCATGAGGTCAGGCAAAGAACTGCATTGGTTGCCATGTAAGCCTTTTCAGGGCTGTAGTGGCTGTGCTGTTGCTAGCTCTGAGGACTGCAATGTACTTGGTGATTGCCCTACACCGTCCCACTCTTTTGAAACCTATTCCTGTGTAAATAACCCTTTTCAATTTATCCTAAAGTTGAACATGCCATCTGTTTCGTGTTGGTATGCTGACTCATACAGACCTTCTCTCCTTCCCACACATGCTCACTCTCTCCCTTGATCATCTCCTCCCAACGCATGACTGTAAATACTATTCCTAGAATAGAGATAGTATATCCATTGAATTCCAGGCTTTCTCTAACTGTTCACTTGTTATCCCCCCTTAGTTGTTTAATAGACTTTGTAAACCCTTACTATCTAAAGTCAAATGCTTGATATCGTCACCCCACCACAAACTTGGCCCTTGGTAGCTCACGTTAAAAATCTCGGAGTGATGTAGATTTTTTTTACATCAAAGTTATGTCTCTAACATCCCACATTCAATAGATAAGAACATCCTATTGAGTCAGTATATAAATATTTATGTCTATCTTTATCATCTATCTGTATCTATGTCTATATCATCTATATCTGTATCTATAGCTATATCTATTATCTATCATCTGTCTATATCTATCTCCAGTGTAGAGAAATTGCAACCTTTGTGTATGCTGGTGGAGATGTAAAATGGTGCAACTGCTATGGAAAACAGTTTGGCGGTTTCTCAAAAGGTTAAAAATAGAACTACGTTATGATGTAACTATTCCACTCCTAAGTATATATTCAAAGTAATTGAAATCAGGGACTTGAACAGATATTTGGATGCCAGTATTTATAGCATCATTATTGAAAATAGTCAAAAGGTAAAATAGCCCAAGTGTTTATCAACAGAAAAAAATAGGTTAAAAATATAGGATATACATAAAAAGAAATATTATTTAACCATCCAAATAATGCGATTTTGATCCATGCAACAATATGGACAGAGCTTGAAAACATTATAATTAGTGAAATAAACCAGAAGGGCAATATGATTCCACTTATGTGAGATTCCCAGAAAAGGCAAAGTCATAGAGACAGAAAGTACAATGGTGGTTAACAGGGGTTGGGGGGCAGGGAGAGGAAATGAAAGAGTTCTTTTTTAATGGGCCCAGAGTTTTGGGAATGATGACAAAGTTTTGGATATAGATAGTGGTGATGGTTATAAAACATTGTGATTGTATTTAATGCAAGTCAATTGTATACTTACAAGTGATTAAAATGAAAAATAGTATGGTATGTATATTTTACCACAATAAAAATAATGTAAAATACATATATCCAGGATTTGACCCCTTCTTATCGTTTCTGCCACACCTGTCCCATCTGCCATCATGTCTCATGGGGATTATTGCAGTAACCTCAAGAGTCTTCTTGTTTGCACACTCTGCTCCCCTATAATCCATTCTCCACACAACATAATTTGTTAGCATCCAGATAGTCCAGGTTGTGTCCTTCTTCTGCTTAATACCTTCCAGTAGCTTTTCATCCCCTTTAGTGTAAAAGTCCAGATCCTCACACCGACACACAAGGGTCTCCATGGTTGGAACCTCTGTCGTCTCTAGGTCTTAGGTCTTTCCATTCTTCCTTCTTACTCTATCCTGGCCTCTCTGACTTTCTTCCTGCTCCCTGAACACACCCAATGTGCCCTCTCTAAAAGGACCTTGCTCAACTCTCTCTGCATCCAAATGTCCTGCTTTATTTTTCTCCTTAGGAATAAGATCACATAGTATTGCCTGCTTGTTTATTATCTGCATTTCTCTCCTCACCACCATCCTTGAAGATTAGGACTTTGTTCACTGGTGTCTCCTTTGCAGTCAGGATGATGCCCACCATAAGCCCTTGATAAATATTTGTTAAATGAATGAATGAAAGCAAGGTGTATACTTCTGTTCCTGACCAGGATAAGTGATTAATAAAATCAATAAAAATCATTCCCTTATTGTCTTATATTTCTGACATTTAGCTCAATATCTTTGATGAGATTTTTCCCCTTCTTTCTATTCCATGGGGAGCAGGAGCACGTGGAGGTGTTGAGCCACAGAGCCTTTAAGTAAGCTATATCTCATTCCATCTGGTCTGTCCTACTTAGTTTTCCAGCCTCACAACTTCCTTTTCCCCACCTATCATTCTAGACCCCAACAGGACTAGACTCTACCTGAATTTCTTCCAATGCACTAGGCTCTCTGTGACTACTGGCCTTTTACTCAGTGTACTAGTCAGGGTTCTTAGAGAAATAGAATGTAAGTGTGCACGCATGTGTGTATATATACAAATATATATATAAAGACTTCTCTCTTTATATATAAAGAGATGTATTCTAAGGAACTGGGCCTGGAATCCCAAATCCCTTTCAGCTGAGAATATGAGCAATGGACATTGAGTAAAGGGAAGGAGATGTGAAGCTGTATAGTGTGGTAAGATCTTGTAAACTCTAAGGCAAAATGGGAGAAAGTGTTTGAATTATGTAGCAGCTTCGAGCAACCATTACACAATTTTATTGTGTTAGGAAAACTTCAAAGAACCCAGGCTCTGATGGGCCTTTTAGAGTCCTCATACTTCAATTCTGGCTTCCCTCTTCCATTTAAATGGTGAAAATGGGCTAGCAGTTTCAGGGTAATGGGGGCTGCATCAGAAATTCAGAATCTCAGGACCCATCTCATCCCTACTGAATCAGAATCTGCATTTCAATGTGATCCCCAGGTGATGTGAGAGGTTTGAAAAGTTCTGAGCTATACTACTTACAAGAGGTATGAATTTGAGGAAGTTACTTAACATCTAGACTAAAACTTCCCTCATCTGTAAAACAGGAAGAGTGGTAATTGATACTTGTAACAATCACACAAGATCCTTCTTTCTGGTTGCAGTGTCTGGAGTGTGATAGCTTATTGTGGAAACCATGGGTAAATTACAGTGGGTAGAACAGCTCACTGTGTTTTCTTCTCTAGATGCCTTCACAGTACTGTGCTTGCCACAGTACTGATGTTCTTGGGCTTTTAAGCTCACTATTGTTTAACTCCCAGTGAATTATATGTAGAGAACATGGTCAGTACCATATGATTTGCCTATCTATCAATAGTTTCTTTGGTGTGAACATTGCTTTCTTATACTTCTGGGCTCTCTTTTAGATATTTTATAGTATGTTTACCAATATTTATTGGATACTAATTATACATTGAGCTCTGTGCTAGATGCTATTGTAGACTCAGAAAATTAAAAAAAGCAAATACTTTATCCAGGATGAATCTATAATATATTGGAAAAATATAAGCACATATAAATTAAGTCAGACATTGAGAAGTGCCAGTCAAGGTGTTAAGACACTTAGAAAAAGGAATTACTTTGTATTAGTGTATATTTTATATTTCTATAGTAACCGTTTTCCCAGTATATTTCTCATTGCTGAAATGAATATTTAATAAAAGATACTCAGGCTCACCCTCCAGAATTAATGTTCACTTTTTACTGTGCTTTTGTTTTGAGCAAGATTTATTCTCTTTCATATTTAAAAAATTGGAATTAATATGCTCTTTCTGAAGAGTTCAATTTAATTACTACTTTAAAATTCAAAGAGAAACATCATTAAATATTAATAGGCCAATCTGCAAAAACAAATTTCACTGGAAGTTTGGCTTAGGTAAATGGGAATTTGTGAAAGTATGACAGAGCTTAAAAAATAATAGAATTCAGAAGCAGTTTGCATTTTCTGGCCCTCCAACTTCCTTATTTTTAAAAAAATGAATCTGGGGATTTTGATTCCTAACAGTTTTATAGATCTATGCTGGTGGTCATAAGGAATAAAAAGCTATAGACACCATGCACATAATATTAGTGAAAGAGGTGGTCTGTTATGACATGTAAAAGAAGGTGATGGGGGCTATGGAAAGTTGGAAAGAACCTTCTTTGTGTAAGAGGACAGGTACCACTCAGGTCTAGCTGAATGTGCAGGTAGAATGTCTAGGACTCCTTTTTCAAAGGGGTATTTTTATGTGAAATATCCTGTATTAAAAATATTTTCTGGATTTTAAATATAATATATGCCCAAATTAGCATATATATACTAAAGAAGGCCTTCAAGCTTCAAGTTGGCAACTTCTTATCTATACCAGGGGTCCATGAGCAGTGAATCATCAATGGCAATTGACCAACAGAGTCAACTACAACTCAGTGGTTCTCAGCTCAGCCAAAGCATTAGGTTTATCTGGAAAGTATGCTGCAACTAGCTAGGCCAGGGCCCCACCTGCAGAGGTTCTGATACAATCCATCACGAGTTGGGCTCTGGTGTTGGTGGTTTTTAAAACTCCACAGGTGATTCTAATGCACAACTAGGCTTGAGAACTGCAGTCTCCAGGAGAGATTTCCATCCCTACCTTGGATGGAACCATCTCACCTTGCTCCCCTGACTCCATGGCATCCCCAGAACTGCGTGAGATCTTTTCCCAGAAACACTTGCTTTTGTCATCATTCCAGAGCCCTTTTTGGTGACCAGAGTCCATGAAGAAGTCAACAAATCACTTCCATTCTCAACAATGTCATTGACTTTGGTTTCAGGGCAGTTCATGGCGACTCTGCTCCAACCCTCATTGAAAAATCCATTCTTTCAGGTTCACATATTTCTGCCAGCTGCAGAGTGGGAAGGAGAGAATCAGGGTAGATATACTCTTTCTATTTTTCAATTTTATGCTGCCTAAACAATACCCACAACAAGCGCTGTGGTAAATCATTTACTGTCACGGTTTTTCTACTGTTTTGGTGTACTTTTATATTTTCACTCCAAGTATTGAAAACAAATTAAATTCAGCAAAATAGAAGATCCAGGGAATACAGCAAATAATTATTCCTGCCAAGCATGAGTATTTAGCACCTGCATGTTTGGGAAACACTCAAATTGCTTTGCTTTGTATATGCCGTAAAAATACTCCCCGGAGCTGGAGAAATCTCTTTTGGACTTACTTGTTATTTACGTATTTATTTGATTTTGAAAAGAAGGCAATAGGTGAATTAGGTTAGGTTGTGGGGTTTCTGGGCACCGTCATGAGATTTTAGAATGTCATATAGATCTCATATTTGAGTCAGGTTTGGGTTACTAATCTGTGGACCTGGGGCCGGATGGATTATATTAAAGTAAGACTGCACACTTTCCTATAACTCATTTTTGTCATGCAGCATTATACTTCTCAGTGGCTAAAGGTTCACAAATGGCTCATAAATATTTTGTGAATGAAGGTTTGGGGATGATAGTTTGTCATAGCCAGAATGAATTGATGTGAGACATAGAAGAAAGGGAAAGTGAGCTGTAGAATTTTCATTGCTCTTCCATATCTTGGAGAACTGATTTAAAGGCCTGTGTAGTTTCTCCTTAATTACTTCAGAGATGGTTTTGGAAAATGCAACTCTAAATGGAGCGTGGGATGATTTATGGCACTATTTTATGAGATAGAATTAAAAATTCAAACCCAAATGTGTAACTATGCTAGCATGGGGCGACTCATTAAGTGGCAGTCAATGCTGCCATTCATTTGACTGCACCTGCTAGGGGAGGGACATGCTGGTACCTGCCCATTTGACTAGGGGCTCAGCAGGCCTGAATGAGAGATTCCCAGATCAGTAGCTGGAGAAGAATTCTTTGTGAGGAACTGGGAGAAACCCCCAGTTTCTGAAATGGGAACAGCTGTTAACTTATATAGCACAGGATAATCTGGGAAATCTGTGCAGTCTGAATTCCAGACACACAGCCCTGCAATGTTTTTAGAAGACTGTGGATCAGCTTCTTTATCTGTCAAATGGGGTTGATGACAACCACAGGGTGTTCTGTAAAAATGAAATAAGATCATATTTGGAGAAGCTGCTGGTGAGTCAGATAATGGAAAGTAAATGTGAATCAGAGCATGCTATTCTAAAATCCCCAAGGAAACTGTCTCAAGAGGTTTCGTTGTGCATTATTAGAATGAAGCAGAATAGTTTCACAACTTGGTGGGATACCTATGGGGTGTGCCAGTGGCCAATAAGAACCCAACTTTGTGAACATTTTCTGGATCTGGCCTACTAGTGAAATCAGGGAGCTCTGGCTGTGTGCACTGGCTGTTTTTGTTGGGTCACTACTCTCAATCTGTTCAGATGTGCAGGAAAGATGCAGTTTCTCCACTGCATCTATGCCTGATCTGCTTTTCCTTATGATCACTCTCTTGCTGAGTTGTAGGGAAAGATCAGTTTTGTAATATGAGTCTGATACAATAATCAAAACTATCTCTTTAAGTTTCTCAGCCTATCGGTAAAAATGCTAAGTCTCCCTATTTCCTTAATTTACTCCCTAAGACTCCCCCCACCAAGTGACTTATGTGACCATGAGATGGAAGAGTGGTGGAGTTCTAAGGTCCAAGCAGAAATCCATGGCTCCTCTGCTCTCTGAGTGATATTCTTCTTTATCTGGTGTCTTCCAGAATTTGTGATGTATTTGCTTTTGTACTGTTGGGTTTGGGAGGCCTACTCTTCAAATTGACCTATCCTGGTTCTTTGTGGTCCTCTTGTATCTCTGGCCCAGGCATGACACAGAGTCCCCTCTCCCTTTGCCATCAGAGAGGACTAGTTTTTCTTAACTCAACTGCTTTGCATCTTTCACAAACCAACAAGACATTCTATATCCTGCCTGCACCATACCAGAACCAAAAGAGGTCCAAGAAAGTTGCACACCAGCCATTCCTCTGGTTACCATGCTGGGGTTGTTAATTGTCTGTGATGGCACAGCCTTCTTTCACTTACTCATTGGGCTGATGCAGTAGTAACCTGCCATAGCCTCTTTTCTGGAGTTCTTTGCTCTTGAACTTGTCATCTACTTACCTAAAATACCTACTCATCTCTGAGTCCAAGTCTGGAGAGAGAAGGCTGGGCCCTCCTGCCTCACTACCGCCTTAGTCCCAGGAACTGCAAAAGGTTGGGTGATATATCTTTGCTTCATAGCACATTTTTCTATTCTGGATAAACAAGTGTATGACCTGATTGTCAAGGGTGAAAAGGGCATCTTCGATATAACAGAGGAGACACTTCAAGATCTGAGTCCTTCAGGTTTGGTTCTTTTTTTTTAAATTTTTTAATGTTTTTTTTTTTTTTTTTTTTTTTTNTTTTTTTTTTTTTTTTTTTTTTTTTTGAGAGAGAGAGAGAGACAGACAAACAGAATATGAGCAGGGGAGGGGCCGAGAGAGGGGGACACACAGTATCCAAAGCAGGCTCCAAGCTCTGAGCTGTGAGCACAGAGCTCCACGCAGAGCTCAAACCCACAAACCACAAGATCATGAACTGAACTGAGGTCGAATACTTAATAGATGGAGTCATCCAGGCATCCCAGGTTTGGTTCTTGATATGCAAAAATGCCTTATCTTTTAGATAAATATTTCTTTAAAAAATATTTTAAACGTTTTTATTTGTCATTGAGAGACAGAGAGAAACATAGCATGAGCATTGAAGGGGCAGAGAGAGGGAGAGACACAGAATCTACGCAGGCTCCAGGTTCTGAGCTGTCAACACAGAGCCCAACATGCGGCTCGAACTCACAACCTGTGAGATCATGATGCGGGCTGAAATTTTTGGAAGCTTAACTGGCTGAGTCACCCAGGAACTCCTAGGTAAATATTTCTCAACAAAGCCTGGATTCAGAGACTATTATCATACTGCAAAGTCTCGTTTTGAATTACAGACACAGAGAATTAGCTATTTCTTTCTTTTGCAATTGTAACAATTCAAATACACTCCCCTACACACACACACACACACACACACACACACACACTGTATCAGATACTCTTCTAGGTGACAGGGATGCCACTGTAAAAGAAACAGACAAAATTTCTGCTTCCCAAGAGCTGTTGTTCTAGTGGAAGGTGACGGTAATAAACCAAATGAGTAAGTAAAAGAAATACATGAAGTGATGCTATGTGGTATGAAGGAAAATGAAGTCAGAGAGGACAACGAGTGCTGGAGATAAAGGTCTGGGATTCACTTTAAATGTGACATTTGAACAAGACCTGAGGGAAGCTGAAGACCAAGCCATATGGATCATCTGAGAGAAGGTCATGCTAGAGAAGGTCATATAAAAATTAGAAATGGAAATGCATGTTAATATTTTTCAAAATATCTCCATTACCTGGCCATTGCTGGTTCCAAAAGATGACACTCTGTTTTAGGCAGATATATCCAGACTGCATATTATTATCAAATCATGCTTCCTAAAGTACTAGAAAGATATGCCACATTCATGTTCAAAAATCTTTAGGGTTTATTCACTTCTTCTATGATAAAGTCATTCATTTATTCATGAAGAATATAATAAGAGCTGGAGATAGAAAATAAATGTGATGTAATTTCTGCTTTCAAAGAGCTCTTGATCAGTTAGAGGATGGACTTTAATTCTAAGACCATGTAATAGGATCAATACCAAAAACATTCATAGGGTCTTTTGGAAACATAGATGAGGCATTTCACATGCCCTGGGTGGGAGCGGGAGGTCAGGAGAGGCTTCTCAAAGAACACAACAATGCTTGAGTTGAGTCTTAAAGGATAAGCAGAAGTCACCTAAGCAGCACCCCTGAGCAGACAGAGGGCAGCACCAGTGGGAACATGTAGGTGAACTAAACATAGCTCAGAGCTGCTGAAAGGAAGACTCAGGGCAAGCAGTAGAAAGAAATGAGGCTGGAGATGCGGGCAGATCAAGGAAAGTCATATTCAGTCCAACTTCATTCACAATTGCTTGTTTCCTACAAGGAGCATCTCCAGAAGGTCAGTCAATTCTGGCCTCTGTTCTGCTGCAGCTCTTCCGGGTGTCAGGAGTGTCTGGCCCTCACTGTCCTCTACTACAAAATGCATCTATCCCTCAGTTCTGATTGTAGCCTGCCCTAGCCAGGAAGCCTTCCTTTATTAAAGGTACCCAGGATGATATAACAAACATTCGCCATATGTACAAGTTCAATCACTGCTGCCTCTTGTCATTGAAGTGTCTCTTTTCCTTTCATGGGTCCAACTCTTTTCCTTTCATGGGTCATAAATTTGAAGACACCAGCTGTCTTGTGTTTCTCCTACATGGTTCAACATGATGCTCTGCACACAGTAGATGTCCAATATGCTCTTGTTGAAAAATACATTTCAGTATTTTAGACCTGAGCTGTCCTGTATGGTAGGCACTAGTCAAACGTGACTATTTAAAATTAAATCAATCAAAATTAAATAAGATTAAAAATTCAGTTTCTCCATTACATTAGTCACATTTCAAGGGTTTAATAGTCCATTGGTGGCTAGTGGCCACCGCACTGAGCAACACAGAAAACATTTCCATCATTGCATAAGTTTTATTGGCTATCACTGCTTCAGAAAACTTTTTAAAGGAATTTCCAGATGAGGACTGCTTCAGGCCACTTTGGAATCATGTCTATAAATTGTCAAAAGAACACCATTCAATTCCATTCCACATGATGTTAAAGATATTGACAAAACGTTATGCTTGACTTCAGATAATTTATTTTTATGAGCTTGGCAATACACAAGATGTAGATATTTATTGAAGAAATAAAAATAGTAGTGTTTTATTAATGTCTACTCTCTGCCAGGTATTACACTAATACACTATATATATATTTTATGCTATATATATGTATTTTAAATTTAATCTTTAGAACTACCCTTTGAAATATATATTATGAAAGAAGAAGGAGCTGAGGTCATTCTGGTGAAACAATTTGCTTGAGATGCAATAGGGAAGAAACAGAGCCAAAGCTCCAACACAGGATTTGCTGACCCCAAAGCCTACCCAGAAAATATTTCATATATATGCATTTATATATTATATACAGCATATATATGTGACTTGTCATTATCGGCTACCCTAATTTTAAGAAATGTCATCATTTACTGTATTTGCTTCTTTCTATAAAGACCAACAAGCTTAAACCCACATTTAATCCTTCCTGGATCTCATTCTTCTCTCTTCCTTCTGCAAGGATAACTACTATCCTGAAGTTAGCATGTACCTTTCCATGCAGGGCTGAGTATGCTTATATGTATACATGTTCCTAAAAATAGTATATAGTATTATTTTGAGTACTTTTAATTTTTTTTAAAAAAGGAATGCATTGTTCTGCAATTTACATCTTCACTCAATATTTTGTTTCAAGGTTAGTTCCAGTTGATGCCTGTAGCTTGAATTCATTTATCTCTACTGTTCTGTGTTATTTTATTGTGTGAATGTAGTCTATTTATCCATTCTCCTATTGATAGACATTAATGTTGTTGCTAATTATTCTCTCTTATTCTGCTCAATGCTGTAGAAAAGTTCTGCATGTATTTCCTTAAGTGTATGACAAATATTTCTCCAGCATATATATCTTAGAAGAGAATCACAGGATGCTTGTTACTAAATATTGGTAAATTGTTCTCAAAAGAGTAATTTCAATTGATATCCCCACTGACAGTGCTTCTCATTTTCACAAATTCTTGCTGTACTTATAACTTTTTAATCTTTTTAATCTTTGCCATTCTAATGAGTATGACGTAGTATTCATTTTTGTTTAATTTTTATTTCCTTGGTCATAGTGGAACTTAGCTATTTTCTTATATTGAGTGGCTTATTTTATCCTCAGTGACCTGTTGAATCATCAATATTTCCCAGATTTCCATTTGGCTATTGATTTTTCATTTCAATTTGTGGGAGCGCTTTACATATTCTTATTACTAGTCCTTTGTTATTTATGTGTGTTGCAAATAACTTATCAGGTTGTCTTTGTCTTTTTGCTTTATGGAAGAGGTTTTCAACTTCAATGCTGTCAGATCTATAATTTCCTTTTTCAGGGTTTGCACTTAGTGTCTTATTTAGGATTTTTTTTCGTTTTCAGCATCAAAAAAATAGTCTCTTCTTTTTCTTATAAAAGTTTTAAAGATTTACTTTTTATGTGTAAGACTTGGCCAATTTGGATTTAATTTTGTGTGTGATGTAATATAGTATCCAAGGTGGCTATTATTAGTTTTGACCAGATGTTCCTCTCACTATGTAGACAACATAATTTTGTCACATATGAAGTCCCCATATATGTGTGGGCATGTACCTAGTCTCTGTCTTCTGTCATTGGTTTCTTTGTTTATTTCATTCCTGATAATCTTGTAACTTCTGACATATTACGGTACCTGTGTTTGCCTTCTTTATTCTTCTTTAAAATTGGCTTGGCTTGGCTTGGCTTTATTTTTTCCTTCTCAGGTTTTGGGACAGCCTGACAAGTTTTGGTTCATGTTTTTTTCCAATTTTTTAAACTACCTCTTATTTTAAGTCTCATGTTGATAGTAGCACACTTGAAAAATTCATTTTGTGCTTTTTTTTAAAAGATAAAAGGCTATCTCAGGAAAGATGGTGATGTTAGATCACAAGGTGACATGATATGGGAGAAGCGGTTAGGGATGGCCCTGACAAGACTTAGGGAGTTTGGTTAAGATCGGATGGACAGCAGAAATGAGAACTGGTTGCTAGTTGTGCAGGACTAATGCTTAATTCATTGTCCACCCAAAGAGGGTCAGAACTAAGATGTCAGACACACCATAGAGAGGATGATAAGCTAAGATTTAAGCAAGAGTGAGCAAGATATTGGGATGGCCAATATGACAGTGGGTCTATGACAGTGGCCTGGATACCTTGGGAAGATATCTGTTACTTATCATAAAGCTAACTCTAACAGCACTATACAACTTCTCTCTGTTCAGTTTCCTCATCTGTAAAGAGGGCAAATCATAGTTGGGGTTACTAACATAATTAAATGAATGACTGTGTAAAAGAACTTAGTAGAGTGCACAGTATCTGTGGGCCCTCTATAAACATCGGTTATATAAAAATGAATGAATGTATGACAGTAGGCAGCATAGAGTTTAATAGTTTATTTGCTGACATCTGACTACCTGTATCAACCATAGGCTCTTCTGCTGGTTAGGTGCATGCCTTTAGGAAAGTTACTTAAAATTACTTAACTTCTCTCAGCCTCGGGTTCTTTCTTACTAACTGGAAATTAATGTCCGTCTTAGAGGGTCATTCTGAGGATTAGTGGAAATGATGTATGTCAACTGCCTGGCATGTTGGAACTCTCAACAAATATAAGCTTTTATTATCACTACACTCTTAGTACAGGGTCATTTGCTCAAGGCCTTGTTGAATTTGAAATGATATTCAGGTCAAGGATGAGAGTGAAAACCATCCTAATGTAATAAAAGTTTTATATTTAATAAATATAAGGAGCAAAAGCTGGTTTGGGAAGATTCCTTAATACTACGCTATACCCAACTTACTGTAGACATGACCCATCACATCCAAGTTGGGTGTGGCTGGGTGGTGATACAAGCTTGGGGCATAATCTGAGGCTTTCCTGGCTTATGTCCAAAGGTTGCTTGCCTCCCTTAAGAGCAGGTCCTCATGCAGTCTTGCCTTAAAGAGGAGAGAAGCTTCTTTCCATCCCAAGTCTCCACAGGGTGACATGGAAGTATCTGATTTTTTCTTTTTTCTCTCCGTACACCTCAGATACATTTCCTAAGCCTGTGAGTAGGAGGATGGAATAGATAGAAGTCAATGGTGTGCTAGCCACTAAAGTAAGTAAAGGAAAAAGACTTGAAGGGAGAGGAGAGAGGATTTGAAATTACTTTATTCTTGAAGAAGTTAGATGTAATTATAAAATAAAACCTCAATATCACAGCTGAGGTTGTCCACCCAAATACAATCTTCACAGTTTGTGAATTTAGCATCCTATTCATTAGTGGCTTTCCCCTAGTTAGTGGATCTGTTCTAATCATAAATGAGTTCTTAATAAGTTCAAACCAAAGGAATTACAGCACAAAGGTCACTGTTTATTTTTTAAATGGCTTTTTGTAATGTAATACCAAATATCCATGATATGAAAATTACTCCTTCTGGAACTGGTAGGGGGATAAAGAGGCCACTTTCCTCAAAACTCCAGGGTGACAATGTCACATTACAGACACGGCAGTAAATGGAGGCCCCAAGAGTAGCCCTACACTTACATGCATGTAATCACAGGCTTTTGTTTCAGGGAAAGTGATCTGTGGCCCCATTTTGAAGGGCCTGCATTAGCTAGGATAAAAGATTAAGCAATGGGAGAAAGACCAAATTAGCAATGAGTTATGTAGGATAAAAATTAATTTACTATTCACCTTAAAATCCTAGTAGGGAAGTTCTGCTTAAGCACAGTCCACAGAACTCCAAGCTCCTTTAGAATGCCCCCCCTCCTTGGCCAGACAGAAGAAAGAAAGCCATTAGAAGAAGGAAAAGGCAAAGGGAGGACACACACCTTGTTTTTAAGGACATGTCACAGAAGTCTTACATCTTATCTTGCTCACTTGTCATTGGCCTAAACATGGTCACATGGCACATGTTTTGCAAGGGAAGCTGGGATATGTAGTCCTTGTTCTGGGCATCTATGTTCTTAGCAAAAAATCTAATAGCCACAGAGGTGATGGGAAAGATCAGTTGAGAGCTTGAGTATATTTTATGTTCACTGGGCTTGAACACTTTGACTTGAGTATACCATAGGGCCAAGGAGAGGTTCACAAGTCAAACTGGCTCCCAATATCTTAATCCACCTGCTAGACCTAGCTACCCCATCTGTACCCAAAAGTTTATGCCACAGCTGTTGGTTTTCCAGATAGTGTCCATATCTTGGACCATTTTATTCTGTCTAGTAGAAGAGGTAAGAGGTAGGCTAATGATAATATAAGTAAAAAGTTATACATGCCAAATTCTAGCCAAGTATTAGAATCTGTACCAATGCTACCTCTCCCCTGATTCACCCATTTCCTACTCCTGAGCCATTCTTACAGTCCAGGGACATTAGTAGTGAGCTTCAAATGACCATCAAAGATGGCAGTGAAGAAAAGACTGTTCTCAAAGGAACAAACAAGAGTGTGGAGGTTTCACTTTGGCTAGGGGACATAGGCTGAAGCTGAGAAATGGCAGAAAAGACTGGAAAGGAAGCAAAGGAAAGCTAGACAGGTCTTACAAAGATGTTGGTGCTATGTCCTTCCCAATACAAGGAAACTCACTGACTAGGGAGAACGTAAGATGAAATATGCAGACTATGCCTACGTGTAGATATACACACATATTCTCCAAAAACAGTCAAAGTTAATAGTATATTGTTTGGAGAGTCATATAAATGGTAATGCTACAATACTAGCAAATAATCAAAATTCAGGTAACCAAAATGGTTACCTTTGGGGTATACTGTGGAAAATGTAATCAAGGGGGTTGTTAACATAGGTCGTAGATACATGGACGCTCATTTTATTACTATTGTTTGAAATATACAAAAGTGCTTCATACACTATTATCTTAAAAATTTTTTAATGTTTATTTGTTTTTTGAGGGAGAGAGACAGAGCACTAGTTGGGGAGGGGCAGAGAGAAAAGGATGCACAGAATCTGAAGCAGAATTCGAGCTGTCAGCATAGAGCCCAACTCAGGGCTTGAACTCATGAACCACATGATCATGACCTGAGTCAAAATCAGACGTTCAATCACTGAGCCACCCAGGTGCCCCTCATACACTATTTTATAAGCATGAATACTTCACAATGAAAATAGCCTCAGATAGAGAGTCAGGAGACCTAGGCTCTTGGTCAGACAGTTCAACTAAGCATACATCTAATCTTTGGCACGTCAGTTTATCTCTGAGTTCTGGCTTCCTGATCTGCAATAATTGATTCTTATTCAGATTTGAATGCTACATTTTTGAAATGTTTTTAATGTTTATTTAATTTTGAGAGAGAGAAAGAGAGAGAGCACAAGCAGGGGAGGTGCAGAGAGAGAGGGAGACACAGAATCAGAGGCAGGCTCCAGGCTCTGAGCTGTCAGCACAAAACTGGATGTGGGACTTGAACTCATAAACCCTGAGATCATGACCTGAGCCGAAGTTGGATGCTTAACTGACTGAGCCACCCAGGCACCCTTAGATGTTACATTTTAAAATAAATTTTTATATATGTATGTTTTTGAACCTTGTTTTGCAGAAGTCATACGATTTCCTGAACATTTGACTAATGTTTGGGGTGGTGGAGTATCAGGGTTTTCTTTGTAGTTTAAGAGAAGAACTTTTGTACTTTATAGAAAGAAAATAGAGAATGGAGCTTCAGCAAAACAGTTCAGATAAAGGAGTTCAAAAGCTGAATGAGGTTACTGCAATATCAGAAACAGTGTCATGAAAGATATAAGTGACTTCTTTTATATGTGTTGGATCTAAACGATACTAAGAAGGTCACTGGGAAGCACTCTGTTTGTTTGTTTGGTCTTTTGGTTTATTTGTTATTGTGTTTTTCTGGGGGGAGCTGATTTTTAAAAATGTCTATCTGGCACATTAGACTATGAAATTTTTTACCTGATCTTTCCGGACTTCAGTTTTCTTCTCTGTAAATGGAGAATGATACTACTTACAATATAGGATTGTTGTCAGGAATTAAATGGGGTGCTGCCGGGGCATTACTAAGCAGAGAGCCTAGCACCTGGTGGGCATTCAAAACCTGTTAGTGGTGACGGCGATGAGGATGAGGATGGAGGAAGGCGGGGAGGGAAACGAACATGATGAAATGGAGCATTCCACATTTGAAACAATGGGATATTTTCCAGTGAAAATCTGGTGTTTTAAAAATCTTTTAATAGAGTTGTATTTGTATAAATGTGAATAAGTCAGAGTAAAAATGTTCCGTCCCTCTGAAGTATAGCGCTCATTACGTAACTAGGAGCTAAAAATGCCCCCGTGAGGCAAGTGCATGCCAGGCTTTAGTAACTCACAATAGATTGTTCAATATTCAATATTTTAAAGACCTGTTTTTGAAATGTGCTTCTGCATTTCGATTGGATGGATTGGTAATATGTCAACAATTCCTGTTCCTCCTTATTATGTTTTGTCTTCTTCTTTCTCCTCTTCTTTTCTTCCTTCTCCTTCTTCTCTTCCTCCTCCTCTTATTTTTATTCTGTTTTCCCCCTCCCCTTCTTTATAATCACATCTTCAAAACAAAAGCAAATAGCCCTTTTCTCTCCAGGATCACTTCTTCCTTTATTTCTGGATCCTTCTTTCCCTCATTTTATATAGTTCAGGAGGCCATGATTCTTTCTCTCTCCACTCTTTCCCCAGCCCTTGGTGAAGACTCATGTAGGGACCTGGCCAAGCAGAATAACTCAGCTTTCTGGACATGGTGATTGCTGGCTAGCATCTTCGCCAAGCGGATTTGTCAGATATTTGACATATAAAAGCTGTGAAAGAGGCTGGTTCTCTTCCTTTATGATAAAAAAAAAAAAGATGTATGCAGAGGCTACCTTTTTCCATATAGTCACTTGGAAGAATCTGTTTGAAGAGGAGAAAAGAGTCCAGGAAAAAAAAAAAAGGAAGAATTGAAAGCAAGATAGAGCGAGACAGAGAGAGATAGAGACAGAAAAAGTCTGGGAAAGATCATTAGGGAGTAGTTAAATATCGAGTTTTGATAACTGGATTCAAAATTTCTCAAGCCATATCCTTGCATAAAGTTTTCAGTAATATGGAAAAAACACATAATTAAAATTGAACCTGTTGAAGTTGGGTTTCTTACATTTATACCCCAATATTTACTGAATAAAAATGTGAGGGTATGAATCAGCTCATTAAGATTCAAGGTATAAGTACTAGCACTTAAATCTTTAATGAGGAAAAGACATAAAACATAAAAAATAGACATGTTACTTTCAGAGCACCCTTCTTAATCATGCATCAGATCAACTAAGGTTTTTGGGTAGGGTGAAGAGACGTTCAGTAGACAACTCAGTTTGATAAAATTTCTTTTTTTTTTAATGTTTTCTTAATTTCTGAGAGAGAGAGAGAGACAGTGTGTGCAGAGGAGGATCAGAGAGAGAGGGAGACACAGAATCTGAAGCAGGCTCTAGGCCCTGAGCTAGCTGTCAGCACAGAACCCTACACGGGGCTCGAACCCACGATCATGACCTGAGCCCAAGTTGGACACTTAACCGACTGTGCCACCCAGGCGCCCCTCAGATAAAATTTCTTTTGTAAAAGTTTTCAAACATCAAGTTTCCTTTCTTTTTCTATGGTTTGTTTTGTGAACCGTAGTGTGTCTATGTTCATTTATAAAATGTGTATGGTTTACAAACAGTAGCATGAGAAAAATCACCACCGTTTACGATGAGTGAGCAGCTTGGAATAGACGGTGCAGTTGAAGAAAATTTTTAAAAGTCAACAAAATCTGTTATTTTTTGCTTGCGTTTGGCTTCCCATTTCAATAAAACACAGTGACTATGGTAAATATTTCACATATGTAAATACTGGTATCACATCGCTATTAATCATGTAGTACAACATTTGATATTCTCAATTAAAACCCTTAATTTGCCTGCTATAGTGCCTGCCGTCCCTAGAGTAATTGCTCTCTTATTTTCCTGGATAACTTATTTAGGGGAAAATCAAATAATGAAATGATCTTAAAGTGAAAAGGCCTGAAAATAGCGCTCTTATTTAAATTACAATACTTCACACTCATCTGAGATTTCTTCATCTCTGCAATAACGCAGCTGTTTTCCTCAGGGTGTTCTCACAAGTTCATAAAGAAAAAAATTGTTATGAGCCTCCCGAAACCCCAAGGAAGGCAGCTGTGTTTTTGATAAACGGGGCTAAGGTTTCAACACTTCAAGCCATAGGAAATTTACACGGGGATTTTCTGCAGTTATATATCCACGAGCAATATATTTCCAACGGTAACAACGTACGCTGTATTTAGTCGGAGTTTACACAACCAAGCGGTCAGGCTGAACACTGCGAAATTAAAAACCTGACCTTCGGCGGAAGCCTCTGCCCTAAAACATCCAGGGGTGTCACTCACTGTGACCTGTAGAAAAACACAAGGGAAGTCAAGGGAGGGTGAAGAGATGCTTTGGCTGGATTCCCCCATCCGACGTCGAAGCGCCACTTTCCCCTCCACGTTCATTAGAAGGGATGTGTCATAAATCAGCGGCATTATCCGGGCATTTGAGTAAAGGAAAAGTCTACCAGGGCTTGTGTGATTGAAGAGTTGGGGCTCTGCCAATCCCAAAAATCTCCTGGCTTGTGAGGCTGTGCTGAATCTTCCCTGCTCTCTCACCTTTGCTGTCAAAGCCCTTATCCTTCTGATGCTGGACGAGGAAGAAACATTCCCAGACTGAACTCATTTGAAAGTTTTCTGTGTATGTTGTAAGCAGGGACCCAGCTTGTGGGCACCCAGTGGCTAGAAAACGCGCGGGGGAAATACTAATCAGCGTGTTCGGTTCTGGAACGAGCTTGCCTTTCCCTGACCTGCCCTCACGCCTTTCGGTTGCACTGGGCTCGCGTGGAACTGCTCCTGGATCATTCCTTCAGGCAGAGCCATCGCTCTCTGTCAGATCTGCTCTCCGTCAAGCCAACTTTCATTTATTCGGTGCCAGTTTCTTCCCTCGTGCATCATTTATCCTGCTGACTTTTCCTTTACTTCCTGTTGCCCTCCAGGCTTCTACACCATGGCCGTTACAAGACTGAAAAAAGAAGTTATACTTTAATTTCTCCTGTGAGCTGTGTCTCTTTTAAGAGCTCTGTTGTTATCATTTGTTTGCCTGGCTTAAGGGGTAGACCCATTGTTATTGCAAATATCCCCCAAGTTCATTTATTTTGCACCTATAAGTTTTGAGCTCCTGTTATGGGATAGGTATTGGGATATATGTATGTGTTTTCTTTTTCTTTTTTAATGTTTATTTATTTTTGAGAGAGAGAGAGAGAGAGAGAGACAGAGCGGGAAACACAATCTGCAACAGGCTCTAGGGTCTGAGCTGTCAGCACAGAATCTGACGTGGGGCTCGAACTCACAAGCACAGATCATGACCTGAGTTGAAATCAGACTCTCAACCGACTGAGCCACCTGGGCGCCCCTATGTATGTGTTTTCTAATAAAGGGGACAGAGACACAAACAAGGAAATGCAATCATAGAGGTTTGCAACACCTACTGTGTGGAACTGAAGGTATTTTAGTCAGTTGAAATGAGCAGTTTAACCACCCATGGGCATTTGGGTAAGCAGCCAGCATGCTAAGAGCTTTAAATTGTCGTTGAATCGGCTGTCTTGTGCCAGGCTTCCTTGATGGGTAAGAACCACTTCCCAAAGGTTGTAGAACTAGTAAATAGCAAAGACAAGATTCGAGAGGTACACATGTCTTTCAAAAGCCCATCTTTTTTTTTTTTTTTAATGTTTTATTTATTTCTAGGAGAGAGAGATAGACAGCATGAGCAGGGGAGGGTCAGAGAGAGAGGGAGTCACAGACTCTGAAACAGTCTCCAGGCTCTGAGCTGGCAGTCAGCACAGAGCCCGACGCGGGGCTCGAACCCACGAACCGCGAGATCATGACCTAAGCGAAAGTCGGACGCTTAACCGACTAAGCCACCCAGGCGCCCCTCAAAAGCCCTTCTTACACCCCAGTACCAAAAGACATTCTTCTTTCTTCTTCATGAACCTGGTTTTATATCTCTGTGGTATCATCCAGGAATCAATGCTATAAGGTTATATTTGTTATGTATTAAGAATAATGGTCACCTCCAATTATAGATGAACATAAGTTATGTTGATTTGATTAACTTACCATGAGCATATCCTCACTATTCCCTTACAGGTGTGATAGTCAGCATTGTCGCATACAGCAAAACAACTCCGTCTTATAGTGACCATCTAATCAAGCACCATCTTCTAATCTGGGTACCCCAGGCTTTGTCAGGGAACTCTTCTCCACGCAGCACTCCAGGCTGCCGCTCTTACGAATCAGTCCACCCTGGCAAGTGTTGAGTTGAATTGTGCCCTCCCTCTCAATTCATCTGTAGAAGTTCTACCCCACCCCGTACATTAGAATGTAACTGGAGTTGGAGATAGAAGTAATCATGAGAAATGGGGTCCTTGAGGTTGGCTCTGATCCAATATGACCAGTTTCTTTATGAAAAGGGGAAATTTGGAGACAATCATCAATACAGAGAGAATACCATGTAAAGATAAAGGCAGGGAAGATGAGGAATATAAAAGATGGACTATAAAAGGAACATAAAAGATATAAACCACCAAAAGCTAGAAGGGAAGGGTAGAAAAGTCTCCCTCACAGCTCTCAGAAGGAGCCAATTTTACTAACACCTTGATCTTGGACTTTTAGTCTCCAGAATTCTGGGACACTAAATTGCTATTGTTTAAGCCACCAACTTTGTGGTAAGTTGTCACAGCAGCCCTAGCAAACTAGTAAAACAGGTAAGATAAAAGCTACTTGGGAGGGTAGAAGGGTAGGGAGAAAAAAAGAGGGAAGAAAAAAAATTGCCCCCTGTCCTCTACCACTATGATGGTATCTGCTGATAAGATGTGGTATTCTTATCCACATTCAGTTTTCTCAGTAGAATTAATATAATGTATGATCACATGTACAACATAAATTAACAATCGACAGTGGTGAATGCCATCTACCTCAAATGCCACTTAGGTGAATCAAGGTTAGCAACTTACAGAGAAATTCATGGCCACGTCATAGGCAAAGAACTAATCATTTTGTTTGGGAGTATGTAGCTGGGAACAGGGAAGCCCTCTGTTGGCCAATCATCTTCAGCTTCTGTCCCAAACAAGCTACTGAGAAAGAGTAACTCCAATATCAGTTATCTCTGTGACACTAGGGAAGTATGAGGTCAAAAGATGTATGGATGAATGTGTGTGTGTGTGTGTGTGTGTATGTTTAACGCTATATGAAAATTAGACTATCTTGTACTTTACTGTTCGATGAATGAAATGAGTGAATGGTGCACATGGCATGGCCTAAAGAAAGGGTACAGGCTTTGGAATGACGCTAAACCGAGTTACAAGGATTAGAGGAGGTAACATTTGGGAAAACAAAAACAGAAACGGCATTTTTTTTCACATGCCTTGCTTTGACTACCACCCTTAGATAAGAGCTGCAGGCTTCCCCCCCTCCCCCGTTTTTAAAGTTTATTTATTACTGAGAGAGGGAGAGAGAGAGAGCACACAAGCTGGGGAGGGGCAGAGAGAGAGAGAGAATCCCAAGCAGGCTCCAAGCTCCGAGCTGTCCGCACAGAGCCTGATGCAGGGCTCCAACCCACGAACCATGAGATCATGACCTGAGCCAAAGTCAGACACTTAACTGACTGATCCACCCAGGCGCCCCTGCAGGCTTCCTTTTATCTAACCTCTTCACTTAACTTTCATGGTCCTGCTATCGCTCTGACAAAGACTTATCTAAGGAGAACTAAGTGAACTCTGTTGAATGAATCACACTTTAGATACAAGGATAATGTCTTCCTCTTTTAGGAAAATATGACTCTATCCAAAAGCCAATGTTTCATACATTAAGGTTTTGTTGATCAGTTGTCACCTTGCAGCCGACGAGTGTGTCTGCAGAAACCAAGCCTCAAACACTACTTGGGTGATCAAACTGTATATGGGAATGACAAGTGCATGTTTATGTCTCTCCAGACAGAAGTCACTGCCATAGGCCCACGTTTTCAGTACGTTTGTGCTGATGGTGAGCCACTTTGTCCTCACTCTTCTGCATTGGCCCATTAACCACCTGGGCTGAAGGCACATGTAGCTGTTAGGCAACTTTGAATAAGGTAGCTAACTGTTGGTCATACCTTGTGGTTTTCCTCTCTGTGACACAGGGCTTCTCACTGGAGTTCTATCTGGGTCTTCCTGGATTCTCAAAGATACAAATAGGACTGGATAATTAAATAAATGTCCCTTGTCTTCCCCTATACCATAGCATGTGTTCTTTTAGATCAATAAGTTGCTCAAAACCAACCTCAAAACATAGTGAAGTAACTCTGTTTTCCCGGACGGTATTACCTGAACATGTTGAGTATTACCCGACCACAAAAGACGTGACCCTTTTCAAACTGTATTGGTTGACGTGGCTGCCGTTTCCTCACCAGCATTATAGATAGCAATGCTCTATACAAATTTCCCCCGTGGTCAAGAAATTCTTTCCAATTTTTGTTCCTAGATCCTGCTTCTAAATCCCCTGCTTCTAAAAGTAGAGCCCTATTTTAATTCCAGTGAGAATTAGTACAAGTACGCCCATGAAATATTTGGGGCATATACTAAAAAAAAGTTATTCCTCTTCATCTGAGATTCAAATTTAACTGGTCATTCTGTAGTTTGATTTACCAAATCTTGAAAGGCTTAGTTACATATAACTTTCAAAGTAATATGTCTCCCTCGCCAAAAGAGATGAGCAGCACTAAGTTTATGTGTGATTACATTTTTGTATCTATATTCACCCGATTAAGCAAAGTTACTGGATAAAAAAAAAAGGAAAGGCTGAGAAGTATACCTTGGCATTAGCTTATGTTTTGAATTCCCAGCATTGTCTCTAAACTAGTTGAAGAACTTTTGATAGAAGCTTGTTCTTCCAAACTACAGTCTTTTCTCAGCATTGGGAAAAATAATGTGTAAGGGGATACCTTTATCTGTACCTCAAGAAAAAAATTATAAAGATGAAGGTGTATATAATTAAGCCAATGTCTTTTTTTTTTTTTTTTTGCTTTATGTGTTTACCTGAAGATGGTGTAAGAAGGTGGTACTGGTTTTCCAAACTGAAGATGTTGACCTGCATGCTCTCAGCCCAGTCCGAAATGGCAAGCCAAGCCCGTGGTTCCCATTGAAGGGAGATGTGGACTGAACTCCCTTGGAAGTAGAACTGAAATATGGAAGAAATGTCATAGCTGCACATGACAGTTCTTCCTGCTCTATGACCAATGTGCCCATAACAGGAAGCCCACTGGAAGTCTACAGCAGAGCAGAGTGCTGAAGTCATAGACTAATAACTGTAGTTTGCCAACAACTTTTTGGCTCTAGAATTCCCTTCTGTCGATGAGATCATCATGTAGTGAAAGAGTGATGAAGGAAAAGATTGGTAAAATTGTCTTCTTAGAGGCCAATTCAGGACAAGGCAAGTGAAAGCAGATATGCTGGTCAAGAACAAAGACTTGAATGGGAGGATAATAGAGTGTAGGATTTCTCTTACCTTCCACCGTTTCCAAAGCAGCTCTACGAGACAGCAGATTCCATATTTGCTGCAAAACACAGCATAACATATGGCGAGCGAAATTGAAATGAGCTAAATGGGAAACCAAATACAAGAGTTTTTTCCTTTTCTTTCCAATATAAGTGATAAATTGCTGAGAGAAATAGGATGCAGAGTATTTCCAGCTTAAATATGAGGAAGATATCCTTTCTGAAACATAGTGACTGACATTGGATATATATATATGGAGAAATTTTAATGGTGTATGCATTTAGTTAAGGATACAAACATCATTTCCTAGTGGTTTGGAACATATGCAGAATACAAATTGTTAAGCCAAGTAATTTATAAATACAGCAAACTCTTCTGTTCTCAGATAAACTGTAAAAATAAATGAAGTCATCAATAATATCAAGTATAATTTAATAATAATTTTTCATTCAGCATTTAATAGTTTCCAGATGGCTTTATATTTCTTCAAAAATGAGGATGGTATATATATATATATATATTTTATATATATATACATATTTATTTATATATAAAAAATATATATTTATATATATAAAATAATAGCAAATAATTATTTTCTAGGAAAAAAACAGCAGAAGTCAGATACCATGCAATTTAAATTTATCAGCTGCATTTAACTAGAATCATAAATATTATACAGAGGAATATTTTATCTGGATATTTATTCAGTTTGCACCTGAAATTTTTGCTCATTCAGGGAATATTCATTTTTCCTTCTACTTAATTTTCTCCTTTCCATCCATGTTTTGATATGTGTGCAATATTTTTGCTTTCTGTGATTAATTAAAAACAATTTTTATGTTTCCGTTTTAGCACAAGTTTGAAAATGACTTTAAATAACTATATATACACAGGAACTTAGCAAATGCTTGTCATTCTACTAAATCCTGTAATTTAGTAGATAGAAGATAATGAGAGAATCTTAGTGTCTTTTCTCCAACTGCTTCATTGCTCACGGATAGGTGTAACAGGGACCTCAACTTTGCTTTTGCAGCCTCAATTTTTTTCTTGTAGCCTGGACCTAATGATTTTTGCAAGCCTCAAGATGTTTATAATGTATTTAAAGCACTGTACTGTACTCTACAACTCAATAAAGTACATGAGAATGGAAAAAAAAAACAAAAAAAATTCTCTTATGTAGCAACCCTTCTGAATTAAAGATGAAAGAACCTCACATCTACTAGTGGTTCTCAAAACTCATTGCAAGAATAATCTGAGGAGCTTTTAAAAATAATGTTATCCAAGCCTCACTTCAGAACAATTCTATCAGAAAAGGAGAGAAGTAGATAGCAGTAACTATTCAACAAGACAGACCCTACAACAAACCTTAACAAACTAAAAACAATATGATATATAATATATATTGTACATGTTCTCAGACCATAATACAATGAAAATAGAAATCAATAACAAAATCAAAATAGAAATCAATAACAAAATGTATCTGGAAATTCACCCCAAATACTGGGATATTGAACCATAAACTTCTCAACAGTGTAAAGTCAATGAGGAAATCTCAAAGAAAATTAACTAAATGAAGATAAAAATGTATCCAAACTTGTGGAATGCAGCTAAACTAATGCTTACAGGGACATGTTAAGTTAAATGTTTATATTAGAAAGGGAAAAAAAAAAACCCTCCCAAATCAGTAATCTAAGCTTCCACATTAAGGATATAGGAAAAAAAATCAAATTAAGCCCAAAGGAAAGAAAGAAAAGGTATAACAGAGATAAGATAGAAATCAATAAAGTTGAAAACAAAAACAGTAGGGAAAGTCATTGAAACCAAAAACTGGTTCTTTGAAAAGGTCAATAAAATTGATAAACCTCTAGCCAGATTGGCAAAGAGAAAAAAAAAACAAAACCCAAAGAAGACAGAAATTACCAGTATCAGGAATGAAATGACATTACTACTGATTCCACAGAAACTCAGAAGATATGAGCACACTATAAATAATACTATGTCTATATAAGAAGTAAGATTACATTTACCATTTCTTTTAAAATGCACACTATCAAAACTTACAAAGATGTGTGTGTGTGTGTGTGTGTGTGTGTGACTTCAACAGTTCTCTGTCTATTAAAGAAATTGAATGTATAGATTTAAATCTTTCCAAAAATGAAAATTCCAGCCTCAGATGCTTTCATTGCTGGATTCTACTTAACCTTTAAGAAGACATAATATCATCTCTATACAATCTTTTCCAAAAAAATAGGAGAAAGAATACAGTGAACTAATATAAAAACCACACAATAAAACTAAACACCAATATCCCGTCATGAGCATAGACAAAAATTTCCAATCCAATTCAAATGCAGTAACATATAAAAAAGATAATATAACACAAGTGGCATTCATCTCAGAATGTAAAAGGTTCAACATTTAGGGTAACTCACCCTATTTGTAAGCTAATAAAGAAATACCTCATGATCATGTTCATTGATGCAGAGCAGAGATTTAGACACAGTACAAAATCCATTCATAATAAAAACTCTCATCAAACTAAGAATAGAAGGAAACTCACTAAACCTAATAAAAAGGCAACTGTGAAAAATCTATGCCAACATCATACTTCACAGTGAAAGACTGAATGGGTCCCCTTAAAATTAGGAATAAATAAAATAAGATAAATGAGGGATAAATGAAGGATGTCTTTTCTTACTACTCCTATTCAACATTATCCTGTGCAGTCAGACAAGGCAAAAACAAAACAAAATAAGCACATAAATTAGAAAGGAAGAAACAGTCTCAAACTGTAGACTAATTGCTTAAAGAAAAGCCGAAGAAAATCTACATAAAAGCTTTTAGATTTAATAAGTGAGTCTAGCATGTTTGCAAGACCCAAGGTCAATAGGCAAAAGTCAAGTATATCCCTATATATCAGCAGTGAGTATTAGACTTTGAAACTGAAAAAACTTTATAAAGCATTTTAAAAAGAAATGCTTAAGTATGAATCTACCAAAATGTGTGCAAGATCTGTGTGTTGAACTCTACAGAACACTGATGAAATAATTCAAAGAATATCTAAATAAATATAGAGAGATACCATCCTGGGTCAGAAGACTTAATATTGCTCAGAGGTAAGTTCTTCCCAAATTTATGTGTAGATTGTGGCATTTTTATTGAACATCCTGGCAAGCTCATTTTATAAGTACTGATAAGCTGATTTTAAAATTTATATAGAAAGACAAAGGAACTAGAATAGCCAAAATAAGTCTGAAAAAGGAACAAAGTTGGAGGACTCACATTACTTAATTTCAAGATATACTGTAAACTGCAGTAATCAAGAAAGTGTGGTATTGGCAAATGGATGGACTTATAGATCAATGAAATAAAATAGCTACCCCAGAAATCAACTTGTAAAATTACACCAACTGATTTCTGACAGGGTGCAAAGGCAATTCGATGAAGAAATGATAATGTTTTCAATAAATAGTGTTGGAACAATTAAATACCTACATGCAAGGTGAATCTCAATACCTACTTCATGCCTGATATAAAAACTAACTCAAAAGAGACCATGGATCTAAATGTAATCATTACAAATAAACCTTCTGGACAAATATCATATGATCTCACTCATATGTGGAATTTAAGAAACAAAATAAATGAATATATGGGAAGGGGAGAAAAGGAGGGAGAGAAACAGGCCACAAGAGACTCTCAACAATAGGGAACAAGCTGAGGGTTGATGGAGGGACATGGGTGGGGGAGGCTAGATGGGTGATGGGCATCAAGAAGGGTGTTGTATGTAAGTGATAAATCACTGAATTCTACTCCTGGAGCCAATATTGCACTATATGTTAACTAAAGTTTCAATTAAAAATAAATAAATAAACCTTTGGAAGAGAGCAGAGGAGAAAATCTGCATGACCTTTGGTTTGTCAAGCGTTTTAGATATGGCACCAAAAGTATGAAAACTATAAATTATATACTTTGTCAAAATTAAAACCTTATGCCCTATGAATGATACTATTAAGAGGATGAAACAACAAAGCACAGAGAGAGAGAAAATATTTGCAAGTCATATATCTAATAAAGGACTGGTATCCAGAGAATATAAAGAACACTTAAAACCCAACAAGGAAACAAATAGGCAAAAGATATGAACAGAGAATTCACCAAAGAAGATATATAGGATGACAAATAAACACAGGAAAGATGCTCAGTATCATTTGTCATTAGGGAAATGTAAATTAAAACCACGATGACATCTCACTGCGCACTTATTAGAATAGTTAAAGTATACTGACACTATCAGGCTCTGACAAGCTTGTGGCATGACTGGAAATCACAGAAGTTAAACTTGAATATTATATTATGAAACTTGAGCAGGATTGTTGTAAAACTGCAAAGAACAATATTAAGGTGAAAATTGATAGGAAAGCTTTTGGAAAAGGTTTCTATGAACAAGGTTCATTTCAAGGCAGACACTATGGGCATTTTAAGAAAAATTTTTAATGTTTGTTTCTTTTTGAGAGAGAGAGAGAGAAAGAGAGACACAGAGAGAGAGCAAGCAGGAAGGCAGAGAGAGAGAGACACACACACAGAACCCAAAGGAGGCTCCAGGCCCTGAGCTGTGAGCACAGAGCCTGAGGTGGGGCTTGAACTCATGGACCATGAGATCATGACCTGAGCTGAAGTTGTACACTTAATCGATTGAGCCACCCAGGAGCCCGGGGCACTTTTCACAAAACCAATAGCAATTAACATTTTAAAATATGGTAGTCATTCCTTACACAGTGTAAATCCATCATAAATATTTCTTTCATGTGTTTTTTAAGCTGAGTAATTATTGCAATCTTATTTGTCAAAAAGAGAACTTGGTTATCCTTTTATATATGCTAATATTTCATTTTTCTTGTGGCATTTGCAAAACATTTTTAAAATTATGGCTTTATGATTGCCATAAGATAATTTTTCTATTCTTTCAATCCAACTTCATGTGTACCTATGAACTATTCTGACTATTTGAGAGTTCAGCTATTTTGATATGCAGTTCCAGTGACTATTTGATGAAGTCATTTTGTTCACTAACCACATAATTACTGCGGAAATGGATAGAAATGCATAAATATAAAGAACTGTTCTAAATGACAATGAAGACAAGAAGTTAAACTGTGTGATTGAAAAAATTAAGTTTCTTAGATGTTATGTTGCATGGGTCACAGCTAACTATGTTATCATTGAGTATATGCTGCTCCCTGCTTCTGTTTATAGTTCTTCGATTATATCAGGTAAATGAGCTTCCTGGGGTTTTCCATCTATCTTCCCCCTCCTCCCCAAGTAGCATTGGGTAGTATAAATGTGATGTTGGAATGGATTTTTATTTGCACCTTTCTGTGAAGTTTCCTCTTTTAATGAAATTATGAATTTAGTTAGAATTGGTTTTGTGACCTAACAGCTTTGTAATCATGAGTGTCTACTATATATCTGAAACTCAGTTTTCTTTTATATCCATATTAGACTACTTACAGGCTTGCTGTGCAAATCAAATAAGATGATGGCAAAGAACATAATCGCTAGTACATAGCAGTTTCTCCACTAAGGTCAATCAATAGGTTCTTCTCTTTTCTCCTTTTCTTTCCTTTCCCTCCCTGTTCCCATTGAAAGCATAGTCTGTCCATTTCTTTCTTTTCTTTTTCTTTTTTTTTTTTAACAATCAAGAATGGTGGAAATCTAGAAGAATGCATTTGGGAAGGAATAGAAGTCTATGATCTACTTGATAAGCCTACATTAGTTGATACCGTATAAACTGATGGCTAAAGCCTCTGCTATGCAAGAAAGGAAGTTACTGATGTTATATAAAATGATTTGTCAAACACTGAATGACACTTCACCTGAATCCTGTATAAACTCATATGTTATGAGTGTGCTTGGAGACACAAATATGAACAAGGCATAGTCCTTGCCCTGAAAGTGCAACTGATTTCATGAAGATATAAAAGAAGACAGAAAGTAATAAAAAAATAACAAAAAAGTGCAAAAAAAAACCCCAAAAACAAAAACAAGAACAACAATAAAAAACTGCAAAAAAAAAAAAATGCTTGGTTGAGGCAAACAGTGTTCTCTAATACAGGAGAAAGGAAAACTTCATTTTAATATGACTTTTAGTGAGAACTACTCCAAACAATTTAGTAAACAGAATGACCAAAGAAAAAAATGACTGAATATTCCCCAATTTTAACATTCTCATTTCACAGGGCTTTGGAGTTTTAATATAATATACGTAATAAAGAATGTGTCAACGTTGGACTAAAAGACGATATTGTGAAGAACATAAGAAAATAGCACTTCTATCCAAAAACATGTTAATACTTTGGTAAGAAAGTAATGTAGATCAGGTGGCATATTGGTCAATGAACGTGTTAGTTTATTTGAGAAAATCTGTGCCAAAGTGTTTGAAAGGTGATTTATCATGTCCAGCACAGTAGGGTAATAATGGCCGTCCTCAGAGTAGCAGCTGCAGCGGAAGTTAGAGAGCGCTGCTTCAGAAGTAAATCACTGTGTTTGTTGCTTATTCAGTTGGCTATTTATTTTTCTCTTTCAGTTATGTTTTTAAGGGTTCCAATGTATATTTTTTGTTTTGTATTTTTATTTAGACATAATTTACAGATAACAAAGTGCACCTACATTAAATGTATTGGTCCATGCATTTTTAATTTTCTTTTTTCCATGCATTTGTATAAAAGCCTTTATTATTTTAGAGGAGTTTTTGTTTCACGACATCATTGAGAGGAAAGTAATCAGTGCATTTTGACAAAAGCATACATCTGTGTAACCTATCAACATCAAGAAGAGCGTGTTTCCATCATCCTAGAAAGTTCCAGAACCACCTCTGTAAACAGTGAATGTTCTGCATTTTATGGCCATTGATTACTCTTTCTTATTCTGGGGCTTCTTACATAAATAGAATATGAATGAAATTTGTACGTTTTTGTGTCTGGCTTCATTTACTCAGCGTAATACTTTTGAGATTCAACTATGCTGTTAGGACATTAGTACTTTGTTCCTTTTTAACTTTGACTTGTATTCAATGTTATGCTGAGAAATGGTTAACAACTGGCTTTTAAAACAAAACAAAACAAAAAAACTGAATGGTAGCCTTTGCCAATTTTCATCATCTAAATACTCTGAAAGTAGCAAATTTTAAGCTATTAACATGCCGTCAAGTCATTTCGTAAAATTCCCCAAAATTGAACTGTCAGTTCTTGTGACCCAGCATGAGCTGGGTTGAGGATAGCCCTGGCTATCTTCCATTGTACAAATAGAGCATAATCTGCTTCTCAACCCTACCCTTGATGTCAACATGTGAGTTCTCTCCACTTTTGCATTGTTATGACTATAGCTCCCATGAACATTCTTTTTTTTTTTATAGTTTATTGTCAAGTTGGTTTCCATATAACACCCAGTACTCATCCCCACAAGTGCCCTCCTCCACGCCCATGAACATTCTTATACAAGTCTTTGGGTGAACTTATGTTTTTATCACTCCTGGGTAAATACTATCCTGTAGAATCACTTAATTGTAGTGTAAATGTAACTTTAACTTAATGAAATAGAATTGACAGTTGTTCAAAGGTATTATAACATTTTATACTCCCACCAGCAAAGTATAGGGGATCTAGTTGCTCCAAATCCTTGGCAATCCAAATATTGGCAATCCTTTTAATTTTAGCCATTTTGATGAAAGTCATGTTTCACTGTTCTCTCTTATGACTAATAGTTATGAGAACTATTTCATATATTGGTTATCTCTATATTGTCCTTTGTGAAGTGTCTGTTTATGTCTTAGGACCATTTTTTGTGTATGTGTGTTTATTATTGAGTTGTAGGAGTCCTATATATACTATTGACATAAAATCTTTGTCGTATATCAATATATCAACCTTTAAGAGAGTTTTAGCATGTATGGGTTGTGGCTTTATTATTTTTCTTTATGGTTGCCCCCTTTTTTAAATTAATAAATTTAATTTTTAGAGCATTTTTAGGTTCACCGTGAATTTAGATGAAAAGTGCAGAGTTACTATATTACTTCTTTCTCTTCACACACTCAGCCTCCCCCTCTTTGGACATCATTCATATGGTACTTTCTGCTAATCAAAAATTTTTGAAAAAGTCTTATTTACAATTTTTTAGTAGTACTTTCTATGACCCGAGAAATCTTCTTTTCGCTTATTTCAAATTAATATAAATATTTTATTATGTTTTCTCTAGAAGTTTTATTACTTTAGATTTTATATTTAGATCTATTAGTTATTTAAATTTAATGGTTTTTTTAAAAAAATAACTGTTTTTGAGAGAGAGAGAGAGCAAGAGGAGGAGAGAGGCAGAGGAAGAGAGAGTGTGAATTTCATTTCAAGCAAAGTTCATGCTCAGTGAGAAGCCCAGTGCAGGGCTTAATCCCATAATCCTGGGACCATGAACTGAGCCAAAATCAAAAGTCAGACACTCAGCCAACTGAGCCATTCAGGTGCTCCTTAACTGAATGTTTGTGTAGGGTGAAGACTAGGAATTGAGATAAAATTTACTCCATATAGGTATCCAATTGTTCCTGCATTATTTGTAAAACAAGTTTCTTTACCCCATTGAATTGCTTTGACACCTCTGTTGAAAAACAATTGACCACGAAAGTGTGGGTCTAATTTTGGACTCTTTATTCTGTTCAGTTAATTAATTTTTCTTACATCAATATCTAATTCTCTTAATTACTGTAGATTTATATGCAGTGTTGAAATCAGATATTATGGATCCTCCAACTTTATATTTTAAAATAACTAGTTAGTTGATTTCTACAAAATGATCTGCTTGATTTTGATTGGGAAATGTGGTCAGACTTCAGATCAATTTGGAGACCTCTTAATAATACTAAGTATCCCAATCCATAAGCTTGATATTTTTCTTTATTTTTTATTTAGTCTTTAACTCCTCTTAGCAATGCTTTGTTCTTTTCAGTATATTGATCTATGCTTTGTTATATTTATCCCTACATATCTCTAATTTTATGATTTTTTTGTAGATAACACTGTTTTAAATTCTGTTCTCCAATTGTTAATGACTATTATGCAGATTTGTAACTGGATATTAATTGACCTTATATTCTTTCATCTAGCTAAATTCACATTTTAACTTAGTAATTTTTTTGAAGATTCTTTAGAATTTTATACATCAACAATCATGTTGTCTGGGAATAAAGATAGCTTAATTACTCCATCCCTCTCACGGATCTTGGTTCTTTCCCATGTGACTCCTTATAGCATGATATACCCCTCTTTTGGGACCTATGAGTATAACAATGACAGGTGTCCCCTGATCTGTTGGCCTTCTCATTAACTAATGCTAAAATTTACATTTTAAAACTCATACACACAATATACATATACGTATGTTAACACATTAACATAACATTAACATTAGCCTCTGCGTGACTTTTTCTTCCAACTATGGATCATATTTTCATAGTTATTTACATGTTTTTAAAATTTTTTGAATAGTAGAAATTGATATTTCATGGTAATTCTGAATTTTTTTTTTCTAGAGTGTTTTCTTAGACAGTTAATTTACTGTTTCATCAGCATGATCATATCAAGTCTTTGATTTTAGGCTTTGTTGGGTTGGGTCTGATAGAGTCCTTACTGTAGAACATGGACTTTTTCCTAAGGAATGGTCTTCCTAGTGTTTTAACTAAACAATGATTATCTTAATAAGGCTGTCTCACGTTGCCTGTAGATTTCTAATGCTTCCCTGTACCATGCGAGATCTAAAATCTTCCTTCCGATCACAGCCCTCAACAGTCTTGAAGATTCTCTTGTTGCACTGTATGCTTAAGTTAGTATTTGGCCGAAGGTAGAGGGGAATCCTCTACTTGGATACTTGGAACATCTTCTCTGTACAACTTTTTCTTCTCAGATTTCCTGCTCCATAAATTCCAACTGCCTCAGTAGACTTGAAACTCTAGCCTCAGTTTTCTCTGAATAGTGAGAATACTGCTACCTGTTTGGCTCCACTTCCTTACGTTAAGCTTTGGAATGTGGGCCTAGACAGAAAGCTCAGATAAATGTGACACTCAGCTTTTATGTATATTTTCTCTCAAGGATTATAGACCTGCATTCTTTGTTTTTCAATCCATAAAAACAGTTGCTTCATATATTTTCATCCAACTGTATAAGTATTTACAGTGGGAGGTCGAATGTGATACCCTTTTCTCTGTCAAATTCAGAACCAGGAGTACACGAATATATGCTTTTTATTTTTTTTTAGGAAAGATAAATTTTATGGTTGTTTTCTGCAAGAAGCAAGTTGTACATTTTTAAAATCTTTTCCCTGTTAGTCATTCTGCTATAGTTTTAGGATTATCTTTCAATATTGTACTGACTTCATGTGGCATCTGTGAAATTTTTGTTCTTTTTCTTATTTCACATCTTCCATATATGCTGTAATTCTTCCACAAATTACTCCTTCACACAATGAATTTCTACATGAACTCGCCTTGCTTCATGCACCCAGGTTTTTGAGACCTCAAATGTTCACTATATTATGATGAGCACATTAGGAAACTATGTGGAGAACTCATTATGATTTTAGCACTTTCACAGAAGAGCTGTGCTGATAAAAACTTGCAGAGAAAGCTTAATAAAGTATACTTTACAATTTATAATTTTATGAAGCTGTAATAGGATTTATTGTAAAGTTCAATAGAAAATGATTAGTGCTAGTCTGCACAGACTCAATAATTATTTTGAAATAAATGTAGTTGATTTCTTGACAATTAATTGGTTTGGCATAGGATCTGTTTGATTTAATTGGTAATAGAGTCTAAAACAATTTGCCCATATTTCAGAATAAGGAGATAAGGTTGATTATATGTAGATATGATCACAATTCATAGATCACTAAATTGAGAAATGGGTGCTCTAGTGTTTCAGGCCAACCTAATAGCATATTTGGATCACTGTGTACTCAATTCCATTGAATGATGGTTGCTCAATAAACATTAATGTAACCCATACCCTACAAAAAGACTGAACTCAGAAACATAAGAAAACAAGAAAATCAAGGTTACACGTTGTGTCTTTGTATTAACTTTCTAGGGTTGCCATATAAAATACCATAGACTGAAGGCTTAGACAACAAAAATTTGCTCTTCACAGTTCTGGAGCCTGGAAGTCCAATCACAGTGTCAGCAGGCTTGGTTTCTCCTGAGGCCTCTGTCATTGGCTTGCAGCCTTTTCACTGTGTCCTCCTGTGACCTCTTCATCGTGCATGCACATCCCTGGCATCTCTCTGTCTCTTCTTATAAGGACACCAGTCATGTTGAATTAGAGCTCCCCACTCAAGGATCCATTTAGCCTTAATTACCTCCCTATAGGCCCCATCTCCAAATATAGTCACATGGGAGTTAAGACTTCAACATATGCATGTTTAGGGGGACTTAATTCAGTCCACCACAATGTCCATGTTACAGTATAAACATATGGAGGAATACACATGTAGGGCAAATTCATAGAGAAGACATGACTGCACGTTGACCCATGAACTGGACCCAGCAATTGGAAGCTCCTCACTTCCTCCCTTATCCTTGCTTGGAATGTGGGTTCTGCTTGCCTTCCTCACTCCCAGAGGCTGCTCCAATGACATAATCTTGAGAGAGTGATGTGGTATTAAGGACTTCTGGATGGAGTATGCGACTGAATACAGTTAAGATCTCTATATAAACTTTTAAGATGTGGCAGGTAACACTGAGATCTATTTATTTGTCCTGTGGCCACCTAAGATATGCTTGCTATCTGTCCCTTGCTTGTTAAGCCTGCCACCGACCCGCCTGGAGAACTCTGCCACTTTTCCCAGTCTCACCCTATTCTCCTGAGCATGGGGACCAATTTTAGATCACACCTGGAAAACTCCCCAGGAGCTACTAACCAACAAAACATTAAATAAACATGAGAAAAATACTATGCTGTGAAATTCTGCTCTTACATTTTGTAAGCAAACTTGAAGAAATATTTCTAAGAAAGACATTGAAATCTCATGAGCAGGTAACAGTGATTTTAGGATCAAATGAGATAAAATAAAAATATGTGAACACACTTTGAAATGTATAACACATGATACAAACATAAGGTGTTTATTCATAAGGCATTCATATCCAGACCTCTTAGGTTTGCTTCTCACTTCTTCTCTGAAGATACACTCTCAGGCAAAGACCTTTCTCACCTTAGTGTGGATCTAAGTTAACAGTTTTTTTCCCCCTTAAAGATGATTTCCTAATCCGTATTACTAATTATAAACTTTTGCCATCTGGGGACAAATTTTGGGGACAGGAGAGCTTCCAAATTCACACAAATGTGCTTTGTCTGTGGATAAGTTTAGTCGATGTAGCAGAAACCTTAAGGGCAGCACATGACCTAGAACCCCAAGGAGTGATGGCTGACGAAGGGAAGCCATGTTTACAGAGGTCCTGACTGTCAGAAAGATGTAGTCAGGAAATATAGTGAAAAATAAGCAAACAAACAGCAATATGGTATGTAAGTTTAGATTCTTTTGAAGCCCACTCTTGAAAGGAACACTAAAATACATTTATTTCAGCACTAATTCATGACCGAATATTTGCTCATGTAGATTTTGATCTTTTGCAAAGGTTACAAACCAGGTACCTCCAGTTGCAGTCTGGTCCAGAGTCAGGTATGTCTGTACCATTGAGGGTTTAAAATTCCTTTTATTTTCTTCTTATATTTTTGAATTTGGGGAATTTACCGTATAAACTTAGATATCTGGCTTCTCCTAAAAAAATGAGAATATCTGACCACACCACAGGCTCAAGTATCTTGAACTGAATGGCAATTGTACTTTCAAAGGACACACACTCTCTTTTTCATCATCATCTCAATACTCATCTTTCACTCATGCATGTTGTCTGCCCAGACCCAGTAGCTACTTGGATTTATGATTCCTTGATACGTTATTAATAGGGAATTCCCACATCTGGATTCAGATCTCAATCTCCTCATAAGCATTCCCTTTCGTGATTTGAAACATTCCATTTCTTTATACTAAAGAGAAGAGATTATTGGCAGTTTCCCCCATCTTGGCCTAAGTATTAAAATATACTCCTTATTTAAGGGAATTTCTGCAGTTGGAATATGGTGATTAGGGAGAAAGAATTGCCAGTTCCTTCTCAGAACCAACCCCATTGTTATTTGTTATTTGCATATAACAAACTCTCAGAAACTTTTACCATGTTCTAGAATACCTGATCTAGTCCTTACCAGTATCATGATTGGATCAGACATAAAGGGTTTATACTAGCCTTTCTGTATCTAGCTGTAGCTTTTACCATTGGGTAAGAGGTTTCCAGGGTCAAGGAACCATGGCCACACAGAGTGCAAACATTCTACCTATCTCTGCTATTCTAGACCATGCTCCTAGAATTCTTAGCCCCCGTGACCCAGAGCCTACTTCTCAGGCTTATAGAAGTTTTATTCTTTGGAATGTCATCTGACGGGAGAATGGTGGATATTCCTAGGCCTGAGTCGTACCCAGGGTAAAATATTTGGGAGATGACTGTGCCATGTGGGGTGTCCATATACATAAACCTAAAGTCACTTGTGGAATGGGAAAGAAAAAAAATAGAGGGCTGGTTGGGACCAGAGGTCCCCAATTGTTGACTTCCCCTGGGTCAATAAATCTTAAGGATGGCCTTAGTTCCCCAATCCTTGCTTACTTTCTAACCTCAATTCCTGCCTCTGTGCCCTCAGTAAACTCTACGTTCCTTCTTTCCCTCAAGCAGATCCAACTCACTGCCTTCGTACATGCTGTTTCCTTTCCTTGGATTATACTTTCCCTGATTATTTCTATAGGGAGCTCCTTCTGGCTGTTCAAATGTGAGCTTAGAAATCACCTCCTTTCCTAGACTTTAATCCTAGTTCTAATCATTTTCCTTCCTTTTATTCTGTTTTTCCTACAGGGCATTTTATAATCTACAGTGATCTTTTAAAGGCATTTACCTATGTATTGTTCACCTCTTCCTACTGGAGTACGAACTCCCTGAGAGCAGAGAGTTTGTTCTGTCTACTGCAGTCTCCCCAGGACTTAGCATAGAGTAGTGCTCAATAATATTTGGTTAGTGAGTGGTTGACTGAGTGATGTAGTGCATAAATATTTGCTGTCTCTGTGCAATATTAAGATAATCACATGTAGAGTTAAAAATAAAGTTTCATGTGTCTGTTGGCCATCTGGATGTCCTCTTTGGAGAAGTGTCTGTTCATATCTTCTGCCCATTTCTTCGCTGGATTGTTTGTTTTTCGGGTGTAGAGTTTGGTGAGTTCCTCATAGATTTTGGATATTAACCCTTTATCTGATATGTCATTTGCAACTATCTTTTCCCATTCCTTCGGTTGCCTATTAGTTTTATGGATTGTGTCCTTTGCGGTGCAGAAGCTGGATCAAGAAGATGTGGTTTATCTATACGATGGAATACTACATGGTAATGAGAAAGAATGAAATCTGGCCATGTGTAGCAACATGGATGGACCTTGAGGGTGTTATGCTGAGCGAAACAAATCAGGCAGAGAAGGACAGATACCATATGTTTGCACATATAGGTCAATTAGGAGGAACTTAATGGAAGACCATGGGGGAAAAGAAGGGGAAAAATAGTTGGGGAGAGGGAGGGAGGCAAACCATGAGAGACTCTTGACTGCTGAGAACAAACTGAGGACTGATGGGTGTGGGGGGAAAGGGAGGGGTGATGGGCATGGAGGAGGGCACTTGTGGGGATGAGCACTGGGTGTTATATGGAAACCAACTTGACAATAAACTATTTATAAAAAAAATAAAGTTTCATTGCAAGTATTAATCAGGTTAAGTTAAGCTATAATAATTCTCGGGTTTAAAACAAGGTTTACTTCTCAATCATGCTCTATCACCACTGTGGATTAGTTGGGGGTTTGATCCTGTGTTGTCCTTATTCTGGGACCTATACAGACACTCTTCTCTATGTGGATCCACAATGAGCGCCAAGGCACAGAGAAACAGGAAAGGTATCAAAGCATTAGCTCGCTCTTAAAATCTCTACCTGGAAGTACCACACATCAGCTTTGCTTAGATTTTATTGGTCAGAGCAAGTCACAATACCGTGTCTGACTTTAAAGGCGATGCCTTGGGGGGCGCCTGGGTGGCACTGTCGGTGAAGCGTCTGACTTTCGACCTCGGCTCACGTCATGATCTCACAGTTTGTGAGTTCAAGCCACGCATCTGGCTCTGCGCTGATGGTGAGGAGCCTGCCTGGGATTTGGTTCGTCCTTCTCTCTGCACCTTCTTGTGCATGCTCTCTCTTCTACTCTTTCTCTCTCTCCCTCTCTTTCTCAATAAATAAATAAATAAATAAACTTTAAAAAAATTTAAGTTAAAAAAAGAAAGGGGTTGCTTTGAGGAGGACAGGAACATGTTGTGAACAGCCCCAACCATGACCACATATTTACTTGACAGATTCTTTCCCCCCACTTTGTATATGAAATCCGGGATATTTATTATATTTATAGTCTATTTTTCTTAGAATAGATACAGCTTAAGTTTGTGATACAAGTCAACATCTCACTGTGAGTGGCCATTAGTATTATAAAAATATACTTTTTAACAAAGAGGAATCTCATTAAAAGTAAAGCCTGTTTTCCTACATGTTTATTTGGCCATAATTTAGTCTAAAAAGAGTTTTAAGTCTTTAAAATTGGTAATAACTTTGCATCTGATTCCTCTACCCTTTCAAATGTGATTGCTTCTTACATCTCATCCGATACGTTTAAAATAAAATGACAGAAAATCAAGTGGGTTATTTCCCTGCATACATATGGTTCCATAATGAAATTATTCCCGCTGAGAAGAGCGAGTTTGCATTTTGCAGTGGGTCACAATTGGTGAGAACAGAGAGTCTATACATCTTTAATGGAATGTATTTTTCAAATCTCCTGACAAGTTCAGTGTCTCTCACTCTTTCCCACAATTAAGTCAGCAATCCTGGATTCCAAGCTTTCATTAAGCAGCCATGGGATACATTGCACACAGAGCAGCGTCCCGCAGATTGCTTTTAATCTCTTATCTCTTGCTTCTCCCTTTTCTCTCCCTGCCTGTCTCTTCCTAACTTCCAATTATCTGTTCATCAGATTCTGTGTAAACAATTTGGGTGTAGGCAAAAGAGATTTAGGTAAATTTCATTAAAGCCCCTGCATATTTTGCAAACGAAAATAATTAAGTCAGTACTTAAAGTTTTCCCATTTGAGATCATTATTTTCCTATCTTTATTCTTATCATTATTATTATTATTATTATTTAATTTAGGAAATTGTTTACCAATTTTTAAAAAGTTTATTTATTTATTTTCAGAGAGAGAGAGAGGGCAGAGAGAGAGAGAGGAATGAATTCCAAGCAGACTCTGCACTGTCAGCACAGAGCCCAATGCAGGGCTCAATCTCGTGAGCAGTATTATCATGACCTGAGACAAAATCAAGAGTCCCACGCTTAACCGACTAGCCACGCAGGTGTTCCTAAAATAGTTTACCTATTTTTAAAGTGAATACAGGCTTATAGGTCCTAGTAATTAAGAATGTTTTAAAAGAAGAGCCCTGTAATGTATCTCTCCTTCATCGAAGGTTGGGTCTACATGACAAATTGCCAAATGGTCCCAAGAGGCACCTTAACTATTGTTTTTAATCAAACTACTGGATATGGCCTATTTTTATAGGGAATAGTCAGTAGAGCCCAGAGCTATTTTTATTAAAAATAAGAAATTGGAAAGATAAACCATTATGTAACAGTTGTCATAAAATGTTTAAAAGGAGTTAATTCCTCATCATATTCTAAGGAATACTAGCTGTCCATGGCAAATCAAGTATTTGTAAATATGCCTCATGGATTTCTATGGAACACTTTCCCATTTCTATAAAAAAAGCAAGAAGAAAAGGGTGATTAATATGTATTTGAGCCTCCATATGTGCTAATCACCATACTATATGCTTTACTTAATCCATCTCACTTAGTTCCTCTCCCAGCAAGCCAGGAGATATAGATTATTCTCATTTATCTTTTCTCTTTTATCGAAGGAGTATGTTTGTCACCGCCTTGCAGGACAGAAGGTCAGCGGAAGCTCACCTCAGTCTTAGGCTTAAGAAGTTTGGTGCCTCTGGTAGCACCAAGGCTGTTAGGACATCCATGTTGTGGTATTGCTATTAAATCTTGTTCTCAAATATTAGATTAACCAAAGATTTCTGATATAATTTAAATTACTTTATCATGTGTAAGTTCCATGGTGGTTGTATAAAATTGGAGCCTGGGAGAGACAAATATTTATTGTTCTATTATTGTACTCATTTATTTTTATCGATAACACTTTAAAATATTTAGAATATTTAAAAATATTGAAAATACAGTAAGGAAACAATATCAGTTATGACTATACTGTAAGAAAGAACTGAGTTTCATGTATTGATATATTTGCTTCCAGTCTAATTTTATGTAAGATATATCACATTGGTATTATGCACATTGTAGTTTTTACAAATTATAGATTTCACCATGTGTATAGTTTTTTGCCTTCTTTACTTAAAATTTCACAATTAACATTTTTGTTTGACATTATTAATCAGAATTAAAAAAAATTTTAACAGCTGTATGTTTCCCAGTTTATGGATATGCAATGTAATATTAAATACAGCTCTTTCTCCATTGTTTCAGAGATGCTATTGTGTGTGTGAGAGAGAAGAGAGTGAGAAGAACATAAATGCTCTCTACCTATTCTTCTAGATTTTCTCAGTTTCCTTCTTGTAATAAGCAAGATTATAAAACCACATATTTTAATTTCCCATGAAGGTGTCTTTCCTGAATCATGGTTTAGTATTATCTCTGCAACAATGATTGGACTCTACATTAAAAAACAGCAACATGAATAACATTGCTGTGTCCTCAATAAAACTATCACATCAAGGAATTATTCACTGCAGGGATGAGGTCCATGAAATATATTCATATTAGGTGTTGGGACTGAATAAGAGACTGCTTCTCCTGAATAACAAGGATACTTTTTTTTTTTTTGACCAGTTAGTTTTTGCTCAATGCATCTTCCTTTTCCCCCAGGCTATTTGGAAGCAGACCTAAATTTAGTATTCAACCACAGAAAATATTTATAGTCTAGATCTTCTCTGTCTAGTATGGTGCCCACATGTGGCTGTTTAAATTTAACTTAATAAAGATTAAATGAAATTTAAAATTCCATCCGTTAGTCACACTAACCACATGTCTCTCTTGTTTACCATACTGAAAAATACAAATATAGAACATTTCCATCATTATAGAAAGTTCTATTGGATAGTACTAGTCCAGATTATACAGCAGATTATACATTTCCAGCATGACATACAACTTTATATTTAATGTTAACTTAAACTATTTAGATTATTAGCTACTTATTGCATGTTACCTTCTATCACTTTTAGAATTAGGTCATTACAAACAATGTGATTCAATCTGCCTTTTCATAATACATCATCATCCTATCATAAGTTCTTATAACGTTGACACCTAACCATTAGGATGACTGGATAGGTTATCAGGTTTACAAGAGATTTAAAAATTTTAATTATACTTAGGTGTTTTAGGTTTATCTGATCACCTTTGTATAGACCCTGCCCTCCTATACAAGCCTCCTGTCCTTATTATGATCCTCCTGTCCTCCTTACTCCCCACCATTGAGTTTCATTTCTATATTGTAATAAATATACTATGTACAGACCTTACTGAGGACCATGAAGATAGTGCTGGAAATTATGAAGATTCTGTGCTTCTACTTCTCTCAGGCAAACCGTCGTGGCCACCAGGAGTGGGCATACCTGCAGGAAGGTGACCACCAGAGAGAGCTTCAGGGAAAAGCAGTGTCAGTTTTAATTGGATACCATGGAATATTTAATATAGCATTTGGGACATTAAGGAAATCTGAAAGCAACATTCATATTTAAGAACCTAAAATTATTCAGATAGTTTCTACTCACTTGAGATGGGTCTAAAATACAAAAATCAATAGTACATCTTTCTTAGGGCTGATGGTGGCACTTTAAAAATGCTTGGGTATAAATAAAGCAAACATACATTTCCTAGGTCTGACTATGTAGTCACAGAATGCTTAGCCATAAATCAGCATGGACCACTTTAATTTCATTCCTTGCCTACATAATCAAAACATGAAGCTTTCTTTTCTTCAACACATAATTCTCTTCAATCATTACATAAATTGCCATATTTCTTTATAACAAAGTAAATGCCTGGGTTCAGCTATGATTTACAGATTGTGTAAATTATTAGCCATATGGTGGTTTTATGCCATTCTGCTTATAAAATATGTATTTTAAGTAAATACATCTATGCCTACAAGAGAGAGGGTTATTCATTACCATTTAGATGTTTTAAATATCTTCTTTATCATAAGGGCAAGCACTTCCAGCTGGGCCATAGTATTCATCCCAAATACCTTTGTTGTTGTTGTTATGGTTTTATCATCACAACCTACAAAAGTGGATTAGAATGGGCCTTCATAAGGATAGCCTTATACCACAGCTATCATTTACTATGAAAAAGTCATATATTTGTTTTGTTTCCACTTCTTCTTATGGACCTTGATAGACGTGGGGTTCAACTGAATAGGGCCTAGAGATGCAAAAAAGCCAGAGTTAGGAGAGCTGTAGACTATCAGCCCAAGAATCAGTCCATGTTGATACGTATAGTTCTCGTCCTTTCATTGCGGGAATATGCCAATGAGCTTACTTATCCATGACCCTATGAAGACAACTCAGGTCTTGGCAGTATTTCTCCAGAGTAATCAGTGTTGCAAAGAACACCTATACATGTCTCCTTGAGTGCCCAGAGCTCCTCTAAAGAATGTACCTAGAAGTGCCCTTTTTGGCTCTTGGAAAATTTATAAGATGGTCTCAAACTGCACCCCCTCCCCCAAAGTAGTAGTACATGGTATGTTCCAACATGCAGCATAAAGTAGTCTTTTGATTTTCAGTGTATGGAAGTACTCCTTTACCCTCATTTTGGTGAACAAATGACTTAATCATTCTGATTGGGTATGGAATGTTCCCTTATTGTTTTTTATTATCATCATCATCACCATCATTATTATTATTATTGCTGATTACTGGTGAGAGTGGGGCAACTTTCAAAAAATGCATTAAGTTTTCTGTTCTGTGTATTGTCTGAATTGTTCTTTGGCAGGCACTAATCATCTCCTTCCTATTCATCTCACTTCTTTACCAATAGCCTTTGATTGAAATCTTGACATACCTAGTTAAGCTTATTTTTTTTATTTTCCTATGAGACTGGAGGTGGTCAAATTTTGGCCAATAGGAAGGGAAAGTCACTGAAACTTCCAGACAAAATTTTAAAAGTGTATCTTTTATTCTTTGTCACTGGAACTTCCCTTCCGTCTTTGTCTGGAATGCAGGCTGTGCCTGGAGACGGGGAAGTAGTCTGTGATATGTGAGAAGTAAGCCTATTGAACAATAAAGGCGCTGAGTCCTTGAAGATTTCTTCAGGTGGCTGTGCCCACCCAGATGACCTCCTTCTTGAC
The DNA here is from genome assembly GCF_008692635.1 of Crocuta crocuta. Lineage (NCBI taxonomy): Eukaryota > Metazoa > Chordata > Mammalia > Carnivora > Hyaenidae > Crocuta > Crocuta crocuta. The sequence goes on from NW_027536464.1 coordinate 6,014,077, forward strand.
CTCTGGTTTTAGGAGGAAACCCTGCCTATGTTGGCTTAATCCTCTCTAACTAAATTTCTATAATAAATAACGGAATTTCATCCCATTAAAGTAGCTTTTCCCACTTTTAATTAGCTTGTTTTTTTTCTCCTGGACTTCCAAGGGTTTTTTTTGTAAAGTATGTTCTAGATACAAATCATTTGTCAGTTATATCTGCCACAAATATCTTCTCTCCAAAACGGTGATTTTGTTCTGGCTCTTTCTCTAACTTTATCATAGATTCTAGAAAAATCATTTTCCCTTGCAAGACTGTGGGCCCTTCTTCTGTAAAATGAAAGGTAGAGTGTATCTAAGGATTTGTCTAGGCCTGATGTTCTGAGTCCACAAATGTAGGCCTAATAGATACATCCCTGTACAGCAGGATAGAGTGGTTTGCCACAGTCCTTCATCTTGATAAAGCTCTTTGTATCCTGCTGGATAGATCATACAGTTCAGACTGATTACTTCAGAGATCTTTCTGGTTAGTTTTAGAATGATCTAATTTTTGAACATGTATAGAAATATTCTTACAGACTTAGAGTTAAAAATTTACCTATGCTCCGCAATGGAAAATATGGAAAAATATTATAATATTCTAGCATATCTCCTGTTAAACTAAACGTATATTGTCAACAGAACTTGAAAATAGTATATTCCATTGATAAGTAGTAGAAGAAATGATAAGTAATTTTTTATGTATTTCACCAATATTCATTAAATTATTATAAAAGGGAAATTTATTGAAATGAAATAGTTTGCCAGCTGTCAAGTTTGGATTTTACTTATTTATTTATTTTTAATTTTTTTTAAATGTTTTATTTATTTTTGAGAGAGAGATAGAGACAGTGTGAGCAGGGGAGAGTCAGGGAGAGAGGGAGATACAGAATCCGAAGCAGGTTCCAGGCTCTGAGCTAGCTGTCGGCCCGATGCGGGTCTCAAACCCATAAACTGTGAGTTCATGACCTGAGCTGAAGTCGGATGCTTAACCAACTGAGCCACCCAGGCGCCCCTAGATTTTATTTGAAAACATATTATCTATGGAGAAATCTTAAACCAAACAACAACAACAAAATAGCAAAACACAGCAAATAGATCATATTGAACGTTCTTTGAAAATGGACAGTTTCCATGATTACTATGAAAAGAAAATGTTGATTTTTTAAACTGGGAAATATTTCTCCCTAAATTTCATTTTTCCCCTTTGTGCTTGCATAGAAACTGAGGCAGAAAGGATCATGACAAACAATTGGGATAAAACTATGAGAGTGCCTTTGGATGGGGTCAAGGCCATCTTGAACATTAGCTTAAGAATGCCAACACTCATGTGAGTCTTTGGTTGCTCTAAGTGCTCCACACTGCTCATTCCTCAGGACTATGCTCTGGCAGTGGGAGGAGCCTACCATACTGTCCCGAGCTACAACTCCAAGCGTGGTAATATTTACCGTGCGACCCTACTGCCTAAATTGACTAACCTGATTCAAGCAAATGATATGTGTGGCTAAGGAAGTCTTGCATTCACTAAGGGAGGAAACATGACAACAAGAAAACTAAGCTTGTTAATTATGCCTGTTCTTCTCTTACGACTCTGGCTATGGAAAATCGTCTAAGCAGTGCCTGCTTTATCTCAGTCTTCATCCCCTGAGTCATTATTTTTCTTTTTTGTAACTCAGAATTCCTCTGGACCCTAAAGTTTTCTGGAGCCTAATTAAGGAGTCGTTCATATTGCTATTAACTGAGTGGGATAAGCAGTTCCTGATTTTCAAATGGTAAGACTTGGGCCTCTTCTTTCCTGTATCTCTCTGTAAATATAAAGGCTTTTTAGCAAACTGCCTTCTCCCTAGTTGTGGCAGTGCTGGACCTCAAGCCGTGTGCAGACATGGCCCCACCCCTCCAATACCACGCATGAACAGCAGCCACAAGACTGAGACACCTCTTGGGGTATCTTATCTCTCTACTGTGGTTACTTGAGTCTGGATTTCATACAATCACAGTTCTCTCCTGCTGCTAGAAAAATGGCTTTTCTTATCTAGGTACACCTCACTTCTTTGTTTTGATGAGAGGCAGCAGTGGGTTGAAGAAATCTGATGTGTATTTGCATGTCTAATAATACAGTTGAAGTTCACCACCTCTGCTTCCATAGGGCTGTCTGGGGAGTAGGAGTTGGCCCGAGACCTGGGGCAACTCTCCATGCAAGGTCTCAGGCCCTCGTGCCATCCCGGTCCACACCCCAGGCTCCTTCTTCCTGATGAAAAGGGCTGTCTCCGCATTCTTCCACCCCCTGCGTCCTTCCAGGAAACTTTCCTCTTCTCTCCTTTCTAACTGTTGTCTATCACATAGGAAGATACCTATCTGAACTGTAGTTTTGGCCAGAGCTCAATCATTTCTTGTCTGCGTGCTTTTGTTTGTTTAGTAGAGTAGTGATGATTGCCATACTGGTCTTTGAATGGGTTTTGAAGATAAAGATTCCATTTTCTTTAGAAATGGTGCCACGGATGCCATACCACTGGTGCCCCACCTCCCCTCTCTCTACCACCACCCCTCCATATTCTTAAACCACTTGAGTTTACTGGGAGAGCTGGTGGAGTGCTTCCAGTCCACTGGAAATATTTTGCTCTAAGTTCCGAGATGACATCTCACTTGATAAAAATTAAACAAAGCAACACACACAAAAGCTGAGTTAGTCACTTTGTCGGAACAATTTTTTTGAGTAATTAATCCTTTTGTTCCTTCCCCATAAATTAACAACTCATAGAGGCCAGATTTGGTTTCCATGCTCTCTGTTCTGCTCACTTGTTATTAAAACAAACAAACAAAAAACCAAAAAAAAAAAAAACACCCAACAACAAAAACCCCCACAAAAACCACCAACAGACCTGGAAGTGCCTCCTATGCGAACAAGACAGAGTATTTGTCCTCATGGCAAGTGTGTTATTTTCCATTTTTTCATCATTCAAATTGTTTACCAAAATCACGTTTCCAGTACAGTATTTGTTTTGTCAGTTTTTATAACTGGTAAGATGGTCCAATTGTGAATCTCTATTCAGATGACCTTCCATATCCTTACCTCTCGATTTTTAAGTATGCATTTAGAATAGTTTTGCTTTCAGAACCATCACATCAAGGTACTGCTGAGAACGACGTTAAACTCATTGCATTTGAAAGACTGATCACCTGTAAAATTTCATCTTTTCATTCTGGTACCCGTCAGTATTTGTCTTCGTTTATTCAAGTGTCTTTGTAAGATATATTATTAGTCAAAGTTCTTCAGAGAAGCAGAATTAATAGGATGTAGGTATATGTAGAACAAGATTTTCTACAAGGAATTGGCTCACAAGATGATGGAGGCTGGCAACTTCCCACGGGCAGTGTGGGCCAGCAGGCTGGAGACCCAAAGGGTCTATAGTGCAGATAAAGTCTGAAGGCAGTCTTCAGAATTCTCTATTACTCAAGAAGACCATTCTTTTTGTCTTGGTCAAGATTTCTCCTGATAGGATGAGACTCAGACACATGATGAAGGGCAATCTTCTTACTCAAAGTTCACCAATTTAAGTGCTAATCTCACCCAAACACATCTTCCACCACAGTAAAGTTTTTGTAATTTTTGTCAAATCTTGTGCATGATTTCAAAGTTGATTTAGGGGTGCCTGGGGGACTAAGTTGGTTAAGTGTCTGAGTTCGGCTCAGGTCATGATCTTGTGGTTGATGGGCTTAAGCCCTATGTTGAGGTCTGTGCTGACAGTTCAAAACCTGGAGCCTGCTCCGGATTCTGTGCCACCCTCTCTCTGTCCCTCCCCCCACCTTGCACTCTGTCTCTCTCTCTCTCTCTCTCTCTCTCTAAAAATAATCAAGCATTTTTAAAAAATTAAAAAAACTAAAGTTCATTTCTTATTGTTTCATATGTTTGTTTGCTGTTATAAATTGGAATTTCTTTCTCACATTATGTTTTTAAATAGGACATTCGGGCCTAAGTAATAGATGTAAAATTTGTAGCAGAATGCTTGGCACATGAGCAGTGTTTAATGAGTCCTGCTGGTACATTTATTTTGCATTTGGCACCTTAATACTCATGTAGTAGTTTCAAAATGTTCCTTTGTTAAATATTTTATTTTATATTCATAAAAATTATAATCTGCAAATAATTTTATTTTTCACTCATCCTTTCAATAAATATATTATTTCCAACCCTTTATGTATTGGTTTGGCTGGATCCTCAAGAATAAATTTCAATAATATTAATTAGGGAAGGCATCTTAGTCTTATTCCCAAAGAGGAAAGGAGATCTCTTCTCATATTGTTAAAATTTTCTCTCCTAATTGTTAAAATTTTTTCTCCTAAAGTAACTTTGGTTTTTTAGGGACAGGTTTTTTTTGGGTTTATCTTTCCCTTTTTTGTATTCATAATTTTCCTATTGTCAGGTGATCCTTATTTGTCTCTTTTTAGGAATGTGGCAATAAAAAGCTTCCTGGCAACTTTTTGTAAATAGATGATGCTTTTTGATTGATGGCCTTTACTGTAGAGCGATTGGGATGGGGCATTTTCCTGATGTTATGGGATCCTTGAATGTCAGAAATGAGAGCCTTTCAATTTAACTAGCTTTCTGTTCTTTGATCATTTTGCTTAGAAACATTAGCCAGCTTTCTAGGAGTTTTGTGTAAAGGGTACCTGTGAATTTAACTGTGCAAATTTTCAATTTCTCCCTCTTGCTGTCAGGCTCATGGCTTGTTACTTCCCTTCATTGTACCTAGCGTTTCTGAGTCTCAAATCTTTCTGAGATTCTGGAGGGTAGAATGACAGTTCCTCATTGTATCTTTCTAATTCTAGCATTTTCAGCTTTATATCCTTTTGCTTTGCTTCTTAGATGCTGTTTCCCCATCGCCATGATTTCATTCTTCTAGAAATATTAATTTCTAGAAAAGCCTCTTGGTGGGTTCAAACTTTCTTTTAAGAATTGGTTTCATTTCAGTATGGTCTCAGGAGGTAAGGTAATAAATCATAATGAACCAAGACTATTGTATTGTGGGTTTTTTTAAAAAATTAAGAATGTTATTAGTTGCCTCTTTAAGAGAGAATCTTTTAAGATGTGACAACGTTCTCTTATTTCAAAGTTTCTAAAAGGTTTTAAAACATCTTTTGGAAAAATTTTTGGAATCTGTTGTTTTATTTTTCATTCTAATGTGATACACCAAATCATTAGATTTCCTTCCCCATTTTCTTAAACTCTTCAGAACTAATTTGAAATTTGCTATGTTCTAGATACTTCTTAGATAACACACAAATAAGCAGACGACATCCTAGACTATCATAAAGCTTCTCAAATAATCGAGAACCTGTTTAAAAAACAGAGTTATAATGGAGCAAGTGGAAAATAGATGTATATGGAAAATGGTATCACAAAAAGAAGCAATTATTTAAAAATGAGAATAATAGGGCTTTTATAGAGCTGTTGCCATTTGGGCTTGAATCTGAAGACTGAAAATGTATTTTCCAAGCTAATAATGGAGAGCAATGATGGGCTTGCCGTGACATTCTTGATTAAAAGAACAGAAAAAAAGCAGAAATGTGAAAAAAGTGGGATCTATGGAAAACAGCAAATAGCCTTCTCTGGTTGTTTTCTAAGATATATGGAAAAGGACATGTATTACAAAGTTGAATTGGGGTCAGACAATGAAAGCCTTGAAAGATTTTCTTTTTATACCATGGGCAGAGACATTTAGACTTGTCAAATAGTTTGTAAAAAGTAGTAACATGATAAAAACTCTGTTTTACAAAGATAAACCTGGGGAAAGTGTAAAGGAGGGGTTGAGAAAGTGACAGATAGGTGGTAGGGGTCTGTTAAAAGCCACTGCAAGAATTCAGAAAAAGATCAAAAAAGTCCAAATTAAGGATGTGATAATTGGAGGAAAGGAATAGAAAGGAGAGTCACTTTGAGTATATGATAGAAATCATAAACTGATTGGAAATAAGGATTGAGGAAAATGCAGAAATGAGGAATACATCAAATTTGCTAACAGTGTAACTTGGAGGAGGCTGTAGAGTTATCTCCTGGGAAAGTAAACACAAGAAGTAAACAGCAGGTCATAAGGTAAGATAATAGGTTATGTAGGGGTAAATACAGTGCGTGGAAGTTCAGCTGAAAGCTTCTATGCTCACAGGTGGGGGCACCTTTCTTATTCTTTGGAATAGTCAGCAATTTCCCATGTGAAGTAAAGTTCTAGCTTCATTATGGGTGCCATGTCTAGGAAGTTCTGGAATTTGATGAAGAATAGCTGGGAGACTGACCCAGGCTGTAGTAAGGAACCATATTGTAGACACACAAATAATAAATATGATCAGGCATAGTGGCTCTCCAAAAAAGATAGTGAAAACCGAAGATAAGATTTGCATGTGTGCACGCGCACACACACGCACACGCATGTAGAAGGCCGTGTGTGGTAGAAAAACTGTATTAATAAGAATCTGGATGTTCTTCAACCCATGAAAGACATGGAATTGGCTCTGCCTTAGAGTTAGTACTGCTTTAAAAAGGTGTTGAGATGCAACTGTGTCTGATTATGTGAAGTTTGTACTAAGCAAAGGCAACCCCAAGCCTCTTTCTTCCATCTATTCACAACAGAGACACCCACGAAATTGCTTTGGATGCTTTAATAACGATTATATATCAGTCTACTGTTCTGACTCCTACTGGGCTACTATAGACTGACCCTCTGTGGCTGACCCCGTTCAGTAGAACAGAAAAGCTTCTCAAGTAGTAAAAGGCGGCCCTGGCTATCTAATCAATAACTAGTTCTTCCTAGAAGCATGGCGCCTGGTAAAACAAGGGCAAGTGAGGCTCCTCTTCTGACTGGAATTTCTGTAGAAGTTAAGCTTTGCCACTCTGATTCCTAAAAACTCTACTTCCTGAGGCCAGTAATGTGGCTCCCAAAAAAAATAAACAAGGGCAGGAATGTATTCTTTTCAGAAAGAAGAGTTTCTACCTCTCCATGCCACTTTAAGTATGTTTTCACCAAATGATCCATTCACCCTATCTAGATCGAGCTAACATAACTGCAGCCATAATTTGCTAGTTTCCCTTTATTGAATTCCTGACCAGAGTGACCATCCCCCTTTCTTTAAAAACCCTCAAGCCACATGTTGTTCTTTAGATTATCAACTGTTTTTCCTTATACCTTCCATCTACTGTCCTTCTTGAAATTTTCAATCTCTAATTAGATTAATTAGTGAAGAGTTTCCTTGATGTTAATTTTATAACCACACTATAACTTTGTTAAAATATTCTCATGCAGTATACTTTTCCTTGGGTCCTCCAGTGGCCTGGGAAAGACCATGGAATAAACAGATTCTCAGTGAGGATGACAAACAGAATTTTGCCAGTCATTCCAAAGACATATGGGTGAGAAGCTTCAGGAAATATTTGTGGTTACCCCTGTGGTATGAAGCAAAACCTGTGTTCTCCACAGCTCTGTGATCTTTACATGGTGACTATTAGGGCCCGACAGATGTTATACAGTCACTTGATGTTGAAGTCGGGGTTTTGAACGAGACTGATTCTTCACTTAAGCCCTTCACAGACTTTATATGAAGGCTTAGAGGACTAGTGTCCTAGTTGGTGTGGCCCGATGAGAAAATAATATGTTTGTTGCATAACAGATCACAGAGTTACCTTAATGATACCAATTTAATTTTTACCAGAGAGTAGCTTATATACTGGAGGATTTAGTCACTGTAATCTTTCATAATCCTTCACTTTTGTATATTACTTTTCAGTTCGTAAATCTTGGCACACACCTGATCTCATTTAATCCTCCTATGACCCGAGGCTTTATTAACGTCACTTTGCAGATGTGGAGGCTCAGAACCAGGGAGATTAAAACAACCTCCCAGGTCTTCTTCTCAAGTACTGTGTCCATTCAACCACACTGCCATGTGATCAAGGACCTGAGGAATTGGTACAACCTGCAAGTTGGCTTTCAAAAAATAACCTCATTATTAGACCAAGGAGCTATTAATGTTCCTTTAGAACTGGTCTTTATGTTCCTTGGCCATGTTTCTACATCATGCATACACATTCTCTCCCTCCTTGCCTTAGTTAGAAACTACTTACTCCTCCAGTCTCAGCTGGGTTGTTGGTACATCTCTGAAGCTTTCTCTGACTTCACTGATCCTAACTCAATCTACACTCTCCTAGTATGATGGATTTCTTTTCTGCGTGATTATGTGATTAATGTGTATTTCCTCTTCGAAGCCTCTGTACATCCATTGAGCAAAGGAAATGTGTTTTTACTCATTGTTATGACCCAGTGCCCAACACTTTTGAGCTGATTGTTAGTACTCACTATAGATTTGTTGAATGGCTGAATTAATAATTTTTACTTGAATAAGTTGACCTATTTGTGAGAAAAGTACTAATTTTATAATCCAGAGCTGGAAATGTCTTTAAAGACTTTTTCCCCTACCAAGCACATTTTCTTATTGTGAAACAGACCATGAATCCAATTCCCGTGGTACTTAAACTATTCCATGGAGGTAAATGGAGCTATATAAAATTAGTTAAGTCAAGCAGAGGAGTATTTAAGAAGTTTCTATTTGAGCACATAAAACTAGTTTCATTCAGAATGAATTAATGAATCTATCAAACATGTCAAGGTTTTTTTTTTTTCCCCAAGAAGGTTAGCCAGAGAAAGAATCTCATCCGAGCATCAAATTCATTTCCAGGTATATATTTCAGCTCAAGTTAAGGGTAAATGTATCTCAGCTGGCCCAAAACATAAATGTCAACTTCTGAGGCATTTATACAAAATGCATAAACTTCTCTCATGAGGGTGCTAAATTATGAACTGACAATCTGATTTTTCAACTTTGTCTTTGATGCTGATTTTGTAACAGAAAGGCACACATATATTGTTATTTACAGGAAATCTGTCACAAAGTAGTTTGAGTGGTGAGACTGAATTTCTTATCTTTGTCCATTCTTTTGGTAATGCTAACAGACCATTGAATGAGAGTCAGTCCCCCACTCTGCAGACAGTATAAATGAGGCAGAGAACATTGATGAATTAGATGAGCCAGAAAAATGTCTCTTGTGAGACGACTTTCTTGCATTAGCCTGTAATAGGCTTTTCTGTGAAATTTTGTCCTCATCAAAAGGTGATGTGCAGTGACTGATTCCTTGTAGAATCAGTGGAATCAGTGAGAGGATGTAGGAAAGCTGCACAGAGACTGCTCTATGCCACCCTCTATTTCTGTAGCTCAGGAAGCCTCACAGGCAGAGGAGAACCAGGATTTGGGAGAGCCAGGTTCCATTTCTGGTTTACAGCAGGTTTCTGTATGAGCATTTGAAACATACTCTACTACTCTCAGTCTTAGTCTTTACATCTATAAAATGAGGAGAATAAATTCCAAGTGATCCCAAACATGAATTCTGAGTGATTCCAAACGTGAATTTGTTGCTGGGTTACATCAGGATGATCTGGAGCTCTAAAATGCAGGTTTCTGGATCTTATCCAAGACTTAACAAATCAGAACCTTTAGAGAGGGGTCAGAACCTGAGAATCCCTATGTTAAGAGCCCTATAGATGAATCTTATAAAAAATGAAATGCAGATGGAATACCTTCAACCATGATTGTAAGCCTTGGCTCCCACATTCAGCAATCTAATCACAATCTCTGTCCCCAGGACAACAACAGGGATGGCTGGAAGTATCTCTGGGTTTGATCCAAAACAACTGCTCATCAGGCTGTACTACTGATCTTCTAGGTAATGTATGATTTGATGGATACTGAGATATACTATTATTAGTCTCCTCAAGGTCCATAAATTCCACAAAAGAGAGATGGAACATAATTCTGCCAATAGGGGTAACCCATGGAAAGCCTCTGAGGAGAGGACTGCCACAAGTAACTTGAATCTTGGGAGGTTATCTCTTGCAGCAGGCTGGTGGGCCAGCTGGATGGAAGAGGGGCTAGAAGCTGTTGCCACTGTCCCAGTTAACAAGTGATGAGCACCAGAACCAGAGTAGGGGCCTACTACATAAATGGAACCAGATTCTGTTAAACCAAAACCTTTGCCATTTAGAATGACCTTGGTGCTTCAGAGGAACCATTTGCTTTTCTATATATCTTTCTGTTCTTCTCTACCACTGGGTTTCTTATTTGTACATGTAAGAACATCTCCACTCTCCCAAATATACCTAGATGTGATGTGTGCCTGTACATGTGTTTAATCAGTTTTACTGGCGTTTTGGGAAATAGAATCCAGAAATGCTAGGATTTCTAATGGGGATTTAGGATGGGAAAAGTGACATGTTGAAGACTTGTATTTTCTCCATTTAAACAACAGATTCATGGTTAAGACATACTTTCCAGCATACTGTGTATAATTAGCTTTGTTTCCTCTGACAAGCTTTAAATATAGAACCAAGATAATGCTTTTTAGTTAATACCTTTAGCACAGCATTTAAAAAAATCAAAATAATTTCAATGTAAAATCTTTAAAATTACAAAGCTTCAAGAGGCTAGGACTTTAAAAGGCCAATTAGTGTTTGGATATTTAGCTCAATTTGGCTTTTTTCTCTTCATACCCCTAATTGATTGCTTCTGATTTAAAAAAGGATAGTTATATGGGGTGATGCTAATATTTTTATCTCAATTTATTCTCCCAACATCTTGTTTAAAAAAAAAAAGAAAGAAAACTGCGAGTTGTGGAAATCTCTGTAAGATGGCCTTGGTCTAACCTACTTGGCCACCAAGATGCTAGTTCAAGAACTGATAACAGTTTGGTATTTATGATTATACTTTTTGCAGGCAATAGAATCCCAGCTATAGCTCCTTAAAGGTGTTACAAAGGGTAGCCTTTTAGAGACTATTGCTCACTCTGTTAGAATGTCAATCAGAGAAGCTTCTGCTTCACTCTTTGGTTCTGTGGCCATTTACCAAGAAACCATTGTGAACTCACTTCTATACTCAGTGTTTTCAGAAAAAAAAAAAAAAAAAAAGATCTATGAGCTGCTTGGAAACACAAAGCCAAGAGCAGGCTTCATTTGAAATTTCCTAGTTGAAACATGTGGTATATTAAAGTTCACCTTGCAGGTCGTGAGCATTCGGATCGCCAACACTGTGACCTCGTTGTATGGACGAGAGCTGCTACAGGAAGGAAGCTGACAAATGAGCAGCATGGATCCCACATTCTGCTGAAATCAAATAAGACCTTTAGCCTTTGTTGGATGCCTTAATACACAAGAAATAAGCCAGCAGGATGCCCACGTCTCAGTTACTCATCCATTTCACCCGGCTCAAAGAGAACAAGTTCTCATCACTTTTATTGAACAAGAAAAATTTCACCACGAGGCAGCTCATTTTTCCAAGAGAAAGTAAGTTGAGATTAAAACGTAAAGTTTTTTATGCATTTTAATGAAGAATTTCTATTAGAAATATCCTTGAATTTCACCAAAAGATGCCCCAGTGGAGGAGAAATAATATGGACCTTGGCATCAAACAGACCTCAGTCTTAATCCCTAATCTATGACTTAGTAGCTTTTGACTTTTCACATTACTTACGTTATGACTTTTCATTTCCTCATTTACAAAATAGAGATAATGATAGTGCCTCACAGGGGTGTTCTGAGGATTAAATGAAGAAGCTGCTATATATAGATTGTGTAAGCCTGTGAATTGAGTACCCCTCCTAACGAATCTCCAAATTGTCTCAGAAACAGGTGTGTGTGTGTGTGTGTGTGTGTGTGTGTGTGTAAAGACACATGAATTTTTTGCAGTAGAAAAGTATGGGCTGGTCAGTTATAGATCTGGTATCAGGCTGTCTCTACCTCTTTCTCTTCAGATGACTTTCATCAGAATTTTTACATCCATTGTCTTTCTCTCTGAGCCAGTTTCCTTATTAAAATGGACATAAAGCCTCCTACCCCAAGTGGATGCTTATGACGATTAGTTGAGATAATCTATGTGGAACACCTGAAACATGGCAGATACACTGAAAATGCTAGTTTCCTTTCCCTTTTCTCATTAGGCCATTGAATAGAGAGAGAAATGGAGAACAGAAGATTAAATCTTGTGTATTTCATCTTTGCAAATTATTCCCTGATCATACCAGTGCTGATTCTATTGAATATCTATTGATTATTTTGTCTGAATAGTTGAAATCACTTATATGTATTATCTCCTGTAATCCATACTCCATCCCTTGTAGAGAGATCCTGTTATTTTTCCCGTTTGAAAGACAGAGAGGCCCAAAGATTAGGTTATTCAGCTAAGATCCAACATGACTCTCCCCGGTTTGAAAGCCAATGTGTTCAATCACTCGTCCTTCTAGTTCCCTAACCAAGTATATTTGACCTTTCATCATGAGTTTCCTAGTTTCTTTTTTGTTTATTATTTTCATTTTTATCACTCTGGATTTAGGTCAGGAGGAACACTAACTTAAAAAATACAAGCAGACTTAACTTAAGTTGTCTTTAGACTTGCTCTAGTCAAGGAGGTATCATTTCTCAGCCTGAGTATTTGATAATTGCTTATGTAAGTACATAATTGAGATACACTTAGGAAAAAAAGACAGAATTACACTCTCATTTGCTTGGCAGCTAAGGTATATGGTTTGAAGAAGCCTTACCCTTAAATGATTAGACAGCTTGTTTGGCTAATAAGAATATTGTCTCTAAAGGAAAGTGGAACATCTTAAGAATATAAGAGCACTCAATTAGAGTTTAAAATAGAATATAATTGTGTATTTTCTTTTCTTTTCTCTTTCTTTCTTTCTTTCTTTTTTTCTTTCTTTCTTTCTTCTTTCTTTCTTTCGGAAGAAAGGGAGAGAGCTTTTAATGTTTTAGATGGCCTCATTTTGGTGAGGAGACAATTTTAAGAAGTGCTTAAATTTAAGAAGCTACTCTGCCTCTTGCCTAATTTTGGACCTAGTCCAATCCCTGAAGCACTAAGAGCACATAAGTTTGCTTATACCTGGCTTTTTAAATAACTGCATCTTATAATCGAAACAAGGATGAGCTGTTGATAGGGATTATTGCACTCAGTAAAATGAAATCGTCGATATGCTTAGATATGCAAGGCACGTCATCAGACATGTCAGGAAATAGCCCATTCAGCCTCTGAAACAGAAGATTTGCCTTTGAGACCATGACTGTACAATAGCAACTGTGTTCTTTATCTAGGAAATAAGGTGGAATATGGATAGTTGTCTTAACATGGAACCAAGGGTACCCTTTGTACACAAACACTCTATTTTACAGAGAAGAACAACACAGAGGGCACAGAACACTAGGTTGTCTGTCACTATATTGGTTTTGGAGTTCTCCATTTATCTACCACTTGGAATGGCATGAAAACAACTATCTGGGGTCAGATCTTATGAACGGTGATGCAAGTCTTAGGACATTTCAATGGCAATTTAATCTGAAGAGGACATGAATAGCCATTTGTTCAACTTGGACCAGTTCTCTCTTTTTGGTAAGTCTCTATTCCCGTTATGGGTTATTTATTGGCTCTGTGCTATCATTTGACTTTAGATGCTTTCCTATAAGAGCCCTAGTAAAAGCTATCAGTTGTATTCTGCAATATTCTAGATATGGTCGCAAATACTTTAAGTTTGTTTCAATCTAACGGTATGAATATTATGAAGATAGGTCTTGTTTCTCCATTCTATGGATGAGTGAGAAGATAAAGTGAGTTTTAGACCCCAGAGATGTTATATGGTAGAAGAGAGATTTATCTACCAGTACTCTTGATCATACAGGTGTATTCACTCGTTAAGGAAAAGGTGGAGAGCCTTGCACACTCTGATAGTCTTCTTGCACTCAGACCCATTGTCAATCTCTAGCTGAGTTTTCTATTTATTTTTATTTTTTAATGTTTGAGAGAGAGACAGACAGAGAGACAGAGCATGAGTGGGGGAGGGGCAGGGAGGGAAGGAGATGACAGAATCCTGAGCTGTAAACACAGAGCCCAATGCAGGGCTCAAACTCATGAGCCATGAGATCATGACCTAAGCCAAAGTTGGATGCTCAGCTGACTAAGCCACCCAGGACCCCCTCTACCTGAGTTCTCTTAAAGCCAGTCATGCCAACATATATATGGTTAGGGTAAGTTTCCTAGGATCCTAAAAGTTCAGAGTTTGAAAAACTGTTGGGGGGGGGGGTGGTGTCTGAGTGGCTCAGTTGGTTAAGTGAAAAAATGTTAGGGGCCCACCCCAAACCCAATTCTCTAAATGTATTTATAAGAAACTGAAGAGCAAGAAGGCAACAAACAAACAAACAAAATACCACCACCACCACCACCACCAACAACAACAAAAACTTTGCCTAGATTCCCTCAGAGAGTTAGGAACAGAGCTGAAATTAATGCTCACTCCTTTGTGCTGTCTCTGAATTCTGCCTCCATATTCCTACTGATAGATTCATGTCTTTACTTGTTTCTAAGGACACATTATAGAATTTTCCAGTCAGGGAAAGAGAAGTTACATTTTTCAAATGCTGTTGTTTTCTTTAAAAACTACATAGGGATTTAAAAAACCCTTGTTGAGAAAATAATTATAGATGAAAACACAAATAACTGTGATGCTATTTAGAGACATCTGAAACCATAGTAGGTGTCTGAAAGTAACAGAATAAACAAGTCACTAAATACAGGAGCTAAAAATGGTATTTAAAATCGTACTGTTCAGTGTTTTCCAAGAAATTACAAACATAAGGCCCAGGTGGTAGGATGATTAGAAGATACATGTGATGGGTTTTGGTGACATAAACAAACGTTTAATATTTATTTTAATAATGTTAGAATATATATGTATTGTGTGTATGCAACTATGTATATTTATTGTATTTATTTTTTGAGCTTTTACTGGGTGTTGGGTACCATCCTGGACAATATGAGTGAGCAGAAAAGACAAAGACCCTTACCCTCATGAAGCTGACATTGAACTGTAAGATTTGTCCATATAGCTTGGAGGATGCTTTGAATTTCACATCTTCTGGTCCAGAACACAGCTGCTGTTCTCACTATTACCTTTAACTACTGTAAAAGCAAAGCTCTCTTCACAGGCATGAGTGGGTACAGCCCTTAGCTGGGATGAGAGAAAACGCCTTTCAACATAGCCCAGGTTTTATCACAATAGATGGGCCTCATTAGCCATTCTCAGCTTCATAGATAATGCAGTCGTGGATGGCATCATTTGGTCTAGTGAAGAATTGCCCAGGAGATTGTGTTGACATCTGAGATTTATTTTAATCCCTTTTTTTGCAGGTTTTATAATGAGCATTGTAACAGAGTATGCCAAAGAATCATTACATGTCTTATAAAATCTTAATAATACAAAAATTAGAAATGTTTTTCATGCATATGTTCAATTTGTTCAGAATCCACAGATTTCACTCTGCTGATTAGCACATAGTACCCTGTAAGGGGACATTGCCTTTAAGAGATCATGATTCCTGAATTGCTCTGTGTATTTTTGTTACGACTATTGCTTATATTTACAGGCTGTTACTGTCAAAATTTTGCAATTTGGACAAAAAAGATATAAAGTGTGCATATACTTGTGGGCCAGGTTTCTTTGATTCTCACTTATTCACTCATGTTTATTGATTGATTTCCTCAAGCATAGTATTGAGTATAAAGAAGGTTAAAAAAAAATAAGGCCTTAGAAGTGAAGAGGATTTCCTGATAACATGAACCCCCCCAAAATGTTGAAAATATCCTAGAATCTCCCCAAATTCTTATTATGATTGTTTCTACTTCATTACATTAATGATCTTGTTCTAAATATTTTTTGGATATTTATTTATTTTTGAGAGAGAAAGCGAAAGAGAGAGGAGAAGAGAGAGAGTGCACGTGCGCAAGCGATCAGGGTAGGGGCAGAGAGAGAGAGACTCTGAAGCAGGCTCTAGGCTCCAAGATGTCAATACAGAGCCAATGTAGGACTTGAACTCACAAACTGTGAGATCATAACCTGAGCCAAAATTGGATGGTTAACTGATTGGCCCCTAGGTACCCCTAATGATTTTGTTCTTATTGCACTTTTACCCCCACTTCTCTCCATCTAATTGAGGCGGGTAATCAGGCTATGGCTCATGAGTTTCTCTTGTAAAATTTGCCTGGAAGCCCTCTCCACCATCCACCATGATGATCCCTGTGCAAACCTTGAACTCCTCCAGGTACTCAGGATTTTGTTCCCTAACATTAAAGCCACTAAGAATTTATATTGAGGGGAAGTGAGAGAGACAAAGGCTTTAGGAACATGTTGGTGTAATGGGAGCACAGTGAATGAGAAGAAAAAACTGTAAAACTGCACTGTCCGTTACAGCAGTCACTGGCCACTTATGGCCATTAAACACTTGGAATGTGGCTAGTCTGAATTAAGATGAATTATAGCATAAAATAGACACTGAATTTCGGAACCTCCATGAAAAAAAGGAATGTAAAATATCTCATACATAATTTTTATTGATTACCTGTTGAAGAGATAATATTTTGGATATATTGTATCAAATAAAATGTATTATTAAACTTAATTTTGTCTACTTTTTAAAAAAACTTTTTCCAGAAAGTTTTACATTGCACTTGTGGCTTTCATGTGGCTCAATTATATTCTGCTGGAAGCGCTCCTGTAGAAGATGAAATATAAAAGGTGAGAGAAGGCCCATTTGTTTTAATGCTTTGTATGCCATTGTAAGGACATCTGCATTTGCTCTAAGTGAGAGGGAAGCCGTTAAAGGGTTTGAGCAGAAAATGGGCAAACTCTGCCATTTTTATAACAGGACCACTCTGGCTACTCTTTTACAGGTTGTAAGAGAACAAAGGTGACATCAAGGAGATCCCTGGGGTGACACTGTAATAATCCAGGGTAGATATGTTCCCTGCTTGGGTAGCAACATAGAAGGTGAAAAATGGTCAGATACCAAGGATTTTCTCATGCATTCAAAGTGGAATGTCAGATGGAGAGAGGATCTGAAAGTTTCAGCCCTCAGAGTGTTTGTCTTGAGAATCCATTGGGATTCAGTTCTCATTCACTGAGATGCAGAAGATGGGAGAGAGTGGATTTGGGCAGAAGCTCAAGTGTGTAGTTTGTACATGTCAGGTTTGAGATGTGTGTTGGGCATCCAAATGGAAGACTAATGAGGCGGTTTGATAGAAGGGTCAGGGAGAAGTCATGGCAAAAGATAAACCCTGGGGGATCTTCAATATAAAATTGGTATTAGTACCATGAGATTGGATGGTATCGCCAATGGGATGAGTAGAGATAAAGAAGAGAAGAGGCTGGAGGACCAAGCCTGAGGACACTCAGAGTTCATGAGCAGAGCCATTGACATAGCTGCTCTGTAACATACTCTCAAGCAGTCCCACCCACTTGTGTAGACATATCTGGAAGAAGAAACACCATTATAAATTATAAAACTTCTGTTTATCTTGGGCTAAGTAGTTATAGCAAGAGGTGTGTTAATCAGTGTGAGGAAGTTATAATTAAAGTGTTTTCCTCCATGTACAGATATGAGTCATCATTTAAATAGACAAATTGCATTGCAATGAACTCTTAAAGATATTCTAATTTTATAAATAATTTGAAATTCCAGTGATCTCAATACCATAGTGTATCATCAATTATCACAAGAGTTACCCTCTCTTAATTTCTTAGTAAAAATTTTAATTTTATATCACCTTAATTTATTTAATGTTGCACAGTACTCTGAGATTCAAATAAAATGATATGGTCTTACAACTCTAAAATAGTGGGAATCACTGTGACACATACTTTCTGAACATGTGCTGTATATACATTTTCAGGAACCCTCAACTTTGTCTTCTAGAAAATAGGGCTCTTATATGTCCACTTGCTGCTGCATTTTGAACCATCTCTTCTGAGGTCTCTGAGTTTCTTTCTCACTTCAAACCTAATCAACATGTTTGTTTCATTAAAGAAATTTTTTTAAAATTTTTTAAAATGTGTATTTATTTTTGAGAGAAAGAGAGAGAGACTGAGAGAGAGAGAGAGAGGGAGGGAGAAAGAGAGAGAGAGAGAGAGAGAGAGAGAAACAGCATGAGCTGGGGCAGGGCAGATAGAGAGAGACAGAATCCAAAGCAGGCTCCAGTCTCCAAGCTGTCAGCACAGAGTCAGATGTTGGGCTCCAACTCAGGAACTGTGAGATCATGACCTGAGCCAAAGTCAGAAGCTTAACCAACTGAGCCACCCAGGTGACCAAATATGTCTGTTTCTTAAAAGGAAGATTCCACAAAAGGATAGGAGTTAGAAGCTAAAATTAAAAGCAGAATGATCCTATTTTACTGCAGAATACTCAGGATGTGATGTGAAAAATTAGCTGCTCCTTCTAGACATAAAAACTGTGTGTTTCTCTACTTATCTAGCTAGAGAGTGGATAGAGTGTGGGAAGGCTAAGAATCTAGGCTTTAGAGCAATACTACTTGACTTCAAATCAAGTTCTTCTTTTCAATAGTTATGTGAATGTGGACAAAAGTTTAATCTCTGTACTTTAGTTTTCTCATATACACAATGGGAATAATATTAGTTTCTACATCATAACGTTGTTAAAAAGATCACATGAACAGTAATGATGCCCAGCTAAGAACTCTATAAATATTAACTATTTTTATCTGCCTATCTATCTATCTATCTATCTATCTATCTATCTATCTATCTATCATCTATCTATCATGCCTATCTATCTATCTATCATCTATCTATCATGCTTCATACCCTAAAAGTGCTATCATCAAGTAGAATTTGTTCTTAATTTGCACAAAGAAACCTATTTTAGACTGTGAGCCCCATCCTTCTAGGCTTCCAGAATATTGAGATGTTCTTAAATCCCAGATTTTGTGGTTTTCTCCTCTCCTTAGACTCCTGAGGCCATTAGTCATACATCTGTGTGACTTTAATTCAAAGTTCCCCTTTTTCACAGTCCTTTTGATTTCTTTATGTCCCTAATTTCTGTTGCTCTTGTGCCACATTCCACACTGTCATCCCCTCTGGGGGCTTCCATGGCCTCCAGGTACCATGAGAAACATAATTTAATAGCTTAAGATATAGTAATCAAGATCACATTTATCTTCCTGCCTGAAACAACAGCAAACAGATGGATAAGATATATGAAACGATGTTTTGTGGGACACTGGACATCAGGCAATGAGGTTCAGTGGTCCCTGAGAGGAAACAATGTGAATCCTATGATTATCCCAGCTTACTGTCAGAAGAGAGGCTTCCCACAGCATAGGGAAGGAGGATCCAGACAGAGTCCGGTGTTCTCCCTGAGTTGAGGAGATAGATCTGAGAGTCTGGGAAAACCAGCTACAGTTCATGGGACAGAGGACTGGAAAGGACAGAACTGGACAGAAAGAATACTCCAGAGAACTGTAGATGGTTCTCCTCTAGATTTCAACTGAATACTGATATGCCTATGCATGTGAGGAACTTCCCAAAGCTATGAAAAGAGCCGTCTATAAGGATTAGACACAGCTGTGCTCAGCAGTCAAACATGGCTGGACTAGTGCTTGTTCCCATCCGCCATACTAGAAAACCTCAGGATTCATATGCATTGGGTAGAGTACTTAAGGAGATCTTGCCTTAGGGGTGAGAAATATTAGTCCTAGACTGAGCGTTGTTCTGATCTCATATAAGAAATCTTAAAAGCAAGACACAAAAGGACCAAACTACTTCCATATAACGTAACTGCCTTCTGAAACGAAGCTCCAGAATATTTATACAAATGCAAAATCATCTAGCTCCCAAAAGGTAATATTCACAATATTTGGCATTCAATCAAAATTACTAGTTATGGAAGAAGGAGGAATGTTGATCAATCAGTCAAAACCAACTCAGTATTGACACGGGTGTTAGAATTAGCAGATAAGAACCTAAAAAGAGTTATTATATCTATATTTCATAAATATAAAAAGTTAACATGTGAGAAATACAATACAGAGCAAAATAAAGCTTTCTGTTAAAAACTGTAATTTCTGAGATGAAAAATATACTGGCTGGTATTAATGGCAGATTGGACATTGCAAAAGAAAGATCGATGAACTTGAAGGCATAATGATAGAAACCATTCAAATAAAACAAAAACAAAGAATAACTATTACAAAAGAAAAAGAAACAAAAAAAAAGAAAGAAAAAAATTTTAGTAAGCTATGGGGCAACTTCCAGTGGCTTAATATATATGTAACTGGAGTCTCTGAAAGGCTGATGGGAAGAAAAATACATTTGAAGAAATAATGATTGAAAAATTTCCAAATTTCATTAAAATTATAAGCCCATAGATCTAACAAGGCTTGGCAAATCCCAATCACAAGATACATGCAGAAAGTTACATCAAGGTACATATCAATCAAATGGTGTTCAAAACCAATCATAAAGAGAAAAATTTCATAAGTAGCCAGAGGGGGGGAAATCACATGATGTACAGAGGAACAAAGATAAGTATTACAGAAGGTTTATCATCTGAATGAGTGAAAGCAGGAAGATTTTAGAGCAACATCTTTTAAAGTACTGAAAGAAAAAAAGAACACCATCAATTTAGAATTCTAGACCGAGTTAAACCATGAGAGACTCTTGAATGCTGAGAACAAGCTGAGGACTGATGGGGGTTGGGGGGAGGGGCAGGAGGGTGATGGGCATGGAGGAGGGCACTTGTGGGGATGAGGACTGGGTTTTGTATGGAAACCAACTTGACAATAAACTATTAAAAAGAATTCTAGACTGAGTTAAAATACCTTTAAAAACATTGAAATATAAGGTTGGAAAATCTCTATCACCAGCAGATTTGCAGTAGAAGTGTTAAAAGAAGTTCTTAGAAAAGAAAGAAGATTTTACCAGATGGAAATATGGATCTTGCAAAGAAATGGAGAGGACTAAAGACAGCAATTTAATAGAAAAAAAGGATAGTGAATATTTCTTATCATTTAAATATCTTTAAAGATATTTAATATCTTTAATAACAATGTAATGTCAGTTGTATAGCATATGTGAGAGTAAAAATATGACAATAATAGCATAAAGGTCAGAAGGGAGAAAAGGATGGTAGTGTAAGGGTCTTATACAACATGTGAATGAAGTGGTATAATATCACATGGAGGTAGACTGTGACAAGTCAAAATATATTCTATAAACTCTAAAACAACCATTAGTTAATTAATTAGCTAATCATTTAATTAATATGTTTATTTATTATTTTATACACTTTTTAAAAGTTTGGTTTGTTTGTTTGTTTATGTGATCTCTACACCCAGTGTGGGGCTTGAGCTCATGGCCCTGATATCAAGAGTTGCATGCTCTTCTAACTGACCCAGCCAGATGCCCCACAAACACTAATTTAAAAAGTTATAGCTAAGAAGCCAACAAAAGAGATAAAGCAGAATCATAAAGAAAAGTATACTGTCTAATGTATATTTTACTTTAAAAAACATCGTAAGATTGCACGTTAGACTTCTGGAAATCTATTCCTTTACAAATAGAAGAGTTAATTCTGAAGAGAGTATAAAAATGACACTTGGAAAAGCTCATCCTAGACTGGTCTCAGGGTATGTCAATCATATTTGGACTTTAAATAACCAGAAAACATGAAACTTATCACAAGACTGTTGTAGGAATTAGTTGGAATTTCAACAGAAATTATAAGACTTGAATCAGGAAGCAACCCACTTGCTTTCCTGCGCATGGTGGATTGTGAACATAAGTGTTAGGGCTCATTTCCAACATTCAGCACCTACATGAAGGCCTCCTTATCCTCAAGGAAATTGGCTTATAGAAGGAGGCTATACCTAAAGTAGATTTGGTCTTAATGCTTAACCTGTGCCCATTAAAATAAATATAAATTTTATTAAAATGGTAGAATTCTAAAACCAAAAAGTAGATACCATCTATCTACAGATTTCAACCAATTCCCGGAAGACAAAACACAGATGGAAGAACATTGCATGAGACACGAAGTGTAAGAGCATCAGCTTACAGCATCACCAGTGAGATTGCTGTGGTCAGAAGAGAAAATGGACCTTCCTATCAGAGAACTCTGACCAGTGGACACAACATAGAAGTAGGTAAAAAATCAGAGGTGTTAATACGAGGTCTGCATATCCAATGGCTGAAAGACCTCTTTCCTATACCTGTCTGAAAAATACTTGACTACAAACTGTTTCTCAGTCAAAACAAAAAAAGGATGAAATACAAAAGTTTGGGGTTTTGTATTTTTCCTGTATAACTTGAAGGTATTATTAGAAGAAAATAATATAAATAATGTGAATCCAATGACCTAGAGAAAAACCCTTCACATTTTAGCATCTTAGGGAGGGTGCCTGCAGTATAATGGTGAGCTCAGACTCACTTATGCTAAATTAAAGCATCCATCAAATAAACTCCACCCAAGCCTACAGACTCCTCAGGAAACCTTTCTGTTGTCTATATTTTAAATGTCAAAAGATAACAAAGGATCATCAGGACTTTGAGAAATAATTCACGCAAATGGAAAAACTTATCAAAAGAAAAATGAGGTGATTCAGAAACAGACTGTATAAAAGTCTAGTCAATATTTATAAAATTTCAAAGAAATGTTATACCTATAAAATAAAATCAACTACTTTTCTTTACCAGATTAAATTTTTTTAAGGTTTATTCATTTTTTGAGAGAGAAAAAGAGAGAGAGAGACAGAACACGAGAAGGACAGGGGCAGAAAGAGAGGGAGACACAGAATCTGAATCAGGCTCCAGGCTCTGAGCTGTCAGCACAGAGTCTGCTGCCAAGTTCAAACTCCCCCACCCAATGCGGGGCTTGATCTCATGAACCAGGAGATCATGACCTGAGCCAAAGTCAGATGCTTAACCAACTGAGCCACCCAGGTGCACCATACTGTATTTTAATATGCTATTAAAAAGGAGTCATCCTTCTGAAACAAGCAAAAGCTCCTGGACATTGAAAACATAATTGTCAAAACAGAAAGAGATCAATAGAAGGGTTGGAAGACAATGTTTAGAAACAAACAAAAATCCCAAAATGTAGAACATAAAAAGTCAGAAAACATGAGAGAAAAAGTGAGCCATAAATTAAAGATTAGTTAGATTGTTCCAAAGAAGACAGTGAAGAAAAAGGAAGAAGAGAACCTATCCGTGTGTCTGGAAGTGTCCCCCAATATTTGAAAAATGGGAAAAATCAGCAAATCTTGACTGTTAGGAATAATGTGAACTCGGGTCAGTTGCTTGTTCTGTGTGTTTTACAAATGCTTTTGCATTTATTGTAACTGCCCTCTTAAATATTATAAAATAGGACATAGTACACCATAAACTATTATCATTGCTATAGGGATTAGAATCAATTTTTAATTTTTTTAATGTTTTATTTATTTCTAGGAGAGAGAGAGAGAGACAGCATGAGCAGGGGAGGGTCAGAGAGAGAGGGAGTCACAGACCGAAACAGGCTCCAGGCTCTGAGCTGGCAGTCAGCACAGAGCCCGACGCGGGGCTGGAACCCACGAACCGCGAGATCATGACCTAAGCGAAAGTCGGACGCTCAACCGACTAAGCCACCCAGGCGCCCCTAGAATCAATTTTTAAAACGGGATGCGACCCATAATAAAATTCTCTTTTACCCATCACAAATGAAAGCAGTTAGTCTTAAGTCCTATTTAAAGGAGTGTGCTTTCTAATTAAAAAAAAAAATACTCTATGAAAAGTGCATTCTCCAAGTACGTAGGCTAGGCTATTCACGCCACATAAAATTATGACAGTGATGATATATGGCTGAAATTCTCTTTTCTTGTCAATCATTATCTTCTGTGTCTACTTCTCTTTGGGGCTCATTTAGAAACAAATGAGATGTACTGTATTACAAACTACTGAACTTTAGGTAGATTTGATGAGTGTACAATATAATTCATCTGAAATCATAAAGTCATAAGTATGTTCAGATAGATAATTTGAGAATGCTGGTCATTACACCTGTTTTTTCCAGCTTTAAATAGAAGCTGATTGAGGGCAAGATCAAATTATAGCACCCAACCAGTTCTTCCCAGCGGTGTATATTTTTAAGAGCTAGTAGAGACTTAGACATCTTATAATGTAATTCAACATCTTCATTTTAGGGTATTAACGAAGGCATTTGTTGATGGCATTCATTTTTTTTTTTTTACAAATAGTTTATTGACAAATTAGTTTCCACATAACACCCAGTCCTCATCCCCACGAGTGCCCTCCTCCATGCCCATTCCCCCTCCCCCCCACATCCATCAGTCCTCAGTTTTTGTCAGCATTCAAGAGTCTCTCATGGTTTGCCTCTCTCCCTTTCCCCCACCATTTCCGCCCTTCTTCTCCCCCTTGTTCCTCAGTCAAGTTCCTCCTAATCCTCCTATACGTGCAAACATGATATCTGTCCTTCTCTGCCTAACTTATTTCGCTCAGCATAACACCCTCAAGACCCATCCATGTTGCTACACATGGCCACATCTTCTTGATCCATCTGTCTGTTGATGGACACTTAGGCTCTTACCATGTTTTAGCTATTGTGGAGAGTGCTGCTATGAACATTGGGGTACATGTGCTCCTGTGCATCAGCATTTCTGTATCCCTTGGGTACATTCCTAGCAGTGCTATTGCTGGGTCATAGGGGAGTTCTAGTGTTAGTTTCCTGAGGAACCTCCACACTGTTTTCCAGAGGGGCTGCACCAGTTTACATTCCCACCAACAGTGTAGGAGGGTGATGGCATTCATTCTTAACGGCAGAGGCAAATCTTCTAAACACCCACAAGAGTATTCTTTCTGATATTTTTTTCTTAGTAATTGAGTGTCCTCTATATTCTAAAAGAAAACAAAAACATAACTTGATAATAAAAATTGGCATTTTAAGAGAAATATAGTCTCGGGGTGAACTAATGTACACAAAGGTGTCAAGTACAGCATACAAGCAATTTTTTAAAATTTTCATTTAATGAAACTGAAATATATTTTTTAGTTGTTTAAATCAAGTGTGTGAGAACATATGTCCTTACATGATATCATGAAGCCATTCTATTTCCTAATCATGTTATCACATCACCAAAGTATGTTTTATTTTCCATTATACCTTCTACTTTTCTTGGTTTAATAATCCTTTTAAAGAAAAAAGGTCTTGCTAAAATTGAGGTGAATACATTTAATGCAGCATAATCGGCTTCTACATCTACTTAACTGGAGCCCCATCATGCATTTAGTACATTGAATGAATGGCACAAATGGGAAACGTATTATAATGAAGACCGGGTGAATTTTGTAAGACTAAACTTCACTTTCTTGAAATGTTCTTAAGCATCTGATTTTGTAGTCAAGTATAGCTCAATTTGCATACTTCTTTATTTGCATTTGACCTAGACACCTGCATTACTTTTTGGAGAATTCTACTTTTATGGTGCTTTTGAACACTTTACCGCCACCCCACCACGACCAAATGCATTTTGCTTGCTGTGGCTCGTTGAGGGGTGCACAGCGTGATTATTTTTAACCTTTTACTTGTTTTCATTTAAGTCAGAACAAGTTGTTTACTATACTACAAGGGTGTTTTGCTCTTCATAAGTTTACTTCCTCATCCAGTCTTTAAAAGCTACATGGGGTTTTAGAGACATGGGCATTTTCTGAAAACAAAATGCAAATGATACCTATTGAGATCACAATTGTTTGTGTGAACATAAATGGTTCCCTGCTTTTGCTGTACCAATATTCGATCCCATTTTTCTGTCTTCACTGACCTGGAGGAAATAAACATCCCAAATGCATTATGTCCTAAATAGAACCTATCAGCTTCCCACTTTGCTGCAAAATAAGGCATCGCTTCAAATCCCTCTATTGCCCCCCTTCTGTCCAAATTGAAAACCTGACAGTTACCCTTGATTCTTTTCCTTTCCACTCTCCTGTATCAAAGCAATCACAAAGTTTGGTTGAGTCTACCTTTTTCAGATGCCTATTGGGTCTATTGTTCTCCATTCCCATAGACATTGTCTTAATTCAGGTTCTCACCATGTCCTAGCCAGAGCATTTCAACACCCTTTTTACTCTACTTCCGGCATCCAATTTTCCTTCCTTCCAATGCAGCAACTTTTCCAAATGTAAAGTTTAAATATCACATTGCCTTGCTCAAAATGCAAAATATCCCAATTGCCTGTAGGGTAAAAATTAAACACTTTTCTTGCTTACACATCTGCAAAATCTGGCTCCTGATCGCCTCTTCAGTCCCCTACTTTGCACTGACTCCTCAGATACTACTTGTTAGCCAGATGGTATTTCTTCTTACTGCACTGGGCTTTCATATACTTCTGAATTCATGCATGTACTGTGCCTAGAATTCCCATTTCCTGACTGCATGACTGGAGAGGTATGTCAAGAAGATTAATGGGTTTCCCGAGTACAGGCAGCAACATAGGGTTTGCATTGAAGTGTTGCCACCTGTTCATTGTTGGACCTTGGCTATATTACTTCGTTTCCTCAAGTCTCAGTTTTCTCATCTGATAAATGGTAAGAGTAATACTGTCTGCCTCCTTGGATTCTTGTGAGACTTATGTGCGTAAACAGTGAAGTATGGTGTCTGGCCCATGGTGATCAATGAATGCTAGCTATTATCTTTGCTAATAATTAGGAATAATTATGTCATTATCATCAAAGGAAGCAAAGCTATTAAGGACATCATGTTGCATCTCATATGAACTGCCTAAAGCTATACTTGATAGCTATGGCAAAAAGAAAAAAAAAATATGCTTTTTCTTTACTCTGCTTTAAATAATCATCTAATTTATAAGTCAAATCTGTGTCATTATAGATACCATAGTTAATCTTCTATGGATGTCCATGAATAGGGCTGAGATATTACAGCCACCAAGAAAATATCAACTGCTTGATATTACATAGTTGATTAATAAATCATAGATTTCTTTTTAAAATTATTTTTAAGTTCATTTATTTTGAGGATGAGAGAAAGTATGAGCAGGGTGGGGAGGGCAGCGAGAGGGGGAGAGAGAATCCCAAGCAGGCTCCATGCTCTCAGCATAGAGTCAGATGCGGGGTTCAAACCCACAGTCTGTGAGACCATGACCTGAGCTGAAGTCAAGAACAGGATGCGTAGCTGACTGAGCCACCCAGGCAGCCCTATAAATTGTAGACTTCTGAGACTCACTGTCTTGGACCTTCTTTTGCAGAGAAGGACAATTTCTGAAAAGGTGAGTTTCACAGAGAACATCTCCTGAGAAGTAGAAAGTGCAATCATAGCTTTAGTTCAGAAAACTCTGGTTCCACACTCTGCCTTTCATACCTTGGCTATCTTTTTCTGTGATTCTTACTTTGCCTCTGGGTTCAGACCTCAGAGCCCGCCTGGAGGGTTGTGAGGGTGGCCAAGAGGTGCCCCTGATTTTACAAGCTTTTTAAGGCCTCCCTTCAGGGCTTGCCCAAAGGGCTGCATGGCTTCATTCCACTCCTTCTCTCTCTTCCTGACATCCTGACAGTTCAGGTCTTCACGTTCTTTGTGATCAGAGTTACTTTTGCTATTGAAGTGACCCTTTTACCCCCACCCCCAGAACAGCCATGAGAACCTTCTCCTCACTAAGCCGGAGGGCAGGTGAAGGTCTCCATTCCACTATTGTTTGAAATAAGTAATTGTTATTGTTCCCAGGATGATCAAAATGTAAGTCAAGTAGGAGGCTGCACTAGGCAATGCCAACACTCTTCTGCTCTAGGAACTTAGGATTCTGGGTTTAGAGGTATTTTACTCTAAAATACCCCATTGATAAAAATATAATAATACTAAAATGAAAAGCAATGACACATTTACTCTATCTCTTGTTTATAGCAGTGAGCAGGCTGTGTACCACAGTGAGAAGCAAGAGTTAGACTCTAGTCCTTCAACATAACCCCTGGGAAACTTCCTGGTGCAGCCCAGCGCCCAGGCTCTGCATCTTCTGCTCTTCAGAGTTGGCTGTTAGGTTGGAGACCTGTCTCATGATTTCTTTTCTTTTTTTTTAAGTTTATGTATTTATATTAGAGGAGAGAGAGCAAGCAGGGGAGGAGCAGAGAGAGAGGGAGAAGGAGAGAATAACAAGCGGGTTCTGCACTGTCAGCATGGAGTCCGGTGATAGTCTTAAACTCATGAATCATGAGATCATGACCTGAGCTGAAATCAAGAGTCAGATGCTTAACCTATTGAGCCATGCAGGTGCCTGGAACTATCAGGACTTTTTAAGAGGAGAGTGCGATTAAGGAGCCCTTGTCACATGCCCTAGGACAGTTCCTGAGAGCCCTGGGACCTCACTAAGATGCCTTAGTGGCCACAGAAGAGTAGTGTCGGGAGAGGAAAGAGGGCTGACCTAGGCGTGGAAGCTTCCATCAGAGCTCTACATTTATCATTCATTCATCTAACAAATGTTTACTGAGCCCCTCCGGGTTCCGGGACTGTGCTAAATGCTCATGGTGTTGGAAATGACAGGCATTGTCTCTGTCCTTTCGGATAAGGGCTGGAGAATGCAGGTGGAGGGTGAGGGTGGGGGAAACAATTAGCAAAAAATTTTTGGTAAGTGGTGATTCTGGGACAATATTAATAAAGCACTTATAAACAGTGACTTGAAAAACTGCCTTAGTTATGGTGCTACAGTAGAGAGGGGTAGTGGCTCTGCTAGAATGATCAGGAAGAGAATTTTCTAGGTAGATAGTAGACCACTACCATCTGACCACTGTAGAGGGTTAGCCAGAAAAGAAACTTAGCATATTCAGGAACCAGGGGAAGGTAATATATGTTGGAAGGGAAGGTGGGATTGAGGTCACGTGGGTTTTGTACATTATAATGCAGCGTTTGGATGTTATTCTAACATATTGAGCTTCCGGTCAAATTTCATATGGTCAAAGGGGCTGTTGCAGTATAGGTCCGGTCAGGAGAAAGAAACCCTATGGAGGTTTAACAGGAGAAGTTTTATATAAAGAGTTATTAATTATGATCCAAGAATAACTGTAAGATCACAGAGGACCTGTTTCGGCACCAGGCTCTCTACTGGGTGTTCTTTCTTCCACCCACATGCCATGCTTTCCAGACAGCACTGTAAAGTAAAGCCTCTTCATCTCCCAGCATGTCCAGTGCCATTTACTGAGCAAGATAAACATTACGTTCACTTTAAAGAAGACATATTTAGGGGCGCCTGGGTGGCTTAGTCGGTTAAGTGTCCGACTTTCGCTTAGGTCATGATCTCGCGGTTCGTGGGTTCATGCCCCGCGTCGGGCTCTGTGCTGACTGCCAGCTCAGAGCCTGGAGCCTGTTTCAGAGTCTGTGTCTCCCTCTGTCTCTGACCCTCCCTTGCTCATGCTGTCTCTCTCTCTCTCCTAGAAATAAACAAAACATTAAAAAAAAAAATTTAAAGAAGACATATTTAAAGGAATTTCACTGTTTATCATATATATCAAAGGGTGCATTTGGAGTTGAGAGGCAATACATTGATAACTAACATGGAGTTGCAGTGGCTGTAAGTAAAATAATATAACAACCCTACTTGGTTGTGTCTAGTTAGCTTGCTAGTGTTCCTTGCTCATATTCTGGGCTCTCAGTTCCAATATGCCCCTCTGCGTTGCCACNTCGCTTAGGTCATGATCTCGCGGTTCATGGGTTCATGCCCCGCGTCGGGCTCTGTGCTGACTGCCAGCTCAGAGCCTGGAGCCTGTTTCAGAGTCTGTGTCTCCCTCTGTCTCTGACCCTCCCTTGCTCATGCTGTCTCTCTCTCTCTCCTAGAAATAAACAAAACATTAAAAAAAAAAATTTAAAGAAGACATATTTAAAGGAATTTCACTGTTTATCATATATATCAAAGGGTGCATTTGGAGTTGAGAGGCAATACATTGATAACTAACATGGAGTTGCAGTGGCTGTAAGTAAAATAATATAACAACCCTACTTGGTTGTGTCTAGTTAGCTTGCTAGTGTTCCTTGCTCATATTCTGGGCTCTCAGTTCCAATATGCCCCTCTGCGTTGCCACCTGCCCTTGTATTTTGCTGTTATTCCTGGATTTCTAATAGTTGCCTGAGACTGAGGCCTAACTTTCTTCCTAGGCCTCTAGTGGGGGCAAATGAAGGTCATGTTCTGCTCCGGTTTTGCATTCCTCTCCTGGAGACTTCCCTGAACTCCACTCAACAGCTGACATCTCACCCTCATTGAAGGACTTCCAGAAGTTAGACCTCTGGCCACCAGGTTGGGTTCCTGAGAACCCCTACTTTGGTTTTCCTACACATTAAACCACTGCAGTAGTGACCACTCTCTCAGCAGTACCTGTTCCAGTGCATGGAAGCTGCCATGTTTTCAAGGAAAGAGCCTGGGCCTAGGCATTAGCTCTGGTTGTTCCTTTGCAAAGTTATTATGAGAAATACATGGAAAACAATTTAAAATTCAGAACATAAAGGGCTTGGCAAAACGTCGCCCCTAACAATAGCTCACGTTAGTTTCCTTCTACCTTAAGGGGCACCTCCCAATTCTTCTCTGAGCCTTCCTTAGCTGGTCCCATCCTTTGGTCCCAACACGGCCATTGTTTCCAAAAAATAAGTATAACAGCTACAACTATAGTTGCTGCTTATTGAGCCTTTATTGTTTTCCAAGGGTTTATAAGCATTAATTCACTCCAACATTAAAACAACACTTTAGGGAAATGCATCAACACCTTTGAATCAATGAAGAAGTTGGGATCTCGGAGAAGTTCAGTAACTCTTCCAAAGTCACCCAGCTCCTAAAGAATGGAACTGGGACTCCAGGTCATTACTGAATCTGCTATTTATACTCTTATCTAGAGGGGTCTCCTAAGATGTAATATCAAGAACTGATTAGTGAGCCTATCTCTGAGGAAGTACTCAGGTCTCAAATTGAGCATCTCTTATGAAAGGCCCTAAAAACCTTGGTATTTCAAAATCTTGCTTTTGCATAATTATACTTATCACTCTTAACACAATAACATAAAGAGTAATTAATGGACATTGTTAAAGGAATGTTGAAGATGAAAAACTTAGGCATAATAACAAGCCATACTTCTCATGGATCTTTAGCATCCTTTTTATTTGGCATTGACCCTACATTATTGACCAGTTTGATGGCCATTAATCTGGCTGGCTCAGGTTTTATCATTTCCAAGTACATTTATGCAAATTGGTGGTATAAGTTATTTTTGTCCTAATGTGTCTATTCTTCCAACTGTCATTTTAACTGAGAATTTGAAAGGTTAAATTAATTCAACCTTCTGTGACACTTTTTTCATACTTTTATGATAGCCATTAATACATGGTACCATGATTTATTGCATATATGTCATCCTAGTTTCTCCCCTTGAACTCTTTAGAGCAAGGATTATAATTTTTTAGTTATCTCCAAAATAAATGGCTCCAGTAAGTGCCAAACATGATATCTAACTGTACATGAGCTAAACATTAGTGGAATGTAAGAGATGGTGTAAAAGTGTTTGGTGTACTCTGGATGCACTCCATTGAGATTTGGTTTTGAGGGAGATACTTAAAGATTATGAGAAACAATCTTGAACTTTTAGGCATTAACCACCTAATTTCACACATTTTTCCACCTGTTGAACACTAGTTCCATAGCTATCACGACTGACTTTCAATTATGTCACTTCTCAACATCTCTGGCTTACGCTTACCCCTGTCTTGCCACAGCACAAGAAAAGAGTTCAGGAACAGCAGGGAAGAAGTGATGGTAAGGGTCTAGTACACATAGCGTGCATACTAATGTTAGACACAGAATTCTGCAGAGCAATTATGGAGAAGTTATTATGCTCCCGCATTGCAAGGGAGGAAACTAAAGCTCATGAGGTTGGAGAATCTTGCTTAGGTTGCATGGCTGGTAAATAGAAAGTCCTGAATTTGAAACCACGTTTTGATTGGCTCCACCTCCCGTTGGTTTCAGCCACCACACAACCCCTGCCATGGTTGGTGACTAATGAAGCTTTCCCCTTTCCCATCAGAAAAAAAAATCCAGTAAATGTTTAATTGATACTAACAATATTGGGATCCTTTAAGTAACACTACCACTTAATTACATTTTATTTTTATAGCTTTGTCATCAACCAAAATAAAGCAGATGGGGCACTGTTGCCTCGGTGCTGGGAGGGGCTCTAAAGGGCATCAGAGACTGAAAAAAAAAAAAAAAGAAAAGAAAAGCCTGAGTAGTAGTACAATAAGTAGATCTTAAATGGGATGGACATGGTAGACACTTCTTCGTGTTTAAGGAAGATGACAAGAAAGAACTGGGTCAATCTCAGAAAAATTTGTAAGAGAGATAAGACTTAGCTCATGTCTTAAAGAAAAGGACATGGCTTTTCCCTCTTGCATAGTGGGGTTGTTGAAGTGAAGCCCTGGAAACCAGCTTTGCAGTAAATAGTGTAACATTGGAGGAGCCGCATCCCTGCAGTGACAACAGAGAAGAGAATGTGAGAATTTCCTTCTAAATATAATCACCCTGTCTTGTAGTTGAGAGCTTGTGGTCTTCCGGGAAAAATCTGCTCATCTTTCTCCTTCCTTTTCTCTTTATTTCACAGCCCTTCGCCCCTGTGCACTCCATCATCCTTTCTTGCCTATAAGTGCCTATGAGGGAAACAGAATCACAGAATACGCAATTTTTAGGATCCTCAGAGATTTGAGAAGCACAATCCATGATTCATCAGGTGAGGTAACCAAGGAACATTGAGTTCTTGAAGGCTACACATTCAGTGTTTGGGCAATTCATTCACCATTCAATTTGTTCATTAATCATGTATTTTTAAGTACCTATGACATACAAAAAATTATGTTTGTAGAATGAACAAATGAGGGAAAAAATGAACAAACGAACGAACGAACGAACGAACGAAAGAAAGAAAGAAAGAAAGAAAGAAAGAAAGAAAGAAAGAAAGAAGTGTTTATGAAAACAGATTCAGTCCTGTTCTCCAGGAGCTTACACTTCAGTGGAAAGGAAAGCTAAGATTTGAGCTCTGGGCCAACTCTTGCTCCGCACCTCCCACCTTACTTACATTAACCAGACCAGGACTTGAGGCCACTCTCACATCTCCTGTTGGTGGATGCCTCTGGATTCACCTCTCCCCAGAAAAGCTCAGAAACTCAGAGACTTTCTACTCTTTTGGTTAAGATTTCAAAGTTGAGAGACAAAATATGCATTATTACTTCATAGCAGTAAGGACTCCAGGGAGAGTATTTCTACAGTAGCATGAACTACCCATTTGCCCTGAAGTACTTCATGAAAGATGTGTTCAGCGGGAGCAGCCCATCGCTCCCTGAGGTAGTTTTGAACCTCCTGGGACAGCCCTGCCTTTTTCTTGTCCCATTGTTGGTGTATAATTTTATTTATTTATTTATTTATTTATTTATTTATTTAATCTGCAAATGTGCCTGATTAAGCTATAGTTAGTCATTATTACAATGGACCTGGGACAATTTCTGTTGCTTCCTATTATGATCTCATATCACTAGTCCAACTTTATTAAAACTTATAAGGTATTTAGAAATTATATCACTACTATTATGTAAAAAGACACATCAACACATGACAAATCCTTCCTGTTCATACAGATAAGTCCAAGATGTATGTGACAAATTTCCTCTCCTTGGGTTTAGAAAAAAGGCATACATTTTATGATCCACTCTCAGAGTTACAAATTCTTCAGAAGTTTTAAGATGACAGCCTCTCCTGTCTATAAAAGAGAAGTCACAGTTGGGTAGTGGAAGACAGAGTGAATGGAACTGGAGAAGTCTTAGCTCTCTTGAGCTCTCTAGACCCTCAAGAAATTAACAATATTTTGGCATCTCTTTATGTTGTTAGTGCAAGAAAATGCAAACGTGAATGGGGCTGATATGCTCTGAACCTCTTTCAATTTACAACAGCTTAAATTGTACTAAGTGATATATACCATCATGTCTCGGGCTCTGAAAGGACAATCCAAACTTATGATAGCACCAAAATTATTTGGAATAAAGATTTACTTTAAACCACTGCCAAGCAGATTAAATTAATACTTTTCTCTATCCTATTTTTCATGACTTGAACTGTTACAAGTGTACCTCATCCAGCTCCATAATTGCCTAGCAGATTGTTAAAGGGTGGTTTTGGATTGTCACAGATGGTGCCACCTACAGCCAGTTCCTCAGTCCTTATTTACTCTGCCAGTGGCCTTGGTCATGGTCTCCTAATAGCTCATTTAGAAGAGGAGGGACCCATGGAGACTTTCTGTTCACAGTTCACTCACATTTAACAGCCAACGTTCTATTGCCATGGATACAATGGTGCAAGGGGGTGGGCAACTCCTGATTATGCCAACCCCATTTCTAAATTATGACTCAGGCTATATCATCAAGAGTGGGGCTATCCTGTACATGTGGCAAAAAATAAAGTACTGAAATTATCACAACAGCAAATACCTGTTTATCAAAAATTCAAGGCTGCAATCATTATCGATGTCTATCCTAGCTTAATACTATAGAAAAATCTGTTAAGATGATGTCAAAGCTGAATTCAACTGAAATGTATAAAAGGGGCTGTTATGTTTCTAGGCTAGTGTTATATCTGTAGGTTCTCTGAATGAGTTATCAGTTCTCCTATCACTTTTCTTTTACCCCTTTACATAACATGTAAATCTCAAAATTTTCTTGGAGGGTCCATAAGGTATACTGTTTGAAAGCCCTTCAAATACAATCAAGAGTTTTCTGAATACTCATTATCTTAACGATCATACTTGCTCTCCTCTGTCTCCTTGTCCCATTTCTCCTCCTCCCCCTCCCCCTCTTCTCTGTCCTCTTCCTCTTTCTTCTTGAGACAATAGGAGCATATTTTGGAAGAATCGTGGAGAAGCAAAACAACACCATCCTTTGCAACCTACTTCCCTCCAGCCCCCCCAAAAGTTAGACATTTTAGAGAAAAGAAAATAAATATTTGACTGTTCAGATACCAGGTATAGCCAGAATCTCTGTCTCTGTCAAATTTTAGGTTATATTCTTTGCATGTCTTCACTAGCACCAAGGTGGACATTTTACACAATTGCTCAGATGATTCAAGCCTCTGTCTGATTTTTCTGAGTAACTGGAGAAAATACATATATAGAATATAACATAACTACTGGATAATAATGGATGCTTGCATGCATCGTTTCATCATGAGAGAACAATCCTGGCTTATATTTCAATTATGAATTCTCTTAGATGGTTCTAAAATTATTGAGAGAAAGTGAGAGAGTGAGATAAAGACAGGGAGAGAGAGGAAAGAGACAAAAACCAGAGAGAAAGAAGAAGAAAAGAAGGAGAGAGCGGGAGAGAGAGAGAGAGCAAGAGAGACTCAGGAACATGTTACAAAGAATAATTATAACAAAAATGTGTTGCCATTTTTGGTTCTCCTTTGAGAAACCACCGAAGAAACTATAGGGATTTGACACTGTTTTATTAATATTATTATCAGAAATATACTCCTTGTGAAGGCTTTGCTCATGACAAATGAACACCTAGGAAATTAATTCACCATTTAGAATTTAGTCTGTCTTTGGAACATAACATAGAGGGGAAGAAAACACAAAGGGATTTCATAAAAAGAACAGAGCTAACTGAGGTTAAAATACCTTGGATGAAGATGTTAAATATTCCATGTAAGATGTAATAAATTGGAGATTAAGGTTTTAAAAATTGCTTAGGACAGAAAATCAAATAAATATCTAAAACGATAATAAATAAATGTAATACATAGAATACAAGTCTAAGAAAAAATCTATTTATTAAAATCACCTTCAAGAACGTATTAAAATTTTAATTTAAAACAGACAAATCCTACGACACAGAAGAAATTTAGATTCTTCTTTAAAACTACACAGACCAAATCCTAAAGCAATTCTGGCACTTGTGGCTGACAAATCATTAAAGTTTATCAGAGGAATAAAATTAGGCCAAAATTTTGTCCATCAAACACAATGTCTTTGACATTTTAACATATGACCATGAAGCTGGCCAAGTTTGAATTTTCTTTTTCATATTTGTCTTCTTGTTTTGCAGGATGTTTCTGGAATCTTTGTCCAAGTTTTTTTTTAATGGTATTTATTTGCGGAAAAGGAAAATACAAACTATTCTATGTTGGAAGAATAAAAATGAATTGATCTCAAATAGTTTTTAGGAGTGAGAGAGAAAAGAAGGAATAATGGTCTACATCCTCCTCAAAAAAAAAGTTTTTTAATGTGACATGCTTTTTATATATACATTTCTGCCCTAGGTACAGTTAGAGAAGTGGCAATGACAAGTCTAGGTCATAATAAGAAGGTCAATTTCTTGTCTAGACACTGTCTTTGATAACAATAAGCATTTTCAGAGAGCCAGGGAAAGCCGATCCCTTTCCAAAAGGTAACAAGATAAGTAATGTGTTCTTATATTACCAATAATTGACCCTAAAATTAAAAGTAGACATGTTTTTACCCCTCCCTAACTGGCTTAGGCATCAAACTAGATAGCAGATGCTCTTTCAGACATGAAATTCAGGGGAAGAAGAATAATTCTGGCTTTAATGAAGGTGATGCATTGTTACAGATCATATGAATATGTCTCATATTCATTATTATGTTAGATACTATGTGAACTTTGATAATGACCTCTTTCAATCCATTATATGAATCTATATGGACTAAACAGTATTCACACTCAGTTTGATCTCTTATTCCTTAACATTCTTCTTTCATTCTCGGTTATTATGATTTCTTACGGGATCGCTGTAATTTATTTGTTTCTATCTACACTTCTATTATCAAGGATTTATATGCTATATATATAGACACCTATAGAAAAAGATACTAGGCATTTGTATCCTTTTTGGTTTCTCCTCATTGCAAAGGTGAGCTTTGCTGGTACTCAGAGCAGATTCAGCCTGCAAAAGCTTGCTGGAGCAAGCTGAATTTGAACTTCATCAGGTTACAATGCAAAAATATCATGACAAAGAGTGCGTTTCATCTTGTCTTTTGATGAGCACAGCACAAAGTAGAAAATGTTCCCTTTAAACACTGGCTGGCAAATTTCTAAACTGGTGCCCTAATTATACCCTTGCAACATGAAGGCTTGTCCATTTGCACATCAGTGGAGAGCAAATACCGAGGCATGCTGGAGGGTTGGTGCTATCTAATGAAGTAGGAGACTGGGGAATTGACTCTTTTCTTTTTAACATTTTCCCCCATTTTATTATGAAAATTTTCAAGAATACAACAAAGTCTGAATTTTTCAGCGAACACCTAAATATCATCCTCCCAGATTTTACCACGAACATTTTACTACATTTTCTTTCTCCCATATCTATCCCTCTATCCATTCTTCTATCTGTGCATCAATCCATCTTATTTTTGTGATGCATTTCAAAGTGAATTGCAGTACTGTTCCCTAAATACTTCAGCCTGCTGTAATGGTTTTGATGAAGAAAATGGATGCATTTCTCCCGACCAACTTTGAAAGAGCAATTTTGCAGAGGCAAATAAAGGTAGAGGAAATTATTTTCCAGGAACAAAGATATGAAGAAAAATAAGTTTTGAAACACCACACAGGGTCATTTTATAGACCACTGTTCTAGTCCTGCTGGAATTTGAATCAATATGCCTTTTTTTCCCCTCTCAGTAGCAAGAGGGAATTGTTTGCCATCAGATTTATGTGACACTCTTTAGAGTCAGCAACACATTGGTATTAACTTGGTACCAAGTCATGCTTAAAATATGAGAATTGCTAGTGGATTTTGTTTTTATACCACCAAGCAGATGTAGGACAATTTTGTTCATATATGCTATTGAAACCTAATAGTATACGTGAGGACTTGAGCTTAGAATGAGCTAAAAGTTATCCTTTCATTAGACAATTGGTTTGCTAAAATGACGAGCATTAAATATGTAACAAAGAAATCGAGATACTGACTCCTGTCTGCAAATTATTATGTTGCTCTTCAGTGTGTAATGACATAGCCGTAATTGGTAGAAGATGGTTGAATAAGGCACAGGCAGTGTTAGGGTGTGACAAAGAAGTGAGACAAGGAATTTCAAATGAGAGATGCTAGAGTAATCCGCTGCACACGAATTCTTGAATTGGAAACAAAGATAATTATATACAGCAGTTCTCCATCTGCCATATACACGGAACGAGAGATGGTTCAACTCGAGGATGCTTCCTACTTAAGTAATTCAGGAATTGATACCATGGGGGAGGGCAGTGCTCAATGCAAAATGATTATAATGTTCAACTTGTGTGGTAAAAAAGAGTAGACTCACTCCTACTGCCTGGGGGCAGAGGATGATTGAAGGTGGAAAACAAGATGGAAGCATCAGAAAGCTTGACTGGGGTCATGCTGAAGGTTGAGATGAAGGAGGAAGACTTGAAAGTCCACCAAGTTTAGACAAAACAAGAGAGGATTTCGGTGGGTGGTAAAGGAGAGAAAATGGACTATGATAGTTGAAGGTAGGGAGAGGAAAATACCAGAAAGAGGAGACAGAAAGAATGAGAGATATCTATCTTTTTTCTAAGAAGCAACATGGGACGTGGTCTCCATTGGCTTCCAGGTCTGGGGCTCTTCATCCTTTTGTTTGCTCAGAAACTGCTACACATGTCTATTGCAGAGTAGATCAGATCTCATATCTTCTGGACGATGTTTCTTAATTCCTCTCTTAATATAGATCTGTGTTTATAGATCTACCACATCCACCAGGGGACGCCCACACAGAAGGGCATCTGGAAAGAAGAGAAATATCATATACAAAGAATGATCATATAATGAGAGACCTGAACAAATGCCAGTCTTCTAACTTATATAAAGTGTCAGTAATTCATCTACATTTCCACAGCAGGTTAATTGAAAGCATAGGACTCTATCTTGACTTCTAGTCCAACATTCTTCAGGGGAAATGAAAGAAGGAAAGAAAGGGAGAGAAGAGTTTGGGGGGAGAAGGAAGAGAGGAGGGAAAGGAAAGAGAAAAGAAAACAGAGGTAAAACATTTCATAGTCCCTGAAAATATTTCTTTTCCTTTTTTTTTTACCATTTTAAATACAAGTTAAATACAAATAAAAGCAAACACAAATAAATTAAAAACAATGTATTTTAAAATATATTTATATGCACTGTATATTCCTCCTTATGGGCAAACAATGTACTTAAAAATATTTCTATATGCACTAAATATTCCTCTTTATGGTAATCTATAATATATATTAGATGCTCTAATTTTCTCAGGCAAACCACATGACTTGATTTGTAGTTACTCTAGGTGCCTTTGATTTCAGTAACATTCTCATTAAAAAGAGAAAACATCAAGATTTTAAAATGTCTAAATTCTAATATTATATCTTTATTCTTCCCATCTAGTTTCAGTTTCAAATATTCTGCTGTCCTTTAGACTAAAAGATATGGCAGGGGAGGAATGTACTCATTTCACCGAGGCTGTGAGCTATTAATGGCAATTTGCAGAGAGTGGTACCAGACAAGTCCATTGCCTTCTTCCCTAATTTCTCTCCTTTAAATATTATATACATTTAATATAATATATACATTTTAATAAGGGAAACCTTAATAATCAAGGAATTAGTTCATTTAGGTAATTTTCTATACAATTGTTGTAGAAAGGAAAAGAGACTATCACTTGAAATGTTTCCCAAGATTCCTTAGGGATCCGTAACATAACAGCTCTGCTTTGCTCCCCAGGGGCCCCCACTCTCCAACTCCTCAGCTTCTTAGTCTCCCTCCTTTTTTACCATCCCTTGACACCCATTAACTCCTTGCTCACTGAGTGTTCTCTACTTTTCAGCAATGGTTTTCAATTTATTAAATGAAAATGCACTTCTTCTCCTCCTTTGTTCTTTTCTCCAAACCAAAAGTCAATGGTAATCTATTTTATGCTCACCTTTGCTGGAATCCATCTACTGTCTACTTGATAATGGAAGAAATTTGAATTTTAGCAAAGGAATAGTTTAGTATAAGTATAATCAATAAACAGTAAATATAGCCCCCAGAGATTTTGAGAACAAAAATATTTTCTACATTATGCATGTTAAAAGAAAAAAAGAAAGTCTCCTTTTAATACTCACAGAAAGATATTAATGAGATAACTTAGATTTAGAAGTTTTTTATTGGGTCTTTGCCAGAAAGGGTCAAATTGGATGCACTCTTTATTTTCACATTATATAGGACATTTCCCTATCTATGTCAACAGAGGTTGTGGCATTGTACAAAAAGAAAAAAGGAGCATAAGGTTAAATATAGGATGTATTTTTAGAAGTGATAAGTGATTGACAAATGCAGATTTTTTCTTTTTTTTGTATCTTTTGCTCCATAGCTTTTATATAATTCCTCCACCCATCCCTCCATCTATCAGTCCATCCTTCTACTCCTTTGGCTGATATATAATGTATCTGAGACCTGTGCTAGGTTTATAAAGAAGAACAAGACATTTCCAGCCCAGAGTGATTTCATAGTGTAATAAAATGCTCTATCTCTCAGTTTAGGGTTCACTCCCATGGTTCAGGTAGGGCAGTCCCCAAAGCCAGAAGATAAACACAGCATCTTTTTGGGGATTCAAATTCACTCAAAGGCTAAGCTCTTGGGAAAATCCATTTATACTTTATTTAAACATTGTGTGTATAAAACAAATATAGATATTTTATGGAATGGAGACAAAATTTGTGTAGATTTCAAGATGTTTAAGAGTCAAGAAAGAAGCTGAATGACATTCTATGATTCTGAAGAAGCTTGTGAGGAATGACATTGTTTAGGCAGGTGGAGCAGGCCTGGGAAGGGCCTTGAATGCTATGCAGGTGAAGCTGGACTTGATCCCAGAGGCCCCAGGAAGTCACCAATAGTGAATCAATGCAGTAAAACTGCCAGAATGGTTTTACTCTTCTTTACAGGTGATATCAGGCATTGTTTAAAGCTTGCTGAGACAGCAAAATAAATTGGATATTGTGTTATGGTCTGTGAGTCAGAAGACCTTCTTTCCGGTTCCACTAACCACTGACTGCGTGCGTGAGCTTGGGCAAGTGCCTTGGCTTGCCCGAGACTCTCTACCTTACCAGAGAGTGAGAAAGCCATTTACCCTTTTGCCTCCACAAGACCATTGTGTGCCCCAAGGAGGACCAGGCCCATGAAAGCCCCGGATGAATAAAGCACTGAATAATGCACAAAACACTTATTACTATGTCACCTCGACTAAGGAATAAAAGCAGTCAATAAATACTTTCATATTTTTTTATAAGTGAATTTACCAATCCGCTTTAAAAAAAAACTTACATAGCAGCCCTTAGCCAAGGGTTCATGTCCCATCAAGGTTGTTTTTCTGTGTTTTTATAAATGTAAGCACAGCGCCCAGTGTAGTAGTTCAGTAGGAGCTCAATGAACAGTGCTCATATCTCTGTTCTAGTGGCCATGTGCTCCTTGTGTATCCTTGTTTATCCCGTCCAAACAAGTGTGACCTCCTTCTCTCTTTTTTCTTGTTATTTCTCAAATCCGTGTCCTGAAATGGTACTTTGATCCCGCACAATGTCCACTCTTTGATTTGGAGACAATCTAGATATTCAGATATTTCCACAGAGCCATTCCTCTTGAGGGTTCCTGACCACTATTCTCTTAGTGTTTTTTCACCCCTGATCTTTCAACAGCTAAGTTAACCTGAGTTTCTTGCATTTTATCATTATTCATTCGTTTGTCCAGACACCAAGGGTTAAATGTGTCCTTACACATCTACACATCTATACAGCACTAGACTCTGGGAAAATATCAAAGAAATTACAGCTTTTGTCCTTGATTTCAATGAGTTGGTGAAAGGATAAGATAAACAACCATGTAGGAGCTTACTTGTAAAGTAACTAGAATAAGGGTATATGAACAAAGAGTTCTGGGAATTCCAAGCAGGCACTGAGTAGCTCTTCCTGGAAGCACCTGGGCAGACTTCATAGAAGGGGCACCATTCAAGAAATTTTTTTTTTTTTGCTAGACAACATAAACAAGTTTTTTAAAATTTATTTTATTTTTTAATAGTTTATTGTCAAGTTGGTTTCCATATAACACCCAGTGCTCATCCCCACAAGTGCCCTCCTCCATGCCCATCACCCCCTTCACCTCCCCTCCACCTCATCTGCCCTCAGTTTGTTCTCAGCATTCAAGAGTCTCTCATGGTTTGCCTTCCGCCCTCTCCCCAACTATTTTTGTCCCTTCCCTTCCCCCATGGTC
This sequence comes from Crocuta crocuta, assembly GCF_008692635.1. Lineage (NCBI taxonomy): Eukaryota > Metazoa > Chordata > Mammalia > Carnivora > Hyaenidae > Crocuta > Crocuta crocuta. Next base: position 6,056,299 of record NW_027536464.1, read on the forward strand.
CTCCGTTAAGTTCCTCCTAATCCTCCTATACATGCAATCATATGGTATTTCTCCTTCTCTGCCTGACTTATTTCACTCAGCATAACATCCTCAAGTTCCATCCATGTTGCTACACATGGCCAGATTTCATTCTTTCTCATTGCCATGTAGTATTCCATCATATAGATAAACCACATCTTCTTGATCCATTCGTCATTTGATGGACACTTAGGCTCTTTCCATGTTTTAGCTATTGTGGAGAGTGCTGCTATGAACATTGGGGTCCATGTGCCCCTATGCATCAGCACTCCTGTATCCCTTGGGTAAATTCCTAGCAGTGCTATTGCTGGGTCATAGGGGAGTTCTAGTGTTAATTTTTTGAGGAACCTCCACACTGTTTTCCAGAGGGGCTGCACCAGTTTACATTCCCACCAACAGTGTAGGAGGGTGCCCGTTTCTCCATATCCTTGCCAGCATCTAGAGTCCTCTGATTTGCTCATTTTAGCCATTCTGACTGGTGTGAGGTAGTATCTCAGTGTGGTTTTGATCTGTATTTCCCTGGTGAGGAGGGATGCTGAGCATCGTTTCATGTGTCTCTTGGCCATCTGGATGTCCTCTTTGGAGACCCTGGCAGACACTGAGGGAGAGAGAGAGAAAGAGGAGGGGAGGAGGAGAAAGAGAAGGATTCAGGGAATAGGAGCCGGGGAGCCCTTCTGCACCACATGGAATTTCCAAAGACTTTGAGAATATAGGAAAATTATCAGAAAGGCAGTAGCGCCATTACACTGGCTACCTCAAGAAACAACCCAAACTATAGATGGTGGAGAGTCCCAAATACGGCTACAAGTAGGGAAACAAAATAACCAAACACTCAACAAGAGAAACCAAGAGACACCATTCCAAGAACACTTCCTAAACAGACAGTCCCTGAACTGTCAAAGAGCCCACTTTAATACAGCAGAACTCACAGAGGCAGAGTGTACACCATTCAATAATTTTAAAGAATAATTGTTCATTTATTCATCTAGTCATATGAACTCCAAGTGGTTCCAAAAATGAGTTCAGAATAGATCTCAAAATTACAGGCAATCCATATCAAAGTGAGAAAATCAGGTCATTGAGACAACTAGAAGAAGAAAGTAAAACAAAGGCAAGGTGAGATTGGTCCACAGAAGGAATGGAGTAAGATCCTTCGACTTACTGGACGGGGATCACAGATCTGAGCTAAAGCAAAGAAACATCTGAAATGAATTAAGAATGTGCGTAAGATAAACATAAACCAGCTCTCAGAAGACTCAGCTAGTCCCGGTTCTAAGCGACATTTCCTCGCTGCCCTCGTAAAGAGAGCCCCTGTAAAACATGACAAACAATACTTTTGAACAACTTCACTCCAGTCCACAGAACAGCAAGGTTCTCAGGTTTATTGTCATAACAGCCCTTAATGGGGGCTGAAGGCATAACGACTATGCCAAGTGCAGTTAAAGCAATTCTATGTTGTCATGCGTTCAATGGGGGAACAATGAATGCAGTTTAGCCAGGTGGGGCTGGCATTTGGAATTGCAGAAACAGGATGAACAATAGCACACGGTTGTGAAAGTACATGAAGTGGCTGTGGAGTCACGCAGAGCTTGGTTTGCTGTGGCGTAGGGTGTGTCGGGAGCTGTCTATTGGATGAGATCCAAATTCCTTAACATGACAAACAAGGTCCTTGACGAGCTGGTTGCCTACCTTCATTTTTGGCCAAACCTCATCTCCACCCTTGAACCATAAGATTCAATCTTTCTGCACTTTCTAAAAAGGTTTTATGTTCCAGGTATCCCGTGCTCTTTCACACCTACGTGCCTTTGTTCAGGCAGTTCTTTCAGCCTGGAAAGCCATCATCCACCACACACCTAACTCTATCAACTAGGTCTATTGCTGTCTCTTTCAAGGTTGACGTCTTCCATCAGTTCTGCAAGGAACCTCTCAGGACCCATCTAACACTCTTCCTTTGGAGTATGTTATGCTCTTTGTCTCTCTCCTTTTGTCCCTATGCCCTTCATTACCTTGACAATTCTGTGTGGGTATCTCTGCTGCTTCTCTGGTCTGCAACATAATGATAAGATTCTTTCTTATTCATTTGTATTTCTCCCACCACCTGGCAGAGTGTCTTACCTAAATAGGTAAGACAAAGACATTTAACAAATATTTCTGGAAGGAAGGAAGGAACATGGGTGATAGACAAGAGATGACACTAGCAAGGTTGGCTGGGAAAATATTACAAAAGACCCCATATCCATGCTAATGATCATGAACTTGATTTCACAGGAAATGGAGAACCACTAAAGCTGTTGACATAAAGAAGTGAATGGGGCAAGTCAGTCAGAAAACAGACAGACCCAGTTGGCTGATGCCTAATGCAGTTGCCCTGGTGTGAATTTTTTCAGCTCTAAGCTGACACAGGGCAGGGAGCATGAGGAACCACTAGAGGTTAGATTATCAAGGACTTTCAACCATTATTTTCTGAATCTGCTTTAAAGACACTGCCTGATGTATACCTCACTATTTCACCAAATTCTTTCCCACCTATCGTTTATTAATTTAAATTGGGATATTACATACATAAACAGCATTGATCTTAAANTCTTTGTCTCTCTCCTTTTGTCCCTATGCCCTTCATTACCTTGACAATTCTGTGTGGGTATCTCTGCTGCTTCTCTGGTCTGCAACATAATGATAAGATTCTTTCTTATTCATTTGTATTTCTCCCACCACCTGGCAGAGTGTCTTACCTAAATAGGTAAGACAAAGACATTTAACAAATATTTCTGGAAGGAAGGAAGGAACATGGGTGATAGACAAGAGATGACACTAGCAAGGTTGGCTGGGAAAATATTACAAAAGACCCCATATCCATGCTAATGATCATGAACTTGATTTCACAGGAAATGGAGAACCACTAAAGCTGTTGACATAAAGAAGTGAATGGGGCAAGTCAGTCTTGTGTGGGTAGACCAGAAAACAGACAGGCCCAGTTGGCTGATGCCTAATGCAGTTGCCCTGGTGTGAATTTTTTCAGCTCTAAGCTGACACAGGGCAGGGAGCATGAGGAACCACTAGAGGTTAGATTATCAAGGACTTTCAACCATTATTTTCTGAATCTGCTTTAAAGACACTGCCTGATGTATACCTCACTATTTCACCAAATTCTTTCCCACCTATCGTTTATGAATTTAAATTGGGATATTACATACATAAACAGCATTGATCTTAAACACACAATTCAATGAATTTTATATATTTATACAGCTCTATCACACTGATCATGAGAAGTACATTTCCAGCACATCAGAGGACTCCTCAGCCCCCCTCCTAGTCAATACCACTCCCCAAACATAGTTGCTATTCTGACTTTTATCACGAGCAGTTAGTTTTGTTTGTTCTTTAACTTTATGTAAATGGAAATGTACAGTTCTACTCCTTTGTTGTCTGCCTTCTACTTGCATGTGATTATAGTTCGTTTGTTTTCATTGATGCATAGTATCCCATTTTGTGAAGATATCAAAAGGTTTTAATCTATCTTGTTGATGGAAATTTGGGCTGTTTCCAGTTTGGAGCTATTACGAATGAAGTTTCATTATTTTAATACCTTAAATTGTTCCACGAAACCTACTCTGGCTATAATAAGCAGTTATATTGCAAAAAAAGTCTTGGACTTGGAGTCCAGCCCTGGCTCTGACAGTTATTAGCTTTATAACATTGGCAATTTACTTCACAACTCTGTCTCAATTTTATTTTCTGTAAAATTGGAGTAACTCTCTGAATTCACTTGATTTTAAAACAAGCAGAACCAGACCTAGTAAGTGGGATGGATGTGTGCATGAGATATCAGGCGGTGAATCGGATTCACTCACTGTTGTGGCTGCCAAGACGGGCATGCATAAAAAGCCCTCCCCCCCTTTACTGCATAAGTAAATGAAAGTTAATAATAGTTGGCAATTTCACCTTTAATCTTCCCTATCTAAAGAAAAAGCCTTTCTAGTAGACTTTTCAGTCATATAGCAAGCCATTGTAAGACTCATGGGTAAGTGAATAAAATATGCATAATACACAAGCCTGTTTTAGAGGCCTCTACATGTTTTGTTTTGTTTTTTTTTACAAATAGTTTATAGGTTTCTACATGTATTTTAACTGAACTCTGCCATGTGGCCATTGCCTGATTTTTCCTGTTTTCTTGGTCATTGTTTCCTTAACATGAAATTCTGCAAATAGAGGAATTGTTGACAGGCTTTGTGCCCCATGGAGTTCAGCTCACCGCTGACTCATGATTGAGAGCAGATGTTACTTCTCTGTGTCTTTGCCTTTAAGGACCAGTTTAATCTCCATTGGACCCAATGCACTTAGCTCTTCTTATTCACTGTAAATACTAGTAATATTTACCTAACATACAGATTGGCTTGACGTTAGCCAGTTTGTGATCATGTCCTTCAGCAAACCACTGTTATCTGTTATCTTCACCTAGAAGTTTCTGGGTAGGGACTCTGTGATTGGTCACGCACTCAGTGCCAAAAGAACTATTGACTGAGTAAACACTTCAATCAGTCGGTTGTTCTGACTATATGATACCAAGGCAATTGGTTTGGCTGCTGTAGAAATATTGACAGTTTTTTGTTTGTTGTAGGAGGGAACTCGCTCTGAATGCAACTGATTTTTATACATCGTGTTAGCTAGAAGAGGAATACTTAGGATAATAACATGAATTTGTTAAATTTGGATACCCTTTCCTATACCTCTTAATTCTGGAATCCAATCTGACTTCTAAGAAATATAATCTAATGAATTGTGAGGCTGATGAATGGTGAGAGGGGAACTCAGCTCTCTGTCCTTAGCACGAGACTCCTCTCCAGACTGGGCATCTTCCCTTTGGATATTCCACAGGACATAAAAATTCAATCCATCAAAAGCAAGCTCTTTTTTCCCCCAAACTTGTTCTATCCCCTGTTTTCCCCTACCTGGTGACCAAAAACAGTCAGTTAAACAAAGTTCTCTCTCTCTTGCACCCCACCCAGTTTTACCTCTGGGGGACATATTGAACCCATCACTCAGTTCTATGACCCCAGCATCTTTACCTCTTTTGTCTCCTCCCTTGTCTCTAGCTCCCCTTCCACCATAATAACTCCGGTCCTAGCAGTATTCTCCTGGATTATTGTTTTTTGGTCTCTCTACTTCCAACATCAACCCCTCCTGCTCTTCCCATGTTTACTTCAAAGTGATTTTGCTAAAAATTACATTAAGCCATGCCACTTCCTCTTTAAAGTCTTTTACTGTCTTGTTTATTCTTTCAGGGACAATTTAGGCTCCTTTGTTGGCATGTAAGATCTCCTCGCATGAGGTGGCCCTGGCCTGGTGTTCCAGACTCAGCCCCACACCTCCCTGACAGATGTTTGTCACCCCAGTAATAACAAACTTCCTCAAATGTGTCATGCAATTGATGTTTGTGTGATTGTGTTTTATTTTTCCTTGTCTTACTTACACAACTTACATATGAATGCATTCTCATCATACAAGATCCAAGCATCCTAAACTGTACAAAGCACGATATGCAAAATCTTATACCTTTCTATTCCATCGCCTTTTCCCACTGCCACTGCATCTGCACATACTCTCTTCTCTCCGTCTGAGGCTGTCCTTCCATATCTTCTCGAAAACTCCATCTCATTCTCCCATACTCAAATAGAGCACTGGCTGCTCTGAGAAACCCCTCTCTAAAATAAAGGTGCATCTGCGGGCTTGCATTTCAACTTGTACAATCCTGATTAGTAACATTTACACTTGTCCTGTAATTATTGATCTCCTTGTCTTTCTCCCCAGCTAGAAGGTAGCTCCTTAAAGGAAGGGAAAGTTATTTTACTTGACTCCATGCCCCCAAATCTTTCTTAGTAAATGTTTGTTGAAAGAATGAATGAGCAAATTGTTTAACTTGTCATAGGATGCGTTTGAAGTATGAGGCAGGAAATAGCCACAGAGAAAAGGACTTTTGAGTAATAGAAAACAATCTCCGCACTGATAAGCTCAGAACATTTTCTTTCTAACTTGAAATCATAGAGATATAAAAACCGTTTCCATAGCGGAAATGCAGAAGACATTTACAGGGATTTAAAGGATGTCAGGCAGTAGTAGATATTCTGGGTGGATTCATGAACTAGTGATTTGGAAAAGAATTAGAGCAAATTCTTTAATTATATGTATGAAGGCCTCTGTGTAGCTGATATAACAAGACTTAAATTCGGAAGCTTGCATATGGAAATCATGAGATCTCTCTATGATGAGAATATCACATTAAATGCCAAATGCAATTAGTATGGCTTGCACTTGCCTGGGACACTGGAGATCAGGTATATCAAGAAAGCAAAGTCTAGGGGCAGCTCCAGAAGGTACCCCAAACCCTCTTGCTTATGAGTTTTCACAACAACCTTAAATCACTAATGTAAACGGTGCTGTCAGGCACGTTCACTTGTGACTATTCTGTGTAAGCTACTAAACCCATTTATGTTTAGGTTGACTTAGTTGTATGTGCACAGCTTACGACATAGTGTGAAGCTATTCTTTTCAAATAATACTTTGATTGTTCTGATGAGGTTTCAAGATAATGAACTCCAAAGTTATTATGAGAATGGAGTCTGAAGCAGATAGGTGCAAATAATATTGTCTTGCTCTGCCAGTACCCTGACCGGGTAAGGGCAACTGACTAGTCCCAATACAGGCCATTTCACGCCTATCCTGTTCATGGTTAAAATTGAAAACTTACAATAATAAAATGCTGTCTGTTTCTACATGTCAACACATAAGTGGTTTTCTTTTTTTATTTTGGAGACATTATTTTTCCCAAGTGACATAAATAAGCTGATTATATATAATGTACTAGTGTATTATAGTGTCCTAAAAAAAAATGTTCAGAAACAGGAAATCCTGATTAGAAGTTATCCAAAGTCTCGGATGGATTGTTCTGTGGATTGTTTTAAAACTGGGGCCCAGAACAAGCCCAGGGGTCAGGGGCATCAAGCAAGATTGGACAATGGCAACGATACCATTTCACAAACCAGTTAGAACCCTAAAAGTTTTTAGAGTCTTAAATACAGAGAACTGGCTACCAAGGTCACATAAATATCCAGAGATTGATTACCGTGAGAGAACTGAAAGAGTAAATTTAAGTGTTGCCTAAGTTACCTATATATTTAGTTTTGGAGGTTGGTAATTTCAAAGCAGATGCACTGAAAGTTGAATAGAAGTTAATTGATTGCAGTGAAGATCTATTAACAAGATGAAATTATTTAAAAAAATTTTTTAATGTTTTATTTATTTCTAGGAGAGAGAGAGAGAGACAGCGTGAGCAGGGGAGGGTCAGAGAGAGAGGGAGTCACAGACTGAAACAGGCTCCAGGCTCTGAGCTGGCAGTCAGCACAGAGCCTGACGCGGGGCTCGAACCCACGAACCGCGAGATCATGACCTAAGCGAAAGTCGGACGCTCAACCGACTAAGCCACCCAGGCGCCCCTAACAAGATGAAATTATTGAAACACAACATAAATAATGTAGTCCACTTACCTATGACAGACACATAAGAAATCTTTGAAATGCAAAGCTTGTGTGAATGGAGGCATATGAGACTATTTTCAGTTTTCTCCATGTATTTACCCTCCCCATTCCTTCCCTTCCCTCAGTGCTAAGTTGCCACCATTTCCCATTATCTCCATAGACCTCGGTGAAGTTATTTTCCTCAGAGGTATATGGACCTCCCCTCTGCTCAGTTCCAATATGTCCCTTCTACTCTCTGTGTCAGTTGGCTTTTCAAGACTCTGGCACAACTGACCATTTCAACATGAAAATTTCTCTTCTCTTCCCCGACCAGAGGTTATTCCTCATTCTCTGGTTTTCTTTGGTGGCTTTCTCAAACTACTCATTTCTAGTCTCTCATTGGCTTCTTTCCCTCACACCAGCCCATATGTTTTCATGCATCCTGGATTCCTTATCAGCTGTCTTCCACCGTCAGCCCACAGGCTGTCTTAGAATTTAGCTCTTCCTAAGTGTGAGTCATGGGTCACAGAGCAGTGACACAGTGAACTCTCATTTTTTGCCCCTACCTCCTCCTCTGCTCTCTTCTGTCCCATTCTTCTTCCCCCCTCTCAGATTCCCTACATGGGCACTTCATTGTCTTCTTAAAGAGAAAATATTTTCTCGAGCCAGATTCTTCCCTTTCTTATTCATTTCCCAGCAGAAATAGCTCTATCCTCTACATAGCTGCCTAAGTAAGCAACTTGTGTTCATCTTTGATGCCTCATTCTCTTCCACCCATCAGACCAAAGTGGCCACCAAGTTCTGTCAACTTCACATTCTAAGGCTTTCTCCCTAAATAGATCTCCTCTTTATTTCCCTGCCAGCATTTTAGCTCAGACTTGTGTTTTCTCTCACCTGCACTAATTTCTGCAGCTCACTCAGCATCACTGCGTCCTTCACGATTTTTCTGTCTTCTGCCTTTCCCTGCCTCCATTCATCCTTTGGTCCACAGCGGTTTCACAGAAATGCAATTAGAATCACATCACTCCCAGATTTAAATGTTTAAATGGTTCCCAGTCACTCTGTAGGTTAAATTCCAAACCAACTGCTCAGCTGGGCAAAGACAAACAACAGCCTCACATCTCTAATTTCCCTCAAGCCCATCTTATATACACATTACTACCTCCCACCCCTCCCGACCGCTGCTACAGCACATTTCTTGCCTTGCATTTCTCTTTCTGTCATTTTGCTTTATCCCCCCATTCGCTGCCTCACGAATTCTCTTTCTTCCTCTAAAACACAACTCAATACTTCCTCTTCTAAGAAAACTTTCCTGTGGGTAACTCTTATCTTGGCTGTCTCATGATCTTGTGCACATGCTCCTATCATAGCATTTACCAGACAGACGGCATTGTGACCATCTGTTTACCCACCCGTTTTTCCCATTAGGCAGCGATCTTACCATTTTTTTCAGATGTGACACATTTCAGAGATGACATTCAATAGTGCAACACATTTCCACCGGTATTCCCCATGAGGTGGCTATAACTCCATCATTTTTTTTTCTTCCTCCCACTCAGGAAAGCATATTATAATAGGAGTGAGAGTAAAAGACGATAATGACCTTGGATCTGTCCGTGAACACATACATATGAATTTATTTATGTTTCAAAAGTCATTTAGAGCTCTCACTCTGGAGTCAGACTGCCCAGATTGAAATCCCGGTTTCTTCACTTACTGCCCAAAACCCAAAATGAATTATTTAACCTTGATAAGCCCCAGTTTCTTTCTCTGTGAAGCAATGATTATAACAGCATAAATGACATGAATAGATTAAAAAAAAAAAAAGACAAGTTAAATGAACTAATTCATGTATGGTAGTGGGTCCATGAAGCGTTCCCAGTAAATCTTAGTTGTTATTATTATTATTGTTACTATTATTATTACCATTTGATATGAGTTGATCAATTACTCCTTTAGTAGACCACACTAACTCTTGTGTTCCTAGTCCAGACTCTGGCTTCACATGACTGCTTTTGTGAAGAGGCAGAAATAATTATTCCCGAGACTTCTCTGAACTTTGCATACTCATGAAATAGGAAAAATTATGCCCATGACAGTAGGCAATACAGAAAAGTAGCATTACTTGGAGCATCAAACACATACACTTCATACAGTAGGCACTCAAATACTCCCTCTCTTCCCCCGGCCAAACCTGCCAGCCAGGGGTCACAGAGAGGGCAGAGCTCTTCAGACTTCCCGAGGCAGAACTATGTATGGAGGTTATGATGAAATCAGCTTTGTTCAGTCACACAAAGAGAAAACTAGGTCAGGAGAAGGTCCATCAACTTGAACGCTGAAGAGAAAGAAACATGCCTGATGATTGGAAAGGAAATTCTTGAAGTGTGAATTGCTCCGAGTACAATATGAACCTTGTCAGTTACAGGATTCCAGCTGTTGTTTTATTGCCTTTAATTTCCCATTAGTGGTTCAATGTCTGGGAAAGGTATCCGGGCTCCAGGAGAGGAACTGAGGTCGGAGCTGTTGTTCCTGTGTCTGCCAACATTTTGAATAGTGTCTAAATGAAGCCATTCAAAAGCTCATCTCGTGCCTAGCTCTTATAAGGAGTGTTTGTGACTAAAATGAGCTCTTTTAGTGCCCTCTCTCCCTCTCCTATTGCTTGTCCTCCATTCTCTTCCTATCCTCCCCGGGAGAAGAGAAATTCAGATAATACAACAGAGTCATTACAGTGTAGTATCATGGATGTAGATGTTCCTTTCCTGGGAACAGAGCTTGGAGTATAGTGGTTGTAGAGGGTAAGCTTGACCATCTGATTTTGCCTATAAGGGTGTACCACCAAAAAAAAAAAAAAAGTGCTCCATTTGGGCTAGGTGTCCCCTGATTCTACCACTTACCCTATAGATTACTCAGTTATCTTGATGGTGGAAATCAGTTATGTTGACTGGGACTGTAAGGTAAGATACTCATTTACTAATCATTATGAAGCCTACTGGTGTCTGGACTTCATCTTAACGGTAGAGTGGATACTGATGAAAACTAGCATTTAAACTGGATGGATAGATCGATCGATCGATCGATCGATTGATCGATAGATAGATATTTTTACCCACAAGTAAATATTTTTAATTTATGTCATCACATAAATTCTCACAGTACCAAAGTGGGACATATCACTACTTTCATTTGAGATCAGGCTTCAAAGATTCTGAGACATGGAGAGCATATAACCTATAAGTGGAAGGAATAAAACTTGAACCCACATTTAATTAAATTCAAAAATGTAAAAACTTGTGTTTTGTATCTATCCAACTTTTCCAGGAAGAAAGAGGTAGGATTTTTTTCTTCTAAACCTAAGAATTTGTGCTGTTGAGGTACCTGCGGTAGTAACAGGAAGAGCAATACCCTGTTCCTGACCTTTATGGGGTTGGGTCTTCAAATCCCAATTTACCACCACTGAGTGTCTGTGTCCAGAGGCAGTCATTTATGGAACCTTGTAGGACTGGGCAAGGATTCTTTATTTTTTGTATCTTCCATCAAAGACTTAAGATTTCTATAGAAAAGACCCAAAGACTTTCTGTATTCCTCACGTAGCCTGATTTCCAAACCTTACCGTGGGGTTTCTGGGGTCAGGTAATGAAACACAGGTGCATTCTTCTGACAACCAGAATGTGAAGGTTACAAACATACGGTTAGAATATTCAGCACTAATAAATGCTAACCTTGTAATAGCAGTGTCCTTATTATTCCAAACCCTACAGCCAGGATTTCCTGGTCCTGAGCACTAATACGAGCCATACATTTTTTGCTTAACAACAGACACCATGATCATCTTAAAAGGCCTGAGGGTTAAATCATTGCAGTAGGATGACACTACGTATACACAAAAGCATACAATAGCAGTTAATGCCTAAAAGGTCATCTGAATTCCGTGAGCATTTTTGTTTGAAGGAATGGTTAAAAACCAATCACTTAGTCAGCTCCTGAACATGGCTTACGATAGAGAAGCAATCAGCAACTATTAGTTGGGGCATATTGTTTTCTATGAAGCAATACAGGAATATGGTTTATCTGGTAGATACTGCTCATCCCCACTTAACTCTACCCATTTCAACTCTTTCCAGTTAATGGATGGATTCTTGTGGTGTTTTGTTTTTAATCTTGCAATTTATACTAATGACATTCCCATTATAAGCTCATTCCCCAGCTGGCTTTAAAAAATAATATACAAACAGTTACATTTTTGGCAATATTTTCCCCATACCATTACATAGCAGATATCAGAAGTCAAAATACTACAGTTTTTAGAGATTACTGTCACGTATGGCTCCCATAGCAGAGTGGAGGCAGATGGTGGTACAGAAGGGTGGGAGACCTCGCCTCCCATGTTCTCAAAAAGCAGAACGAAGCAGACACTACTCTGCCAAAGCCTTGCAATATTTGGCCCCAAATAAAGTTGGACCCTGTCCTTCTGTTTCGCCATCTTTTCCCCGCCTTCTGCGTGGGAACCATGCCTGTCTCAGTCACCATGCTGTCACTTACACTCTGCCAATACAGGCATGTGTGCGTGGCCCAAATTGCAGAATCCAGGCCTGGGATGAACCACCATGGCATTGTTCCTCTACAAGTCAGAGCAGAAGTCCCTGCCAGCACCTCAATATTATGGCTTAAAGATTTTTTTTTTTCCAGAATGGTAGTCTAAAATTCTGCTCACTGATCATTTTTGCCAATTGATGATCTGAGAATTTTCTTTTATGTCTGCATGATAGGTAATTATTAAGCTGTATAAAAATTCATTGATTCATCTGAGTGGTTGACTCCTGTGATGCCAATCATTCTAAGAGCTGAAATTTTAGGGGCATGATAAAACTCCTATTATCAGCCCTAAACATTGATTTGCTTCAAATAAAGTCTCTGTCTTAATTTCAGCTGTTGACACCTTCCTACCTATAATCAAGGCACGGCAGTTCATGGAAGCAAACTTTATGGTGATCCTTGCAATGGAGGTATGAGTAGAAACTTTAATTTATATTGTTTTAGTGGCACTGTCCTGGCAGCAAGAATTAGCCTGTGTTTTTCTTTTGTTAATTTCATCACTTTGCTCCTTTGCAAAAGCTCAAAGCACAAAACTTAAAGAAAAGTGGTCGTTTGACATTTCCCACTTAAGTCTGTCATTTTGGACAGCAAGTCTGGGTAAGATGTACAGGTTCCTTATTCCATTGACTGTAATTATGGAGAGATGGAGAAGTGAACCACAACCACATTTAGCCCTCCCTTGACAAAATTATGCAGTAGTTGAACAGTACGTGACCCCAGTGTTTTTCCACATTGTGTCCCTTTTCTTCTACATTTGTTCCCCTTTGCCCCTTGGTAATGCCATATTCATTATGTACTACAACCCTATGAAAGTTTGTTCTTAAGATGCTCCTCAAACTGGAGCTCTCTCTTTTTCCACTGAGTTTATTTTAAATCAACGTTAATGTATCACCTCTCTTGGGAGACTTGAATTTTGTTCCTTACCTATAAATACTAAGAGAGAGGCTTTGAATACCGATTTCAAATCAGCAAATGAAGAACTATAACAAATCTTAAAAATGTCTGGTACATTCTTATAATTCATTTATTCATTTGTTTTCATTCTTTTAAAAAATACACTTGAATGTCCGTATGCTCTGCGTGCTATCATAGGTGTTAGGAATCAATAAGATCTAGTTCTTCCCGGAAGTGATTTACCCTAACAATCTAGTGAATAAGGAAGTAAATTAAATAATGTAATGGCAGTAAAGAATTATAATGCAATGGTACTGTCTTTACAGGATTCAGTGCAGAAGAAAAAGAGAGAGAGGAATCTAGTGTACCTGATGAAACAAGTCAGCAAGGCTTTATGAAGGAAGTTGTATTTAAGCAAAATGTTAAAGGAAGTATATGTGTGTACCAGAGAAGCGAGGGAGGGAACATTCACGGCAAAAGGCGTTGGAAGGATGAGGGAGTAAAGGATGTTCTAGGTGTAGAAAAGCCACAGCAGCATGGGACAGTATTGGACACTCAAGGATCTTCAAGGAATTCACATACTTGGAATATGAGGCTCACAGAAAAGGCTTATGGCAACTGATGTAGCTGGAAAGAAGTTAGTGACCATATATGATACATGGGTGTTGTTTTCTCTGGATTTATCTATGGCTGTTGCTCAACCCTAGCTATGTCCATTTGATGATGGTTGTTCTGCTGGGTATGTTTTTGGTTGGTAAGATATAATGATGTTCTTGTTTTCCTGGCCTACCAGGGCAAAGAGTTTGAGCTTCTCATGGGCAATGCATGGGAATCCCTCGTAGGACTTTAAACAGAGAAGGGATGTAACCAAAATTTCTTTATCAACAGCAAGGTGGACAATAGATTGGATAGAGTGAGACTGAAGGCACAGAGCATCGATTTTAAATGCTTAAAACATCCTGTCCAACACAGGCTGAATATAGTCAGTAACAAGAAAGCTATGTGAGATATTAAATAAATAAAATTTACCGATTTTGTCACCAATTGAATGTGGAGGATGGAGAAGCAGTCCAGGGGAATTTCCAGGTTTCTGATGAGGATGGTTGGCTTTCAGTGAGACAGGGAACACAACAAGATGATCAATTTCGTGGGAAAACATGAGCTAAGCTGAGGGCATGTTGAATTAAGGGTATGAGTGAGATGTCCCAAGGAATTGTTTTGTAAACACTTGATTACAGGGATCTGGTGCTCAGGAGATGGGCTTAGACCAGAGACACAAATGTGGACATTACCAGCACCAAAGTGTCAAGTTATTGCATGAAAGTTGTTACCCAGCAAGCATTTGAAGGGTGAAAAGTGAAGAGGGCCAATGTTGGAACAGTGTCAAATGCAGACATTTAAGGGGGGAAGAGAATTATCGCCAGAAGAAATGGAGAAGGAATAGTACGTGATATGGAAGGAAAATTAAATTGGGGAAAGAGAAGGGAATTATAAAAGAGTCAGAAATGAGTTTGGAAGCTCTAAAATTGTTAAATCTGAGTTGTAATGACACAGGGGAAACCTTAAATGGAAAGAGAGAAAGAAAAGTCAGAGAGAGAGAGAGGAAACAGCAAAAACAGACTTTCTTCTTTGTTGACTTTTTTCGATGAAAAATGCAGTCTGGTTGCATATGTTGAAGTGACAATGACAGAAAAGGGCTGCATGAGCAAGGAGAGAGAGACTACAAGGAACACAATCATATTTGGATTTGGGACTTGATGTGTGTGAAAGAAGGTGTCAAAAGATGCAGTCAGCATCCAAGGCATGCTAAGGAGCTTGAACTTTATCTCAAAGGCGACATCAAAGCACTTTAGGCAGGACAGAGATAATTTCAAGGTTGTGTTTTAGAAAGAACATTCTGGCAGCTGTGTAGAAAAAGATTGGATGAGAGCCAGCCTATGAAGGGAGATCAGTCAAGAGGCTGGTGAAATCCTGGCCAGAGAGAACGAGAACCTTCAAGAGGATATGCGAAGTGGGCACCAAACCCATGACTGCACTCAGTGATTTTGTTATCTGTCTTTGATAGAATGTTCCTTTTTGGCAGGATCCTGGTGTTCCTAAAATAGCCACCAGCGTGAGCAACCAACTGCTTGTCTGAGTGAGCTCAGAAGGTGGCTACAAACTGTAGTGACTTTATATGATCATCCTTAGCCTTTGACAGGACAATGTTTCTATTTTCTACTTCCGCAGGGCCCCACCTCTAGTCTTGAGAAAGGATTGTGGTTTGAGAGCCAGAGCTTTCCTCAGCTCCAGGGATGCACTTATATCTGGGCCCCATGACTGGCACCGCCTGGAGTCCTACAGCACATAGCAGAGATAGATTCTCTCTTTCCCCATTCCTCACAGCAGAAATGTAGGATGCTACACTCTCCTTCCTTCTCTCATCATGGTTTCAAACAGATGACCTGTACCTAAGACACTGGTTCTCACCCAAGGCCAGTTTCTTCCACTTGGGGGACATTTGACAGTGTCTAAAAGAAAGAATTATCTGTCTCCAGAAGTTAGTAGTATGGCAGGGGGAAATTCTGCTTACAGGATTGGGGTATTATTTTCTTAAGGAGAAGGTTGTTGTTGTTGCTTTTTCTGACTACCTATTATAAAAGTGTACTTTTCGGGTTATCTATTTCCAGCCATGTATGCATCTACTATAAAGCGAAATGGAAAACTGAATAAATTGTTCAAAAGTCTAAAAGAATTTTTACTCAATTATGAAGCACTACCCTAATTTTTTTAAACAGTTCAAAACATGCCTATATGAGCTAAAATCACTGTAGTTGCATCTTGGGCCATGGATAGATAAAACAAAAATGAAAATATGCAGGTAGGTCATCTTATCAGATTTCAACCAAAAATATTTTCAAGCGACCTGTGAAATTTTTGACTATATATTCAAGCTCTGATGAATAACAAAGGATAAATATTCTCTGTTGGAATAGAATCCAAAAAGCAAATGTACGAACTTTTATCCTTGTCCATTGAGATGTAGGCAGCAAGTATAGGACACTGACTACCTTGAGAAATAGCCCTATTCAACAGCTCCTCCCCAAAATATTCTCTTCACTCCCTTTTATTTGCTGAGGAAAAGATTGTATGTTACAACTCTCTCCTCTAAGATATTTTTGGGAAAGAACAAATTCTGGCAGAAGGCAACAGATCTATGCCTTTATAAGGTAGGAGACAATTCACACATCTCAGAATTAACTAAAAATGTACTCAGTTTATATAGAAAGATGATCTATCTTCTTAGCAAAACTGCACTTCATTTTTGTCTCATTCTGACTTTCATTTTTTTCCAGTTATTATTTATGATGTTCAAAAGCAAAATTCAAACAAAACACTGTGTTTATCATTGACAAAACATACGTAAACAAGTCAGATATTTAAGCATATTTATGAATTCAATAATTTAAACAAATGGTTAAAAAAGGGATTCTCTGAGTTAGGCCAACTTCTTGGAATTTTACACTGAAATAAGCCAACTTCTTGGAATTAACATGGAGACCAATCAGTCACCATAGGCAACCTACAGATGTATGTCGTGTTGCAATCAGGATATTGACCAGAAATTCTTTTCCTTTTTTTAAAACTTATCTTTTACTGTGTTATTAAGTTTTGAGAGTTAGAGAGAGAAGGAGTGTGCACAAGTTGGGGAGGGGCAGAGAGAGAGGGAGACACAGAACTCGAAGCAGGCTCCAGGCTCCTTGCTGTCAGCACAGAGCTTGACATGAAGCTCAAACTCATGAACTGTGAGATCATGACCTGAGCTGAAGTTGGTTGCTTAAACGACTGAGCCACCCAGAAGCCCCCAGAGCTCCTTTATCTAAGTTGTATTTAAAACTACTTTTAAATGTCACTTTGGAATTTCTATAAGGGTACACTGGCACTATATTTTTCCTTTTGACTTTGAGTAGAATTACCAATGAAAGGCAATTCCTAGAAAGTACTAAAACTCCATTTTTCTAGAGTTAATTCTTTTTAAAGTAAAAGTCCAATATGATTATAGAAAAACCTGTTGCTGTATTTTGTTTTAGAACACTTTTAAATCTTTATCTGGTTATATAATTCCAAAATAAAGGGCCATTTAGATAATCATGTGCATTATTAAGTACCTTCTTATTTGAGTTTCTATAATCATACATCTATCTGTCATTGCATTTATCACGTTGAATTTGAATCATCTCTTTATGTGACTATCTCCTCCATTAGAGTGTAGAACCATGAACTAAGGGCTAATATTACTATATTATTTTTATTCCCAATATCTAGCCCAACTATAAAAACGAATGAATGAGGGGCACCTGGGTGGCGCTGTTGGTTTAGCATCAGACTCTTGGTTTCAGCTGAAGTCATGATCTTGCAATTTTGTGAGTTCAAGCCCCACATTGGGTTCTGTGATGACAGCAGGGAGCCTGCTTGGGATTCTCTGTCTCTTTCTCTTTTTGCCCTTCTCCCACTGTCTCTGTCTCTTGCAAAATAAATAAATAAACTCAAAAAAATGAATGAATGAATGGAGTCAGATAGATGAGTGGGTGGAGATGGGACACTAAGAGAGTGCATGTAGAAGAGGTTAAAGGCACTATTAGCTTGGATCCAGAGGTACCTGTAGCGTAGATTATTAAGAGATTTCAGTGAATAAATAAATAAATAGCTCCAGAACAAACTATGTTTAGGGGATTTGCAGTTGTGTTTTTTATAAACTGAAGGGCTCAGAGCCCATACTTTGTGTATGTGCATTGTGAAATTTTGGGGAAGAATAGAATGTATATCATTTGACTATGTATATCAGTCAATTAGGGAACACCTAGTATCTTTTCTGAAAAAGGCATTCAGTGAAACATGCTTTGGAAAATGCTAGCTTACATCCAAGGGACTTTGGTGCACATTTAAAGGGAAGTTAGAAAGCCATTTATGAGAAAAAAGGAAGAAAGCAGAAACTTGGGTTGTGAGATTTTGAAATCTCATCCTCTGAGTAAGTAATATGGGTTTTGGAAAAAGATGGGTTGTTTTTTTTTAGAGAACTAGGAAATGGGTTGAGCTCAAGTTCATAGCAGGGGGAAAAATGCAGAAAGATTTAGAGCAGAGTTCCTGAGCTGACCTAGTGGCAAGACATCCGATCATACCTGCTTTCTCCATTTTCACTTCTTTGCAGTTAGATGTGAAGGTGGATTTAACGACGCTGTGTTGCTGAACCAATGCCCTGAGTACTATATCTACCCTTGCAAACATGCCTGCTGTGCAACTGCCACTCAAGGCCCTTGGCCTCTCTCTCTACTCCAATCACCGGAGTCCCTGCTGTCCTTCCAATATACACAACACGCTCACCTCAGGGCCCCTGTGCCATCTTTTCTTTGCATCTGGAAAACTCTTCCTTAATACCCCTCCCAACTTTGCTCTCCCAAATGGTACCTCCTCGACGATTCCTTCTTTACCTAAAATATCCGGCCACTGCGTCTCTCTTAATCTTCTTGATTTCTCTTCAGAGTGCTCACCCCTGCCTGCCATATTACTTACCTGTGTATAGTTCATTTTCCTTCACTGGAGCATAAC
This sequence comes from Crocuta crocuta, assembly GCF_008692635.1. NCBI lineage: Eukaryota > Metazoa > Chordata > Mammalia > Carnivora > Hyaenidae > Crocuta > Crocuta crocuta. The sequence goes on from NW_027536464.1 coordinate 6,074,904, forward strand.
CTTAATAAGACACCGGGTCAGGTGTTAAGGATACACCAGTAAATAGAGACACGGTCCTTGCCTCGGGGGGGGCTGCCGGACTCCGTGAATTTAGTTCTCCCAGTAGACAGTTCTTCACATCTTTGACAAACTGAGAAAACCAAGGTTGATGCAGTAAGACTAAGTTTTCTACAAATTTGCCCAAGGCGTGAAACAATCTTGTCACAAAACTTTTTCACAAGGTTATTGCATATTTCATGTGACAATGTCTAGGCACCAGCTTTTTGTAAAAAGTCAAATGCTGTAAAATCACATATTATTATCAATGTTTCACTAGTGCTTACTTTTCATTTAAGTTTATATTTCTGATCCGAATTAACAAAAAACGCACCAATCTTTCAAGTGAACAAATTGTCCCTAGGCACAAATTTAGTACATTCAGAAACAAATTAGCAATTTCAGGCTCACCAACTTCTGGAATTCTAATGCTGGAAGAGACCTTAGAGATCATCGAGTGCAACCCCCTCATTTTCTTATTTATGCTTACGGCACTAATTATTACAATCTATTGCAACAAACAGTGGTCGGGAGACACGAACAGACCCAGAGGACTGCTCTATGTACTTGGCCCCTAATTGGTGGTTACAACTCAATTTTGGCCTAAAAGAAGGGACTTCTTTTTTCTCTTCTTCTCCCTCTCCTTTCTATAAACAGATAACCTTGGTCTATGTAGTGATTCTTTTCAAATTGAAGAGCAAGACAGTAAGGAGAAATTCTATATTAGAAACTGTTTGATTGAACTTATCTTTTTTTTTTTTTTACAGAAGTACATTTTTGCTCTTTGAAGGAAAATAATCTGGATGGGAAATTATTCATGCCAATCTTCTGAGCCATTCTGATGTCACAGTTTTGATGTAAAAATCCAATGGGCTTCATGATCTCGTTGGACGTCAAGCAGAAAATAGTGCATTGATCCCAGCAGAGAAAGATGAATGCATCCTTTTGTTAAAATGCATTCCAAGAAATGGAAGAGTGGTATTCCTGATAAACCACTTCAAAAGCCAGTTGGTAGGAATATGTGTAGGCATTTGTTAGTGACACTAAAAGATTTTAAGAAATCTACTACAATTTGTATGTTTTTAATGCTTGTTTTTGAGAGAGAGAGAGAGAGAGAGAGAAAGCATGAGCAGGGTATGGGCAGAGAGAGAAGGAGACAGAGAATCCCAAGCAGTCTCTGTGCTGGCATCTCAGAGTATGACACAGGGCTGGAACTCACAAACCTTGAGATCGTGTCGTGAGCCGAAATGAAGTTCAGATGCTGAACCTACTGAGCCACCCAGACACCCCTCTACTACAGTTTTTAAAACTTCATTGCCATAATTTGCAAATGTGATTCAAGGGTCATTCTGTTTCTTAAATTTTTTCAGGGGGTTGGGGTAAGGAGAGAACTTATCACCTTTTCCAACCTTTTTATTACTGATCAAAGTATTTTCATTAAGTTCAAGGTGACTGAAATACTCTTTTAGCCAAAATTATTACACAAAATTTGCAGGATTGACCTAAGTTTTTATTATAATTGATTAAAAAAAAGTTTTGTAAGACATTAGCAAGAACAAGATTAGTAAATTGAATATATAAAGGCTAACAAAATCATACTTTTTACTTGGATATATACTATATTGTATGTTGTAGTTAGTATATATATATCATGTATACTCTTAAAACACTTTCAAAAAAGTGTACTGTATTTAAATGGCTTTTTAATTCTACAATACTCAACATCTGGTTTCACTAACTCTGTTACATGTGTTCACTCATCATTTTGGGATTGTGGACATAGACTACACTGTTTACCAAAGGATTTTCAAGCAAAACTTCACTGTTAGAACTGAACAAGGGTAACAGCACTCATGCATCGTACCAGCATATGACTAATAACTCCAAGCAATAAACTGCCTTAGATAGAGATCTGTGTTTAGTAATGAAAATGTAATCGTAAAAGTGTAACTCACACCGGAGTTTCTGTTCTGCCAAAGCCAAGTTACCATCAGCAAACATGTTAATGCCTGACAGCATATTTCAGCACCTTAATGTCAGAAAAGAAGGAAATGCCAATTTTATTCAGAGCCCAACAGTTTCCACCTACTTAGGCATCTCCCGACTTGTGGGCTGAGTGTAATTTGAAATTCTGATTGCTCAATAACTGATAATCATCTTTTAGAGATTGTGTCTCTTATTCAAGAGGTGAGCAGTAGTTTGTAGCAAAGGTGATTTTTCAAATGAAATGTTCCCGATGTTTCATGGTTTTTAATACCCTGTAACTTTTTTAACAGGGAGATTTTATGACAGAACCATATCTCGTTCCCTGTCTTGTATCCTATGCCACATGTCAAGACAAATGTTTCCTATCATCAAGACTACTTTAGTTTTTTATGATCTTTCTCTAGTCATTCATTCCACAAACATTTATTGTGCTTCTTTTCTAGGGTAGCCAAGCCTGTGTTGGGTGCTAAGGATACAGATCTGAATGAAACATTGCTCCTCCCCACCGGGAGCATATGGTGTGGGGGGATACACATTCATGGAGGTAGATACCTGTGTTACATTTTTATAAATAATGTAATTGAGTTAGGAAAAAAGGTGCAAACTCAGGTAATCAGGCAACTCGCAATAGAGGAAGAAAAGTCTCTAAAGAGAAGGAGACATTAGCCTTGAATTTAGAGAAGAAATAGGAATTGTCCAGAAAATAAGAGAGAAAAGTCTACTTTAGGCTCAGGGAATAGCATGACTAATGCACTGAGTGGCTTGTGAAGAGACATTCATGTCTAAGAAATGGTGCAAAGTTGAGAACACCTGCACTGGAGAGGCCAGTTGTGAATGATGCAGGGGGAAATAGGTGGGCAGTATTTGAATGAGCTTTTCATAGGCTATGCCAAGGCATTTGGATTTTATCCCAATAAAATGAAATGTTACATGGTATTAAAATACTAATTTAGACCTGTAAGAGTGTTTCCTGTCTTTGCACCTGTCAGTTAAAATCAACATTTCGGTTGGCTTCACTTACATCACCTACATACCTAAGAGCTGCTAGAACACCAGAATTGCACAGTTGTGGAGAACAGTCTGAACACAAGACTATAATGCAGATTCACGAGGTTACTCTGAGTGGTAGCTTCCAAGAGACCCGCACTAAGCACTGGCTATTAGGTCTCCAAACAGGTCAATGTCCAGAGCAGGGCTGGAGGATCGATTCTGGAATTGTAGGACAAAGCCATAAAGCATATCTCTGTGGTCCTACATGTGGATAGAGCAGGTAGATGGCTGCGCATTTAAATTTAAGGCACATTAAAAGAAATAAATGGCCCAAGGTATCTAACACCTACCATCAGATTCTTCTCATTGGGGAATGCATTGTCCACTGACATTGTCTTTAAAACACGAGCATGTGTCCAGGAATTATCCCATGAGCATATTAGCGTCAATAGTCCTGGCTCCCTGAAGGACACCACGTGTTCAATGACATCTCGATTTGAAGGGAATGGTGAGTCAACTAGAACCGGATGTATTGTCTCTTCCAAAATAAAAGTAGAGTGGAAAGTCAGAAGGAGGCAGAGCAAGGGACCAGAAGCGACTAGCAAGGGGTGTGGAAAGGCTTTGGTTTCTCCTGACATAAATATTATATCATTATTCTGAAATCTTAGAAGCCTGCCTCACCAAAAGTCATGGAAATTGAAGGGAAAACCAAAATTAAAAAACAAACAAAAAACATTTGTGGCTATGTTATAGACGTCTGTGGGGTACCAGCTGTTAGATTTGAGTTAATTCTTCTTCCCAGGCTGAGAGAATCCTCCTGGAATGGAAACGACTTTCTTATATGAATCCAATAATTTATCTCCTTGAATTTATACCGACTTTGCAGTTGCCGCTTTCTCCAATAGCTTAGAAAAATCCAGGGTTCCAAACAGATCTGACCAGTCTCTGGCGTCTTTTATTATGTGCTGCTTGTGTGTCTGATGCCCATATTAGCTCAAAAGTAACCTGACCCTGGCCTTAGTGGTGACCTCTTCTCACCTTGAACTCTTCCATGTGGTGTCATGCTTTTAATTGCTTGAGATAGAGTCCTCGTCTTCTCCTAGACCAAAGCCCCATGTATTCTTCTTTCTACCTGGTAAGCTGCTGCTTCATATTTGAAAACTGTCCCCTGTTTTACTTGCATGTCCAGAGCATTATGGACTGAACTCATTAACTAATCAAGCATTTGGTCCTAATTATTCCATCCATTAAGTTCCCTGAAGTGTATGTGACTGAGCAGGATTTGGGGATGGAGCGTTTTAGTAGCCATGTTTCAAAGCCTCATTATCACATTGAATATTAACATACATGAACTCTGTGCTAGAATAGTAATTGCTATAAACAGATAATATTTTACTGGACACTTCCAATGTGCCAAGCACATGTGTTTTACACTTAAAAATTTTAGCTCGGGGGTGGGGGTTACCTGGGTGGCTCAGTCCATTAGGCTTCCAACACTTGGTTTTGGCTCGTCATGACCTCATGGTTCCTGAGATTGAGCCCCTCTTCGGGCGCTGAGCTGAAAGAACGGAGCCTACTTGGGATCCTCTGTCTCCCTCTTCCTCTATTCCTCCCCTGCTCATACGTGTGCCCCCTCCTCTCAAAATAAATAAAATTTTAGCTCTGAACACAATACCACAGCACCACAGAGGAAGTTAGAGGCCAGTCCTCCACATATTCCAGGTAAATTGGGAGTTTAAAAAGTGGATTCACAATAAAACACAAAGGCACATGAGATCTTATGAAGCAGAGAATGAAGCTTTTGAGCAATGTTATATAAATAAGCATTTTTCTTCAGCATTTCTCTCTTAAAATAGGAAAGTTGGAATGTAAAGAAAAATTTCTTAAACCTCCTAGAAGGCATGGGATCTAAAGAATGTGAAAAGAATCATAGATTCAACCTGTGCTTTGACCCACTTTTCAAGATAACAAGCCAGAGATTGTTCCTTAGCCCTCACTACCCCCCCAAATGCTGTAAGGGATTCTTCATTACTATTTCCACAATTTATCAATATCCCATTTTCAATTCCCCCATGGAGAAAGAATTTCTGTATAATAAAAACGAATATAAAAAGCTATCTGTATATGATATATTCTGCTAAATACCCATGACTTCATAAAAAAGCACTCAGTTTAAACAGCCAATTCTCCAGGCTCTGATTGGGATACTTCTTCCCCAAATTCAACAATCTTTTACCTTTTTCACAGATAAGTGCCGAATCTTAGACACGACAGCCTATTTTCAGCAATTCAGAGGATCTCCTGAGCAACAGGACATCAACTCTGTAATATGTGATCTTGCCAAAGTAGTGTTTTGGTTTGTCCTCAGAACCCACATTATGTTTTAGATCACTATCAGCAAGCACATTACTAAAGATCTCTGAAGAGTTAAAATAATTGTATAATATTGCAGATGAAGTTGACATTTTTTTCTTGTGTATGTATTTAACCATGTTTAAACAGATTAACTAGATCTAAAGCTTTTGAACTTTATTAATTTTCTTTAGGGAAGCAATTGAAATATTCTTGTTATCTTAACGATATTCTTTTATTAGAAAGAAATTCTAAAGAACCTCATATATCCTAAAATGTCTAAGTTTGCAAATATTTGAGACTTCAGAAAGTTATTACCATATAAGTATGTCATTATTCTAATAATATCTACTTGCATTATCTGAATAGTTCAAAGGTAGACCCCACCCTAGGAATGATTATGGATAATTATATCTATAAATTCAGTATTCCCTTTTTGTTATTTACTCCCTTTTATTAATGCAACTTTTAATGCCTAGTGCCAATACCCACTGCAGTGAATGTTAGTGCATATTTTAGTCAGGATGGATCATTATTAACATGTAGTAACTAACAACTCTCAGGTCACGGGGACTCAAAATGACAAATGTTTATTTCTCCCTCTCACTACACGTCCATCCTGAGGAGGCCTTGTTCTTCATTGTCCTCACTTAGGGACTCATCCTGCCCAAGACTGGACACTCTGACATACTATAGACAGTGGTGACAAAGGGAGAACACGCTAGTCCTTAAAGGCTCCTACCCTAAGTGACAATCACTTTTGTTCACATCCTAAGAGCCAAGAACAAGCCTGACCTCAAAGAAGTGGGGAGGTATGTTGCCTGGATGTAGGGAACCTGGATGTAACAGGGAAGAGCACTAAGAGCTCAGCTCGTCCTTAAATATCTATTCCATGTGTAAAATATGCTCAATCCCTTTCCACATGAGATAGCCCCAAACTGTCTTTCAGTCATGGCATCACGTTCAAAGTGTTGGATCTCTGGGTGACAAGCCAGAGCAAAAGTCTTCACAAGAGGAGATGATACCCAAGAGTCTGTGTGCCTGAGCATCTTGTGCTCCACACACACCCAGGACCCAAGGGTAACTCAAAGACAAGTCCAGTGAACAGCTGCATTCAGACAGAAGAATGGGAGACACCCAGCAGATGTGGGGGTGGTTGGTTATAGCAGTTCTAAAGTCTTACTACTCAACTATTTTGAGGGCTCACTTTGATTAGGCACTGGTTTCACTTCCTGGGAGCAGCTTCCTGTCTTTTTTTCCTCTGTGGCCTCAGGTTCATACCTCTGGAAGATTCGTCCTCTTCCACCATTCTTCACATGTGAAGTAGGCATCCAAAGAATATGTTCTCCCTAATGACTGAGCAGCCTTCTTCAGCTCATGTCCTTCCCCAGACAACCAGAGGGTCCACAGGCCATTGAAAGTTTTAAATAGTCTCTCCCTTTCAATCCAGTTTGATGGTCCTTTGGACAGTACTACTTCCTTGTAAAATTAGCTGGTTTTTTTTTATCCACTTCTGTGTGAGTTCTATTTTCTAAGAGCCATACCGACAAATCTTTTGAAGCTAAATTTTCTTGTGTGCTCATATGTCTTGACTTGCTCATCCCCATGCCTTTCCGTATTTGATTTTAGCTGCCTTGAGCCCATCAAGCTTTGGTAGAAGAAAACCAAACTTTGTGTCTTTTTTCGGAGCCATTTTCATCAACTTAATGGATTTAATGAATACCACATTCTTAGTGAGACTTTTAATCTGACACCCCTTAATCCTTTTAATGATTTTCATAGTTGGCCTAATGGCCACTCCCCCTCATGTTTATCTTTATGAAAATGATACACTTGATTTACCTTTTGGTGCTCTAAGTTTTTTAGAGTTACTTTTTACCTGACAATTTGGGGCATTTGGTAGATAAAATGATTCCATTAGCAAAGACTTAAAAATGCCTCAAAATCAAAACTTGGAAAATTCACTTAATGTTGAATAGGCAACAAAATTATGCTTATCATAGGGTATGAAACTGTCATCAAATCCTCAAGTTCAGAAAATGTCTAGTATTCTTGAATCTTTGACAAAGAAAGTCCAGGGGCTTAGGTCAATACTTGGGTTTTGGGATATAAAAATTACATACTTTTATAACATATCCATTTTTATTTCAGTTAAAGAACTAATATAAGATTTTTATGACTTTGCCTAACCCTGTATCTAATGGCTTTTAGCAGAGTGTGGGGGAGTAAAGGCTTTGCTGCTCCTCCCATGGTGTGGGGAGCTCTATGTTCCCTGTCTCAAATATGGGCTATCAAAGTGGCTGTATGCTCTGTAACCTTGGAACTCGACCTTGTGGCATCTGCAGCTTCTGCTTTCACTCTTCTCAGAATGCTGTTCTCGAATGTGACCAACCGTGTCAGAAGTGTGTGGTGTGGTCACCGACGGTGTTCCTTTATGCTACGGGCCTTGACTTTCAACATGCATGCCCTAATGGAGTGCCCTTTGCTAGAATTTGGGCTGGCCCAACGATTTGCTCTTGACCAATGGAAAGTGGCCAAAATACTGCTCTATAACTTTGAGGTACGGCCGGGGCGCCTGGGTGGCTTAGACGGTTAAGTGTCCGACTTTCGCTTAGGTCATAATCTCGCGGTTCGTGGGTTCGAGCCCCGCGTCGGGCTCTGTGCTGACTGCCAGCTCATAGCCTGGAGGCTGTTTCGGAGTCTATGACTCCCTCTCTCTCTGACCCTCCCCTGCTCACGCTGTCTCTCTCTCTCTCTCTCTCTCCTAGAAATAAATAAGACATTAAAAAAAAAAACTTTGAGGTACGGTCATAAGTAGCCTAGCGAAACTCCCACTCCTGGAATGACCCTTGTGAAAACCTAGCTGCCAAGTTGTGAGAAACTAAGGTCATGTGGTAAGGGCACACAGAGCGCTCACTCTGGTGGACAGTCACAGCCAAGCCTCTAGCAGCAACCAGCACCAACTGCCAGTCACAGGCCTGAGTTTTTGGGCATCCAGCCCAGTCAAATTTAAGGATCACTACCCCAATCTGATATTTGATGTCTACTCCATGACAGACCCCAATACCATGAGAAATAATAATAAATTATTGTCCTTTTTCACAGCAAAGGAAAGCTGGAATCAAGTTTCACTACTCTGAGACTTTCATGCAATGAGGAAACCCAAGCTAACCACGTAGAGCGAGAAAGCGCCCATGTGCAGAAACACAAAAAGGCAGCTATGCAAGTAAAGTCTTTTTGGACTCTCCAGACTGGCTTAGCCTCCAGCTGAGTGAAGATGACCTCAGCTGTTATCCACATGGAGCAGAGGTACTGGCCCATTGTGGCTCTACCTTAGTTCCTGACACCCAAAATCATGACAAAATAAATGGTTGTTGCTTTAAACCATAATGTTTTGGGGTATTTTAATTGCACCATGAGATAACCAAAACAGGCTATTTAGAATTAGGTATATGTATTTACAGCTAAATCTTCTCTTTTTTTAAATGTTTTATTTATTCTTGAGAGAGAGAAAGAGACAATATGAGCAGGGGAGGGTCAGAGAGAGAGAGACACACACACACACAGGATCCGAAGACAGGTTCCAGGCTCTGAGCTAGCTGTCAGCACAGAGCCTGATGCGGGGCTCAAACCCACGAACCGTGAGATCATGACCTGAGCCAAAGTCAGATGCTTAACCGACTGAGCCACTCAGACGCCCTTGCACTAAATCATTTTAAACGGTGCTAATATAATTAATGTAAATTAACACGAATGACAGACGGAGTCTGAGACTACTTTAGGATGTGTTTCTTTATGCATTGGGAAGAAATTAGATTATTTGCATACGTATGGCCAAATTGATGGGTGGAAACGGTGATGGAAATGGGAAGGGGAAAAGACTGGATTTATCTGTGTTTGTGGAAGACACGGGCAAGAAGTTCGACAGAAGGATGCAGGGCTCAGGTGCCCGAGACTCCCAGCTATCTGCCCACAGCACACAGAGCAGTGCATTTGTGGCTTGCTTCTTCCTTTCATCTACCTCTCGATCTCTCTCTCTTTTTTTAATGTTTTATTTATGTCTGAGAGAGAGAGAGACAGCGTGAGGAGGGGAGGGTCAGAAAGAGAGGTAGACACAGAATCTGAAACAGGCTCCAGGCTCTGAGCTAGCTGTCAGCACAGAGCCCAACTCGGGGCTCGAACCCACGAACCCTGAGATCATGACCCGAGCCGAAGTCGGAGGCCCAACCGACTGAGCCACCCAGGTACCCCTCATCTACCTCTCTTTGTCACCTTTCTTTCTTTACTTCTCCATCTCCCTCTCCACACTATATCCTGACTCTTCACCACCATGCCGTCAGCGAGCAGATCGATCACCCTCACTTGAGTATCAGGTGGAAACCAAAGAGCACAACCAATGCATGACTCTACTTCTGATTATTTTTTCCCCAATTGCCCTTTGTCTTCCAGCTTCTTCTACAGATAGACGCTCCTCTTCCAGGTAGCAGGTGATGCTGGGACCCAGACATCTGCTCACTTGCCCACAGCACCCCCNAGTCTGTATGTACAGCAGGAGAGTAAGAGTTAATGATATTAGCTGCTCCCCCCAAACCATTCATCTGTCACTTCTTTTCACATTATCATCCTGGTTTGAAACCCACTCCTTTCCAGAAAGCTCCATCCTCAGAAGTTGCTTGGTTATTTATGAACAGTATATTCTTGGACCCAAAACTCCCGGTGGCAGATTCATGTGAACAACTGTTAACCGAGCAGTGTAACGGGAACAGATAACACAGCAGGTAGGCTCTGCAACAATGGGAAGGTGACAGCGGCTGGCCAGGGGCGCTGTGGGATTTGCTGAGAGCCTTACACTCCCAGAGCACTGGCCCTGGTCCCCTTCAGTCCCACCTGTAGGGCGACAGTGCTTTGTAACACACTGATTTGTGCTCCGGTCAGCTCTGCAGAATGTGGCCTGAGACATTTCCATGAAAAAAAAAAAATCTAAAGTATGCAAATGCTTAGCCCAGAGGAAGAGCAGGCACTTTCATCTTCTGGAACTTAAAGGAAACAGTGGTAAGAGCTGCTAGTCAGGATTTAATTCTAACCTATACGGAAGGACAGTGTGCGGGTTAGGGTGTCGGGGACTCCGATAACAGGAAACTTAGAAGAAAGAAATGACCTTATCTTAGAGTTGTTAATTACTGAATAAGAATATAATGAGCATATCAGATTCAAACCCGGGCTCTACAAAAGCAGATTTCAAAAGTTTCCAAGAAAATGTATTTAATATTTTGATTATATATACATCTCACTTGGCTAGAGAGTCTAAAGTAACGGCAGATGAAAATTCTTAAAAGAACCAAGCTGAGAACAAAGGAACAGAAAAGGACACATAACAGCAACGGCAAATGTTTCCAAAGAGGAAGAAATCTGGGGGGACCTGGAGTGGAAGGTGGGAGAGTAAGAAATTCATGTAGCTGCATGAAACTCTGGACCCACTCGGATCTGCAAACACCACACATGGAAGACAGGAGGAAGAGAGTGTGTGCTAAACCAACCAACCAAACAAAAAAAAAAACCACTGAGCAAGTATAGTGGCAAGGAAGTTAATGTTTTTGTGTAAATTCGGGCTTGCAGAAATGCTCGGAACAATTAAAATGCCTTTGAATGAATCTGGATCATGAAGGTTAGGGAAGACCCATTAAGAAGGATCATTAGCAAATGACAGAGAACAAAATGACAGGATTAATAAACAGATGTGTTGCCTCAAGAATTCCTATAAGGAAAAAGGCATCCAAAAGTTAAAGAGCTAACGAATCGTATTTAAATGAAATTGGTGTCTGAGCTAGATAAAAAGTGTCTGACAGATGAGCCAGAACTTGGTTCCTTCCCTGAGCCCAGGCAGAAACCTACATGGGAAGAGAGACATGGCCAGTCCGAGGAAAGGTAGAAGAGAAGAGGTTTAGGGGCTTCACTGTCCGAAGTCTGCTCTACAGACCTACGGCCTGGACAGCACCTGGGACCTTGATGGGAATACAGATTCACAGGCTCCACCTCCAACGTGTGGAAGCTGCATTTTAACCAGATTTCCTGCGATCTCCATACAGATTAATGTTTGAAAGCCCAGTTCTAGAAAAATGAAGATGGGCACATATCAACACATGTCAGTTCTGTAAACTAAAATGTTGTGAGTTTTGACACTAATCTCAGCAGAACTGGAGAAGGGATTCTTCAAGAGACGGTTGATGCAGGCACTGCAAGGCTTATAGGAAACTCTAGGACTGGCAGGCATCCCTTAAGAACGAAGCAGGATAACTTAACCCATTTAAGACCTAAATCTGGGGTGGAATAGCAGACAAAGATGTGTACTTTCTCTCTCTCTCTCTCTTTTTTTTGGTTTGTTTGTTTGTTTGTTTTGTTTAGGTAAGCAACAGTGCAGTATACGGGTTAAGAACAAAGTTTCTGGTGCCTGGATACCGGTTTCAGATCCTAGTTTTGCCACTTACTGTGTGCCTTTAACTGATTGCTTAACTTCTCTGTGTCCCAGTTCCTCATCTGTAAAACGGGGAAAATGATAGTGTCTGTTTCATAGGCACTCCTTCAGTATATAGTACTTCAGTCAAGTACTTCTGAATTTATTATTATCTTTTTATTTATTTTTGAGGGAGGGAAAGGGAGAGAGTACACTGGGGGGAGGGGCAGAGAGAAAAGAGAGAAGGGGAGAGAGAGAGAGTCTCAAGTAGGCTCTGCGCTGTCAGTACAGAGTCCAAAGTGGGGCTCGATCCCATGAACCTTGAGATCATGACTGGAGCAGAAATCAAGAGTTGGACGCTTAACTAACTGAGCCACCCAGGCGCCCCACTCAGGCACTTCTAAACGCAGTATAGAAACTGGTCTGGAACAGAAAAAGGACATTGGTGGAAAACTAGTGAATTTCAAATAAAGTCTATAGTTCAGTTAATAGCAATGCCTGAATGTTATTTTCTGAGCTTGACAAATGCACATGGTTACATAGGACTTAACATTAGGGGGATCTAGGTGAAGGATGTATGAAATCCTATCTTTGTCCCTTTCCAATCAATCTAACATTATTCTGAAATAAAGCGTATTTGAAAAAAATCACTCTTGTAAGCCTCATTGTGAAATAAATAGTAAATGTGAGCTATTATAATGTTATAAAATTTTGTTTCTTTATAGTCTCTATGTAGAAAGGTAAGGGTTCTAATATAGGCAGACTAACCCTGATTCAAGAAATATCTCTTGAGTGAACATTTAGAAGATGTAAGTACCAGGTTTGGGAATAGAGCCCGGGAGAGAGCCGATATATTTACAGCTTTTATCCACTGGGTTTCTTTAAGGGAAAAGACACCAACTGTAGCTTTGGAGAAGGTTACAAAATCAAAGGAAACACAGAATAATGGGCCTTGGAAAGGATGGGGTNAGGAGAGAGCCGATATATTTACAGCTTTTATCCACTGGGTAAAAGACACCAACTGTAGCTTTGGAGAAGGTTACAAAATCAAAGGAAACACAGAATAATGGGCCTTGGAAAGGATGGGGTCAGGGGAACTTTCGGGATCGAGGTGGCAGGAAAGAATGGCGAGTCCAAGTGGCTTGCAGCTCAGGGATGTGTAGCCTACAGTCGTTTTCATCTCTGGGCCCCTCCAAGGCTCCTTGGAACAAGGAGTATGAACAAGTCATTAGTCCACCCTGAGTGATGTGGTCCCCCTGGATGCCAGCACGTGAGCAGAGAGCAGGAAGGAAGCTATAACGACAAGAAAGGGGCATAGACGCTGGGCAGGGGACAGAAATCCAATGTGGCCATAAACACAGTCTTGGAAAGATCTTAATAATCTAGGGAAGAATTCTAATGATATCAAGTCTGGCTTCAAGGTTAAGTTTGCCTTATAAAGGAATAAATAATAAGCAAAGAGGTTCTAACTAGCTGCAAGCATAATGTGATCCAATTTGCCATGAGCTGCCTAAATACCACAATATGGGGAGGCTGGAGGGGACATCCGCGGGTAAAGCTTCTCCTGATGTCAGCACTTGGCTAAAAGGCCTATGTGTTCCAGTGTGGTTCTTTATTGTAGTGGGACTTTCCAGTCTGGAATAAGTAAGGCAGGTTCCTAGAAGTCCCATAACTGTCCCACGATCTCCAAAATGGAATCTGTGCATACCAGGAAGCAGCAAAATGACAGTTTTGGGTGAAGGTAAACTATTTAAGCTGCTATTATTTACATTTCACATAGAGAAGTAAGTTCACTAAACTTAAGTGGTATTTATTCTACAATTTGCACTGCCACTGGTGTGCTCTCAAGATCAGAGTTTAGGTGGTCGTGTGTCACACACCAGGCACCGTGCGTGGGGTTAGAGCACGAATTCTATTCTGGTGCCCACAGTCTCACATCCTTTTGATAGGCTCCTACTTCAATTTAAATGGATCCGGTTCGATGGGTTTGGGAAGCAACATGAGAAGGTTTTCTCAATGGAGTGCCAGATTAGAAGTAGCACTAATAGGGGCATGTGAGTGGCTCAACCGGTTAAGTGTCCGACTTGGGCTCAGGTCATGATCTTACGGTTTGTGGGTTTGATCCTCACATCAGGCTCTGTGCCGACAGCTCAGAGCCTGGAGCCTGCTTCAGATTCTGTGGCTCCCTGTCTCTCTGCCCCACCTCCGATCATGCTCTTCTCTCTCTCTCTCTGTCTCTCTCAAAAATAAAAATAAAATACTTAAGGGGCACCTGGGTGGCTCAGTCAGTTTAGCATCCGAATTCAGCTCACTTCATGATCTCATGGTTTGTGAGTTCAAGCCCCACGTCAGGCTCTGTGATGGCAGCTCAGAGCCTGGCACCTTCTTTGGATTCTGTGTCTCCTTCTCTCCCTGCCCCTAACCCACCCACACTCTGTCTCTGTCTCTCTCAAAAATTAATTAAGATTAAAAAAATTTAAAACCAAATAAGTAAATAACTAAAAAAAACTCCAAGAAGTAGCAGTAATAATGATGGAACAAGCATACCCAAATGGAAGAGCATGTACTTATGTTCCTGGCACAAATTCCTCATTAGCCCCATTAAAATATAAGAGCAATAATGATCTAAATAAATCCTCAAGAAGCTGGCCAACAAATTCACAATTGTCAAGAATATCTGAACATTGGATATCTACAACGTTGGATGATAAACCTTGCCCTAAATCAGCAGTTCTTAACATGGGGCAACTTTATCCCTGAGGGAAAATTTGGAATGTCTGGAGACATTTGTGTTTGTCAAAAATGGAAGATACCATCAGCCTCTAATGGGCAGAGGTCAGGGATGATGCTTTAAAACCTACCGTGTATAGGACAGCCCCCTACAACATAGAATTCTCTGGTCCCAGATGTCCATAGTGCCTTACGTTGAGAAACCCTGATTAAATGTGTTTTATTTAAGACATTAGCAAATAATAGAGCTACATCTGTAATATATATAAAGTAACATTATGTTACATATGTATACATAGTAATATATATGATGGCAGTATATCCTCAAAATACTTCTATGATAATGGATTGTGAATAAAAAAAGACTTTGGACACCGTCAGAATAGCACATAATGGAGGCTTGATAAAGGATATTGTTTCCCTTTATTTAAAGATTGGTTCAAGTTTTTGAAACCATGTCACAGAAATTATTGAAGGATCTGATCACAGGAATCGAAACAGAAGATAATGGAATTATGTGAGCTGTCCTCAAAAATCTAAGAGTATTTTGCAGAAGAAAGATTTGTCTTAGCAGCATATTTCCAGAGCGCAAAACTAAGATCCCTGGAATCAAACACCAAAGTATCAAAAAACGCTATTTTGATAAAATAGAAGGAAGATTTTTTTAAAGACAATTTTAGTGGTTATGCAATGATGAGCTGCTATACTACAGGAAATTCTCACTTGGGATGGGCCCCTGGCCAAAATGAGCTACGTGGGCCTCAGCTCAGCAATTCTGCGATTTTGTCCTTAAATGAACAGATTTTCCAGCAATTGATATTGTACTCCAATAGGCCACCTACATGTTTAAAGCAGAGGTGGCAAAATTTGTGACATGCGTTTTCCAAAATAGTGTTTAAAAACATTTTAAAATTAATACTCAACATTTGAAAAGCAAGAGATTTCCCATAAATAAGTCAGGTTTCATGCTTCTCTTGCAATATGAGAAGATACGACAACACCTGGTCCATTTCTTCCACGGCAACAATAAGCTGGGATTGTCCCTTTGGCTCATTTCTATGTCCTGCCATGACCCTAGAGAGTTGGAGTCTCTGAGAGCTGAGCAGCGGTTAATAAATTTCAGTGCCACACACCTCACTGCCAATCCTTCTGCCGTCATTTACGAGTAGTGTAACCTTGGGTAAATTACTTAATTTTTTTTTTTTTGCTTTGATTTTTTTCATCTCTCATACGATGGGAGCAATGACACCCATGTCGTAAAGGTGTCTAGAGGTTAACTGAATTCACTAAAAGCAAAGTCCTTGGAGGAATTGCTGGCACATAGTAGGTGCTCAGTGAGTATCTGTGACTGTTATTAGAGTAGGTGGCTCTTGGAAGAAGGAGTTTTCTTGTGCAGTTCTCAACAATGTTTGAGTCAATCTTGTTTTCTTGATCTGACATTACCATTGAAGTGCACACCATGTAAGGGACATCAGTCATGTTTCCATCCAGGCATGGAAATGGTAGTCCTGAGATTGTTCATATGTCAGATTCTATGATGGGTTAAAATTAAGTAAAGGTGTGGTTGGGGGAGATGGGAAAGGGCTATTTGTTCTTTTCGATAAGACTTCGATAATTTCACAGAAGCTTATAGGGGAAACATAGATCTATAAAACAACACCATGGAACACTAGCAAGAGGAAACCCCAGAAAAGAAGTTTAGAGTGGATGGAAACGATGATATTAAAAAATGTGTACTAGAGCACTGAAAAATAACTTTAGTTTCCAGGGACCGCTAAACCACCATTTTATCATCGAGACTATTACAATTAGTTGATCTAAAATGAAGCATGAGTTAACATTCCATTATCATCTGAAATTAAGGGTTTCTTTTGGATTATTTTTTTGTAGTTTTATAGAAAATTTGAAAAATGAGTAGCATCCATTGGAAAATATATGGGATCTAGTACATTTTTACCAGTGAACAAAAACTGGCTTTGATATTGGTTATATAACCTTCTTATTTTGGGAACGGGCTGAACAGGGATGGTATACATACCTTTCAACATCGGTTGCTGTTCAGAGCAAAACCACAAAGCCCAAAAAATGCAGGTTCGTTTACTCTCCAGTGCTTAACAATCTCCCAAGGAAGATAGATGCATTTTCCAAGATAGTGGTTTCATCAAAGAACAGCCGATAATGACAGATAAAGAGCTGCCTGGTGCCTTTTTCAAGGATTTACTGAATACTAATAGGACACAGCTTTGTCTGAGAAGCCTTTGTGGCCAATGATTGCCTTGAGTCATTAGGCCTGGCCACCAATTGTTTCGCCCCACAGGATCTACTTTACCAAACCATGGAAAAAATAATAATCAGATATATATTTTTTTAATCTCAAAAAAAGAAGCTGGAATTTGAAGTATGTACATGTTTATGCAATAATGACAAAGATTTGTGTGTATGGATGAGTGATTTCTGTTTCATTCCTGTAGAATGTATTGTACATGTAGGAGGCAGAATGCAGTGACCCTGAATCATATTCCAGTAAAGGGAGTCTGAAACCCCACCTGGATTCATATAAGTGTATTTTAATGGGACATCTTGTTCACATATGTCCTGAATCACACAATTAAGCTTTCCATGTTGTATGGAAGGAAAGCTAGTGTATGTTAACATATATATTAAGATGTTATGCCTAGTATTTTTCTCTCACTATTTATGATACATTGGTCCTGCCTCCACAGCTATAATATCTAGTCCATGAGATCATAGGTCTGTCTAATACTTCTCTTCCTCTGTGTTGACTCTAACAGAAAACTGGGCACATATCATAGGTTCAAAAATACATGTTGATTGAGAGAGTGGCAAAGAGAGTGGATGCAGGAAATGATTGGAAGAAAGATCACAAGATTCCAACAGAAACTGAACTTTCAAAGGATTAAATGGTGACGTGCTTAGAAAGTGACTTAATGGAAGGGAAAAATAAAAGTCTGAGAATGTAGCTTGCCCCAACACTGTTGAATCAGGAGCTTCAAAGCAGAAATGGATAGTTTTGAATGAAAGAGAGAAATCTTTAGCTATACGAAAATAGATACAGTCTTTGAACCATATTCAACCTATTATGGATCAAGATAATGTAGGACCAGATTCAGTTGTTTGAAACATTTATAGACACATTTCCCCCCTTGCTCTGATGGTGTTTTCAATCACCATCATTGTTGGCCTATCTATAAAGATTTATATAAAAAATTAATGATGGTGTATGTTTGCCTCATTTACTTTCATTAGTCATAGAAAATATGTTAACTGGTCTTCTGGAACCTATGTTCTCACCCCCATTTACTTGTTGATATCAATGAAATACACTGGAGAGTTTGTCTGGAAGTCAGCATCCCATAAAAATTTGAAACTGATATCTTAATGTGGTGCCAGTCAAATGTCTGGACTGAGGTCATGAGCACCCAAGAAGTGAGGATGGTGTCCTCAGCACTTTTTGTGAAGCTGTCAAAGGGAGATGGAATGTCACACTCACTGCTTCATAACTTTTACAAAGAGCTGTGGTGCCTTTTATGTAAATGGCAACATCTTTGATATGTAAGATTAGTCTGTGCCTGAGTGGAAATGCCTTCTTTCCTGCAATGGGTAAGAGACGGACTCATATTGTATTAGGACATACTCAGGCCTGCCTGTGTTTGGGTAGCTATTATAACATCAATGCACCACTGAGGTCCTTCTTAGAGAATTTAAATTCATGGACACAACCACCTTGTACGTCATCGCTTCAATATATTTCTACAGGGAATGCCATTAGCTTTGTATCCTCTACTTTTGTATTTATTTCAGAAGAGAAGGGATAGTGACTTAACATATGAACAATTCTTAGGGGTCAGGCTTTGTAAATGGCTTTAGTATCATCTTATCATTGACTCTTCAACAACACTCTGACCTTGGTTTTCCTCATTTATACAAGGGGAAAATGAAGCACAGAGAGGTTAAGAAACTTAATTCACAGCTAGTGAATGTGAGATTTAGAATTTGAATCCAAATCTATCTTAAAGCAGAGCCCACGATATTTATCCTTCTTCATCTCCCTTTAAAAATACAGATTTTAAATTTCTGCAATCCAACACCTTAAATGCATCTGCTTTTTATATTTATAGAAAGCAGTATTTACTGTTATCAGACTACAGTCCATAGGTTCATGTGCTAAGTGCTTGAAATTCATTCTTTTTATAATTCTCATAACAACCCTGAAAAGTAGGTATGATTATTACAATTTCTGTTATCAGTGTGGAAACTGAGGCATAGGGATGCTATCTAAATTGCTCCAGGTCTTGTGATTAGCAAGTGGCAAACCAGAATTTGACCTCAGGCAATGTGTCTTCAGAGTCTGTCCTTACAGTGATTATTTTCAATTTATATAGTCCATATGCCTTACCACCTTGAACATCAGCACAGAGTTAGCTTCGACCTTGAAGTGTGCCATTTAGTATATTGATATATATATAATTACTAGTAAGGACTCAAATAGAGCTTCTCTTGGTCTCTTACTTCAAAATAGTTTATATACTAGCTGAAATGGACTGAATAAATAATACTTTACTCTGCCTTACATTTTCAGGGATCCATTTTTCCTACATTATAACATTGTATCTCTGAAAGAAATATCTGTTCTCTAAAAAACACAAATGATCTTCAATAAAAATGTATGTGATGTTTTCCTATCAAATTGTGTTTTTTTGTTCAATGTAAGTTAATTACAGACGGTGTATGGGTCAAAGTGGGTTATAATATATTCAAGGTTTCATGTTTTTCTAAGATTGAGGACTCAAAGTAATGTCTTAGTATTGCTTTGAGTTTTAAAATAAAATAAATGGGCATCTTGCTTGCCTTTGAAGCTCCTTTTGCTAATCTCAGATTGCCGTCTGAAATTTTAATAAGTGATTTAAAATGTGCTTACACAAAGAACCTTGTCCAAGTTGTCTGTTTCTGCCAAATTAAACTATTAAACTAAGTAACCTAATTAAAATCCTTTTAGCTTTTAATCAATATTTTATTTACATTCATATTTCCTGGGAAGCTTGATTAGTTTTCTGGATGTGATAGTTATTTCTCTCCCATTTATCAAAGGCTGTTTTTAAAGAGGAAAGTCTCTCCTCCAAGGTCTTGGAGCCAGGAGGAAGCCAATGAGGATACTTTGATATATGCCTCTCCCCCCTCTATGAGCCCTGGGTGCACAGAGAAGGTGGACAGAGCACCTGCGATGTCAGGGAGAGGCCCTGGCTGCTGACTGGGAGACAGAGAGTGGTGCCACTGTCTCTCCACCCTTCCCTTGCAGAGGACCTTGGAAACATAGATCGAAGTGATCACAGGCAATAAAGTTCACACTGTGCTGCCCAAAGCAAAAAGTGGGCTTCCCTATTATTTATTCTCATGAATTAAATAGGTTTATAAGATTTGTGAAAATAATGTCCTTTTTCACTCCCCTGTCCCCCCTCTCCATGCCTCTTCCTATTTCCCAGAGGTAACCACTTCAAGCTCTTTTTATAAATTTATGTATCGATATCTTTTTTTTAAGCTTATTTATTTTGAGAGAGAAGGAAAGCAGAAGGGGAGGGATGGAGAGAGATGAAGAGCAAGAATCCCAGGCAGGCTTTATGCTGCCAGTGCCGAGCCCAATGCGGGACTCAATCTCATGAACCATGAGATCATATCCTGAGCTCAAATCAAGAGTCAGATGCTCAACCGACTGAGCATCATGTATCAATATCTTTAAAAAGCATACATACAACCTCTTGATTTTTTTTAAAATTTTAGACATACCTATTAATTTCCTACTGTAGAAGTTAAAGATTTAGTTCTCTTTAATCTACACCCCCACCCGCTGCCTACTCAGATGGATCTATGTGTACTGACTGCATGCCTCATTCTCCCAATAGAATTACAGCACAGTTTGAATTATATAATTATTTAACATTGACATTTCATGACATTATAAGAAATATTATTCTCAAATACATCACGTAGTACACTCTAACAACTTTTCTTTTCTTGTAAAATTCTTTGTTTCCCTTGAAGTCAACTGTCCTATTTTTTGTTTTCTTAGTTTTCTGTGTGCTCCTCTACTTTAGGTTCAAATTCTCTCCTAATTGATTGAATCTCCCTTAAAATATATCAAACACATTGTAAAGTTTCGTCTTGGAGACATCACTTGCAGAGCCTTCTGACCTGCTCTGATCTAGGCAGGTTGGACTTTGTGGGTGGTACACAGATGACATTCTGAAATCATTCTTCACCATCCTGGTGAGTTCTGCATCTCTCCAGTGTGTCAGGTCTCTCCTTTCTCACATTTCCATTAGTGTCTTTGTTGGATTTCTCTCATGTCTTGGGAAAGCACATTCTTCTATAGAATCCTAGGAATGAGTACGTGGGAGGTAAGTTGTCTGACATCTAACATGTCGGCAAACAGTCTCCATTCAACTCTTGGACTTAACTAATAGTTCCTTTGAGTGTGGAATTTTAGGTTGACATGGTAGATAGTATTTTACAAAAAATATATATAAAACAATGTCTCCCCTTCCACAAGCTCTTGGAATGTTGCTTTGATGTTCCTCAGAGAGGTAGGATCACTATTGCCTACCCTTGACTCTGGCCAGACTGATAAGTATGGTGGTAGCGACACTGTGTGATCTCCATGGCTGGGACACACAGGTTATACTGGTTTCACTTGTTTTGTTTCCCCTTGGAACACTTGGCTCCTGGAACCTGGAGAGCCCGCTATGAGGGCACCCAAACCACCCTGTAGAGACACCCATGTGGAGAGCAATCCATAGTAAGTTATCAGGTTCCCCACATAGGTTAAGATTCTCACAACAATGAAAGGACTTTTTAATTATTTTCTGCCCCAATAGCTTGGGTGGATGCAATACAGCAACCCCTGTCCCCCGACCTTGGAAATTTTAACAGTTTCCCCAGTGATTGAGTAATAGGGTCTGAAGACAAAGGTCAGGGTTAGAAGTCCCACAGGTGACTCTAAGGAATAGTCATACTTTAGTGACTCCCTCACAGTGAAGAGCAGCACCTCTTATTTGCGCAGGGATTCCGGACTTACATTCCAAGTCTAAGATGCCATATTGGTGTGTCTCTTCTAGAGAATTGACTGTGCATGGGAAGAACTTAAAAAGAACCTGTGGGTCTACTTCCCTGGCTCCTCATGCTCTTCCTGATTCAGTTCTCTCCTCTCCACAATGCCAACCAGGAGCATGCCTGAGACCTGTCAGGCTGGGTCAAGACAAAAACTAAGCGATTTCCTTGTCTTCTCCAACCTTCCAATCCATGAAAGTGGAGAGCAGCAAGCTTACATCTGCCTTCGTTTTGTCATCAAGTTGCCTCCTGTCCCACCTGCTGCTGTCCCTGACCGGTTGTGTCGGTACTGAGGTGGTGTTCACCTTCCATACATCGTGTCATAATGGATTTTAGAATCAAAATATATTTTAGAGAGTATTCCATCCAAAAACAACATTTTAAGACAGAAAGTACAAATACAGTACATGACTTGTTCCAAATCACCAATCTAGTCAGCGACAAATCTAGAAATCAGGCTTGGGATTCCTGACTTCTATTCTAAGTCTAAACTACTTGGTTGATCTTCATGCCATGAAAATGTAAGCTTTGAGACAAATAGTTGCTTTAAAGTTTATCTATAAGTGATGTTTAAAATATATGATATACTCAAATTTCTTTCATTTTTCCCGAGTAGAAGAAAATGTTTCTGGTAGCAATTGCCTACAGTACATTCTATGATAATTTTGGCTGAGTTCTTTGTTAATTTCTGTGTCCTTAATTGTTAAGAATTCATTATCTTATCACTGTTTCTATGTTCAGGGCAATTTTACAACACATACTTTGTAAATTCTTTTTTTTTTCCTCTACAATAATTTTCAGTGCCCTCGTGACTTACGGAGTAGGCAAAAAAAATAACCACACTTCACAGCCATTGTCAAAGACCATCCCTTGGGTCTCCTTCCATTGTAAATTACAATGTTCATTTTATTTGGTATGTAACTTGAAATGCAGACCTTCCAAGAACAAACTGCAAAGAGGTCTTCTCTGGCTAGCTCCTCTCAGAAACCTGCTTAGAACTGTTACTGACCAATATATTTCTTTGGCAGGCCCCAAAGATTGCAGGAAATCATTAGATAACAGCCACTTCACTATATTCCCCTCATCTAAACAAAGTGGTCACATACATTTTACTTCTTTTATTCTGACTTCAAAATTACCCTTAAAGCAAACCATCCACTCTATTGACAGGAAAAATGGAGCCCACAAAGCTAATCAAAGTGTTTTATATTCTTTATGTAGTGCCATGATCAAAATTAAACTACAATGTTCATTACCAGTCACTTTTGCTTGCTTTTCTTTTGTGTTCTATAAGGCTCCACAAAGAAGCGCATTGTGTGCCATTTCTGTCATTTTCCCAACCAGGGAAGACATTAAAAATCAATCATAGAACCCCACTGTGAAGCCTGAGAATTTTTAAAAAAATTTTTAACATTTATTTATTTTTGAACGAGACAGGGAGTGAGTGGGGGAGGAGCAGACAGAGAGGGAGACACAGAATCTGAATCAGGCTCCAGGCTCTGAGCTGACAGCTCAGAGCCCAATGCAGGTCTTGAAGCCATGAACCGTGAGATCATGACCTGAGCCAAAGTTGGGCATTTAACCAATGGAGCCACTCAGGTGCCCCAATGAAAAATCTTTAACACAGACTCTAGGTAGTCACTAACCAGGAATCATGCATGTAAACACAAAACACATTCAACTAATCTATACTTTAGCTATTCTATATATCTTGAAAATAGCAGACACATGAAATTTCAAACCTGAACTAAAAGCTGATTAATATTACATGTTATTAATGGTTTGATTTTCCTTTTTTATGGCTATTGAAAGCATGTTTTTAGTTTACAAAGATTTCTCAGAAATTCTTCTTCCCTTAGCATAAAAAAACCTTTCAGAACCTTAATGTTCCCAGTGGTAAAATAAAAGAATGAACTGAACTCAGTTTCTCAGTTTTCAAAATATGTGGGCCTCTTCTTTGAGTCCAAAAACATTAAGAAAACACATCTAAATAGTAATAGAAAATTAACATGTAAGTAAGAAAAGACACCACCCATTAAAACATTTCCCCAAAGAAATCTTTAAAATGATTTCCTATATAAATAATAAGGAAAATCATATTTTCTAAAAAAAAATTTTTTTTTTAATTTATTTCTAGGAGAGAGAGAGAGAGAGACAGCATGAGCAGGGGAGGGTCAGAGAGAGAGGGAGTCACAGACTGAAACAGGCTCCAGGCTCTGAGCTGGCAGTCAGCACAGAGCCCGACGCGGGGCTCGAACCCACGAACCGCGAGATCATGACCCAAGCGAAAGTCGGACGCTTAACCGACTAAGCCACCCAGGCGCCCCAGGAAAATCATATTTTCAAGTTGTATGATTATACTTACAAACAGCATGTACATAGAATTAATGCATAGTCCATATTTCTATCATTAGGAAAACATGAGATTTTTGACGGACTCAGCACCATCATGTAACTTGTTTGTGAATGTGCCTTAGTCACCCCAACAACATCTAGCTTAGACAGACAAACAAACAAACAAGAAACAAGCAAAACAGAAAACAAACAAAACTGAAAAAAAGTTGTGGCTGAACAGGGCCAATGAAAGGAAAACCTCTGAGTATTGGGAGTCAGGCAACATGGACATTTTTCTTAGACTTATGGTTCTAATTTCCCCTCACCCCAGTTAGGTCCTTCTCTGCTCTTACTTGATCCACACTAAAGGGAATGCATTTCAGTTGGAAGGAGATGGAGAACGTAATCCATTGAAGTCTACACATCTCAATTTGTAGAGAATCTGTCATGTTGAGGAAAGGTTGAGATTAGGTTGACCTTCCCCAGCAGTTTCTGAGACAGGGGGAAAAAAATTAAAATAACTCGGGGTAGGCCACCTTGGAGTCACTACTGTACAATACCCCAGGAATCCAACACGAATAGAAACTCAAAAAGAGAGAAAGTGAGATGATTAAACCGCAAAGCCCCCAGGCAGAAATTAGCTTTAGAAAGCGCCTAGCCAGCTCGGTTTGCGATGGGCTGCATATCACCCTGGGTTCAGTAACAATCAAGTGAGCCTGAAAGATAATTTAAACTGTAAAATGAATGAGGATAAGCTTTCTCCTAGAGATACAGTTTAGATGTACCTCACTTCTGAAAGGATCATATTCCTGATGTTTAAAAAAATATTTTTGTACTAATTTTATGGTAAATATGGATGCTATTTCACGGAGACATATAAGCCATGTGATAATTACATCAGTTATGGATCCTTTTTAGGATGCAAATTTTAGCTAACCTTTTTTTGTCTTAGGGTTAGGAGTTCCTTAATTATTGATGATAGGAATGTAAGATATGACAATTAAAGGTAAATATGTAAGGTATGGCAAATAAAATAAACATTTTAATTTATTTTTGGGAGATTGAAAGAGACAGCGTGAGCAAGGGAGGGGCAGAGAGAGGGAAGGACACAGAATCTGAAGCAGGCTCCAGGATCTGAGCTGTCACCACAGAGCTGGACATGGGGTTCCAACCCACAAACCATGAGATTATGACCTGAGCCGAAGTTGGATGCTCAACCAACTGAGCCGCCCAGGCAACCCCAAGGTATGGCCATTTTTAAGGCTGTTACCAGCGTTTCAATTCTCCTGACGGGATTCTCCCTTCTGGAGAGTGACTTGCTTTGGCCACTGTACCCTGAAGCAGAAAATGAGCGGGATATGCTGTTCCCTTCCAGGACAAAGCCCTGGTGAGACAGGATGCACTCAGTCACGTTCTTTCCTTCATGCCACAGGGACATGATAGATGTGCAGGTCTGACACCTTGAGTCCCTGAGTGAGAGGGGCATGGGACAGAGCCACTGCCAGGCCAAGAGACTGATATAGCAAGACGGAGAAATACATTTTTGCTGTTTGTGAGTCACTCAGATTCTTGAACTGTCTGTTACTGCAGCATCTCAGAGCCCCTTCCGACAGATATTTGGGCAGTCGCAGAGTTGTATGATGCAAAACTAATAGTGGCAACATAGCCGGAGAGAATATCGGATTGAAGATCACTTAACTTTAACATAACCTCGGCTCAGTACTTTACGATCAGGCCAGTGCGAATCTCTCTAGTGACGGAAACTCTTTCCTAGCACTTTGTGGACCCTCCCAAGTCTTAACATTAAACAGATTGATCTGGGGTCCGTGGGGGAAGACAATCAAACCCAGTCATTCAATGTGAGAGACTAAATGGAAGGAGGGGTCAGGTTTACTGGAATACATGTTAGAAGGAACCAAGCAGTTTTATAAAGGGAATTGTAAGGATTCCTAAATCAGTTCCAAGGTTTAAAAATTCAGTAAGTTCGTATTTCTGCATGTTGAGAATCTATTATAAAGTAAAACTATAAGAGCAGCAAAGAATCAAATTTCATGAACAAAGGAACCACACCTGGACAGACTGTGTAATTATAAGGTCATGTTCTGTGAATTCTTCACAAAGTCACTTCTGTTAAACTTCCTGGATAGTAGCCAACCTAACCCTGGTAGCCTCAAATACGGAGAAACCCCACTAAAATCATACCTTTGTGTTGAATCTCTGCTTTATTGCTGTAGTTACTCTTATCGTCATTGAATTACCTATATTCTTTGGTTGTGTGTCTTATCTTAATGCTAATTAAGATGATCTGGCGTATGCTTAAGACACATCCATTTTATTCAGATCCTAGTTATCATATTAGAACTATCAGTCATTCCTAAATAGCAATATTTCCCCCCCTTTCACTCTCCCTCTCTTTTTGACATCCGCTTTGTCTTAATTACTTTTTAATGTTTTTGTTCTTAAATTTGGCTTCAGCCTTTGGAGGAATTGCTTTTAAACCATCTATTTATATTCTTTCTTGGTTCTAAAAGCATTTCTAGACTTTCCCATGGTCTAGGAAAAACTCACAAAATCAAAACGAAGTTGATTGAGTAGATATAATTCAGAGGCTGTAGAGTTACATCTCCTAAATCAGGCAAATGATACACACTTGATTATTCTGTGTGCTGTTAATGCCTCTGCTGCAGGTATGTGTGTATTAAATACAAATATGAAAACCTAGGGAAAGACACCTTGAAATATATTACTTAATTATTCATACTTTTAATTTCCAACAGCTTAGAAATTCTATGCCCTGTTATCATGAAGAACTCATAGCTCTCTTCTCTTGGCCTTTATAGAGATTTCTTTATAATTCTATTGATTATCCCACTGCATCATGCACCTGTGTGAACTTACTAAAGCCAGGGGCAGTATCTGGTTTTCTTTGTTTTTCAAGTGCCTGGTCTGAGTGTGGCTCAGGGGAGGTGCTTAATAACTGATTCCTGAATGACAGAGCGAATGTATGAATGAGTATTTTATCTCCCCAACAATATTTTAAGTTTCTAAAGATCAAGAATGGTATGTTACATTGAATGCTTTCCTTAAATACTGTTTAATATTAACAAAATGGCTCTTATAGAGCATGAGAGAATGAGGAAACCAGAATCACACCCAGAGTTTTTATTAAGTTGTACTAAGATTTAAAATTTTTGTTCTCCTTTTTCTCTCCCAATGGGTAGAGGAATAAAATAGAATAATACTCTGTAGAAACCAAGGGTTTATTTATTAGAGTATTTGGGAGGAAATCAATTTGGCTTCTGAGTCAGATTTACAAAAAAAAAAAAAAAAAAAAAGGCCACAAAGTTCATTGAGATGTCTTCAGTCAAGAGGTGATATCAGATTTCCTTTCCCGAGAACCTGCCTGGGCTTACAACTCTTTCAAACACTAGAGAGGACAGCAGAAGTAGCCTTATGTGACTTACAAGCCAAGGTCAGGAAAGGCCACCGTAACTTTTGCCTTGTTCACTGGAACACTTGTTCGTGGAGTACTCACCAGCCATGGAGGAAGTCTGACTCACCTGAAACGACTACATTGAAAAAGCCATGACCAGAAGCTTTGATGGCTATCGCCAGCAGTCTCTTGGCAGACAGCCAACATCAACTGCCAGGAAAGCTAAGCTTCCTAGGCAAAACCAGAAAGTCGACAGTCCCAATGGCTGTCACCACGCTAAAGTCTGACTGGAGTCATATGAGAGGCCACTTCCCACTTCACCCTCCCAAATTCCTGACCCACAAAATTGGGAACAAATAAATGGTTATGTCACTAACTCTTGAGGTATTTGTTATGTAGGAATAGATAACTGAAATAGATTTCACTGGGCTTTTTCCATCATTAAGGATTTTTATTGGACTATGGGCTTCCAATACCTTGGCCATTCAACTTTCAATCAACTCTTGTCAGTTCAGGGGATTCATCATCAGTAAAAGTGAATTTTGCCAATGCTCGAACAGTTCTACAAAGTAGAAGGAATCATTTGATACAAACCGGAAGATCAGACTCTGCCCTTTGCTTACAATGTGACTTCAAGCTCAAGTCATTTCAACTGCTAAGCCTCAAGTTCGTCATCCGGAAAAAAAAAAAGTGTTTAAATAGAAATCAAATAGATTCATAAATTAGGTTTTGATAAGGTCTTTTACATATCATGGTATGCTGGTTCATGTTTATTGATTGTTTTTCTGAAAACAAAAGTCCTAATTTGTAGAGGCTACCAATTTCTGTATCTGGTGCAAATACTCTTAACATGGACAATTTCATGTTATGTATATAACATCGCTGAATGCAGAGTGAGAAAGAAGGCTGGTTATGGGCTCTCCCAAGCCAGTGTGGCCCCAGCACATCAAGCCATAGCTGCACTGTTATGATCCTTGAAAATAGATGCTTCATGAGCCCTTTATGAATTATTCTAATTTGTAGCATCTTGACGCTTCTCTAACTTTTTAGAATTTATTATCTGTGCCATTCATTTGACATTTAACAGTATCTTTGTCTTAGATGAGTTTCCATATTTATATCGCATTCTTCTTGTATTTTAAAAATTATTTTGTAACTGTTTGATTTTTTAGGTCTTATTATTCAACCTAGAGCATAAAGTATGTGACAGATTTTTGTATTGTGCCTCTCAGCATTTCCTCCACATCTTGCCCCCTTTCAGTAGATGCCCACCAAATAGTTTTTCAATGCGTAAGTAAAGTTTCAACATTTCCTCCACTTTCCCGTGATAAATAAATTCAACTTAATATTTTTATTTACATTCATAGCTGGCAAATAATAAGTCTAGGTGGCTATTTGCTTGGAAGGTTGTTATTTTTCCAAATGGCATCCATCAGTCTTATTTACAGTTATCTTAAGTTATAGACTTCAGATACAATAATAATTAACAGGGGAAGAGTTTGAGAAAAGAAATATTTGGTGGAGTTCTATATTAAGGTAAATTCTTCAGGAAATCAGTTTATGATGTAGCTTGCTTTCTTCTAATATAAGTGATCAGATTGTGAAATACTGACTGGAGCTGCAGATTTAAAGAATAATTCACCATTTCATTGTTTACAAGCACAAATGCCCAATCTGATTACAAAATTAGCTTCAGGCAACTTCTAAAGGGTTCTGTGGTTCATTTTTATATCTAAAAAAGGGAATATTAATATTGTTGAATGTTCAAATTATGCAAGTGACATTCATTGTACAGCATAGTGTTAATTACTAACTGAATCAATGAGAAGAACATAAAAGCAATTGTTTGATTCAAACTACAAGGTTGGAGAAATTTATCTGTGTGTATATATGTTTATTTTCTGTTACTCTAATATCCTGCATCAAGAGATAAACCAGTATTCATCAAAATGAGCTAGTTTATGGGAAATCAGCATAATTCAGTATCCTTGCCCAAACTGGAGTAATTTAGATAGAAATAAATTATAATGGTGCTCAGGCTTCTGGAGACATGCCAAAAAGTGTTCATTAGCTGTCTCCAGAGGGAATCAGGACACTGAGGATGGCACTATCTGGACGGGGGTAAATAGCCACAGCATCACCACAAATAGCATTGATGGGTAAGACTACTCATATTTTCAAGACTAAGAAAACGTAAAAAAAAAAAAAAAAAGAATCATTTCATGTATATGTGAATGCTCTAAAAAACGGGTAAATAACTTTTCCCTCTAATGGCTGCTTTTACACTGAATTTGTGCTGTGTGTTATTGTTTCTCAAAAAGAGAGAAAATGTGAAACTCCAGAAATGTATCCAGACAGTAGGTTGACAATTAGCAGCAGAATGAGTAAATTCTAAGGCTACAGAATATTTTCTCAGTGCTATAACGGATCTTGAAAATTGTTAATAAAATGTAAGAACAGTAAGAAAATATGCATACATTTTAAAAAAGACTCCTATGAGGGCGCCTGGGTGGCTCAGTTGGTTAAGCGTCGACTGACCGGTTCAGGTCATGACCTCATGGTTTGTGGATTCGAGCCCCAAGTCAGGCTCTGTGCTGACAGATCGGAGCCTGGAGCCTGCTTCAGAGTCTGTGTCTCCCTCTCTTTCTGCCCCTCCCCCACTCTGTCACTCTCTCAAAACTAAAATAAACATTGAAAAATTTTTTTTCTTTCATAGTTTATTGTCAAGTTGGATTCCATATAACACCCAGTGCTCATCCCAACAAGTGCCCTCCTCCATGCCCATCACCCAACACTGAAAACAATTTTTAAAGATGCTTATGAAAGAGGAGAGGCTTATGGGTCCTTAAGTATGGGCCATCCATACGGTGATCCCAAACAGTGAAGGTCGGGAGGTGGAAAATTATCAGAAACATGATTAACCTTATCAAATACACGCGTGCCTCAAAGTATATCAGAGAAGTTGGACCGACAGCCTTACTAACTGCAACAATGGTTACTTTGGTGGTAGCCAGAGGAGACCCACGGCTTACTGAAAGAGGATGCTCTTGAGTGCCTGGGAAAGATCATGGCACCACTAAAAGCCAAAATGGTTTGTGTGTAGCTGGTCGGTGGGGAGGGCAGTTCTTAGTGCTTGAGAATGAAACTGAATTTTATAGCAGGCTAGAAGCAAGTTGAAATTTAGTTCATTCCAGGAAAAAAACAAACTATTTTTTACTTATGTCAGTTATGGACTGAAACCTACACCCACCGTGTTGATTCATATGTATGTGCTGTATAATTTGATGTGAAGTTTCTATAAAACATGTCTGAAACTTTTGATAATAATTATCTCTGAGAAGTGGCATGGGATCTAGTGTGGGGTAGGGCTCACTGTTCACTGGCAGAATTTTTGAAGTGTTCAATTTAGTCAAACTGAGTACATGTGTTAGTGCTAAATAAAAAACTGAGAATGAAGACCTCCATATACTAATGTTTATATATCATAGAATACTCATGCTTATATGTCACATGACATAAACATATATATACATTAGTATTTTAATGTTTAAAATAGCTAATCTCTTTTTTAAAGGTTTGCATTAAATTACCACACAACAAACTTGAATTCTGTACTAATTGTTGAGCTTTTAATGTCTGTCAGGGGAAGGAAAGTTTATTAACACACGTTATGTGTTTAATAATAGACAAATGGTCTGCTGTTTAATAAGACTGGAGACAGATTACAAAGAAATACATTCATTTTAACTGGTCTTAAATTTCTCTATCTCTCTGTAATGCTATCCCTGCCTACCCAATATAATACTCTAAATAATTCTTTTTTTAAAAAGCTTCCTTTTGTTTCCTGATCTTACCTTTGCTGTCTTTTTAGAATTCAATAGGCACAGAAAAAGTTGTATTTCCATGGATACTACTGAATGTGAAATCCATTCTCAGTCAAAATGGACTAATCATTATTCTTCTCTTGAGCAGAGTTAGATGAACTGTCTATGCTTTCCAAAAGTGGACCTAGAATATATAGAAATTTAAATACAACTTTCATTTACACATGGGTGTCTTCTCAACTAGTTCCTTTTTCTGCTGATGCATGCCTACTACATCACATCTAAATACTTTATCTGCTCAAGATGGCACAACAAAAGAATTTCTCAAAGTTGATTTTCCAAAGATTTCATATACTACACAAAACATAAGCCACATTAAAAAAATATTTTAAATGAATTTTTGAAAGTTCTCTCTAAGAGTAAACACGTTCAAAATACTAAAATTCTTGGTAGGGTTGGTATTACCACTTTTTTAGCACCTAAATTTGATGAAAAAGAGGATGTGATGATTCTTCAAATATCTTCGCTCATTAAAACTAATCTTTTCATTGGTAGGAACAGAGAGAGGGAAAGTCACTGGTGAGGATAGTATTCTGTGCCATTTGCCAGCCGGCCCCATGTGGACATAAATCAGGCAAAATAAAAAAACTACTGTGTATGATGAGATCCAGCTCGATATGTTGACGTTAAGTGGTCTAGCAAAAGGTCCTACAACAAAACGTATTCCACTGATAAATTTGATCAACTGGTAGGCTAAGAGATTGGTTGCCTAAATCTTCTTTCTTTGCCCCAGCTTTACAGACATCATCAGTTTTTATTTTCACCTCTTCCCTCAGTGAGGGACGCACGATCAGAAACATATTAAAAAGCAGTCAGTGTAATGGTGAAGATGTCTGTTTCTTGATCTGGGTGGATGGTATCTTGAGCATATTCACCTTCTGAAAATTCCTTGCACTTTATACGTCTGAGATGTGCAGGTTTTATGAGTGTATGTTATGCTGAGATGTTTAACAAGTTGTTTATTTTTTTAATCAGTATATTCTAAGATGTGTCTATGTGATTTTTATCCAGAGGCAATAAAATTAATCACAAGGCCATTTTGATGCCTCCTCTACTGTAATTTTTCTGACTCATGCCCATAGTATAGACTTTTTCCAACCCAAAGATTTGTTATTGAACAAAATTGTGCTCTCATCTGGATTGTCTTACATTCCTCTACATTGCCCCTTGAAATGATTTTCTTCAGCTTTGTCACATTAAAAATATGTTTTTAAGTTTATTTATTTATTGAGAGAGAGAGACAGAGAAAGAGAGAGAGAGAGGCAGAGAGAGAAGGGGGAAGAGAGAATCCCAAGCAGACTCCATGCTGTCAATGGAGAACTGGACACAGGGCTCAATCTCACAAACCATGAGATCATGACCCGAGCCAAAACCAAGATTCAGATGCTTAACCAGCTGAGCCACCCAAGCAACCCAGCTTGTCACATTAATACACGAGGTGGTCATTGTGAATATTTGGACTGTGGCCTTGTTCATGAGACTTGGCCTCATTCTTGAAAAGGATTATTTTCTGGTTAAGCCCAGAGAAAAAGTAAGTACAAGGAAAACCCAGCCACAAGTACACCAACATTTTTCACAGATTTAAAATAACACCTTATAGGGGTGCCTAGGTGGCTCAGTTGGTTACGTGGCTCACTTCAACTCAGGTCATGATCTCATGGATGGTGAGTTCAAGCCCTGTGTCTGTGCTGACAGCTCAGAGCCTGGAACCTGCTTTGGATTCTGTGACTCCCTCCCTCTCTGTCCTCCCCTTGCTCATACTCTCTCTCTCTTTCTCTCAAAAGTAAATAAACATCTAAAAAAATTTTTTATATAACGCCTTAGGTAGAAAGTTTGGTTCATGAGTTCTGAAATATTTGCAACAAATTTGTGTTGAATGAAAACTTTCTTCAGGATCTAACTGCTGTTGTTGTTTCCAAATATTCTGATACTAACTGGAAGTTATTTCCCCAAATTCTAAGGTTCTTGATATTCCATATGCCAATACTTATGGGAATCTTTCATCTAGTATATAGAAGTTCTTTACTTTAAACAAAATGACTAAGTAATGTGTTTTCATATTGCTTATTGTGTTTTCATATTGCTTCAAAGGACACAAAGAAATAATCTAATGTTTTTCTAAACAGAAGAATGAATGAAAGCAATGGTATGCACGACATTGTTAAGTGTATCCATCATTACCTTCATCATTATCAGATGGTTAAGCTTACTGATTTGTCTGCCAAGCAGTATTCTACATGTTTTGTCTGTATCTACTAATTCATTAGTATTAACAACCCTATTAGGTGATCACTGCTATTATATTCATTTCACACATTTAAAAAAAAGCAAAAAACTTGAGACACTAAGGTAATGATTTCAATAAATTAAGGACAAAGTAATTTCCTGGAGGAGGGAGAAGAAAGGATTGGGGCAAGGACTTAAGGGCCTTCGTAGATCATGTTCTTTTGTTTCTTGCTCTAGATCAGGAGAAGGTTCATGTATGGATGTCACATCATTCTCATGCCTTTTGATTATTATAAATATTATTTTGTATCTACCCAATATTTTCTATTTTATTTTTTTAAATGTTTACTTATTTATTTTGAGACAGAGACAGAGTATGAGCAGAGAAGAGACAGAGAGAGAGATATAGAATCCAAGGCAGGCTCCAGGCCCTGAGCTATCAGCACAGAGCCCGACGCAGGGCTGGAACTCACAAACCTTGAGATCATGACCTGAGCCAAAGTCCTACACTTAACTGACTGAGCAACCCAGACGCTCCTACCCAATATATTTTAAAAACAAAACCTAAGGCACAGAGAGGCTCAGAATACTGGTTCCAGTTTCCCCTACATGGTAATGCCTCTCACAAGCATCTTGGTATGCCTATAATTTAAAAGTGTATAAATGTAGTTACTTTAATGTAGAAAGGGTAATGAATTTTAAATATGGTGTTTTTACAATATGCCCCCACATCAAAACACTGCAGTAATTTTAGTGTAGTGGAAGCTGAGAGTCAGAAAGAACACATCTAATCCTTATGAAACTGAAGTTAAAGAAGGAACCAAATGAAAATAATTTGATTGGATTGCAAAAGGCAAAAACAAACAAACAAACAAACAAACAAACACAAAAAACTTTTCAAGGAGCCAGACCTGGGGATTCTAGATAGAGAAAAGGTTAGATGGGTGGGTATAGGGAAGATGAAGGGAAATATCCAAGATGAAATATTTTAACTGACTTCTGAGTCCAGACTTCTCAGACATTTAAAACATTTCACAGACTAGCAGGAGACTAAACTAGAGAACCTTCATGCACCTTTTTGAACGACCTCTGTCTCTTTCACTTGAAGAAAACACATTTAGTGGTTACATGAATACGGCATGAAAATCTCTCCTACCTAATTGAAATATCTAATATTAACCAGAACACTAGGAATAAGACTGCAAATAACTCAAAAGTGCATTAAGTAATGAGAGGAAAATTCAGTTACAGTCTGGTGACCTATTTGGTGCATGATTCAAAAGAATTATAAGTACTTATCAAAACTTTACATAAATGTGAATGTTATTAACCATGTTGGGGAAAGGGGAGCATATTCATTATTGAACTTCAGTAATGTCCCATTTGGGAACATTTGAATTAAATGCAAAACCATTTATCTCCAGCCTGGGATAAATAGAGAGACCCTGAAGTACATAAACTGCTCTGGTCAGATTTAGCAGAATACCAGAAAAACAAAAAAAAAAGAAAAAAAAACTAAAAAAAAAAAAAACCAAAGCAAAGCAAAACAAAACAGAAAAGCTTTTGTTTGAAGCAGGTTCCGAGGCTATACCAAGTAAGTTACCCAATAATTGCAGCTGTGACTAGTATTCTCACTATGGCATGAGTTTGGGTCCAATAAACCCATTCCAAACCCCTTTGTTACCTCTTTCTTACCCCCAATCTCTGTTCAGAATATTTCATAACCTTTTTTAATTAAAAATTGTTACAGTTTTAGTGAGGTTTCTTTTTTCTTTCTTTCTTTCTTTTTTAAAATCATTTCATCAGATGCCTTGGCAAATCTTTAAAGTACCAAGAAAAATGACATAGGATATTTCGGAACTTAACAGACATTTTTCAACTGATTTGATTGGATAAACTGTTTTTACTGATGGACACAGTCTCTGGCAAATCCAAAGAGTAAAGAAAAGTCTATTGAAATAAGCCAAACATAAATTCAACTGATTCTTACCCAACGTAACAGGAAACAACAACGGAAACCGACATAGTGATGTACTACTCCATATATAGACTCTACCTGAGAAATTTGGTATTGAATCTCTCTTTAATTTTAATTAATGTTCAATACTTCAATTCGATTATGAGAATAGTAATATATAAAATGTAGTTTATGATTCTGGAATCAAAATTGCCTAATTAAATTGTATTGGTACTTATCCAAAATATTTATCCTATTCAGCCACACTAAAAAGAGTGAATTAATATATTTATAGAGGTTGTGATCATAGTAAATATTTAAGTGTAGTAAATATACAAGGGTGGGAACACTAAACTGGGAATGAGGAGGTATTGATGTCAGGATTGTTTTGGCTGCTTTAACAGAGATTAATTGAATGCAGCATGAACAAAATAGATTTACTTCTCAGGTAACGTCTGAGTTGGTAGGTAGGTCATGGAGGTTCAGCGTCTCCACTTTATAAAGCCACCAGGGCCCCGGGTTCCTTCTGGAGTTTTGCTTTTCCATCTCCTAGTGTGTGGTCCTTATAAGAATGGTCAAAACTGGCTCACTCTGACCACATTTCTATACCCATCATGCACCCACATTTAAACAGAGCAAAGAGGAAAAGAGTAAACATCTTTCTTTCAAAAACATGACCCAGAAATTTCACACATCAATTCTATTCATCCGTTGGCCAGAACTCAGTCATATGGCAATACAAGCTACAAGGAAGTCTGGGAAATGTAGTTTCTGGGAGAGCAGCCATATACCCAGCTGGGAGTAGGAGGTTCTTTGACTAAAAGGAAAAAGGGAAGACTGGATATTAAGGGGTAGTTATCAGTTTCATCAAATAGAACAGCTAAACCTAAAGAGGACCTTAGTTTCTTTATCTGGGAACTTAATTCTATTATCCAGTGATACTAACATTTTTCTATGATCTAACATTAGCCTTACCTTATTCTTTGGAAGTCATTCTTACTACTCTCTGCATCTTTTATAATACAGTTGTTTATTGCCATATTTGGAGGTACCCCATTCACTCCCAAATATCTCTCCACAACTTGGCTTTCATAGTTCCTGAAATTTCTACTTATTCATTCAAGGGGGAAAAATGTGTGTTTTGAGTCAGATGGACCCAAATTTGAAACCTACTAGTTGAATGCCCTTAGGCAAATGCTTCATTATCTTTGAACCTACATTTTCTTCTTTATGAAATAGGAAAGTATTATCTTCTTTGAGATTTAGGAAAAAATATATATAAAGCCCTCTTGAATACAGGCATTATAATGTCTTTAGACAGTCCTTACTTAAATGTTGAAAAATATATAATTAAATTAAGGTAACACCCATGAAATGGACTTAGGTAGTGCAAACTTCGTCGAAACTATATTTTAGACCCTGAGCTTTATGAGAATAGCATTTTACTTAGTTTCCACCTCCTAAGATTTTAGATTTATTTCATTTGCCTCTTTGGGGAACACAAGCTCCTTTCAAATTTTCAAACTCCCTTTTAACATCTTATACCTTTTGCATCTCTGTTTTTGAGGGATGTTAGTGTTTACTATAGTTTTAATATCCTTGTTGGTTTCATATCAGGTTATGCTGGGAACCGAATACTTGTGTGTGCATGTGCATGTGTATGTGTACGTGTGTATGTGTATACATAATGCAACTCATTAGCAGAGTACACTATCATTTAAATCCAAAACTGTGCTGGATATTTGCTTTTCTGCCAATAGATATTGAGAAGCACCAGCTTTGTTCTTTTTTAATTTTTTTTTTAAGTAGTCTCCACTTGATTGGTGCCTGGAGTTCTGAGCAAAGCCCTGTTAGGTATTGCAAATTCAGTAAATAAAGGCAGCAATGACACCTTGTTAAGAACAGAAAATACAAAATACCCTCAGGGGAGACTGTGTCTGGTGTGTTGTAGGAGCAGAAATAAAGAACAATGTGGCTGGATCATAATGCAAGGGGGAGAGAATAGTACCAGAGGAGGTTGATGAGGGAAATAGGGCAGATAATTGTAAACCATGTCAAAGCGTTTAAATGTTATTTCAGATAAGATGGTGAGTCTTTATGGACTTATGCTGTATGCTTCATTTTATGTTACGAGCATAGAAAATATAATGGGGCAAACCCATTTGAAAAGTCCTATACTTATTCAGATGGAATTAGCAACTTCTTATATGTTATGAATGGTGAAGACACAAAGATATCTTGCTCCTCAAAATAACCTTAATTTGGACCAATCAGGGAGGTAGCACACACCTCAAAGTTTATTTGTGAGACTAGAGAACTGGTTACTTAAGTTATTGAGATATCTTCTCTAGTATAGCACAAGACCCTGAGATAATAGGAAAATTATGTTTTCAAGAGACACTTTTGGAAAATAAGATCACAAGACATGTGGATCAGAGAGGAGGGAAGGCACGTGGGGATTCTACCTACCTCACAGTTTGGCCAAATCTAGGCTAAGCTTTGTACAGTATATAGAGGTCATTTAATTTTTTTGGCTACCAGGTACCTTTATGGATTCAAGTGCCTTGATGAGGTGCAATTATTTCCTAACAATGTTTTCAGTATATTGTAAAACATATTTACACTCATTTCATGGCTATCCATCAGCAACATACTACTTGTTTCAAAATTAAAACCATATTTTTTCATGAGTTACAGTTGGTGACACCTCAAACTAATTTTGAAGATTCAGTGAAAGTAATCAAGATCATAGCAAACTTTCCCATCTGTTTTGTAAATCAAAAATGTTTTTAGACATAATAGTAAGAATAGTTAAGTTTATTTAGAGATATGATTCAGTATTTGGGCTTGGAAACTGAAAGTTATTAGAACAAAAGCTTCTAATCTTTTTTGTTTTGGGATGTAACCTCTTCTTTATTTTCAAATTAGATTCTAAAACAATATAAAAAGTGTTAGCTATTTCTTGGGGCACCTGGATGCTCAGTCCGTTGAGCATCCGACTCTTGATTTCCGCTCAGGTCATGATCTCATGGTTGACGAGATCAAGCCCTGAACTGGGCTCTGTGCTGGGCATGGAGCCTGCTTAAGATCCTCTCTTCAGCTGGGTATGAGCTCTCTCTGTCTCTCTAAGAAATATATATGTTAGCTGTTTTTTAAAGTGAACTTATTGGTGATTAATTTGCATATAATTCTAAGACTGAATTGTGAGGGGATAACTTTTATTTGCTTTCTTTTCTCCTTATTTAATATTATATGATTAAGACCAGGACTGAAATTCGAACCAATATATATATAATTGATTTTTAGACTCCATATAGTTAAATTTGTGATTAAGACAAAATAGCCTCAAAGATTATGGGTTTGCCTCCAATTTCAAATAACAAAGTATACTCATTTAATAGGAAAATCTTGACCCTTTCTATGTAATATGGTACAAAAGAGAATTTATTTATTAATTATCTCTGTTCTTAGCACTTCAAAGACTACTAACTACTAGCGATGAATGAATATGGTCAACTATGTGAAGGTAAGTTTCCTTCTCATTTCTCTTTTCTAGACACAGAGCATCACAACGTCAAGTGGCAGACAGTTTGAGAGCAACTGTGGATGAAATTGTGTTAGTTTTCTATTGCTACATAAAAATTACCTCCCCAATTCAGGTTAAAATAGGAAACATCTAGTGCATGACCCAGTTGTTAAAGTTCAGAAAACTGAATACAGCTTAGTTGGTTGGTTCTAGCTGGAGATTTCTCATAGCGTTGCAGTGAAGTTAGCCAGGGCTTAGTCATTTGAAGGGCTGACCAGGTCGGGGGCACTTATTATCAAGAAGATTAACTTACATGGCAGCTGTCTGGAGGCCTCTGTTTTTGTCCCACAGCCTTCTCCATAAGGAAGCCAAAGTATCCTCAAGACATTGCAGCTGACTTCTCCCCTCTGATTCAGAAAGAGAGCAAGGAGGAGGCCATAGTTTAGAAGTACCACCTCATCACCTCTGCCATGTTGTTGGTCACCAAGACTGACCCTGACAAGACCTGGGAAGAAACAGGAACATGAGCGTCAGGAGGTGGGGATCGTTGGGTATCATCGTGAAGGCTGGGCACCGCAAACTTGAAGGATGAATTCAAAGTATGGAGATTACTTTTGCACACATTTTCTTTTCCTCTTCTTCCTCTTCCTTCTTTCTCATTAAGAAATGCGGACACTGTAATCACTATCAGCCATATATTATCCACAAACCTAAGGACACATATGCACTGATACCCAATGTACAGGAATAAGCTAATAGTCAAGTAGATCTATTCACCTGCAACTTAGCGTGTGAGATGTTCTCATATGCAAAACAATTTTTAAAAACTTGATTTGAGCCTGTAAAGAATCTATGTTTAAGCCAATATCATTTACTAGTTTATTTGAAAGTATATATCAGGCTAGGGATACTTGGGTGGCTCATTTGGTTAAGCGTCCAACTCTTGATTTTGACTCAGTTCATGATCTCATGCTTTGTGAGATCAAGCCCCATATCAGGCTCTGGGCTGACAGCATGGAGCCTGCTTGGGATTCTCTTTCTCCCTCTCTCTCTCTGCACCTCCCCTGCTCACCCACTCTCTCTTTCTCACAACATAAATAAACTAAAAAAATGTTTTTAAAAACCAAGCTGAAAAAATAAAATGAAAAAAAATTAGGCAGGCAAAACTTTATTAACGTAATAGTGACATTTCTCTTAACTGTATTAGTTTCTGTTTGCTTGGTTAGCTCAATTGTATCTGAACATTATAAAATATTTTAAAGTTTATTTTAAGAAAAAGATGATTCCCTGTCATTTGCACAAGATTTTTGTCGAATTTGCATATGAGTAGGCTCCTAGTAGGTGAGAAATAAATAAATGATTAAATTAAACCTTCATATAGAAACTTCCATATATGTGTGTTTTTGAACAGTGCATAACAAAATGGTCTTTCCGAGTATTTTTCGAAGTGTGATTCATGAATCACCAGCTTCAGATTCACTAACAAAGCTCGTAACAAATGTGTATCCATGGGCTCCATCCAAATCCTGCTGCATCAGAATCTCAGGAATTGGGTTTAGAATCCACATTTTAGCAAGCTCTTAGGTGGTCCTTATGCATATTAAAGTAGTCAAGCTGTTGATTTTTGCAATCTACCTTCTAGATTTAGCAACACCCTATTCCCCATATTTGTTCTAGCCGGGGCCCTCTGAGGACAAGACTTCCTTGCCTGGGCTAGGGCTCCATTTCACTATGTAGCTAGAACATGGAATCAATATGTAACTAGATAAGGGTGTGTCCCCCTCTTGGACAGCATCACAGGGCTGTGTCCCCTTTGAAGCCCTAATAGGCTATCTCACTTTGGGTGGGAGAGAAGAGTCTGAAAGCTAGGAATCTGACGCAGGCCGAACAAATCGCTGCAACGCTCAGTACCGTGTACTCTTTTTAAATGCTCTGAAATTGTAAATGTTCTCCATTCTTCCTAATGGAAATAATCAAGTGCCTTTGAATAAACAGTTTCCTCTGTTTCATAAAGTTGTGTGTTTATCTCAGTGTGACCAATCGATGAATTCCAAAAGGTTTACAATTTTTTGACTTCTATGGGGCAATCAAAGGCTAAATTCTAAAGGATTTGGAAATGTCAACTTGTAATACAAACTGGGTTGGCCCCAGGGCATGGGTTCAGAACCATAACTCACTGCGTTTACAAATTATATCACTTGGTCTAGGGTGCTAACTGTAAACTCACCGATAATTATAGCAGAGAATGAATTACAGTCAGCCTCTTTCTTTTCCTTTTCTTCCCGCTGGTGTCTGAACTGTCATAACATATGGATTCTTCATCAGCCCTCAAATCACACTGGGGGCTCCCCTAGAAGCTAGTCTTGAAATCAATAGGCAGCTAGGCTTTCAGATGAAATATAGAATTACTATAGACTTTTTAAAAGGGAGAACAAATGATTTCACTAAACGAATCCCGTATGTTATTCCACGCAGACATACACACATCTGTGATATTTAATAGAAAGGGTAAAAATACAACATCCTGTTAGGTAACTTACACGGTTGCGAAGTCACTCTTTTCTTCAAGGTATTTGTTTCCCCTTTGTTTCCTTCTCCATTGTCTCCCTTTTTACAAAAACAAAAACAAAAACAAAAAAGGCACAATTGTGCACCCTTCTGAGGATAGGATGCTGGGACTTTGTTCCTTTCTCTGTCTCCTCTTTTCCCTCTTTCTCTACCCCCACGTCTTCTTTTGCATCTCTTCCTCCTCTCTCCCCAGTAATTTAGCTGGCAAAACCATGGTATCTTTTTAATTTAATCTTCCAGTAAGATATGCTTACTTTAAGGCCATACAAAAGAGAGGAAGATGAGTAGCTTGTGGGTCTTCCAAGCTGGTTGCTCTCCACAACCAGGCTGCACAGTCTAGGGAACGCCTAAATCCTGAGCTGCCAAACGTTGCCATCGAATCTATGGTCAAATGCATAGCCGTTTTGGACACTTGAATATAGTAAAGAAACACCCCTTATCCTCTAATTGCCTGAAAGCCTAGGATGGGGTGTAGATTTATTCTTTTAGACCATTGTATCGTCACTGGATTATATTAAGATTGCTGCTAATACAGTTATAGGTATCTTCATTTTGGAAGTGTTAGTAAAAGTATCAGAAATTAAGGAACAAAGAGGAATAGAGATAAAGCAGTTGATAGACATTTTATGCTAATATATAGGTTAGGTGCATATAGGGATGTACTAGAGTTTGTGTATCTGTGTGTCCACCTGTGAAACCAATACTTTGTTTTTGTTGTTGTTGTTTATTTGCTTGCTTGCTTTTGAGAGACAAAGAGAGAATGTAAGTGAGCAAGGGGCAGAGACGAAGGGAGAATCCCAAGCAGACTCTGCATTGCCAGCACAGAGCCCAATACAAGGCTCGATCTCACAAACTGTGAGATCATGACTTGAGCCGACATTAAGAGTCGGACGCTTAACCAACAGAACCATCCAGGTGTCCTTCTGCCAATGCATTGTTACGAATGGAAAGCTGCCATTTTCCTGGGTCGCTTCCATTGATCTAAATGTGACATTGTGGGTAAGGTCCTGTTTGAGATCCCACAGAGTAAGAGGATAATAGGATAGGAGACAAGAAAAGATGAAAGTTTAGAGAAAAAATGTTATACATTTAAAAATAGAAATGACACTGCTGAAACGTTCTTGGAAGAAAATGTTTTGGAAATCTTTTATATAATAAATAATAGTGAAAACGTGGGGAGACAAGGGACAAGGAAACAA
Source organism: Crocuta crocuta (assembly GCF_008692635.1). Taxonomy (NCBI): domain Eukaryota; kingdom Metazoa; phylum Chordata; class Mammalia; order Carnivora; family Hyaenidae; genus Crocuta; species Crocuta crocuta. The sequence continues at coordinate 6,117,698 of NW_027536464.1, forward strand.
ATTTTACCTTTTTCCTATTCCAAAATGCCATGGACCAGCTCATCAAGTGACAAAGTCAGGCAGAACCATCCAGGAAAAGTCAATAGTGAGGGCAGCCATCCCCAGAATCTAGCAGGCCAGATTTCCCAGAGTCCCTGTTCTCTCCATCCAGCTGCCACAGGAGCCAAAAGCTTTGAAAGGGGGCCAAGATTTGACCCGATGAGTATAGAACAGCTCCTTCCAGATGTTTCTTTGGGTCTTAAATTTATAGTCTATCCCTAAGCCCCCAATATTTGCCAAGACCAAGAACTGAGCTCTGTTCTCTTCCTTTTATGCATGCATTTTATAATCTGTTTTCTTCTTCAGGGGCCAACCTATAATGTATACAAATTGTGATTTTTTTTCCTTGTCCTATAACACTTCCCAAAAGTATGGTTAACTGTCCTATCCTATGCCATCAGTGTAATAACAGGAACTTCATCATATTTTATTGTATCATATATTTATGCGACAGATAATGCTGACATGCATTTTTAAAATAATTTATCTCAAAGTTACTCAGAGGTGAATTTTATTTCTCAGGTTGAAACTATTTCTTAATTGATTATAAGGTTGGTTTTTTAAAATACCACAAATCTCCTGGAATTCAATATTACTCTATTACTTTGACTTCCCTCTTTTTATCTATAGAAATAAAAAATTAGATAATAATGCTCTATCAGAACATTATATGAATATTTATATTTCTGAAAAGTATGCTCTCATTCTTCAGGGCTTCTGTAATGAAAATATGGAAAGAGCTTCTGGTTTCTTTGAAAAAAAATCAATGAAAATATCAAGACAAGGCATAATGTCAAGGAAGTCCAATAATCAGACCACAGCTAATGGCTACAAAAATCATGAGGTGGCAAAAATGAAGTTTTATGTCTGTTCAGGTTAATAAACAAAGGACTGACTGCTCTTCAGCCAAAGTGAAAATAATCTAGAATTTATTGTACACTCCATCAGGCGTTCTGAAAGGTCATTTAATTAACATTTTGCGTTAACTCTACTCTTCACCTTGACCCCCAAAGACTGAAAATATGCTACAGCCTATTTTACTTGAAATTCATAGTGGTTGTGGATACAAATAAACATAAAGCTAGCAAACAAGGAGGGAGAACTTTTTCCTTTACACTGGGGGAGATCAGAAGAAATAAGGACATTGAGAAGACAGCTGGATACTGAGATGGGGTCAAGATGGATGCTACAGAGTGATGCATACACCTGATACAAAGTCAAACTAGTTTCAGAATTCTTAAATAGGAATAATCTGGGATCCCGAGCTGGACTATTTTCAGGAAAAGAGAGTCTTGAGTCTTGATTTTATTAAATCACCTAATATTATATTAATCTTTCTATTACATTAATATATTTCTCAACTATTTGCAGAGTTGGTGTACGAATAAACTAGAAAAAAAGGCTTATATTAGAGAATATACATACCTAAAGAAATACATTTCCTATTCTGCTTCTCATGATGGTCCCAATTTTGTCGCTTGTGATTCCTCTCTGAAATGTTAAGTTGGTGCAAGTAGTTAAGGGGCTGGGGAGTACTGAAGGGGCAAGATACATAAAATGTTGGTGAAAAAGTCATTGAGATATTTAATAAGCACATACCACTTCAACATAATTTGTGTTGGAGGAGGGGAAACAGGTACAAGGTTGAATTTATTTTTTCATTAAATAAGCATTTACTGGGGCGCCTGGGTGGCTTAGTCGGTTAAGCGTCCGACTTTCGCTTAGGTCATGATCTCGCGTTGGTGGGTTCGAGCCCCGCGTCGGGCTCTGTGCTGACTGCCAGCTCAGAGCCTGGAGCCTGTTTCAGTCTGTGACTCCCTCTCTCTCTGACCCTCCCCTGCTCACGCTGTCTCTCTCTCTCCTAGAAATAAAACATTTAAAAAAAAAAAAAAATAAGCATTTACTGAGTACCCAGTATGCACTATGCCTTGTGTTACTAGAAAGATGAAACGATAAAATACAATTCCAGCCCTAAGGAAACTTTAGCTTTTACAATTCCTTCCTAATTTCCATATCAAAGAGACAAGTGGGCAGAGGGTAAAATTTCTCCATATTCACTTATTTTTGTCATAAATCTTACTCCAAGGTCCTCATCCCCTGCCCCCACTTAAGAACACCATCCAAGCACATGCCCCTTGTGTCTGAAGCTAAAGCAGAAGATTGGCCTCTTCCTGTTCACAATGGCTACTCCCTCACCCTTTTAAGCCTTTTATCAAGGTTTTCTTCCAAGATCTCCATCCATCTTTACTACCAAGGCAGGGGTGGGGTAAAATGGAGATGGAAATTGGGAGTGCTACCCTTTCTTCTCTTCAGAATCTCCTCCCTTGTCTCCTGGCCCTTCTACACTGTTTGTTTTGTTTTATTTACCAAGGATGAACCTACATCTACATATTATAATCACCCAACGTCTATAGTTTACCTTACGTTTCACTCTTGGTGTTTTACATTCTACAGGTTTGGAAAAATCTGTAGTGACATGTATCTGACATATAACCATCATTACATCATACAGGGTATTTTAACTGCCCTAAAAATCCTATGTGCTCTATCTCCTCATCTCTCCCTCCCTCTCGACCTCTGGAAACCATTGATCTTTTATTTTCTTCTTAGTTTTGCCTCTTACAGAATGCCATATAATTGGGATTATACAGTACGTAAGCTTTTTCAGGTTGGCTTCTTTCACTTAGTAATATGCATTTATATTTCTTCTGTGCTGTTTCATATCCTGGTAGCTCATTTCTTTTTAGCACTGAGTAATATTTTATTGTCTGGATATAGCATAGTTTATTTATCCACTCACCTACTAAAGAACATCTTGGTTGCATCCAAGTTTTGGCAATTATGAATAAAGCTGCTTATAAACATCCTTGTGCAGGTTTTTGTGTGGACATAAGTTTTCAACTCCTTTGAGTAAATACCAGGGAGTGTGATTGCTAGATCATATGGTAAGAGTATGTTTAGTTTTGCAGGAAAGCACCACACTGTCTTCCAAAGTGGCTATGCCATTTTGTATTCTTACCAGCAATGTATGAGAACTCCAATTGCCTCACACCCTTGCCAGCATTTAGTGTTGTCAGTGTTCTGGATGTGGGCCATTCTCACTGGTATGTAGTTACATCTTATTGTTTTAATTGTCTCTATTTTTATGTGGACATGCCCATCCAACTGCTTTCAATGTCGAAGAAGTTTCATAGAAGAGAAGGTATTCTGAGTCAGAGCTTGTCTCCTAAACATTTAGAAAATAGAATCGCGACCATGCCTTTATATTCCAACACATATAATATCCACTAGACAACAATTTTGCTGAGAGCTGCTTGCAGTTCTGTAAGAGGGAGAGGTAATGCCAACAACCGAAAGCAAGCTGCTAATGTCCCAACTAGAAAGCAGAAAATTATGTGCTGTATTGGAAATAACAGCAGAAGTGTTGATTTCGGGGTCTAAACATAGCTAATGGATCAGCACTTCTTTCATAAATAATCATTCTATTTTCTCTTATTCATTCCCTTCCTCACTCCCATAAACTTGTACCATTGAGATGATGGCTCATAATAAGAAGATAAAGTGTCCTGGGCACCTAGGACAATAAAAGTGCCTTGTAAATTGTAAAGCAGTACCAAAATGTTAGGATGATTATTAAATTCATAAATGGGGCGGGGAACAAGGAAAGATTTTTATACTGTAGAGAGGAGACAGAACCACTTTAGAGATGTAGCAAGTCAAACTTGTTATTCTTTCCTTTCGTTTTCTTTCCTTTTCTTTTTTTCTTTGGTTTATTTACTTTGAGAGAGAGCGAGCGAGCACATGTGCAAGTGGGGGGGTGGTGAAGAGAGAGGAGGAGAGAGAGAATACCAGGACTCTGTCAGCGCAGGGCCTGATGCCAAGCTCAGTCTTAGAAATGGTTGAGATCATGACCTGAGCCGAAAACCAACAGCTGAACGCTTAACCGACTAAGTCACCAAGGCACCCCTGTGGTTATTCCTTTCTAAATAAAAGAATATAGTACTGGCGACACAACTAGATTCATTTAAAAAATAAATAAATAAATAGAAAATAAGTTCCATGCACCATCGTTATCAAGGTCAAGGTGGCTAGAGTCCTGACCTCCAGGTGGTGATTCTGAGTCATTCTTTAAGCTCCACTTACAAAAAAAATCACTTTACAGTTCTGTCTGAGTTAGTATCCACCCCTTGTGTTAAAGGACATTAAACTAAATTACAATTAAGATTCACATGAGAAAGTATTAATTCCTCTACCTATGAACAGTAAGGTACTTGGAACGTGAATAGACAGTCTGACTGAAGGGGGACTGAGAGGTGAGGCTGTGGAAAGACCACGCTGAGGTCAATGCCGCACCCATCCATGAAGGACCAGAGTGGGTAACAGAAAGCTGTGGCACTTGCTCTCAGTCAGTTTTCCTCAGATCACTGCCAGGCAAACATGGGTCGGGATGGTATGTGCAGGCTTATGTAGGGATGCCTGTGACCTTACAAATTCAGGGGAAAATGTCAAGACTTAAAAGACACAGAAGGACATGGAGGATAGGACACTTGTGAACAAAAGGAACACTCCCTTCAGAGTAAATCTAGAAAAACTGGACACAGGATATTTTATATTTTCACTTTGTTTTCTTGTGAACATGAGGTGTTTTGTTTTGTTTTTTGGTTTTTGCTTGTTGTTTCTTGTGAACATGAGTGTTTGAAGGAATTGGAAGTTTTGGTCAATGAATATCAACATTTATATTACCTTTCAGGCGTGTCAGGCTTTTCTTCCCCGCTAAGAGTTACACAATTCCATGTGTCAAATATCTTGTAAACCTTCTTATTTTTTTTTTTCCCAGTTTGATGTTTTTTGCAGCTGGCAAGTGTTTCTGCAAACCGTCTGTGGTAGAAACAGCCAGCTGCCCTGAAGATCTCTCCTTCCTAATGAAGAGCCTTTGCAAGACACGGCGTCCTACCTGAGGCTACCTGTCCCAGTCTTACCCCTTGCATTTACATAAGGTCAAGTGACTGAATTCTGGTCAATGAAATATGGGCAGAATTGGTGACCACCTCTTATAAGTGTGGCCCTGTCAAACAATACCACGGATACCATCATCTGCGCTCTTTCCTGGTGTCAATTGAATGTTGCCTCCCAGGAAAATCTCTGGAACCATGTATTGAGAGTTTGGTCAACCTGGATCCCTCTGTCCCTGATTCTAGCTGTGAATTGAACTTTCTGAAACCAAATATATATATATATATANTGCATATGACTTTGTGTCTCTTCTTAGAATCAGATATCCTTTTGGTTCTCAATGGAAGCCACTTCTATTTCTTTTCTGGTCTGTGATGATGGGAGGGAAATCTTCACCATGTAGGTCTTCTCTCCCCAAACATTCAATTCAAATTTTACAGAGCCAAAGAACTAACACCATGCATATCTATATCAGCTAAGAGACCTATAAATAGCTTCCAGTCAATTGTATGCGATTGGCTCCAGATTTCTCCTTCAGAGAAACATCCTGCTAGCTTTTACAAGACAATCCTAACAAACTTGGCATCAGGTGCAGAGACTCCCAGCTCATCAACAGAGAGTCAGAATTCAACTTCAAGAAGAGCCTGAGTTACAGTGGTTGCTTGCTAAAGGTCGTGCACAGTTAGTGGTAACCATTATGCAATTTTAATGGGATTCTTACACCCACAAATGAAGCAAGCAGGGTTTTTATGGGGGGCAGGGGGAGGTTGTTTTGTTCTGTTCTGTTTGTTTAAAATTAGGCCTTTTTTCCTCCTAAGCTTTAGAGAAACGACCAACCAAGCAGGGGCAAACGTGGCTTGTACTTGTTATCCAAATATCCCGAAAGCTTATGGGGCACAAGGGACAGCAGGAGCAAGGCTGGCTGAAAACACAAAGTTGTACTCAAATAAGTATCTGCAGCAAAAAGAAACACCAGTAACAGATAGTTCTGCCAGTTACAGCCTGTTTGCCCATCATGAGTCCTGAGACATATTTAACGGAAGATAATCTAAACGATTAACTTCATGGTGAGTCAATGACTGTGTTCAGTCTCATAGAACAAACTTAAACTAAGGGATAGAGAAAAGGTTCCAATGAAGAAAAAGTTGCGAAAGCCACAGCTGTGGTTCTATTTTTGCAGGATAATTAAACTGATTCAAGGAAATGATGGGATTAAGAGACAGAAATTGAGAGGTCATCTAGTCCACCAGTTTTTCAAAAGCCAGCCCTCTGATCTATGCTGGTCTGCGATACTGTTTTCGTGGTTCACGGTGAAATGAAATAAATTAGGGAAATGGATGAGTTCTTTAACAAAGAATTCCACTAAATTATTGCTCCTTGTCATACAATCAGTTTGCTTCCTAATTTTATGTGGAAATATTCCTCCCTTAAAGGAATTTTAGTCATAATATTTTTATTGATTGCTGGTTTTGTTTGTAGTATCTTTGACCAAAATACCAAAATGTAAAGTAATCCTTTGTTCCTTTTTTGGGGGGGAGAGGGCAAATTGTGCTCCCTTTTGAAATTCTAGAAGCCATTCATTGAAGTCATTCCCCACATTCAAGAAGGACTCATTTAAATTCTAAAACATAAAGTCTTATGTCATATTTTTTTTCAGAAATAGAGGAAATTTTATAACATCCCTGGATAATACTTGTCTACGCTAAAGACATTACAGCATCAGGAATGCTTTTTTTTTTTTTTTTAACCTCTAATATCAATCCCTCTAAGGAGGGTTAAATTACAGAACTTTTTTTCCTGCTCAATATCATAGAAATTTACAGTTGAATAAGATCCTTAAAAACATCTAGTTGAACTGTTTCCTTTGATGTGGAGGTGGAGATGGAGGCGTTCGCCAGTGGAGATTGAATCTGTATTATATGGTAGGGAAATTGTACAAACATCGTTTTACATTTTGTCCAAACTCTTTCCTATGAACCATATGGCTCCTTCCCTAAACAGCAGATCCCAACTTGCCAGGCAAAAACCTTTTCAAATTTTGGCAAGCTTCGGTTCACTGTGAGGTTTGCCTAGATCATACCTCTGTTATAGAAATAACACTGCTTAATAGAAATTGCACGCCATTTGAATGTGAAATTAATTGTTTACTCATATACATATCCCTTGTAGACAAAGCCCTCATATGAGGAAATGCTTGCCAATGGGGGGATTAAGATGCCAATGGAGGGTGCTATGATGGTGTTGCCTCGGCCTACTTCAAGTGTAGAGAAAGGAAAGCCAAACTCAAAATGCTTTTTTCTTAAAATAGCTTACATTTTGGAAAACAGCAACTTCTCCTTACCGCTGATACCCAAATTAGACCAGGGTACGGAGAAAAATAATTGTGTACACTTTTTAAAAAAACTTAGCTCTTCCATATCCCACATTATGATAGAATTCCAATATTTTACCGGAAATTGGGTTTTCTAAAACATGATCCAACTCAGATCTGTGTCACTGTCAGTTCTGAGTGTTTAAAAGATAGGCCTTTTACCCAAGATTTCTAGAACCCAGCTTCCTTACAACTGCACATGTAAACATGGAACCGTTTTAGGGATGTTAACACAGTTGATGATTACAAATTAGAAAGTGGGAACAGATGGGAAATATGAAGTGAGAGAGAGAAAAGTGGCACAGAAAATAAAATGGCGGGGCACGTGGGTTGCTCACTCAGTTAAGGGTCTGGCTCTTGGTTTCGGCTCAGGTCATGATTTCATGATTCATGAGTTTGAGCCCCGTGTCAGGCTCAATGCTGACAGCACAGAGCCTGCCTGGGAGTTTTGTCTCTCCCTCTCTCTCTTTGCCCCTCCCGTGTGTGGTTTCTCTCTTTCTCTCAAAAACAAACAACTAAACTTAAAAGAAAGCAAAAGAAGAAAAGAAAATGGCAAATTCCTTCGGAAATGTTGGCCTCATTGCTTCACCTCTCAGAAACCAGAAAGAAAGCAACACTTCTGTCCTCAGTTGCTCAGCTGTGAGGATAGCTAGGGAGCTTGCGGAGAATAGACAACCAGTGTGAGTGTCAACATGGTGCTTTGCCTGCTTTGAGAACTGGTGGATATGCTTCTAGCCGATCTCCATTTGGCACTTTAGCGTTTACAGAACTTGCCTCAGTGGACTATTGTATTAGCATGAAGCAAGTATTATAGAAATGAAAACCTATATCATGCAGTAATTTGCATGTACATGTGTATTCAAATGTATAACGGACATATGTGGATGTTTGTTCCTGTAACTCTTCTGTATAACTATATATTTAACTGAAGAAATCTTTGTTCTTTTTCACTACTTTATTATACACACATGTAGGTGTGTTTGAAATCATTTATAACCCTGGCCTACTCACTCCTGCCTCAGTTATTTCAACTTCTTTGCTAAAAAGCCGAGCTGTATTCATGACATCTCATCTCTAGAGTAGTGTGCCATTTCCTGCGGACACTCATTATTACAAACAATGCTTCCTAATGTCTGAAATCTAACTCATTCCTTCCTACCTGGCCTACCAACTTCAAAACTTCTAGTCCTGTATGTGCTGCTTACCTTTCCACCTCAATCCCTTATCAGAGTTGAGATTTTTCTTTTTTCCTCAATGATGGGCCCCATTCTGCTCACACCTATAGCTATGTTCTTAAGGAGATAAGACTTATCATTTTTCCTGCTTTTAAACCTTTGTATTGAGGTGCCTGGGTGGCTCAGTCGGTTAAACATCCGACTTCGGCTCAGGTATGATTTCACATTTCGTGGGTGCAAGCCCCACCTCGAGCTCTGTGCTGACAGCCAGCTCAGAGCCTGGAGGCTGTTTCGGATTCTGTATCTTCCTCTCTCTCTGACCCTCCCCTGCTCATGCTGTCTATTTCTGTCATAAATAAATAAAACATTAAAAAAATTTTTTTTTAAAAATCCTTTGTATTAAACAAAACTGTGAGACTTTGAAAAAATAAGTATGTGTGTATTATGATTCTCAACAGACTTTTCTTCATAGTTGGATAGTTAATTGATATGCAGTTTTCTATACAGTCTTAACTAAGATTTAAATGGGAGCCGTATGCAAGTAAAATTGCATGGGAAGTAAAATAATGTTCCCGGCTTTGGCACTGTGATTTTTGTTTTAGAACTCAAAATGTCTGCTCTCAGTTGACTTATATGCTAAGCAAAGTAAATACATTGGATGGTTTTTGTTCTGTTTCATTTTGTTTAGCAGATGGTATTTTTGTGGACATAATCGGGAGAGGGTTAGCATTGTTTCAATCCCCAGTTCAATCTCTGCTTTCCCTTTGGATGGCCCAGGAGCAATGCCTAATAAACAACTAATTCCAGAAAGTTTAAAAGAAATGCTTTCCATAAAGAAATTCATTATATTTAAGGGCGAAATTATACCACTTGCCAAAATGAATTTATAAAGAAGTGAAAATTATTCAGACACACATTCCATCGCTTAACATGGAGACATCAACATTTGTGATATTATTTTCATGTTTCTATTTAAAATTAACTGCTTGGGGGGCGCCTGGGTGGCTCAGTCGGTTAAGCGTCTGACTTCGGCTCAGGTCATGATCTCATAGTTTGTGGGTTCAAGCCCCGCGTTGGGCTCTGTGCTGACAGCTAGCTTAGAGCTTGGAGCCTGTCTTCGGATTCTGTGTCTCCCTCTCTCTCTGCCCCTCCCTTGCTTGCGCTGTCTTTCTCTCTCTCAGAAACAAATACAACATTAAAGAAATAAAAATAAAATAAAATTAATTGCTTGGAAGTGATGATTCCATGAAGTTGACATCACTGATCACTGGGCTCTCCAGTAAATGGAGGCAAGGAATGGCGGTCATGGTGTTCAAATTCTCTGGCATTTGTAACCACATCATAAGAAGTGGACCGTTGTGTTTGTTATCAGTCAATGTGCTGAGAGAGTTCTGTTGTTATTCTGAAATGTTTCAGACAAAAAGAAGAGCACATGCATTCATGATTATTCATACTCTTGCTGGCTTTACTCATGGATGAAGATGGCTGACTACCAGGTGTAATGTGGCGGGCTCTACAAAACCCTTTGCCAAATTTCTCTTCTCTTCACTTCTTCTTACTGACTTACTCACTCAACTGAAAAAGGTACTAGCAAAGCACCAGTGTGTGTGGTAAGATAGCACAGTATAGTGAATAACCACATGAACTCCAGAGCTGAATTACTGAGTCCAAAGTCCCCCTTAAATACCCACCGTCTGTAGGACTTTGATTATCTACCTAACCTCTCTGAGCTCTGATTTCTTCGTCACTAATGAAGAAAAATAATAGGACCTGATTATTTTGGGGGGTGTTAAATAAAGTGCCTACGTACACAAATGCAGTATTATTATGGTACATTTTTCTAGAAAACACTGAGCTAAAATCATAAAATAGTAACCGCATTGTGTCTGTAGGAAGTCTGGTGGATAAAGGAATTTTGAAAGAAAGAGAAGTTATAAGAGATAGACTCCTTCCTTTGGAGTTCCACCAAAGTCCCTAGTCCTAAATACCAGGTCCTGTGACACATGGAGATACCTTTGCATTTTTACAACCAAGCAAAGGCATTCTGAGAAACTTCAAAATGGCACCCGTTGGCAAATGAGGGGATACAGAGCAACATGACAACTTAGGGGAGCAATTTGGGTCTCTGGGTGCACCTCTCCATGGCTCGTGCCTCTGAGTTAGGAGGAGACGGTCTGTCATTATATTCTAGTTTCTTCGGGCTAGCTCCAGACCAGCAAGTTCCCGGATGGTCACATCATCTCTGGAGCTATCCCAGAATATCAAGTTTCCCTAATGATGATTTCCTGTGTGTGAGTGACAAATAGTCAGGACGATCCTTAAGAACAAACACGTGAAGTGTCTGAAGTATATAAAGCTGCCTGCGTGACGTGATTTTTGAGATGTCCACAGGATGTGTTGCCACCCAAATACAGGCTTAAAAAAATGTAATAGTGTGAGTATTGAAAGGGCATTATTCACATTGCCTGGTATACAACAGTTGCTCAGTAAGTGTAAGTGAATGATTGAATGAATAAAAATAAGCTCAGCTCCTGATGAGAGCCATAAATTGAATGCACCTGAAGCTTGAGAGTGAACAATGCCAGTGGTAAGAAATTTACTTCCCAATCCAAGATTTCTTAACCTCTCTCTCTCTTTTTTTTTTTTTTTGTGCCAGGGAACCTTTTGGCACTCTGATGAAACTAATGAACATCTACTTAGAACAAAGTGCTATTTTTTAAACAACTTTATTGAGGTGCAGTTGAAGTAAACAACAGTTTACAGTATGATTAGTCTTACATGTGTAAACATCCATGAAGCCATCATCACAGTCAAGATAAAAATATTTGATAACTCTCAAATGATCCTTCCAGCCCTTTCCAGTAGATTCCTCCCTCCACCCCATCTGCAGACAGCCACTCATCTTCTGTCACTAGATTGTTTTACATTGTCTACAATTTTACATAAGTAGAATTACACAGCGTATGCTCTTTTAGTCATTTACAAATGTCAATTAGATCAAGGTGGTTATAATGTTATTCAAATCTTTTGTACCTTTGCTCATAAAAAAATCAGCAAAGTAATTTGTTCTGTGTGCTATTAATTGCTGAGAGCGAGTTGTGAATCTTTGTAAACTTGCCTATTTCTCTCTTTAATTTTCTCAGTTTTTGCTTCATGTAATTTTGGCTCTGTTATCAGGCACATACAAAGTTATAATTCTAATTTCTCTTTTGTCATTATTTTTTAAAACGTCCTCTGTATCTGATGTAGTACTTTGGGTTGAAGTATCTCATATTAAAATAGTCATTCTAAAAAGAAAATTGTCACTCTAACTTTTCAGTGTTAACTGCTTTCATGATATAACTTTTTCTATCCATTCATTTTCAACTTATTTTTGTTTTTATATTTAAAGTGTGTCTCTGATAGGGAATTTCTAAAAGGATCATACTTTGTCATCTACTCTATTAATTTCTGCCTTTTCATAAAAGTGTTTTAAATAATTACCAGTTAATAAAACTATTGATATTGTTTGATTTAGGTCTACCATTTTATTCTTGTTTTCTGTTTCATCTAGTCCTCTGTTTCCTCTTTTCTTTCTTCGGATTGTCTGAATATGTTTTTAGCATTCTATTTTAATTTAAGTTTCTCTTTTTGGCTAGATTTCTTGTCTTGTGTGTGGTTGCTTTAGGAATTAAAATATACATACCCAATCTAATAAGTCTACCTATAGTTGATATTTTACTATCTCATATAAATGAGGACCTTTATGTTACATTTGTCATATGTATTACTTGTTTATATATACTTATAAAATGTGCATATTGCATTTATATTATATATATCCACATGCATATTTCTCTCCCTAATAATTTTATATTTCATACGTACTTTATGAATTTGTACATACATGTATGAATTTTTATGCATACATACTTTATAATTTCATACATACTTTAAAGAACTTAAAAGGACAATATATCTATTAAATTTAATCATATACTTGCCATTTTGTTGTTATTCCTTTATTCCCCAAAAACACGTTTTCCTCTGATATTTCCCTAGAGCTTGAAGAATTTCTCTTAGCGTATTTGTACAGCAGTCCTGCTGGTGGCAAAATCATAGTTCCCTTATATCTGAGAATGATGTCATTTCTGAAGGATATTTTCACTACATATAAAATTCTGATCTGACCTTTTTTGAAATATTTTTCCTTTCAGTACTTTAAAGATGTTGTTCCATTGTCTTCTGACTTCCACACTGGCTGACAAGAAATCCAATACCATTAAAATCATTGCTACTTTGTATGTAATGTCTTTTCTCCAGGTATGTTCAAGATAACGTTTCTTTGTCTTTGGTTTAACATTTTGATCGCAATGTATATAGGCACCATTTCATGGGTTTATTTTGCTTGGGATTAGCTGAACGTTTTGAATTTACAAACTGAGGTCTTTTACCAAATTTGGAAAGTTTTTAATGATGATTTTCATACTTTCATTATGTTCCAAAGTCTTTTTCCTTTACTTCTGGCTTTCCTTTTACTTTCCTTTACTTATGTTAGAATTTCTTTTATATAATCTCATAGGTTCCGAAACCTGGTTCTTGTTCATTTAAAAAAATTTTTTTTAATGTTTTTTATTTATTTCTGAGAGAGACAGACAGCATGAGCAGGGGAGGGTCAGAGAGAGAGGGAGATACAGAATCTGAAACAGGCTCCAGGCTCTGAGCTGTCAGCACAGAGCCCGAAGCAGGGCTCCATCTCACGAAGTGTGAGATCATGACCTGAGCCGAAGTCGGACGCTTAACCGACTGAGCCGCCCAGGCGCCCCTGTTTGTTTCTTTGTTTGTTTTCTTAATTTATATTCTATCTCTTTCTCTGTTCTTCAGATTGAGTAATTTCTATCAGTCTACCTTGAAGTAGACAGTCTTTGCTTGTCATCTCCATTGAATCATACCATTCAATGACTTTTTCATTTCCCATGTTGTATTTTTCAAAAATTTTGTTTTTTCTTTCTTTCTTTTTTTTTTTTAAAATTTTTCTATTTCTCTGCTAATAACTCCTGGTTGTTCATTCATTTCAAGTATATTTTCTTTGCCTTATGAAACATATTATAATAGTTGCTTTAAAGCTCTTGTGTGATCATTCCAATACTTTGGTCATCTCAGGGCTATTATCTGTTGATAATTGACAGAAACCTGGTCACATTTTCCTAGTTCTCTCATTCTGGGTAACTTTAGAATACATCCTAGACCTTACGCATGTTACGTTGTTTAGGCTCTGGATCCCCTAGAGAATGTTGAGGTTTACGTGTTAGCAGAAAATCAACTCGATTAGGCCCAGACTGAAAACTGCCTCATCTTCTGTGGACCGTGTTCAAATTTCAGTTCAGTTTTCAAAATCTTTGCTATAGTTCCAGTTTGTCACATGCTTATACAGAGCAAAGAATAGCCAGAAAATTATTATCCTTCCAAGTCAGTTTGTTTCTGTTATTTTAAAAGTGAAGAAAAATAAAATAAAACGTAGTGATATCTCTGAGAATCTAGAGGTGATTAATGGTAGAACTCATGCTTTTACCCAATACCCTGACCAATTACATTGGTCTAGCCTCCTTCCATCTCTCAGTATTCATTTCTTTAAACCAAAGAGTTATATATTCAGGATCTGTCATCGAAAGGTCACTGGTCTTATTCATGTGGCCAGAATCCCTATTAACTGCAAACGTTTTTAAGTGAGTTAGTCTGTTTTTCAGGCATCAGATAGTAATTACCTCACTTAATCAGCAAATAATGTTCAGAAGTATGAATCATTATTAGCTCCATTTTCCAGATGCGGAAACTGGTGAGAGGTTAGAGATAGTATATATCCTGCCTAAGGTTGTAAATCGACCAATGTGACCCAAGGTACATCAACTGGCCATTTTCACTCCAAAGTTTATAACCCTAATTCTATGAATTTGTGTCTTATGATTTGGCATGTTTCTTTTTTCTTTTTGTAAATTAATTTATATGAAAATATAATAAAGATGTCATCATTAGTTTTATAAACATCCAATCTCTTTTATTTAAAGGAATAACATTAAATGTAATACAATCCATCCTGAAAAATCTGGGCTGTGATATATATAGGCACCCAATAAATATTTATTGAAGAAATGAGTGATACCATCAACTTTATCATCATCTTCATCACTGACATTTATGAAACAGTTATTATGTGTCATGTGTTTTTCTCAATTCTTCACGGGCATTTTCTGTTTTAGTTCTCAAGACAAGCCTTCTGTGTTATATAACAGATGTGGAAATTGAGGCACAAAGAAATCGAGTAACTTTCCCAAGTTCATAAAAGCAATAAGTGGTAGGGCTGGGGGGAAAAAAACCCCAGACAGCTCTGCAAACACTGCTTTTAACCAATAGAAAAAGAAGAGCATATGTCAGTACTTTTTCAGTGAGGAAATGCCCCTAAATATTGATTTCATCTGGTAACACATCATTAGGCACCATTTGACATTTGCTACCACTTCATTATTTAGTTTTCCAATTTCAACAAC